>NC_141687.1:822553946-823753946 GCF_964263255.1 Lissotriton vulgaris | reverse complement strand
GAGTGGCAGTGGTGACAGAGAGTGGCAGTGATGAAGAAGAGTGTCCCAAACAGGCTGGACACGTAGAAACAACAAGTTCGCGAAACTTGCGACCCGACAGGTAAGTTCGCAATTTGCGACATTGTACAAAACCCTCGCGAACTGGCAGAAACCCGCGCAAACACACAAAAAAAAAAATCCTCAAATTCACGAGAATTCGCGGATTTTGCGGATTGCGAGATTCGCAAATCCGCAAAATTCACGAACGCGAGATTCGCAAAATTCGCCCATGGTTACTAGACTTGAGTCTCTAGTCTCTCTATCATTACGCAGTTCTGTAAAGTACTACACTCATACATATTCAGGCCAAATGAGCACAAAGTTGCAAACAAGTGAGCATAGTAGCAACGCCACTGAGGAGGCAAGCACTTGCAATCACAGAAGCTATTTAAACATTATTTTACCTGCAATGTAATCAAATCTGCAGCATTCTTGCTCTTCGGGAAAAACATATATTAGCAATATAACACAGAGCAGAAGAAAACAAAGGAGTTATTTAAATAGCTACTTACCAAGGCCAGGGATCTCCACGCCTAGAAGGTGGACCAGGTCCTGCTCCCGGTCAAGGATGTCTGCCCACCGGTGCGTCGCTTGGTCATAGGTGCGCCGGACCCCGACTCCCTACGCATGGCCCGGCATACCTTATCCCACAGCTGGCGACGCTCCCGGAAGCCATACCCTTGACCGGCCTGCACCCTGCTGCCACGGTCTTTGGGAGGTGGCACTGAACATAAAATATAAGTGTGGCCCCCTCCACCACGATGAAAACCTCCCTGGCCACCACATCCTTCCCCCTTAATCGCCCACAAGGGAGCCGGGTACGGGGTGCGGAACCCTTCCCCTTGCTCTTCCCGGCTCCCTTTGCCATGGTCCTGGACAGCTGCAAAAAACAATAGGAATGAATAGGAAAAAAGTAAAGAAAAGAAAAGAGTTAAAAAAAGTAGCTTTAAAGTAACAAAAAGTAGAAAAAAACACAAAATATAGATGTAGAAAAAGAGAGGGATATATAATGAGTAAAAAAGATCCAAAAAAGTTAAAAGAGGTCATTCGAGAGCAAGATGGCGTCTGGCTAGGCGGCTAGGGGAGAACGCTCCGATGCCGACCTATTGGGAATAAAGAATACGGAGGAAATTTGGTGACAAAAAATATACTCCGATATCCCAAAAGCTCTAATCAGTATATGGCTATACTCCAACGGTACCTGAATGAGGATTGAAGGGATCTTAGGGCTGATCTCCACGGCGGTGGCGGCAGCTGAGGTGCAGCGGTGTCGGCAATCTAGCGGAGCAGGCGAAGTTTGCGGAGTTTGCGGAGCGGGCTGGGCGGAGTGCAGAGCTCACGGATTCCGCAGCACCCAACGGCGCAGGAGATACGGCGGAGATCAGAGGAGCAGATTATCGGCGGAAACGCCGCAACGGCAGCTGAGGCAAGGACAACGGAGGTGGTGGAAGCAGTGGGGCACGTCGCTGTGGTGCGACTTTACGGAGAGGATTGGGAGGACCCCTGACCACTGCGCATAACGACTGCAAAGTCGACCACGGCATCAGATTAAGGCAGAGGCAGTGCGCTGGGTCAGAGGGGCAGTGAGGGAGATTCTGGAGATTCTGGTATTGACAATTTTGACTGGCAGGGCTTTGGAAGTAGCAAGCTTCATAAGTAACTATATACAACGCCAGAGTCGGAGAATGCCTAGTTTAGAACGGCTGAGAGACACCCAGCAAAACCGTAATTTGGTAAAAGTGGCAGAGGCGACCGGAAGGGTCGAAATGGCACCAAAAATTGCTCGAGGGGGGAGAGGGAAAGCGCCTGAGGGGGGCAAGAACTCTGGGAAACAACCTCCTGAGCAGAAGGAGATTAATAAAACAAAGGTGCAGATAAGGACCTGCATGCCCCGAACGATTGAAACGAAGAAGGTGCAGCGGCTTGGAGCAAAACGAGAGCTAGAAAGCAGGCTGCAATGAATGCTGCACAGCTAACTGGGCAATCAAAAAACATCACTGGATATTTTGCCCCCTCCAACACAGCTAACACGGCTAAAATAGATGCTGCTGCTAGTACATCTGAGCCGCCCAGTACTCCCTCAACAGAGACTCAGCGGAGTAATATTATGGACATCAACGACATAGTGGATACCGCAGAGGAAGATATACGCCCCGCTGAATTTATAGTAACGGCGACAAATATGGATATAATCACAGGTGGATAGGTATGGGCGGAAAATCCGTTTCGCTCGCGGATTTTGCGGATTTTCGGGAAATCCGCAATCCGCGAGATTCGCGAATCTCCCGCAAAATCCGCAAATCCGCGAGCAGCGGATTTTGCTCGCACTGCTCGCACTGTTCGCGTGAGTTCGCGGCTTCCCAGTACAACTTCGCGCCCCGCGAATAAGTGCTAAATTGCAGAAATACGATCTTAGCAAAACTGAAACTACTTGCCAGGTTCAAAAGTTCAGGCTCATCATTAGTAGCCATTTCCTGTAGTGCTTCCTGAGGGGCCCCTCCAGAGTTCAGTTGCCAGTTGCAACTATTATGTGACCCTGCTCTGAACCTCAGAACAGTTACACATATGCCACAAAGGTCCTGAATTACAGCTAAGGGAGACAAGCAGGAGCCAGGCTGGAAGTTAAAATCCATTAATCAGCCCCTAATTCATTATTGTCAGTTGGGGCAGGGCAGGTGTTGTAACTAATTTTGCAACAATGAAAGCACTTAGCAAGTGCAAAAGATCACTAATCAGGGCGCACTAAGGAAGCAGGTGCCAGCTAAAAAAATATTCTGTGACACATTAATCGGCCCCAAATTAATTCAGGTCACTTGAGGCAGGGAAGGTGTGCTTTGCTTTGCCGAAAATAATGTACACTGGACAACCAGAGGGTGTGGTGATGAAACAGAGGGTGGCATGGGTGGGCCAGAGGGTGGCATGAGTAGTCAGAGAGTGGCAGTGGTGACAGAGAGTGGCAGTGATGAAGAAGAGTGTCCCAAACAGGCTGGACACGTAGAAACAACAAGTTCGCGAAACTTGCGACCCGACAGGTAAGTTCGCAAATTGCGAAATTGTAAAAACCCTCGCGAACTGGCAGAAACACGGGCAAACACAAAAAAAAAAAATCCGCAAATTCGCGGGAATTCGCGGATTTTGCAGATTGCGAATTCGCAAATCCGCAAAATTCGCGAACGCGAGATCCGCAAAATTCGCCCATGCTTACAGGTGGAACCCCTGAGACAGTAATCACTACAGCGCAACAAACTGGACTACTGGTGCAGAAAATAATAGCAAATAGTGGCCCGAGTGGGCTGAAGGATAATGCAGATCTAGTAGATAATTTCTACTCAGTAACAGACGGGTCAGATGCATCCAAGGACACACATTCTGACTTGGAGGAGAATGGTGGGACACACACAGATTCAAGTCTGGCCATAAGCTCGGAAGGTGAAAGCGGATCTACATCAAAGGGAAAAGGTCCTGAGCCGAGGAAAAAAAGATTGTCCAGGCGACAGAGAAGTACGCAGTCACAAGAGAAAGCCGGCAGCAGCCGCAGACGAATCAGTGTAGCAAGCACCGAAACTGAAGCTGGCTTAGACTGGGATTACTCAGCTACACAGCTTACCTATAACGAGAACGAGAAGGAGAACTCTATGGCAGGGGGTGCACAGGGACCAACACCATCAACAGAACCCACGCTTCAGCTAATTCTAAACTCAATTAAGCAATTGCAGGATGCGACAAAAGCCGAGGGGAAAAAAAACGCCTAGCAACCAAGCATTTACAAGGCGCTATAAAGAAGGTGGCCAAGATTTGCACAGCCACAAACACGAGGATGACTCACCTGGAAGATCGAACGGGCATGATGGAAGACCAACAAGCTAAAGACTCGGCTAGGCTGATAGGATATGAAAAGCAGATGGTGAATGCCCAGTGGAAGCTAGAGGACCTAGAGAACCGCCAGAGACGAAACAACCTTAGAATCCTGGGCATAGAGGAAGGGGCAGAAGGCGGGGATATTAGGGAGTATGCCCTGAAAATGTTTAAAGGAGCTTTCCCGGAATTGAGCCATTGGGATTGGGACAGGGAAATTCAAAGAGTGCACAGATTCCCAATGACCATAAAAAAGAAAGGACCTTCTGCCACAGAGGGGGTACCAAGATCGAGAGCCATATTGGTGTACTTTGGCAATTTTCTATTGAGAGAAGAAGTGTACGCAAAAGCTCAGCCTAATGCTAGGCGCTCGTTTGAGAGTCAGTCTTTCTTCTCAACCCCAGACTACTGCCATAGCACCGTTGAAAGAAGGTGGAGACTCAGAGAACTATTGGATCCATGCCATAAGATGGGCCTGCAGGCCTACCTAATGAACCCGGCAAAACTAAAAATAATTTATAAAAACTCTACTAGGGTTTTTTTCTCTGAAATTCTAGCAAAGGGATACATGGACATGATCCTCGCCAGTGGTGAAGCCAGCAGTGAAGCTAGAGACAATCCTTGAGGATTCTTAAGGACTCTATCTCTATTTAGCCCCTTTTGTTTTGTGGAGAGATTCAAAGATATGTTGGTTCTAGATGGGTTTAGCCTTGTCTAATGTATAATGTATAATATACAAAGAGATAGCATATGGATGATGGAGGGCTAGGGGCAAAGTGGATGACACATGTTGATTTGTGATAAAATAAGAACAATGTAATATAACGACGAGGGCAATGGAAAGGACACGGGTGAATTGGGTGAAGGGGATATCAAAGTGAAGTAACTTAATCAGGCAATTTAATGTAATTATAAAGGTCGGCAGAGGGGAGTCGATAGCCAGACTCCATCACAGAGGCCAGCGGCCTGCTTGCTCTAACAGGTGGGGGGGAGGGGGGAGGGGGAAGGAGGGGAAAAAATAAGGAAATCATCACATCAAGATAAGACAAGACAAGGAGAAGATCAGAAACACCAAAATTTGAAAGATGAGAGAGTTGAAGAAAGGCAGAATGAGGATTTGAGGACAAAACAAGAATATCAATGCGGATAGGTACATTGAATATTTGTGGATTGAATGATGGGAGGAAACGAAGGGCGGTGAGGGAGTATTTAAAGACAATTCATGTTGACTTGCTATGTCTGCAGGAAACCCATATAGAGGTTGCTCAAAAGGGATTATTGGGACAGCTAGGCTATCAACTACTTGTTCGTACGACACAAGGGACGAGGACGCGAGGGGTGGCTGTATTAGCGCGGCAGGGCTGTGTGGTTGTTAAAAGACAAAAAGTAGATGCACATGGGCGCTGGGTGTTGATGGAATGCCAGGCGCAGGGATTTAGCTTTACTCTATGTTCATTATATGCCCGACAGTTGATGACCCTGAAGTTATTAATGCTATGAATGCACAACTAACTAATTGGCCCCAGCCCCTGGTGGTATGTGGGGATCTGAATATTAATGGCTTGAATGGTTTATGGAAGAATGATCCCAAAAAATTTGTGGGGAGAAAAAAGAGAAGCCATATGGCTTTGATAAGGCTAATGGAAGACAATGGCTTAGTAGATATATGGGAGCAGCAACATAACGTCGGTGGGGGCAGCACGTATTTTTCTGCACCCCACAAAGCTTTAGCAAGGCTAGATTATTTTTTGGTTTCCCCTACAGTAGCAGCTATAGGCAAAGTGAGCCGGCTCCCACGGGTCATGTCGGATCATAACCCGCTGATCTTAGATATTTCAATACCTGCGCAACACAAACAGACCTCGAACTGGACTTTTGAGAGAGCCCTGCTACAAGATGCTAAGTACATTGAACATATGAAAGAATGGATGAAAGGGTTTTTTGAGATAAATAGAGGTACAGCTTCCCCCGCCATAGTCTGGGATACAATGAAAGCAGGCATAAGGGGAGAGACAACTAGCTTCTCAGATAGACGAAACAAGGCCGAAAGGGAGGAGGTGGCAGGGAGAATAGGGATGGTGGCTAACATTGAAGAAGAACTTGGTGTCGCTATTAGGTCCAAACAAGATATTATTGTAATATTATAGAGACTAACACTCGCAAAAGCAGCAGTGGGGGAGATATTTGCATCTAAGGCAGCAGGGAAATACCTGGCATGGAGGAAAGAACAATACGAATACAGTGAGCAGATTGGCCACATACTAGCTATTCAAACACGGCAGGTGGCCACAAAGGGGGATATCCCGGAGATCATGCTTCATGATGGTGGTATAGTCACAGCACCTAGGGACATATGCGCAAGGTTTCTGGGGCCTCATTTATGAAAAGTGACGCATCGATGCGTGAAAACAGCGATGCATCACTTTTCACTGCGCACTCCTTGCAACACCAATGATGCGTCATATTTAATGTATGATGCATCATGTCGCAAGGAATTACAGATACGTCAGTATTTCTGACGTATCTGTAAGCGCAAAAGTGACGTTACTCCAGCAATGCGTCCTTTCACATGGGGCAAGTCCCATGTGAAAGGGCTTGCGTCAGTCTTACGCCTGCTGTGAGGCAGGCGCAAGATTTTGACGCAACAGCATCCTAAAAGTGACGCAGTGAAATCTCATGGATTTCACTGCGTCACTATTACGAGGCTTTTTGCGGGGGAACGCCCCCTCTGCATGCATTATACCTGACGCAGGTATAATGTGGCGCAGGGGTTTAAAAAGTGACGCATCTACCTAGATGCGTCACTTTTTAAATATGGCACAACAAGGCGCATTTTTTACGCCGCTGGTGCGTCACAAAAAGTGACGCGCCGGCGGCGCAAAACTGACGCAAGGCCTCATAAATAAGGGCCCAGGAGTTTTATCAACTACTATATAGCCCTGATCAAGGGGTTGAGATAAGTGATATTGAGGAGTTTCTTGAAGGAGCAAATCTGGAAAAATTGGATGCGGATGATAAGGGGGCTCTGGAAACAACGTTCAATCGGGGGGAAATGCATAGAGCAATCGTGGATCTACCAGCAGGGAAAGCGGTAGGCCCGGATTCTATCCCATTAGAATTCTATAAAACCTTTATGCCTGAAATAGAGGAGGATTTTTTTAATTCAATAACTAATATTCAAAATGGCATCCCTCCCCGCCCCCCCCCCCCCAGAGTTTTGGTGTGAGGCAGTTATGATTGTCTTTATTTAAAAAAAAAAACTCCAACTAATCCTGGGTCATACAGACCTATTAGTTTAATGAACAGTGATGTAAAAATTTACTCGAAAATCCTGGCAAATAGACTAGGGAGTATAATAGGTAAGATCGTATCCCCCAGACAACATGGGTTCATCCCTGGGAGAGGCACCGCAGAGCATGTTAGGAGAGTATTAACCCTGTTTGATGGAACAGCAGCCTCACGAGATCCTATGTCACTAATACTATTAGATGCAGAAAAAGCATTTGATATGGTCTCGTGGAGATTCCTCTGGGCAGTGTTAGAGAAGGTAAACTTTGGGAACATGTTCATAAAGGCTGTAAGAGCATTATATCTTAACCCAAGAATTAGACTCAGAATCATGGGAGAAATGAGTGACATAATAACGATTGGGCGGGGAACCAGACAGGGGTGTCCTTGCTCCCCGCTCCTCTTCGCCTTGTATATAGATGCATTCATACGAAGAATAGAGCAGAATAGAGATATCCGGCCAATAGTTTTGAATGGATGCGAAACAAAAATTCTGGGATATGCGGATGATTTGGCGGTCACATCAAGTGATCCTGAATCGGCATTACGGGAGATAGAAGAAGAGGCAGCGATATACGGAAAGTTATCAGGATATAAGCTAAATGCAGACAAAACGCAGGTTGTAATAAATAAAAAAATAACAATGGTAGACCAAAGAATTACTGGAACAGCGGTATATTTAGGGGTTTTAATTACCTCAGACATTTCGACAGTTGTGGCAAAAAACATAGACCCGATAATAAGTAAGGCCAAGCTTGATTTTAATAGATTGAACAATTTACATTTGACTACAATCGGCCAGTGTAATTTGATAAAAATGTCATTCTTACCTAAGGTGCTATATCTTTTTAGGACTATCCCCCTTTTATTTGATAATAAGTGGTTTAGGGAGCTGGAAGGGGTAACAAACAGATTCATCTGGGCTGGAGGTAAAACACGCCGTAGTCAAAAAATGTTGTCGCTACCCCGAGAATGTGGCGGGCTGATGCTTCCCGACTTCAAAGCCTATTATTGGGCTACAGTTTTGCAGTATATAAGAGGGATGTTGGGGGGGGGGGATATAACGGATAAATGGAGAGGGAGGGATGGGATTCCAGACGTGTATGAACTCTTGGTTAAAGACTCGGACAGATGGCTTCTGAAATATGATGAGAAAAGCTACTATAAGAAGGTACGTTTTAAGACCCTGGGGGCCGCAGTATGGTCCATCATTAAGAGGAAGATAAAATTGGGAGAATGAATTACTATACACCGCTATATGGGAACCCATCGCTCCCAGGAGTATTTCATGACTCAGTAATGAAAGGCTGGGATAGGCAGGGGGTAAAAACTATAGGAGATCTTATAGGGGCGGCAGGGATAATCACTTACGAGAATGCGCAACGGTTAGATAATCTAAGGCATAGAGATTTTTATAAATATCTTCAAGTCAGGTCTGTCTTATCAAAGAAGCGTGGTAGGGGTGCTGATATGCAAAAAAAAGATTTAATTGAAGACATAAGAAATGAGACAGGATGCTCCATATCACAACTATATGGTGAAATATGTAAATATAAAGAGGATGACTCTGAAAAAATGTATGAGAAATGGAGAACCAAATTAGGGCTGACAGGGAATGAGGCCGAGAAATCGCTAAAACTGTCAAACTCTGTGCTGAGAGCAGCAAACGTGCAAACCCAGCAATATAAAACGCTGTTTGAATTATACCATACCCCCCACAGGGTGCCACAGTGGGGTGGAACGAGTGGCGTAACCTGTCCAAGATGTCAGTCTACCCAAGCCGATACTATCCACATGTTTGCTTCATGCCCTGCTTTAGATATGTATAAACAAGAATTGGAGCAGTTTTTTAAGAACTCGCTGGGGATGAATATAGCATTACTGGATGAAGTGATGATCTTAGGGGTAACAAAGGATGGCCTGGAAGTACCTCATTACGAGTTTTTGTATATGGCCATGGCACTAAGCAGATTATGCATAGCGTCGTTATGGAAAGACCCCAGCCCGCCGACATTACAACAATGGGTCTCCAGGGTTTTGGCCATATACACGCTGGAACAGGCCCTATTTGAAAAAAAGGGAAGGGCAAGAAGAGAGGCTGCGAGACGGATCTGGGCTCCAATAATAGAATGGAAGTTAAGATTGGGGGAGGCTTAAGGAAGTAGCAAGATATTTAATGGCTTTAACGACTTTGAGTTAGCAAGAATCAATATAGCTAGCATTCGCATGATGAGCTTATTACATGGGTTAATTTGCTGAAATGAATTTCTGCTTATTTTCTTTTTCTTGTGAAACATGTAATGAAAATGTATTCTTGATGTTGATGAACAATAAAAAAAATTTTTTAAAAAAGGACCATAGGTTTCACACCAGTTAATCAATCAATCAAAAAAAAAAAAAAAAAAGTTTAAAGAAACAAAGGATTGCAAAGATTAGGGATAGGATTGAAAAAGCATGCCCAGAACCATAGCAATGACTGAAAAACAAGATGGCCGCGCCCATTGAGAACCGTGTGGGTAAGTTCGCGCGATATTTCCCCCGCGAGCATGCAAAAACGCACGCGAACACGTAATCGCGACCCGCGCAAAACGCGACCATGCAAATAGCGCCTGGAAATGGAAATACGCAACGCGAACAAGATGGCCGCGCCCATGTACGACGCAATGGGTAACTTCACAGTCGATGTGCTGCAACTGTCTCGCGAACACGCAAAAAGCCCCGCGAACACACAAAAAAAATACGCAAATTCGCACAAATTCGCGGATTTTGCGGATCGCGAATTCGCACATTTCACCCAAACTTAATTATTAATTCAATATACATTAAAACCGACTATTACCTGCTGCCCTAGCCCTTCTTATAGCGCTGGAGGCCTAAAATAGATCTAAATGTCACACTTGTTGGTGGGTGATGGTTAGTAGATGTGCTGTTACTATCATTGGCAGCATGGCAGGGGCAATGTGTGGTACAAGCTGCAGTGGCCTCATAACGTGAGCACTGGCACTTTTTTTTTTTTACGTAAGGACTGAGTTATTAGTCAAGTTTCTCAAATGCTGCATTAATGTTATTTTTGCTCATGATCCACAATGATGCCTTAATTTAAATGTATTTTGTCCTCATTACAGAATGCAGTGTTAAACATGTATTCGGGCTATTTCCAGTTTCCCAGTAATGTTTGTTTTGGCCAATTTCGACAGTGCGCAGTAATGCATGTGTTTACTAATGTATCAGTAAATTACAAAGTTTCAGCTGAAAAGCATGCATACTAGCAAAATGTCTCCATGGTAACCGGGAAACTCTGCATTCCTTGTACCTCTAATTGGAGCGGACATCACAAACAGATAACTGCGTTACTTGTTAAATCACACCAAGGTGGACATCACACATATTGTTTTTTAGATGAACTTCTCTTCTCTTTTTCTGACCACTTTGAAAAGACCCTCACCGATGAGCACTGTACTCCCATCTCTGGATCGAGCCTCAATCCTGACATATTCCATACACACGTCATAAACTCTTGCACCAACCATGTTAACTCTTGGAATCTACCTCTGTACTTGTGCTACCTAGGATCTTTTATATTGAGCACCCAGCAGACAAGGAGTCACCATCTTGTAAATAATTCCTAATTCCCCAACATATACTCTGATTAAAACTCTACATTATTTGGGGACAGAATACACCAATTTTCTCTTCTATAGCTTGGACCTTTTTAAAAGCGAGGAACATAATTAACCAACAACAAGGTAACTACTTCTGATACACACTAAATATAATGACATACCCAGCTGTTATACATTATAATTGTTGAGCTAAAACTTAATTCATTGTCTATTGCAGGCTTACTAAGATGCTGATTAATATATATATATATATATATATATATATATATATATATATATATATATATATATATATATATATATATATATATATATATATATATATATATATATATACTGGTGCGGCCCTTGGACACAAATCACACTGTAAATTTGGCCCGAGAGAAAGTTTGTGAGTACCCATGGTATAGAGGGAATGCACAAAGCCCATTTGTAACCCTAACCCAGACATGTATTCAGAGACAGGCGGAGGCCCAAAATGGTATAGTAAGAAAATGCAAACTTTCTAAAAGTGGCATTTCCAAACTTATAGCTTAAAAACCGACTTCACCATAGGTTGTGATCTTCAATTGTGAGTCCAGAGACACCAAACTCCAAATTGCTATCTGCCCCCAATGGGAAATTACACCTAAAAGATGTTTAAGACAATCCCCATGGTAACCCATGGGAGAGATAGGCATTGAAGTAGTGAAAAACAAATTTAAGAGTATTTACTACCAGGTCATGTAAAACTTAAAAGTACATGTCCTACTTTGTCCATGAAGCTACCTAGGGTTGACCTTAGGGGTGACGTATATGAAATAAAAAGGAATGTTTTGACCTTGCAAGTAGTTAACTTGCCAGGTCAAAATGGCAGTTGAAAACTTCACACACAGGCTCTGCACAGGCAGGCCTGAGCCACGTTTAAAGGGCTACCGAGTGGGTTGCACAATTAGTGCTGCAGAACCACTAGTAGCATTTAAGTTACAGGCCCTGGGCACATACAGTGCACTTTACTAGGGACTTATAAGTAAATTCAATATGCAATAAGCCAATGTTACCACATTTTAGGGAGAGAGCACGTGCACCTTAGCACTGGCTAGCAGTGGTAAAGTGCCCAGAGTCCTAAGGCCAACAAAGAAGAGGTCAGAAAAAAGTGAGAAGGAAGGCAAAATGTTTGGGGGTGACCCTGCAGAAAGGGCCATGTCCAACAAGAACCACAGCATGGGAATGCAGTTTACACAACGCTCATTTGCTTGTCCCTGACCCATTTACTGCTAAGGTGGGCCATGGGCAAAATTCAACACCTACACACCTCGGTCAAGGGAGATTTGCACTCCACCTTAGTGAAGGGCCCTTGAGACATCCGCAGTCTCCTTCAGAAACCTACCAAGTTGTTCACCAGTCATGAGCGCCAGGAATGTGAGATAGGGGAAGAGATAACCCTCGGTTTCCCAGCAGGCACAGGTACCCTAGGACAGAATGTGTTTAAATGATGTACTGAGAAAAAGGTGGCTGGGTGACACAAAGAGACAAGGGGAAATACAACAGCACCAGATGAGACACTCCAGGACCTAAGAACCCATTCAAGAAAAAAATGCTATAATCACAGAACAAACTGGAAAAAACTGTTGAATGCTACTGAAACAAAGCGAAAATTATTGAAAAAGACATTTGAATGATACTGACCTCCTGCAAGGCCTAGGGATGTGAAGGAGACTGACCCTGCTGAAACAGCCCCCAATGGTAATAAAGCACAAATATCAAAAACAAGGATTAATCCTAGCCACAACTAACCTGAGGGAAAGGGAATGACGAAAATAAAAAATGTGAGCTAGGAAGGAGCCGGGTGAGGAACTCAGAATGTATGGTTGAAAGAGGGGCACTCAACAAATCAGTTTTATGCGCGCAAACACATATTGTTGCTTGCTTTACCCACACAGGAGTAGTTTTCTTCTAGGTTCAGCAAAGGAGCCAAATTGGACAAGAATTTCGAATAAATGAATGACAAAACCTGTTCTCTTTCTTTTGGAACAAGGGCATCTTCAATTACTTTCACCAAACCATGTCTCATCTGATGCTATCATCACTAATGAAGTGTCTGAGATATTCTAGTTGCTTTTGAACAAAACTCCACTTGTCATCCCTGAAACGCAAGCCACTTGCCAGACGGAGATTCAGTGCTTTCACACACCCTATCATTATTCTCCTGCCAATCCCTGCCAATAACCAGGATAACATCCTGGAATGTGAACATTCAATGCCTACCCTTAATAAGTCAATCCATTAATCACTGAAAGACAGAATCTGTGGATGTCATCCAGAAAGACGTTCTCCTACACTAAAAGACACTGCCAAGTATGATGAACACAGTGAGATGGCACAATTCGGGTGCAAGGGAGATTTGGTGGTATGTCAATCACAAATTTTATTCTACAAACAACTGTGGCACCCCTCAACTTTGCCATAAATCTCTCAATTTTAAGAAGTAGGTGGACATCTGCCTGCATTACCTGGTTGAGAGTACACGAATCAACCCAAATATGTTGTTTATTGTTTTTAGGTCTCGCTGGTGTTAGCAGCGCGAAGGGCTGCTCCAGCGAAAGACCTATTGTTGTGGGTTTGCAGGGAATGGGGCACAGGGGGTGGTTATGCGCTTCACCTCGACGATTTCATCTCGAGGACGCGCTTCTGTAGTCGGGCTTGCATCACGTGTGCCGACTCTCCAGGGCGCTGCAGATCTGTTTTTGCGATCGCGCCTAATGACTTTCGTGTCTCGTTTTTTTTTTTAGGCAAGTTCCACGCGCTTTTTTTTTTGCAGGCAAGTGGCACGCGCTTGACTCTCCAGGGCGCTGCAGATCTGCGATGCAGATCTGTTGTTGTGATCGCGACTAATGACTTCCATGCCTCGCATTTTTTTTAGGCAAGTTGCACGCGCTTGACTCTCCAGGGCGCTGCAGATCTGTTGTTGTGATCGCGCCTAATGACTTCCGGGTCTCTAATTATTTTAGGCAAGTGGCACGCGCTTCTGCTGGCCGTGTGCAGACTCTCCTGTGCGCTTCAGTTCAGATGTTGTTAACTAATGTGCTTGGTGATTTTTATTTAACAAAGGTGTTAAAAGTCGCAAAGGTACGTTAAAAGCCGCCTCACTGGGACTATCGTTGCTTTTAAATTCCAAAGCATTACCACGTCTCAAACTTCGTAACCCTTTTTGTCGCTGACACCATTGCGGTTAAAAGAACGGCTTACAATATATCATTTCTACGATAGCTCTCATGTGATGGAATTAATTAAAATCAACAAGTTATGTAAAAAGCCGCCTCACTGCCGCTTCTGCTGGCCCTGTGCACACTCTCCTGTGCGCTTCCGTTCAGCTGTTGTGAACTAATGTGATTGGTGATTTTTATTTAACCATGGTGGGCTCTCATGTTATGGAATTATTTAAAATCAACAAGTTATGTAAAAAGCCGCCTCACTGCCGCTTCTGCTGGCTGTGTGCACACTCTCCTGTGCGCTTCCGTTCAGCTGTTGTGAACTAATGTGATTGGTGTTTTTATTCGGTCTCGCTGGTGTTAGCAGCGCATAGCACTGCTCCAGCGAAAGACCTATTGTTGTGGGTTTCCTGTGATTGGCTGAGAGGGGGTGGTTACGCGCATAACCTCAGCGATTTCACCTCGAGGACGCGCTTCAGCTGGCGGGCTCGCATCACGTGTTCAGACTCTCCTGGGCGCTGCAGCTCTGGTGTTGTGAACGTGCCGAACGTGCCTAATGACCGCGCCTAATGACTTCCGTCTATCAGTCTAGCCGTCAATGTGCCCCGACACCCCCACTCACCGGGTCTCTCATACTCCTCTCGTCCTGTCCCGCGGTAGTGGCGCTGCACGGGATTCGTAGGCGGCTAGCCCCTTTCCCTTCACAGGAGCGTGGGGTAGGCTCCCGTCCACTTCCTGTCTGTGCTGGTGGCCCCGCCCTCAAGCAGGCAGTCTCGGGCAGTCCAGCCTGGCTTCCTGTGTCTCGCCCGTGCAGAGGGACCGGAAACACTCAATCCAAGAAAGGTACGTTGCTTGTTGTGGTCGGCATCTGCTTGCAGCGTTTCTCAGTAATGTCTACCAACTTTGTTTGATGCGCTCTAAGCTTTCAATTAGCTAGATAAGAATATTTACATTTTAAAGAGCTGCGAATGTTGCTGTATACAAGGAGGCGCGATAGGCCAAGAATCACACAAGCTGATGAAGTGGGGAGCCGGGATCCCAACCTAGGTTTCTTCTTCTTCTTCTTCGAGAGAGAGACACACTTTATGCTCTGCCCCAGCTCACCTCAGTCTGAAGTTCCAAATCTCAATCTGACCTGAATGGCAAATTTATAGCCTTAGACAAATGTTACCATTTATAGACTGTTTTAGGAGGAAAAAAGATTGCCTCAGCTGTGCGAGATCCTGTCTTCCTTGGATCTACCTGTTGGGCAGACTTCACTGCAGGCTCTCTGACCTAGATGCACCCTGTTTAGTGGCTTCTTTATGCCGGTTGAGACCACCGCCTTTATCCTCTGGGACTCTCTCCCAGCCTCTCATGGCCCTTCCTGTGAGATTCAAGCAGACCTCTTCTCTGAGGTATTGAGCCCCCTCACACCCCATTGGGCCCCTGCATGCGGGCGCAAAGCCTTGAAGCACCCTCTCTGAGGCTTTGCCTGTGTGGCGCTCAGTCCGATGCCCGCAGCCCTCATTCTAGGCCCTGCCTGTACAGTGCAGCTCGCCAAGATCCCCTCCGGGCTCTTTGCCTGAGGGGAGCCAAACCACTGTCCCTCCATCGAGGACCCCCATGGGGTGCGCATCCACCCATTCCTATTTGTACTGCAGAGTGCAGAGCCACTGCCCCTTCCTCTTGGCCTGGCCTGTGGGGCTTATAGCGCGATGTGTCTGCCTGTAGAGGGCACCTGTGCATGAACCCCCCTCACTGGGCCCCGTCTGTGGAATGCAGGGGTAATGTCCTTCCATCGATGCCCCCCATGGGGTGCGCATCCCCCTAACCCTTTCCCATTTATACTGCAGAGCCAGAGTGCAGAACAACTTGCCCTTCCTCGTGGCCTGGCCTGTGGGGCTTATAGCGAGATTTCTCTGCCTGTAGAAGGCAGGTCTCCATTAACCCCCTTCCTGCTCCCACACCTGCGGAATGCAAGGGGTAATGTCCCTCGGCCCGTACCAGTTCCCACTCCCTCACACCCTGACACTTTCAGCTTCTGCTCTGCCTTTTCCCCTCCGGGTTGAGGGTCCTTCAGGTGGGTGCACTGCTTGATGGGACTTGGGAGCCCCCTCCCCGCATATGCTCCCAAGTACTGAGTGCTTTAACGCCAATTAGGGGCGCTGCCACACAGCCCCATTGAGCGCCGCCAGCCCTTGAATGCATCTGCCTAGAAATGAACACGAGGCGGGGAGTGGGTGAATGGTCAGGAGAGGGGGCTCTCCCGGAGGAAGGGGTGGGGAGCTATGATTTTATGGAGCGCTCAGAAGCAGCGCCTTTCAGATTTATGTGCACTTCGACAACTGCAAGATCTGAAGAATCCCTTCGAGGGGGCTTCAGAGGGACTTTTGCAACCTTCTCAAAGCGGGCTGGCTGGGTCCGATATCTGGAGGGGCTTGGCATCAATAGTAACGTTTCCTAATTACCATCATGACTCTGGGCAATAGCTTGCTTAATCTTACCGACGGCCCCCAGCGCCTAGAGACCCTTACGGGTGATTGTGCCGCTTTACAAATGTGGATTATCATGTCATATGCTGGGATTCCCATATAACTGTAATTACTAATAAAAGGCCGGCTTAATATCCCACCCGCATTCTGTTAGCCCCGCACAGCTGGTCACGGGGCGTCCTCCGCAGAGGGGTCTGGGCTGCTGCTGCCCTCACACTGCACTACAGCTAGTGCATACTGGCCGGGGTCTGCAGGAAAACGCACAGCTGATACAGCGCCTCTCAAGAGACAATCACGTGGGAGCTATGCAAATGTTTATAAGTGTGAATGCGGTGGCACTGGTGCCTCTCTGGTGCCTCTTAGACTCGCAAGTCCTTGGGGAAAAAAACAATTTTGTGTTTGTAATCATTTTGGTGCATTTAAGACAGAGCTGCACGAAACTTTATCTTAAAAAGGATGCCCTGCCATGGTCTAAGGTAGCTCTGTGCCACCATGGCTCACTGCTTTTCCTTGCCTGGCCACAGGGTCTGGTGACTTGAGAAATCCGTGGCTCACAGGGCTTTGGTGGCTTCCTGACACTGTGGAACTGTTCCTTCTATGTTTTCTCAGGGATACCCGTCTCTGTCGGAATCTGGCCTTCCCCTGGCATGGCTAGCATTGGGATGCTGTGGCTCACAGTACTCTGCGCCGCCACAGGCGGGGACACACTAGAGTCAAATCTGTAGTTGCACAGTTCAATAAAACAAGCATTTGCAATGCAATAGGTCTTGCATTTGCGAGAGTTTGAGCTATTGGTATTGTAAATGGCAATGCCTTTTATTAAAAGTGTTTGAAAACCTGCAAGCTGTCCGTAAACAAGCACTTTGTAATTGTAGTCCCTGCTTATGTGAAGCAAAGCTGGCAGTCTCTTTTACTGACAGCCTTGCTTCTCGTAAGCAGGGACTATACGTACAAAGTGCATGTTTATGCATGGCTTGTAGGTTTTCAAAACAAAAGAATAAAAGGCCTTGTCATTTACAATGCCAATAGCTCTAACTCTTGCAAATGCGAGTGCCACAGTGCCACACAATAAACAACTAAGCATGTGAAGTGAGGCAACCATTTGAATAACATAAAAAGTTCACTTACTTATCAATTTTGAAACTCTATGGTAATATTGGGTGTCATATAATTAAGTACAGTGACTTCTAATGACAAAGATCTGAAACATCCTTCTGTGCCCTCTGACAGAGTATGAGTACAGAACTACTCTGTACTGAGACTCTCTGAATGCTTAAGCACCGCATAGATCATTTTCAAGTTTGAAAAAAAGTATTCAGTGCCACAGAAAAAAATAAGAGAGGCCTCTCAATCAAGAGTGTATCATAACGTCTTCGGGTCTTGATAATAAAGTACAGATACTTATAATTCAAGTCACACTGAGATATCCTTCAATGTCACATGGTAAATATCAGAGACTAATCTTACAGGAGACCCAAAGTCAAGAACATTATACATGTGTCAAATAATGACAGCTATGTCATACACTTGGATAATACTGTGCTTACAACAGCATTTCTATTCATACATGCTGTATCACAAGCTTAGCTTCCAGCAGTAGAGATTAGACAGAACATTTTACACACATCCAAAACACACACAGACATTCTCTCATATGAGCAGAGTGCCACCATCGAGTGGTCTGTAAGTGTACTGCCTGAAATGAGACCACCTTATATATCTTTGCTCTTGGCATTGTTGCTGCAGCCGCCATAGATGAATGTTCAGCAGTTACTCAACATAAGAGATTGCAAAGAGGCCCAAAACACCTGCTATCTGACTGCATCCTCAAAAAAGGATAGGTCACTAAATGGTATCATATTCTATTTCATGGTAGAGTGCATTAATATAAAACTCGGAAATACTTCAAGAACAACAATATTCTGCAATAAACAGGCTGTTAGAGCACCAGTAGCACATGCATATGCTCTCCTGTTTTAGGTTTACACCTATAATAACTGATAAAATCCCATGCAAAGGGAAACAGCCCTCATCAGTGTAAACCTATAAACACTGATAAATACCTGCACAACCGCAAACTCAAATGCTATTAAAAAAAAAAAGTGAGGGAGAACAATATGTATTTTTCTTTCCAAAGGGGCTATCACAATGCAACTGTTATACACGGTAGCAGCAAGAAAGACTGGTTTAAGATTTTTCTGCTTGAGCTTTATTTTTTAGGGATGGCACTTAAATATTGTTTTTTTCCAGTTTTGCGTGCTTGGATTACAGGTGCATGGTTTAGAGGCTTGCTTTAGGTCTAAGCTGATTATTTTATATACTGTGAAGAATCTGGTAATATTACAATAAAGTTTTATATTCTGGCAGCGTTTAATTCTTTCACTGTTTTGTGAAATGGAAGCTCATAAGAATTCTGGCCAATATGTACTATCACATCTACTCACAAACCTAAAATAGGCAAAAACCTTTGATACATCAGCCCCTTTTTATAACAAGTCAGTATTGATAGCAGGTTAACCACCAAACATCCCAAGGTTTTAAACATTCAATGTACGGTGTAGTGAGAGGTACCTGTGAAAAAAATACTGTGACCGTATACATGGGAGAGTAGCGAAAGCATGACACAAGACATACATTCCACATACCAACAAAAATTCATAGCTGCGAGGTGTCCCATTGTTATATGCGATACTTCCAGCTAATTCAGTGTTTTTTTACCGAACTGCACTTTACGGCTGGGATTAGTGAGCCCATACTTAAAATATTAACAGCAGCATTTCAAGCTCCATCATACAATGCAATGTCTGTTAAAAGGTCATGAATGACTTATAGGGAGCCATTTGCCATGGTGATACTTAGCAGCAATGAATGTCCATGCAACAGCAGAACCACCTTCCTGTGATCAGGCAAAGAGTACAGAAAATGTCAAGCTGCTCAAAGCATCATATTTATTTTGTGTGCATTAGAATGCAGGGCTGCAAATTACTATTGTGCAATTCAAACTTTTATGTAACCATTCTTTTTATTGTAGTGATCCAAGGCCTTATTAACACAGCTGAGTGCCTACAACCAATGGCCGACAGCATATAGGTAAGAGCAAGTGTCTACACAGCTGTGCGCCTACAACCCGGAGGCTGGCAGCGATGGTTGGATGATTTTATTCAAAAGCAAAACAGTACATATCTAGGAGAACAAAGGGATAAATCTCAAGGCCTCCCAAACACCCGCCGACCTCGATCTCACACCAGTCGCCTATCTATCTTGGCCCTTTAGAACAAAGAGGCCTAATTGGAGCCTGTGTTACTGCGCATTAACCTCCTAACAAGATGATATGGGCTATGCCCTGCAATCCGAGAGTAATTACAATATATGCAAGTATTTGGGGCATGTTATCTCACATAGTTCTGTTGAGAGGATCTGCAGGAAAGGGGCCCATAACTCAGCATATGTCTCTCCCTTGTAATCTGCTACTAGGGACATGAATTGCAAGTATTAGCCAAAGTCTGTGCAGCCATGCAGTGCAGTCTGGGATATTCTGATAGCTCCATCGAGCCAGGACCACTTGTCGCGCGGCTAATAGTGCCAATGCGAATTATCTGCCTTTGAAGGAGCGGAAGGGAAAAGTCAAAGGGTTCGGCAAACACAAAATGATGTATGCGCTGAAGCATGGAAGTGTGGTATCAAAAGCTTTATCTATATCATCTAAGACTATCTCCCAGAAGCACGTCAGTTTGGGACAATGCCAAAGTAGGTGCACAAGTGAGCCGGTCAAGCTGCACCCCCTTCAACATCTCTCATAGCGATCTTTATCCCAGCTATGTATGTGGGCAGGTGTGAAATACCAATACGTTAACACTTTATAGGCCAATTTCACCCCTGCTGTATTGTGCGCCGTGTGATGTGCCCTGTAATGTATGTCTGTCCATTCTAATTCAATCTTTTAAAGGTTTCACAAGGTACCATGTTTTAGGCAGGGTTGACCATCTTTAGAATGTCATAATATTCGGTAAGGAGTCCGTGAATTACCTTCAACTGTAAATCAGGAGTTTGTTTTTTAAACTTTTCAATATATCACTCTTAGTTTTTTAAACCATCAACAGTCTTATAAACCAGACAGAGTCTTTGGAGAATGAGCATGCGGGGTAGTGAGATGTGAGAGAGAGGATAATGGCATATAAGTGTGAGTAAGAGTACTACAAGCAGACTTTCTATGCTTAGCACTGTTTAACATTAAGTCCTCTGGACATACTGCCAAAGAGAAGACATACATATCCTGAATTACTTTTTTTAATTAAATATGTGATTTATAATAATCACTTCTAAAAAAACATGTTTTGTAAACACTGGAAAAACATATTTGTTATCTATTTTGGGGATTAGGCAGCTGAATATACAATGATAAGCACTGATTTCAAAAGGTTTGTAAAACATCATTAATTTCCACAAAAAATAAACAGTGAAAACAGGACAGCACTCACATGCTTCTACCAGCTTTCTGCCACTCACTTACTCAAACACCATACAGGCAGGCAATGGGCACAGTTATGACGGGGACATGAGTTACCTCCTCCAATCCCCTGGTACAAGCTATCAAACGCATAAGTCACAACACTACAGTTGACAATGTCAATGAACAGAGGTCCATTATCATTCACTCTAGTGAATGCACATCCCCAAAAAACTCATACTGTGATCTCAATGGAAGTCAGTGGAAAGTCTTACATGGACTACTGAATCATTGAAATGCCGGACCACTGCAATACTGTGGGCTCTTTAAATGTCAACTACCAACGACGATCACTGAGTGACACGTGACAGAGCACAGAGACTTCTGCCAAATATAACATTCAGTGAAACAGCCTAGGGTACAGACTACTCATTCAAACTATCCTGAGACAACCTTTAGCGGTGCAGCGAAAAACAGACTGGGACCCTTCCCAGAGACAAGCATCATTGCCACAGGCTGTGCCAGGAAAAGCTTCAGAGACACATGATCAAGTATAGAGACTGTTCGTGGTAGATTCCTTGTGACAAGCTTTGGTGTGATAGGATGGAGTAGTGAGACTGCTGGTGCTATTGACAAGCTTCTGTTGACACAGGACACTTTGGAAAGCTTTCTCATGTCAGATTCCAGTCCACGATACAAGCTTCGGTGCCACAGAACGGTACACAGACACTGCCTGCATCATAGACAATCAGTACCACTGCATGTGATAAGGGATGGAGTACTGAGGCTGCCTGTGCCATCAACAGGCTTTGGTACCACAGCATACACTGTAGTATCTGTTTGGGCTAGATTCTTAAAGAAAAACGTTGGCGCCTCAGGACGGATACGGAGATTGATTGTCATGGATAAGGTTCAATTACACATGGTACAGTATGAGACTGCTCACCACACATGCAACAAGAGAAGATTCTTTGCAACAAGGTGGAGCAGAGACTGCTTGTGCCTTAGACAGACTTTAGTACTACAGCATACACTCATGCCCTTATCATGCACTGCTAATTACTTCACATATTGCATCACTCATGACATGTTCTAGGACTCCTTTGACAACATCACTGCAGCATCTGCAATTCGGAATATTGACAACAACACTGTAGATGGTCGGAGTGTGAGTTATGGTTACTTTAGGGCATGAGTTGAGATAGCTATAACTGGTGAATTTCAGTGGTTTTGTTTCTTTAAAATGGTATGTTTTGAATGGTGCCATACACAAGCTTCAGTACCACAGCATACAGTATATATTCCACTCAAACTAGACTCCCCAAGACAAACTTCAGTACCACAAGATGGCGCACAGACACTGCTCATGCCATAGGTTTTGCTTCCACAGGAAACAGTATAGTGGCTGTTCGCACTAGATTTCCCAAGACAAGCTTCTGTGCCTCGGGATGGAGTACAGAGACTTCCATTGGCAAGCTTCGGTACCACAGCATAAGGAAAGAGTCTGAGTTAGACACACCAAAACAAACTGGTGCCATAGGATAGTAAACAGAGACTATTCATGTCACAGGTTTCGGTACGAGTGGGTGAGCCACTGAAAGCTCAAACCCAAAGCCTGGCTCTTGCTCAGCTCAAGGTCCTGTGGAAACCTCGAGCCATAACGAGCCGAGCTTTCATGTAGCTTCTGCCTGCCTCCCTCCACCCAGGGTTAAAGCCTGAGGAGACGACTATGGAGCTTCGGAACTGGGTTTAAGTATTGGCATCAGCTCAGCCTCCTGTTATTCTGGGCAGATCACATTATATCCCCATTCCTATAAATAATGCATGTGATCTTGTGTAATGAAATTGATGCTCATGTAAAGCGCTTCAATAGCCTTAAGGCCGAGTTTGCCCTGTATTTTAAAAACTGCAGTTAAATGCACTGAGAAGAAAAAACAAAGCCTTAACATCAGGAAAGACACATTTATTGGCTGATTTGTACAAAGTGAAACCAAGAAAACCTGCTCAAATCACAGCTTCACCACTTAAATTGTGCTATCTTAGGCAAATATTTTATTTCACCAAAACTCTTTTTTCTTCATTATCATGTTTGAAACCACTTTCAAACATGTGAGTTCAGACTTCCAGTTTCACAAAAATATCACTTTTAATAAGCACTTCTATAATGGGCCATAGCAAAATCAAAGCTTCCACATGTTAATGAAATACACTTTTTAGAATTTTGTGGAGACTTTAGCAGATTTTATGTCACGTTTGTGTATGATTTACATCGAAAATATTTTCAGAGCTTGGCTCGTGTGCGAGCTCTAAGATCCAAGCAAGACTCTTGGCTTGGCTTGGCTCTGGCTCGGCTCTCCCTGTTAATTTGTTGGCACGCCCACCTCTAGGTTTCGGTGACTCAGGATACAGTATAGAGATTGCTCGTGCAGTAGACAGTCTTCGGGGACACAAGTATCAATATAGAGACTGCTGGTGCAGTAGACAATGTTCGGTGACACAGGATGGATGTATGACGTTACAATGCATACTTTTACAACACCTACCTTTACAACGCATTTTTTACACCGCAACATCCATTACAACGCATACCATTACAACGCATGCCATTACAACGAATTCTTTGAAACTACCTTTATAACGCATTCCACTACAACGAATACTACATTTACAACGCATACCATTACAACGCATAACATTACATTGCATGTAAGGTAAGTATTGGATAGTGTAGGGGTAAAAATTACTATTCTAACTCCAGGGGGTGCAACAGTAGTGTAAGTGTTGGATAGTGTAGGGGTTAACATTACTATTCTAATTTCAGGGGGTGCAACAGTAGGGTAAGTGTTGGTTAGTCTAGGGGTATAAATTACTATTCTAACTCCAGGGGGTGCAACAGTAGGGTAAGTGTTGGATAGTGTAAGGGTACTATGTGTTGTAATGCTATGCGTTGTAATGCTATGCATTGTAATGACTGCGTTGTAATGGCATGCGTTGTAGTGGTGTGCATTGTAGTGTCATGCGTTGTAATGGTTGCGTTGTAAATGCATGCGTTGTAATGGATGTTGCGTTGTAAACGTTTCGTTGTATTGGTAGTGCGTTGTAAAAGTTGCGTTCTAAAGGTTGTTTCCCACGCAGGATACATTATTGAGACAGGTTGAGGCGTACACCGTCTTCGGTGACACAGAATGCAGTGCCGAGGCTGTTCGAGTCATAGACAGTCTTCGATGAAGACAGTCTTCGGTGTCACAAGATACAGTATAGAGACTGCTCATGCAGTAGGCAGCCTTCTGTGACACAGGAGACAATATAGAAGCTTTTCGTGCTAGATTCCCTCAGACAAGCTTCTGTGCCACAGTATAGATACAGAGACTGCTTGAGACATAGACAAGCGTCGGTTGAAGCAGCATACAGTATAGAATCTGCTGATGCCACATATCCCGAGACAGATTCTGGTGCCACAGGATGGGATGCGGACACTGCTCTTGCCTTGGACAGGCTTCAGTGACACAAGATACAGTATGAGACTGATCGTGCAGTAGACAACGCTCGGTGACACAGGATACAGTATAAAGACTAACACCGGGCGGACAACTACGCTACGCTCTTAAAGTTTGCGAATTGCACGTAGCACAGTGCAAAATCGCGTTGTGTAGCGTAGTTGGCATTTGTTGCTTGCTCGCGGTCCTCAACGTCAAGTTGGTGACCGCGAGCGAGCAAAATGACATCCCGGCGAGACTTTTTCCTCATTCGCGATCAGCAACATCAAGTTGGCGATCGCGAGCATGGAAAATAAACCACCCAGCGAGATTCTCAACGCGGGGAGGTCAGGTTTCTCATTGCGAGTGGTCGCGTATGCTCGCGACCGCTTGCGATGAGAAACTACCAGTCCACGTTGAGAAAGCTGCCGCTCGAGTAAAAATCTAATTGAGCGGCAGAAAACAACAGCTCGCACTGTGCAAGATGCCGTTTTCAATGAATGCACAGTGCGGACTAGCATCCGGGACTGTGCAATTATCGCGAACAGCGCACTACGCAGTTCGCGTAGTGCTGAAAGTATCTCGCGTAGTGTGAAGTGCACTTCACGTAGCGCTACTACGCGAACTATGCCCAGGGTTATATAGAGACTGCTCGTGCAGTAGAAGGTCTTCGGTGACACAAGATACAGTATAGAGGTTTTTCCTGCTAGATTCCCCAGACAAGCATCTGTGCCATAGGATGGATACGAGACTGCTTGAGACATAGGCAAGCGCCGGTGAAACAGGATACAGTATAGAATCTGCTGATGCCACATATCCCGAGACAAACTCTGGTGCCACAGGTTGAAGTGCGGACACTGCTCTTGCCTTAGACAGGCTTCAGTGACACAGGATACCGTATGAGACTGCTCGCCACAGATGCATCAGGAGAAGGTTCAACGACTCGATTAACCACTAACCTTTGGTTCCAGAGCTGCGTGCTACACGCCATTAAGCTCTTCAACTCCTCGCCAAGGGCGGTGTAGAGAGCCACTCGGGCTCTCCCCTACATTGTATCTTTCCCCCACGCACGCACGCACAACCCCGGGGCGGGCTCGCGCCGGGGTATAAATAAAAATGCGGAAGACCGCTCGGGGTCTTTCCGGCTAACCCACTACCAGAGTCACTGTCCCTTATTTGCCGGCACCTCCGTGCCACGTGTTAGGCCTCACCTCCAACTTTACACTGGCGACGAGGCCGGTCGTTTGCCACGCGTGCCTGCTGCCTCCTGCACGCTCTATTGCCGGTGTCCTGCAGCGGTGCCCACCCGCTCCTGTGCGCTGTGTCCTCCGTGGCCTGAGACCCGCCCACGCGTCTCCCGTGAGGGTGCGCCTTCAGCTGGCGGGACTCGCGGCGCTACGGGACAGCTTCATCATCCCGCGGGTGAGTGTTCCTTCTGCCCCGCCTACGCGCTCACCGCGCTCCCTTCGATTCGCCGGCCGGCATCAAGGGAGTGCGCCTGCGGCCTCCGTGGCCCGCCTGCAGAACCACGTGACTGCGGCCTACAGCGGACCCGCCCTCTTCAGTCGGATCTCCAGCGGCGCCTCTGCCGCGTACACGTGTGAGGCTCCGCGCTCTGCTTTGCTCTCGCTCCTCTGGCCCGCGCTACGCGCGCCCTGTCATCAACCACTGGCAAAGGCAATACAGGCTCCACTCGACCAGCAGAGTGTATTTCGAAAAAAAAAAAAACCACACAATAAAGAAACAATAGACGACACAAAGGACACACTAAAAGAAAACAAGAAGGGAAGCCACTATATCAGGCATCACATCGAGGAAAGGAGCGTGCACAGGGGACACACAACAGTACAGGGGTAGCAGCAGCCAGCAAACCCCAAGTGCCCTGCCTTGAGCACAGTCACGACCCCGGAAAGCACCAGAACGCCTCACGCAGAGCCCCACCACGAACCAAGACGCGACAGGGGCGGCCCAAGACGGAGTTGTTCAGCCACCACCACCAGCGGTCCAGCCACCACCACCGGCAGTCCTCCCACTGGCCCAAGCCCAGGTGGGAAACCAAGCCCCAGCTGGACCCACTGCACCTGCACCTCCTGCCCACCTGCATGCCGGCGCAGCGCCCATCCCGCCTTTCAGCGAAACGTCAGACCCAGCAACGGCTGCGCTCCGATGGAGAGCGTGGGTCGGACGCCTCAATCTATACTTCAAAGGCACGAGAGAGACGGATGGGACAGTAAAGAGGTCACTCCTCATCTTATACGGAGGTCAAGAAATCTACGACCTGTTCGAATCGCTCCCCAATACCGGACCCGAGCACGATTACGAGGCCGCCGTCGCGGCCCTCAACGCCCATTTCGACCCACAGCTCAACAATGACTTTGAAAAGTTCAAGTTCAAGCGCGCCTGGCAGACTGAGTCCGAATCTGTCGACATGTACTATGCTCGACTCCGTCGACTTGCGAGCACGTGCCCGTTCGCGGACCCTCAAGAAGAAATAAGGGATCAAATCATAGTTGGCTGCAAGTGGAAGCTGCTGAGGAAACTAATCCTCAGGCAACCGGGGATATCACTTGACGAGATACTCATCCTGGCCAGATCGCATGAACTGTCCGATGCCAGGGCCGAGGAGATGGAGGTGGCGCTGCGCACCCCGGTCATCGCCCCGACAACTGCGAGAACCCCGATCATCAAAGAGGAGCGGGTCGACGCAATCCACAGGCGATTTCCGCCAGCAAGGCAGAGGCAGGGGCCACCACGAAACCACCGCTGCGGATACTGCGGAGAAGATCATCCTGCCACCGCCACGTGCAGCGTCAAAGGCAAGACATGCCTCAAGTGCGGGCGTCTAAATCATTTTGCCGCCGTCTGCCGAGGAGGAAAGTTCAGGTCCGCAGGCCCACGTGCCCGAGCGGTGACACAGCGGATCCAACAGCTATCACTTGACCAAGAGCGACCTCCACCTGACACCGAGGCACAAGACAGACGGCCCAGGTACGAAGACGACGAAGATGACGAGGTGTACGTCGTCTCCTACGTCAGCCGAGCATCCACGAAAAGAAGGCCGCCACCCATGTGCTCCATTACCGTTGATGGGACGAGTGTCAACGCGCTGATAGATACCGGAGCGTCCGTCAACGTCATGGACTCGGATCAATATGACAGGATGTCCCCGAAACCGGTACTGACACCATCTGTGGCAAGAATATACACCTACGGAGGGACAGAACCGCTACCTCTTCGAGGGGTGATCCAAACCACCGTGGTCAATGGGGAATACTCTACAGAGACCAAGTTCCACATCACGGAGGGCAAGAAGGGAACCCTCCTGAGCTGCCACACGGCGGAAGATCTCGGCCTGGTATTCTTTGCCAACCAGGTGCACCAAGCACACGCGGACTTCATGCTAAAGGACTTCCCTGAGCTGTTCAAGGGCCTAGGTAAACTCAAAGGGCGGAGGTTCAAACTACATATAGACACGGCAGTCAAACCCGTCGCACTCAGGCACAGGAGGGTGCCCTTCAACCTCCGGCCACAAGTAGAAGAGGAGCTGCGGAAGCTCGAAGATCTGGGGGTAATCGAGAAAGTGTCGGGACCGACACCCTGGGTATCCCCACTGGTCGTCGCCCCCAAACCAAAGCAGCCGGGAGCCATTCGCTTATGCGTGGATATGAGACTTCCGAACACCGCAGTCAAGCGCGAGAGGCATATCACCCCCACCATGGATGATATCATAGCGGACCTCAACGGGGCGAAGTGGTTTTCGAAGCTGGATCTCAACTCCGGTTACCACCAGCTAGAGTTGGAGCCGGCCAGCAGATACATCACCACCTTTTCGACGCACGTAGGGCTGCGTCGCTACACCCGGCTCAGCTTCGGAATCTCATCTGCAGCCGAAGTTTTTCAAAACGCCATTCGCGAGGTGCTGTCAGGCCTGACAGGAGTAATTAACCTCAGCGATGATATTCTCGTGTACTCCACAACCCTCGAAGAACACCACGCTAACCTGAGAGCGACCCTACAGAGGCTGGCCGATAGCGGGCTGACCTTGCTCCGAGCCAAATGTGCCTTCTACCAAGAATCGGTGGACTTCTTTGGATACACATTCACCAGGGAAGGCCTCAAGGTGGACCCTAAGAAAGCGGAGGCGATCAAAGCGGCCAGCACCCCCCGAAACCCAACGGAAGTGCGCAGTTTCTTGGGCATGGCCACGTACTGCGGCCGGTTCAAACCGAACCTGGCTGCCATCGCGGAACCTCTCCGGGCCCTCACCCGAGCCGATCAGAAATGGGACTGGACTGCAGCTGCAAACAAAGCGTTCCAGAACTTCAAAGCTGGTCTTCTGGACAACACCACCATGGCTTACTTCCAGCCAAGGAGAAGGACCGAACTAATTGTGGACGCCAGTCCTGTGGGACTAGGAGCCGTCCTCCTGCAAGAGTATGGGCCGGAGGAGTGGAGACCAGTCGCCTATGCCAGCATGGCACTGACAGACACGGAGACCAGGTACGCGCAGATCGAGAGGGAGGCCCTGGCCATCAAGTGGGCTTGCCAGCATTTCCATCTCTACCTCTGTGGACAGGAATTCACGGTGGTCACAGACCACAAACCTCTCCTGCCCCTCTTTGCCGGGACCTCACGGTTAGCTCCCCCACGGATCGAACGGTGGGCTGTCCAGCTACAGGGCTACCGATTCAAGGTTGTGTTCCGGCCTGGGGCTCACAACCCCGCTGACTACCTGTCATGGCACCCGGACGTCACCTCACAGCAGATGCCCACCGAGGACGGGGAGGAAGTGGAAGAAATCATACACATGGTCACGCATGCCGCGTGCCCAGAGAACATGTCACTCAAAGAGATCGGAGACGCCACTGCCGGAGATGAGACTCTCACGAAAGTCCGCCGAGCCCTCGAGGAAAACCGCTGGGCCCGCTTCCTTGATGGCGCCGCTAGCCTCCGACCAGAGGTAAGCCATGCTAGACAGCAGCTATGGCACATCCGCAATGAACTCAGTGTGGGGGAGGAAGGAGTGATCCTGCGAGGGCACCTCATCGTCATGCCAGAAAGCCTCCAACAACGAGCGTTGAGCCTAGCCCACGTGGGACACCAAGGCATGGCTAAAACGAAAGCACGCCTAAGGAGCAAGGTGTGGTTTCCAGCGATGGACAGCCAAGTGGAAGCGATGATACGATCCTGCCATGCCTGCACGATCACCGGGGGCGAACCCCTTCCAGCACCCGTACTCACGGAAGAAGCGCCTCGGGCTCCCTGGACCCAACTCAGTATCGACTTCGGCAGCTTCCCGGACGGAAGGCACATGCTGGTACTTGTAGATTCCTTCTCGAAATTCCCAATAGTGGAAGTCATCGCATCTACAGCATTCCCACAAGTCAAGAGGGTACTAAACCGCGTGTTCGCCACAATGGGACTCCCCGAGGAGATCAAGTCTGACAACGGACCCCCCTTTCAAGGGAGAGAATTTCAATCGTATCTGGAAGCCCTACGAATCAAGCACAGAAAGATCACCCCGTTGTGGCCTCAAGCCAACGGAGAAGTGGAGAGACTGATGCGAACGATAAATAGAGCCCTTCGGATAGCGGTGGACAATGGTGAAGACCTGGAGATGGCCCTGGACCAGTTTCTAGGGGCCTACCGACAGACACCACACTCGACGACCAAGTGCGCCCCAGCCCATGTACTGTTCAAGCGGGCCCCCAGAGACGGCATACCCACAGCGAGCACATGGATGCCGGAAGAGAGAGACGCTGAGGCTACCCAAGCACGGAGGCGAGCCACCAACACCAAAGCAAGCCTGCATCGCCGTGCCAAAGAACCAGACATCAGAGTAGGGGATGCAGTGGTCGTCAAGGACCGCCATCCCGGATGGAAGTTTCGAACGCCATTTGAACCTGAAGTGTGGAGAGTGGACAAGATTCAAGGGACAATGGTCACTGCAAAGAGAAACGGACAGACGGTGACACGAAATATCTCATGCTTCAAGAAGGCAAATGAAGCAGCCGCTGGACATCAGCGGGCGGAAGAAATGGAAGCGGAGGAGCTGGCGCTGGAAGACCCAGACTATCCCTGTTCCCCGAATCCTCTGCCAGGACCGTCACAAAGGGAGAGTCAACCGAGGCCAATGTCACCTTGCCTCAGTACCGAGCCAAGTCAACCAAGGGCAGTAGAGGCGAGTGCAGATCCAAGGACAACCCCGGCTGGGGTTGTCGAACCATCAGGGACCCGGAGTCATCGCTACAGCCTGAGGCCCAATCCAATGCCCAGCCAACAGCTAAGAGACTTTGCATGGACATCTCCTTGAACTGTGGTCCGAGTGTCTGGGAGCAGAAAGAACTAAAACAAAGGAGGGATGTAGAGAGCCACTCGGGCTCTCCCCTACATTGTATCTTTCCCCCACGCACGCATGCACAACCCCGGGGCGGGCTCGCGCCGGGGTATAAATAAAAATGCGGAAGACCGCTCGGGGTCTTTCCGGCTAACCCACTACCAGAGTCACTGTCCCTTATTTGCCGGCACCTCCGTGCCACGTGTTAGGCCTCACCTCCAACTTTACAGGCGGTAAGCGCTATATGAATAAAATTGCCACAGGGTGGAGCAGAGACACTACCCAACGAAATTAACCTAAAGCAGTCTCCAGTATGGAACCAGGCAGCGCATATGCTGCTCTATAGAGAGAGCTGCTTCACAACATGTCAGACAGCACCTGAGAAAGACAGTTCCCACGAGAGAGTGTCGAGGAACTCCGTGAGATAAAGTCAGAGTCGCAGTTTAACAATCCCCCGAAATGCATTTCTCTTTCTTGCCCTTTACATATATTTTGGGCAAGGATTGTGTGACATCCTCCATTTTCACGGACGTCAGGTGCGCGCTGCTTAACATCAGGTTAGGTAGAGCCAGGTGTAGTGTAACTTTTTACCAGGCCAGACAACAAAGGAGATTTTTATGAGCTCGGCAAACCTGTGTTGTCTGCCCTGACGGGACGGGCACGCTCGAGTGCGCCTCGGATCACAGAGAGCGCTTGTTCCACGGGGGCAGTCTGTGCAAGGTGGGCAGAACGGCATCCCTCCCACCTGGAGATATATATACCTCCTGGGTCTCAGGCAGGTAGTTATTCTATTCAGCTTTGTCTTTTCTGCCCCCACATGTCCCCAGATCCACAGTAGAAAGAGCCCGCGGGCACAGATACACCTTTCATTCCCACTTAAACTACTGCTGCTGTCACTTGAAAAAATGCCAGCTATGAAAGAAAGGCTTTCCTCTTGTGCCGAGCCCTGCGGGCAGTGGAGGCCGAGTCTCTCCCACCCACCTCCCGGTGCCGTGCCGAGCAGCCCAGTCCCCAGCGCCCCCCTCCCATTGGCTGTGAGCGCAGGGCATGAGGCAGGAATGCGGCCCGAGTCTCCCTTCAGGAATAGAACTTGCCTCCTCGGCTGGCCCGGGGCCTGGGAACCGGAGGCGGATAATAAGGCTGCTCGGGTTTCCGAAAATAGGAACCCAGGTCTCGCAGGAGCTATTAAGTATAACAAAATAGCGTGTTGTGTGTATGTGACTGTTTATGTGACTCCGTGTAACTGTTTATAAATGATGTGTCTCTTTGTATGACTGTTTACCTAGGTGTGTCAGCCAGTGTCTTCATTTGGCTGTGTGTGTGTGAGAGAGAGACTTTTGTGACTGTGCCTTTGATTGTATATATGTATACAACGTTTTATATGACCTTTTGTCTATGTGCATGTATGTGACTGTTTACTATCCGTGTGTGTGTGTGATTATCTACTATGTGCCTCTATTGTAGGTGTGACTATTTGTGCGCATATGCGTGTGTGACTCTTTATGTGACTGTATACATGGTTATGTGAAACTGTGGGTCTGTGACTTTATTTGGCAACATGTGTGTGTGTGTGTGAGAGAGAGTGGAAGAGAGAGAGAGAGAGATAATGTTTACTTGCATGATTTATCTTCTGCATGCTAGTGCACTTATGTTTGCCAATGTGGCTTTGACTACTGTCTGTTATAATGTTCCATGACTATATCTGTCAGTGTGCCTTTTATTGTCTCCTGTAGCGAGTCTATGTTTACAGGGTGTGTAATTGTCTTCTGTGCTGCCTACACGATGGGCAAAACACAGTTAAACAAAATGACTAGTAATGTTTGTTAGTTCTCGCTTACAGACAGCTTTTAGTATTTTTTGTCGACACACATTGCATACTACATTAGTACTTCCGGGGGCATTGGGTCAGCACAGTGCTCATCACTGAGAAGTGGGTGTAAGTAAGCGTGCAACACACGGACATCCTGGGCTTAGCCCAGTCTAATGTAAGTCCACTGGACATACTGCAAATGAGAACACACTACATATCCTGCATTACTTCTTTAAATTAAGTATGTTCTAATAATCACTTTAAAAAATAACATGTTTTGTAAACACTGCAAAAACATATTTGCTATCTCTTTTAGGGGTTAGGCAGCTGAATAAACACGGATAAGCAACTTGTTTGAAAAACACTCAGAAAACACCATTATCATTCGCTCCTGGGACTGCACATCCCGACAAAAACTCATACTCTGATCTCAGTGGAGGCCAGTGGAAAATACTACACGGACTACTGAAAACATTGAAATGCCAAGCCACTGCAATATTGTGGGCTATTTAAATGTCAACTAGCAACAACGACCACTGATTGACTGAGTTGCCTTTCTTTTCAGTCTCATGTTCTTACCTTTTATTCTGCAGCATGGGGAAGGTCTTATCTATTCCATTTTAAAACAGGGGCGGCCATATATTTGCTCTGTTTCCCACTGGATTTGCACAACAGCCCCTCAATGTCGAAATGTCCGTGAGATGACCTGTTTGAATAGTCCCTTCTTCATATTATTTTCATTTTCAAATTTTCTGCTACTTATTCTATGTGATTTTTAATTCCTTTTTAGAAATAAAACACGGACATTTGCACAATGAAGAGTGGCCTTACGTTTTCTACAGCTTTTAGATGATGAGGAGGTATGCTGCAGGAAAGGGTCTTTCGTAAAGTTGGCAGTTCATTGCAGAAAGTCAATGCTTGTGTAAATCCCTAGTTTTGTTCTTTTAAATTCGGGGTTATTTTAGATATGTGTATCAAAGATTTTATTACGTTCATATACTTTTATGTGTGTCTCTGACACTTGAATAAAGTTGATTTGATTGATTAATTGACTAGTCATTTTTGTTAGGACTCACCTACAGACAGCATTTAATTGTTTTTTGTCAAGACCTATTGCACACTACACCAGTAGTTACAGTGGACTTTGGGTCAGCAACTAGGGGTGGGCGGAACTTGCGGAGTTTCGCTCTGTGGAATTCTGCAGAGATACCGAAAAACTCAACAAGATTATGCGGAATTCTGGCAGCGGGCAGAAAAATATGCAGCTTGCAGTGCTCGCGCTACAGTTTAGCGCGGGTAGCGTGAGCAGTGCTGAAAATCAGCATGAGTGGCACCATGTGTTGCACAAGAGCGAGCATCCATTCGAGTAGACAATCTACTTGAGCAGCTACAAATCGACTAGAATGCCAGTCCTCTTACCGCAACCGTTCACGAATGCCAGCGACCACCAGGGTTAGAAAATTGAGCTAGGAGATGCGAAATCTTGCTCATGAGAGAAAAATTCCGCCACACAGCAATTGCCGTGATTTGGCCAGAAATCCGCGTTAAAGAGTTACACAAAGTGTCCAAAATTCTGCCAATTCCACGGGCAGAAAGGAACATTCCACCCATCCCTGGCCAGCACATTGCTTATCATTGGTTGCCTTTATTCTCAATCTCGTTTGCTTACCTATTATTCTATGGCCTGGCTTCCTCTTCTTATGTTTGTCCCATATCTCGATCATAGGTGCTTTACCAACATTTTGATTGGATGACTTGTGCCCTTCCACTGATTATATCAGAAAGAAGTGCTTTTAGGTCGAGGACCATCGCACTGCGTAGCAGTGGGCGGAGCCTGAGATTTAATGATTCTTAGAGGGGGCTTGGAACCCGCCCCTCTTCTCCATTGGCTGGCTTCCTAAACGGAGGCCAGCCATTGGAGGAGAAGGGCATCACTTACTTTAAGCCCCGTCTTTTTCAGATTCGGGGGCGTGTTTTTTACGTTCTTTCTATCTGTGACGTCATCCGTCACTCAACAAAAAACACGCCCCCGAATCGCGAACATTTCGGAGCTTTGCGGCAGCCATTTTTTTTCCCTTGTTTTTTTTTCTTACATGACAGAGACAACATACTGGACGACAACATGGCTCTTACGCACATTCTCTATGATTCATCGCAGGACAAGGAATCAAAAACATAATAGCCATGGCCGAGAGCAGAGATAACCACACTATGCACGTAAAAGGACCCCAGGATTTTACCTTGTAGTGCCTCCTCTTTCAGCGCACCACTCGCGCGCGCCTCTTCCTTCGGTTCATAATTCTTGCACGCTTCCTCGTTCTGCTCACTACTGTCGCGTGCCGGGAGGACCAGATCGATAATGTCTTCTGGCTCCAAATCAGACGACTCCTGTTCCACCAGCAAATTTGGAGCAGCGCTCCCATTCATGGTCAGGTCATCTTGGAAGGATTTTAAGGTTTCCTCAAAAAACAAAAGGACACTCTGTTCCTCGTGCGACAGGAGGAGGAGAAGTGTGCTGTAAGCAACCAGCCACTGCCCCCTAGCCTCAGGGGCCCCAGGCACACAAGCAGGATCAGCAACTCGAGTTCACAGCAGAAAGGTCGACAAGTAGGGGTGAGGAGGCAGCCAAATGTCCTTGCAGTGCCTCCGCAGGCTATCGCTGTGTCTTGGTGGCCAGACTGACTGACTGACTGACTGACTGAAGTACTTGTAGAGCGCTCGAATGCCGCAGCGTCTTGGCGCTGGGGTGACTAAAAGAGCTGTGTGCAGCCAGCAGTGTTGCTGTCCCCCGAGGTCTTCTGGACCCCGCCTCACCCCAACAGCACCTGCAGGAGGTTGGGGGCACGAGAAGGCCCAACGCAGGATAAAGGAGGAGAAAGGGGGCTGGCAGATGAGTGGCAAGTTGGGGTTAAGAGCCATACAGGAGCCCCTTAATAATAATAATATTAAAGCCATTTTTAAAGCGCCATGCTGAACTAAGAATAGTGTGTCCCCACGCTAGAATTCTACTACATCTCAGGAAACAGAAGGCGAGGGAGGGGAGAGGGGGTGAGAGGAAGAGGGGGGAGTTAGGTGCTTGGATGCAGATGAGTCTTGAGTTTGGCTCGGAATCTTTTTTCTGAGGGTTCCATCCGAATATCCAAAGGTAGTTCATTCCAGTGTTTAGGGGCCAGAAGTCTGAAAGAGCGGCCACCCATCTTGGCTCTGCGGGTGCGAGGGAGTTTGAATAGCATAGCTCCGGCGATCTCAGGTTTTTGGTGGGGCGGTGAATTGTAAGGAGCTTTTGAAAATAGCTTGGGCCTTTGCCCTGGGCAATGCGGTGCGTAAAGCATAAGGCTTTGAATTTGATGCGATCTTTGACCGGGAGCCAGTGAAGCTTTGCTAGGGCATTCTTCCCAGATGCTCTGCGAGGCAAGTTGAGTACTAGGCGGGCAGCAGCGTTTTGCACACACTGCAGTTGGTGTAAGCATTTTTTGCTGAGACCTAGGAGCAGGACATTGCCGTAGTCAAGATGGGGTGTGACTAGGGCATGGACTAATGTTTTTCTGGCATTAATGGGGAGGAGGCCAAGGACTTTGCGAAGCGTTTTTAATGTGCTGAAGCACCTTCCCGTGACTTTATTGACTTGAGATCTGAAAGAGAGATCGGAGTCAAGCATTACTCCCAGGTTTCTGACAGAGTCCACGGGGGAGGGGAAATTGGCCAGTTCCGCTGGCCACCACATGTGTGACCAGGCAGAGGGGGATTTGCCGACGATTAATAGTTCAGTTTTTTCGCCGTTAAGGCGCAGACAGTTGTTGTTCATCCATAATGCTACTGATGACAGGCATTTGGAAAAGTTGGTTGCGTCTTCCGTATGGTCGAGTGACAGCTTGATCATCAGTTGGGTGTCGTCGGCATAGGTCACTATGTCCACCCCGAAAGCTTCAACTATGTGAGCCAGGGGTTCCATATAAAGGTTGAACAGGGTTGGGCTTAGGCTGGAGCCCTGTGGGACCCCATGGCTCAGCTTCCGGAGGGAGGATGTGAAAGGGGGGCAATGCATCTGAAAGCTTCTGTTGGCCAGGAAAGATTTTAACCAGGCAAGAGCAGGTCCCTCCACTCCCATGTCAGAGAGGCGAGACAACAGCGTTGTGTGCAGCACGGTGTCGAATGCTGCACTGAGGTCTAGTAGCACCAACGCTGCTGTCTGTCCTTCGTCCGCCATCTGTCTCAGGCACCCAGTGGAATAGAGGACGGCGGACTCAGTAGAGTAGCCGGCTCTAAACCCAGATTGAGTGGGGTGCAGGAGGGAGTTCTCTTCCAGGTATTTCATAAGCTGCCTGTTGACTACTTTTTCCATTATTTTGGCACAGAAGGGAAGAAGGGAAATGGGTCGAAGATTTTGAAGTTGGGAGATGTGGATGTTAGGTTTTTTTTCAGAGGGATGACCTGGGCTGTTTTCCATGTGTCAAGAACGTGGCATTCTTGGAGGGACAGAGTGATGATATGAGAGATTTGATCTATCATACTTTCCAAGACTCCCTTGCAGCGGTTTGGGGGGCACACATCTCTGGGGGATCCAGACTGTATGCTTTGAGCAATGCCCAACAGTTCCTTTCTCTCAGGTACTTTAAAGCATGTTAGGCGGGATTTAGCAGTAGAATTGTTTTTGACTGCCATCTGTGTGCTAGAGGATTCAGCTACGTCAGTAAAAGTGGCATGTATTTTGTCGACCTTGCCGACAAAATAGTCAGCTATGGAATCGCATAGTTCGCTGGAGTAGGTGTCTTGTGCTTCGAGTCTGGTCGGGACCGTTAACTCTTTGTAAATAGCGAAGAGTTCTCTAGTGGGGTTGTCGGCAGATTCTATTCTATCTTTGAAGTAGGCACCTTTTGCCATTCTTACTAATTTGAGTTCTGTTGTATAGTTGGACTTGCTTTCCAGATTGTAATTTGTCCTCCATTGCCTTTCAAGATTTTTGCATTTTGCGTTAGCTTGTTTGAGTTCTTGCGAGAACCAGGGGGCAGTTTTGGTCAGTCTTGCAGGGGGTTTGATTGTACAGGGAGCTACCTTATCTAGAGCATTGGACATCCAACCTTCATAACTGTTCCACGCCTCTTGCAAAGTGTTGTTCGGGTGCGGTGGTGTTTCAAGTAGGGCAAGCTTGAATGTTTCCTGCTTGATTTTTTTCCAATCTCTCCGCTTCTGGGGTAAGGGATTATTGGTTTTGTTGTCAGGAGGAGTGCCTTCTATTTCAAACGGGATGATGAAGTGATCAGACCATGTTTTTCTGATCGGGGGGAGATGTTGATACCTTCCCAGTAAGCGAAGATGGGGTCTAGAAGGTGCCCTTGTTGGTGGGATGGGGATTTGGATTGGAGGTCGAGTTCTAGGGATTTTAATGCTTCTGTTACATTCTGGGCTTCTTTGCAATCCGGGTTGTCAAAGTGAAGGTTTAGGTCACCCAAGATGAGAAATTTTTTGTACCGGAGCGCCGGCTGGGTAGTCAATTCGGTGAGATGTCCGCAAAACTGTGCATCCCCTCCAGGCGGCCGGTATATAAGTAGTCCATTTATGATATTATTGGAACCTGCTTTTATGATGAAGAAGCCGCTTTCGCAGTTAGGTAACGTGGCCTTCAGTAAGGTGCACTCTAAGTTAGCCTTATAGATGATAGCTAATCCTCCACCTCTCTGTTTCGGTCTGTCTAGTCTGAGTAGGAAGTATCCGTGAGGAGTGGCTTTGAGAGCTTCATACGAATAAGCATCGTCTAGCCACGTCTCTGTAAGGAATAGTACATCCGGACTGCTGTCCGTTAGAAGATCATAGATCTCTGTTTTATGCTTCTTCATGGATCTGCAGTTAAGCAGCAACATTTTCAATTTGGTAGTCTCCCTTTTGTTTTTCTTCATGAGGGGGGTGGTGTACTTATAGGTCTCACAGAAGACGGGTAAGGATTCAGCCGACAAGGTGTGGTAGCAGTTGTTGTTGAGTTTTGGGCGTAGTGATAGAAGTTTTTGTCTGGTGTAGTATGTCCTGATTCTGGGAGTACCAGTTTCCGCCGTGTCCAAGGGTACAGGTAGGCGAAAGGTTTCAGACCCGGGCCCCGGTCGGTCGCGGACGGGCGCAGACGGGCTTGCCTTAGGCGCGCCCGCTGCGCTCGTCCGCTGCGCGTCCGGAAGATGCACATTATTTATAGGGAAGGAGGGGGTGAAAGGGGTGGGTGTGGCCTCAGAAGGGGCGTGGCCTCGAGGATTGCCGGTAATGGCGGCAAGAGGTGTCTACAAGCGGGGTCTACAGATCACCAGGGAACTGGGGGGGAGAAAGTGGGACCCAGGCCGTGTCTCCTGGTAAGTGCCCGGTTCCTTCGCCTCCAGTCACCCGCACTGCACCTCACGTGCTTCCGCCAGTGTAAACCTAGGGCCTCCAGTCAGGCTTGATGGCCAGGCGTCATCTGCGGTTTTTGCATCCATGTACTCTTATCCCACACTGAGTCAGGAGGACAGCACACCAGTTCAGGACCGAACCATTGCCGCATCAGCCCCGAAGCGCAGCCGGGAATTGATGGTGGCACGCCCAGCCTTTAAAGCATAGCACTGTCAGCGGCCCCCAGCAGCCCGCAGTTGATGGGCTGTATAACATTTCTTGGGGCAGCCTCTGAAGCGAGCGTGAGACCAGCTTCTGGAATCCTCCCCCAATCTGCCCCTCCCTCGCCCCCCCAGGCCAGAGGGCATAGAGTTTGCCAGCCTTGGGCCCCGCCCCGGAGACGAGAGGGCCCCTTTTCAGGGTGATGATGGGCTGCTCAAGTGGGCCATTCTGACGCTGAGCTGCTCTCGTCAAGTGCGGCGTCATCAGATGGTGCAGTTCACAGGGTCAGGCCTACCCTGGCATTATGGTGGCAGCCCTGATGTGGGAGGCCACGTCATGGTGACCTCACTGCTCCGCAGATGTGGATCACCCAGGTGAGCCACTCACCACCTGTGCACCACCTGTGCACCACCTCCCTCAAGCACGGCAGGCCTGGGTCACGCAGCTCCCTAGAACAGGCCCGTTGCGCGATCCTGTGGCAGCTGTCGCTGCTCTGAGGCCCACCTCAAGCCGTTCCGGGGTGCGCAAACACCTGTCTTCTCATGAGCCGAGCCCCAGCCAGGAGACCACAGCCTCAGGGTCCGCAGCGCTGCATCCCTGGGCACTAAGGACTGGATGCACTTCAGGATCATCCAACTGGGAGCAACAGTGGTGCTCAGCGTCAAAAGGCAGGTCGCGGCCATGAGTTTCGGGGCTCCTGTATATGCTAACGCCGAGATAGAGACACCTCCAGCTGTTGCAGCTGTTTAGGTGATATATCAGGCTAGTTTTGTATCAAACAGCAAACTTGCACCATCAGTTATTGAAGTATTGTGGAGTCAATCAGCAGAGTATCGCTAAAGGACTTTCTAGACCCCCCACCCCCCACCTCTCCTTAGTCTTTGAATGCACTTACCAAAGAAATGATCCCTTTTAATCTACAATACTCTAAATTTTTGGGGTATTGGGGGACTTCAAGGTACGTATGGATGACCCAACTTGGAGCTTGGAAGAACAGTTCAATGAATCAATGACTGACCTCTGTGGGCTCTGTGTGTGTGGGGGGGGCTCTGTGTGTGTGTGTGTGTGGGGCTCTGTGTGTGTGTGTGTGGGGCTCTTTGTGTGTGGGGCTGTTTGTGTGTGGGGCTCTGTGTGTGTGGGGCTCTGTGTGTGTGTGTGGGGGGGCTCTGTGTGTGTGTGTGGCTCTCTGTGTGTGTGTGGCTCTGTGTCAGCGAATACTCTCTACTACTCTCTAATGCTCACCTATTGCCATTGTAAATGACAATACCATTTATTTATGTTTTAAGAAAAAAAATGAAAAAAAAGTCATGAGCAATGCCAATAGCTCTACCTTTAATAATGTCGAGACCATTGCATTGTAAATGCTTGTTTTTTTTCTTTTAGTACTCCATATATGTGCATTTTTTTCTCAATCCCTTGTGTGCTGCTGTCCTTCTCAAATCCCTACCCACATGATCACCATTTTTCTTCCCCTTTCCCCCACAACTCATCCGTTCCGTACCTCTCTCTCTGCCTGGCTTTCTTTTTATTTTTGAACTCACTCCTTGGTCCTCCATTGCTCCCCTGCCGTTTTGTGTTGGTTCCTGACCCCACCACACAGGTGTTGACTTCTACCTCTATCTCCCCACGGGATCTCGTAATGCTCTTCCGTCCCTCCTCATCGCATCACATTTGTTTATTATTTTAGAGGATCCTGCAGTTTCAATTTATTTGGTTTTGGGCCGCTCCTTTGTCTTTGATGTGCTTTAAGCACATATGCTTTTTTATATGCCACTCTAAGATTATCATTCCCCATATTAGAAAGGTAAATTAAAAGTTAAAAAAATGTCCGCCTTGTCAAAACACATACGTGCACATGCGTGGTGACACTTACATATGCATATATTACCATGCAGTGGCAGGTTTGTTTTTGCTGATGCTGTTCTGCTTTGGCAAAAACCTTTGTTTGTTCTTTTTTTTGCGCAGAATTGGCAAAATCAAAAGCTCAGGTAACGCCACTCTAAGGTAGGACCTATTGGCTTTGTTGACGCTTGCTTTATTTATGAGTGCACTAAATAATTTATATCCAATTTCGTTTTTTCGGGGACAGCTTTCCTACAATAGTGTCTACTGGTAGTATTGGTCATATTAAAGTAAAGTGAAATACCATGGGTCTCGTTCACTTAATAGTGGTTCACTGATAGAATATCGACCCCCAAATATCGCCAAAACACAAATATTGAGTTATAAATATTAATGTAAAAATATCAACAGCCTATATTTATAAAGGTAAGTATAAAAATATCGGGGGAAAATATCGATGTAAAAAATATAGTTGTAAAAAAATATAGATTTTAATATATATATATATATATATATATATATATATATATATATATATATATATATATATATATATATATATATATATATATATATATATATATATATATATATATATATATCGAATCCAACCTGTTGCCGGCGGCAGCCGTCAGCCAGCACACACAAGTACACAGACTACTCCAATAATCTCCGCAAGCCAGGCTTCGATTGCAAAAGATATTTATTTACCGATCAAATGGTAAAAGGTGGCGCCAGTCATCAGACGCGTTTCGGACTTGCGTCCTTGCTCACTGATGAGCGAGTGAAATGGAGGTCCACAATATATACAAGGTAAGTACAAATGTAATTCGCGCCTAAACCAGAAAACAAAACATAGTTGGTGGACTCAAAAATAAAGTCATATACCAAGCCCTAAATGATGGGCGCCATTTTGTAACGGTATCTGGTAGGACTATACATGCATGCTTAGACCATCATGTGCATTGGTATTTAACATTGTTGTGGTTACATCGAGCAAAGTGAATCATGTCATAAAAATTAATAAAAGAATATTAACATATGTACATGACAGAGGAGGGCATTGTGGCACATTTCCCAGATATGCGCGGACAATGCTATATACAGTGTTTACTCAAATGCACGTTATTACAGCAATTTCATAAATGCCACACAGTATGTCAGTTACACTTAGACAATACATTGTTGTGTTTATATATCTCCTCATACTGGAACTCTACACCAGGTAAAAAAAAAAAATATATATTTTTTCCCCATGTCGTGTTTAAATCATTTCGCTCGATGCCTAATGTAAATACCATTGCATGTTATTAGAGTCAAAGACGAAAAAACAATGTCCGTACAAATACGTATGACAAATTCAAAAACCAAATGTGTGACCGCATATTCATATGCCTATGAATTACTATGGCAATGAGTGTCTACAAACTAATACAGACAAAAAGATACAAGTTGCGATATAATTACATATATAAACCGTACCCCTTGGTACTCGCTATGTAAAGATGTGTACACCAATATCCCAAACTAGAGTATCTTTACATTGGAAGATCCCACATATGTGGCCAATGGTATATATATATATATTCACTGAAAAAACCATAGGTTTGACACATGTTATAGTTAGCTGGAAATTTTACTGACATAAAACCAATGAAATTCCACGTTATAGTTAGTTGGACTCACTATAACTTGCGCGTGCAATGCACTGCTGATGACGTCACATATTACATCACTCATGACATGGTCAGTGACATCACTGATGACACCATCCTTGTGACATAGTGACAGACCTCCTTTCACTGTAATGTAACCCTTGAGACACATATTCAAAAATAGAAACTGAAATTTAAAAAAAAATGGAGATACCTATATCAGTTACAACAAGCAATTCAGTAATTCCACTATCTATATACACATCCACTCATTCACCAACAGTTCTATATAGTCACTCATACATATACTCACTCATCATATGAAGTGATACACCTATACATCCTGTTACACACCGACAGTCATCCAAAAGTTACTCACACACATATTCACACGTGCAAATAAACTATTGAACATCCATTTATTTGAATATAGAGTTATACACACACTTCCACCTTACTTCTATTGAAAATTACACATATTTATTCTCTTAAACAATCACTTATAGAAACACATACTTATTTAAACAGGAACTCTTACAATCTCTTACTCTCACATATACTCACTTATATACATCAATATTCATATATACTAGATTAAAACATATGTAGTTACTGATAAAGACACTAGTGAGACAGTCATTCACTCACTAACAAACACATATAGACACTCATCCACCCATACAGTCCTGTACATATGCTGTCTTCAAAACACATACAAACAGAGAGTCAGTCACTCATGCATCTATGTGCTAAGTAATACCCCCACCAAACCACATAGACACTCATACTGATACTAATAAAAATATCTAATAACCCATATACATACGCATGTAGCTATTTACCAACACATGTAGCCACTTATACACAAAGTGAAACACTAATATATATATTTAAATATTTAAACATAACTCACTAATATTTATTTTTCAGAAAGACACATATTCACTGGATGGTGTCATCAGTGATGTCATGAGTGATGTCACTGACCATGTCATGAGTGATGTAATATGTGACGTCATCAGCAGTGCATTGCACGCGCAAGTTATAGTGAGTCCAACTAACTATAACGTGGAATTTCATTGGTTTTATGTCAGTAAAATTTCCAGCTAACTATAACATGTGTCAAACCTATGGTTTTTTCAGTGAATTTCATAGGTTTTTTAAATGCTACTTCCTAACTATAACGTGTGTAAAACCTATGGTTTTTTCTGTGAATTTCATTGGTTTTTAAAATGCTAATTCAGAAAAATGTCGTGTATGCAACCTATACTTTTGGCAATAAAGTTCTGGCAATATTTTTTTCGAAAACAAGCCGTTTTCTTCACTGTTCAAGTTGCATAGAGACTCCTTGTAAAGCGATACAGAATTCGAAAGTCTGTACCTTGCCTTTTTTTAAACACATTAAAATTTGTCTGTAAATAAAAATAGCCTTACTAAACTTTCGTGCGCGACCCGGTGTGCGCACTCTCGGCAACAGTTGTCAATAAAATGGATATCGCATTTCCAGGCTTTCGTGCGCGACCGAGTGCGCGCACCTGCCTATATATTTCGTGAAAACTTTGCAATTTGAACTTTCCAAAAACAGCTCCAGGAGCATATTATAAAGGGCGTTTATCGGCTTTCGATCGTGCGCGACCGTGTGCGCGCAACCGCCTATATATATATTTCGGGAAAAGTTCGCGATTGCAACTTATTAAATTTCTTCATACACCCACCATAGAACTTATACTACTCAGAAGATATATTAAATCCGGATATGTTTCAATTTACTCCTTTTCACGTTTTGAAATTGGACCGCTACTTCCAACCAGATACTATCACCGCGTACACGTCCTGAGACGCGCATGTGAAGTCATGTGACTTGAAAACAACACTTCCAATTGGTTCCTAGTAGTTTCTATGCTGCGTCAATACCTACGCCTGCTTCAAACACATGCACAGTTTTGAAACAGCATGGGCCTGAAAGTCACTGAGTGAAATATCATACATTACAGTCAGCCACTTTCAAGACGCATTCCTTCAGAGGAACACTTACCGTTTATTAGAGGTAGATCGTCCGACTCCACCGGAAAACACCCCTAATAAAAAAGACATATATATAAAATGCGGACTAGCCGCTGTATCGTACTAGCAAACTTTAACTTAAAACTCGTTAGAGAAAACAAAAGGAATCGAACAAAATCAATAGGCCACTGATAGGATCTCTTTTTGACCTTGCTAAAATAGAAACATTAGGAACAACCCCTCATGAGAAATATGAAACTAGTGAAACTAGTGAGAGAAACCGAGCTCGACGCCATCTTGCCCCCTTTTAGGCCCCATCACGAACATAGATAGCCCTACATAGCAAAACGTGATCTTATCGCCTGCCCAACTTCAGATCTGACCCCCCCCCTTTTGCTCTCATGTCCTGTCGGAATGTCCGGCTGTAGATTACAATCACATGTTCCATTTGGGAGGGGAAACGACATCAGAGCGACAAATATTAGAAATATACCACACGACAGCAAAATAACAGATTAAAACGTTTTTATTCTTGAACAAAAATATATTAAAACAACTATGGAGAACCATTACGCGAATAGTCCGGAGATTTATCTCCATTTTCACACTTTTGTAAATAGGTGTGCGCGCCCGAGTGCGCGCACCCCGCAACTTTTTCGAGAAAAAAATATATATATTTTCGCTTTTAAGGACCTTACTGCACACCCTGAGAAAACCTACGCAGCAAAACAATCTCTACCTTCTCCCCTTTCCATGTTCCAACGCTTTGAAATGACAATATATTTACTCGCATTGACAAAATGGCGGTCAACACTTCCTGATTTCCTTCGAATCGAACGTTAACAGACGTCACGCAGCAAAAAAAAATTCCGCTCGCGCGCAGCCCCTCCTTCCCCAAAGTAGCAATGTTGGGCTACTTTTGGGCTGCTTTCTAGTAGGGTTTTTGAGCGTCAGAAAGTCTACAAAAGCCGTCGGCAACGGCCTGGGGTGGAGAACCATTACGCGAATAGTCCGGAGGAGACACCACACGCCAAGGCCTGTCCCCAGGATGAACCAAGGGATCCGTTCCTGGGGCCGTGGCAAAGAGCGGCCGGCCGCCATCGGCCAGAGAAGGCATGGGCCCGACCCGAGATGTAGTTGTCTTCCCATTCTCTTCTTTTTTCGGTGCCTTGCAGGCCACAAGGGGGATGTGACATACCTAATAGTATAACTCATATATATCCGACCTCCCCCTCTCTTCATCGCCTGGTCCGGCCATAACAAATGTCAGCAAGACGCCGTGGGGTCCACTGGGAGGGAGAGGCGGCGCGGACGAGCCTCCCCAGATGGAGGCCCCTCAGCTGCACCCCCAACGATCCATGCACCCGGCAAAGGGTTCGTACTCTGTGGCGATATAGGGACACTCCACGAGCCCAGCAAAGCGTTCGCATACTCTGGCGGTATAGGGACGCTCCACGAGCCCAGCAAAGGACTCGCCCACTGTTGCGGTACAGCGACGCTCCACTCACCCAGCAGGGTCTCGTCCACTGTGGCGGTGCAACGATGCTTCGCCCGACAGGCTTGAGTCCATCTGCTCCTGCAACCCAGTGACTGACGGTGGTTGCAGATCTCCTAAAAATGGCGGTCGACTTTGCAGGAATGGGCCTGGCGTGAAAAGTTGGCCTGGTCACCTGTTAACCAGAAAATGGGCCCCTGTCTTTCCTTTCAAAATGCTGCCAACAATATTATATCAAACTCTGCATCGGTACTTACTTATAAATGCAGAAACAACTCAATTAACACAAGGGCTCTTTTCAGAGCCACCTTATATCAAAGCACTCAAACTTCTGATTTATCTCCATTTTCACACTTTTGTAAATAGGTGTGCGCGCCCGAGTGCGCGCACCCCGCAACTTTTTCGAGAAAGAAATATATATATTTTCGCTCTTAAGGACCTTACTGCACACCCTGAGAAAACCTACGCAGCAAAACAATCTCTACCTTCTCCCCTTTCCATGTTCCAACGCTTTGAAATGACAATATCTTTACTCGCAGTGACAAAATGGCGGTCAACACTTCCTGATTTCCTTCGAATCGAACGTTAACAGACGTCACGCAGCAAAAAAAAATTCCGCTCACGCGCAGCCACTTGGGTGCGCGCACGCATGCGCGCCTATAGATATATAATTGACTTTAACTTTAATTTTCTCAACAACTACTAAACGGATTTATACCATTCCAAAAAAAGCGTAATCTGCGAGCCGGACTGTACAGTTTTGCCAAATTTCTTATAAATCCATTCACCCGTTCGACCTGTAGCCGAGTCTAAAGGTCCTATGGAAAATAACATGGAGAAAACACGTTTTGGGACCCCCCTTTTATCTCAGCCCCCACTTGACCAATCCCCCCCAAACTTTTAGGGAAGGAGCGCAGCGGACTGAGCCATCTTCTTTGAGAAATTCGCTAACATTCTTCAACCAGGGCCAAAGTTATTCCAAATAGAATGTTGAGCATTTCCTATGGAAACTAGGTCCTAACTATAACTACCTACTGGCGACCGCCAGTAGGTAATATATATATATATATATATATATATATACATACATATATATACATATATATATATATATATATATACATATGTATATATATATATATATATATATATAAATAATAGTAAATATATTAAATAATGAAATTAACTTTAAAAGAATAATTTAGATTTAATATACATTTTAACAAATATAACAAAGAAATGTAATAAAAAAATTAAACATATATATAAAATGTAATATATATAGATGTATTTACTTTAAAACAATTGATAAGCTAGGAATTTTAATATTATTTTATAATTTTATAAATATATAAAAATGTACATATATATATATATATATATATATATATATATATATATATATATATATATATATATATATATATATATATGCATACACCTATAACATAACATCTAATAAAAAACGTGATGTTATACATTAAAACATTAAACTATTTAAAACTCTTTAAGCTTACATTTTCCACTCCAGTTAGTGCAACAGTGGGGAAAGTGTTGGATAGTGGAGTAGTAAAAATTACTATTCCCACTCCAGGGAGTGCAATAGTAGGGAAAAAGTTCGACAACGGAGGGTTAAAAATTACTATTCCCACTCCAGTCAGTGCAACAGTAGGGAAAGTGTTGGATAGCGGAGCAGTACAAATTAATATTCCCAATACAGTGAGTGCAACAGTAGGGAAAGTGTTGGATAGCTGAGGGGAGAAAATTACTATTCCCACTCCAGTTAGTGCAACAGTAGGGGGAATGTTGGATAATGGAGTAGTAAAAATTACTGTTCCCACTCCAGTGAGTGCAACAGTAGGGAAAGTGTAGTATAGCGGAAGCGTCAAAATTACTATTCCCACTCCAATGAGTGCAACAATAGGGAAAGTGTTGGATAGCGGAGGAGTAAAAAAACTATTTACCCTTCAGTGGGTGCAACAGTAGGGAAAGTGTTGGTTAGTGGAGGGGTAAAAATCACTATTCCCACTCCAGTCAGTGCAACAATAGGGAAAGTGTTGGATTGCGGAAGGGTAAAAATCACTATTCTCACTCCAGTCAGTGCAACAATAGGGAAAGTGTTGTATCGCGGAGGGGAAAAAAATACCTTTCCCACTCCAGTTAGTGCAACCGTAGGGAAAAAGTTTGACAGCGGAGGGGTAAAAATGACTATTCTCACTCCAGTCAGTGCAACAGTAGGGAAAGTCATGTATAGCGGATGGGTCAAAATTACTATTCCCACTCCAATGAGTGCAACAATAGGGAAAGTGTTGGATAGCGGAGGGGTAAAAAATACTATTTACCCTTCAGTGAGTACAACAGTAGGGAAAGTGTTGGATAGCGGAGGGGTAAAAATTACTATTCCCACTCCAGTCAGTGCAACAATAGGGAAAGTGTTGGATAGCGGAGGGGGTAAAAATTACTATTCCCACACCAGTTAGTTCAACAGTAAAGAAAATGTTGGACAGCGGAGGAATAAAAATTACTATTCCCGATCCAGTGAGTGCAACAGTAGGGAAAGTGTTGGATAGCGGAGGGGTAAAACGTACTATTACCACTCCAGTGAGTGCAACAGTAGGGAAAGTGTTGGATAGCGGAGGGGTAAACAATACTATGCCCACTCCAGTGAGTGCAACAGTAGGGAAAGTGTTGGATAGTGGAGGGGTAAAAATTACTATTGCCACTCCAGTGAGTGCAAAGTAGGGAAAGTGTTGGATAGTGGAGGAGGGGTAAAAAATACTATTCCCACTCCAGTGAGAGCAACAGTAGGGAAAGTGTTGGATAGCGGAGGGGTAAAAATGACTATTCCCACTCCAGTGAGTTCAATGGTAGGGAAAGTGTTGGGAAGGGGAGGGATAAAAATTACTATTTCCACTCCAGTTAGTGCATAATAGGGAAATTGTTGGATATCGGAAGAATAACATTGACTATTCCCACTCCAGTGAGTGCAACAGTATGGAAAGTGTTGGATAGCGGAAGGCTAACACTTTCTATTCCCATTCTAGTGAGTGCAACAGTAGGGAAAGTGTTGGACAGCGGAGGGGCAAAAAATGACTATTCCCACTCCAGTGAGTGCAACATTAGAGAAAATGTTGGATAGCAGAGGGGTAGAAATTACTATTCCTACTGGAGTCAGTTCAAAATTAAAAACAAATGAAATAACAACACAAAAGATTTAAAAAAAACAAAAAAATACATGTGTCAAAACATAAAAAATATTACAAAAGATGGAAACATATTATAATGTTAAACAGATATAACAAATACCTAGAAAGATTATATTAAAAAAGTAAAACATTTTTACGAACAAATAACTATTTTTAAATAGAAATTATTTATAAGCAAAAACATTAATTATTACATAAATGTAATCTTTTTTATTTCCTACCCTATAACACTGCACAATTCACAACACACATCTACATTTGAAAAAAAAGTACCTCCATAGATAACATAATTAATTATCAATTAAATAAATATTATTAAGTAGAAAACAAATTTAAACAGATAAAAATGAATTTCCTTCCCAAATGTTACCCCTATAAAACGAAACCCCACACACAAAATAATATAAATAAACAATTTCCCTAATTAATTATTAATTGATTAATTATTATTAATGACCAACAAATTATTAATATAAATTAACAACTTATTAATCAATTGAAAATAAATGACTTCCCACATTTTACCACTATAACCCCCACAACTCAAATCTAAAATTAATTACACAATTGCCATATTTAAAATGTAAATAATCACTTAGCATTAATTAAGAAATAATTATTATTTAATTCAAAATATTTTTCTCCACTCTTTACTCCTATAAACCCACCACCCACTCCTAAAAAAATGACACAATTAGCATAATTAATTACCACTTAATTCATAATAATTACCAAACAATTAAAAATGAATTATTATTATTAATAATAAATTACTTCCCCAAATTAACACAATCAAATTTAAATTAAACAATATGAATAAATAAAAAAACATGATTTTATGATAATTAAATTACTTCCCACCCTATTCCCCTATAAACACCACCTCCTGCTCCTAAAAAAACGACACAATTACCATAATTACCAAATAATTAAGTAATAATTAAGTAATAATGATTAACAACCAATTAATAAATAATTAAAAACAAAGTAATGCTCACAATTAACACTATAGAATCTAAATTAAATACTAATAAATAAAAAATAATAATCTATTTATTATAATTAACTTACTTCCCACCCTATTACTCTATGCACCCATAATCTGCTACAGAACTAAAAAACGCTGAATGTAATTAAAATAAAATTTATAGCTACTAAAAATGTAACACATATATTTTAAAAACAAATGCAATACTTATACAAAAATCACATACATTTAAAATACAAACTAAAATACATAACATTCAATAAAAAAATCGATATTTTAAACAACTGTATTTTTGAAAATGATATTAATGACTTCAATATTTTTAAAAACAATATTTCTTACCTTAACGTCAATATTCTTGACCACAATATTCTATCTGTCGATATTTCTGTGTCATGATATTTCCAATTCGATATTTTTGTAAGTCGATATTTCTAACTCGATATTCCCTCTCTGCACCCTTAATAGTATTTGTTTTTTGGGTTTGACAGAGACAAATTGGACTGTTCACTTTTGCAGCAGAGCCTGTGGGTTTTTTCTTTGTTTGTCATTAATGCAGATGTCTCAGGATTCTATTTTTCTTCCTTGTTTTATTGTTGAATCAATAATATGGGGCTATAGAAAAGTGTTTATCACTGTTAGGCCCTCTCATATTATTAGTAGAATAATTCTCTTTGTTCTATTCCTATGCATTTAGATCAGAGTCTAGCCTTTTCTCTGTTTTTATAGGAACATCTAAAGTGTTTTAGGCTGTGGTTGTCATCAAATTAGTCTTTATTTTCAGGGATTATGCCTTGAGGTTACCAATGGGTTTTATGCTTTAGGTTTGACCTTTTTAGAACCACTGATTACTTATATTTTAACTTTTCTGATGTTTCTTGGGCTGGAGTCTTGTGATTTAACCAGTGTCTAAAGCTTTGGGTTCGGAGGATGAGTGTTGGTCACCTGTGAGTAAAGGGTCACTACCCCCAAGTGTGTGGAAAATCTTCTATTAGGTATGGCTTGAAAGGGGAAGCTACTGTCTTTGAGTCATCAGTCACTGGTCTTGTGAGGCATACTTTGACCTGACATATGGTCCTCTTTGTGGCCTCTCTCCTACCAATAGACCTCTTCAGAGGTCCTCTCTGACATACGGTTCTCTGTCCAAGTCATCTTTGGCCTGCAGGTCTCTTCAGCAGCGCTCTCGGAACCATGGGCCTCTTCAAGATTCTTCTTCAGCCTCTAGGCCTCTTTGACGTATCTCACACATGTATAGATTTACTATGAGTCCTTCTCTGAACTACGGTTCTCATCACGACCCTCATCCAGTTAGAGGCCGTTGCTGTTTCTGTCTCAGGAATTGGTGCTTTCCCTGAGTCTCTTCATTGCCTACATTCTTCCCCCAAGGCGCAAAGTCCTAAAGGGGAACTTTTTCAGCAACTCACTTCAAAAGCTGGTCCCAGGCAGGTGTTTATAAGGAGAAGGCTTTTCAAGTACCCAACTCTTTTCCCTTTGATCTTAAACTTTCAGGAGCATCTTTGTGAACAACACTCACTATGACTGTAGTGAAAGTTAAAATGTGGTGCTGTGCAGTCCAGGAATGGAGAATAACTGGCCACAACAGAGGGTGCCGCAATAGGGTCCAAATTTTTATCTGGTGTAGATTGACTGTGTTTACTGATGTCTGGAACTATATCCATTACAATGCGTTGTATGCCCTTTGTCTGATACAGTATGTCTTAGAATATGCCTGTTGCAATTTTCCTGTAACCATATCTGATTAAGTGCATCTGTGCCTGTTAGAGTGTATGCAAGGCCAGTCATAGAACTTCTGGGGCCCGGCGAAAGGGATGATGTGAGGCCCCTCTAATTTGCATGTAACATCACAAGAAGTGACATCACAGAAAGTGACTTCGCAGGACTATTGATTTATTAGGCATCACTGAAGAGACCTAACATGGATATCAGTAACAAGGACTAAAAGATAAATATGCAAATTAAATAAGTTCATATATTTTAAAACTGTAATAAATGGATTACATTTGTCACATTGGATGGGAAAGCTAGTTGCAGGTCTAAAAAAGATGGATGTTTTTTACTCCATGTTAACTGATTGTTTCCAGATGAGTGTATGATAAAAAGTCCAATTCTGTCTCATAAAGGGGAGAGATCCTGTTGAGGTAATGAGGAGCAAGATCATTCAAAATATAAATTTACACAAGAGAAAACCTCTCACAACATGGATACAATCACAAATTTCAAAAGGCTCCCTTATCATTCTGTGCCATTATCGTGTCAGCTTCAGGTGACATTAAGGGGGTCATTAGGATGGCGGGCGGACTTTACCCGCCCGCCATCCTCGTGGTAATCGGGACCGCCCGCCATAATGGCGGGGGTCCCGTGCGGAGTATTAGGATGTGCCCGCCACAGTAGCGGGCACATCCTGTATTTTTAGCATTGTGGCGGGCAGTGCTCTCTTCACCGCCCGCCACAATGCTAAACATTTATTTCAGCATTTGCATAATCAAAGCGGCAGGCACTGCGCGGTGTCTATCGCTTTGATTATGCAAATGCAGGGGGGTACCACAGGTACCCCCCGTGTGCACCCCCCTAATCTCCTTCACTCTGGGGGCCCACAGGGGGCCCCCAGAGTGAAGTCCGCATGCCTTTCCGTGGCGGCATTGCCGCCACGGAAAGGCATTGAAAAATGCCTATCATAATATGGATGGCGGTGTCTGATAGACACCGCCACCATATTATTCCTTTTCGCCCCAGCCGCAAAGCGACCGGTGTGGAAAAGCGGCGGACGGTCTTTCCGTCCGCCGAGGTCCCCCCGCTATACTAATATGGCGGGGGGAAAACTAGTAAGGCTGTCGGGCGGATTGCCTTCGCCAGGCCGGCGGTGGCTGCCGCCAGCCTGGCGGAGGAAATCTGCCCGACATCGTAATGACCCCCTAAAACTTAGTAATTTGTTTTAACATAAATCTTCTTACCAGTATCCCACACTCACATGCTAAGAGTCGTAGGACAATCTTTTTTGTGTGTGGGCTCTTTGCTTACCAGAATTACATTAATTGCAAAAACACAACACATATAATACAAAATTACAAGACACCATTGCAAACAAATTAAGATTGTACATAAATAAAAAAATACCTAGGACAACTGAGACCACTGCTAAATCACATATTGACTTGAAGGTATGCTGCAGATTCAAGTGGTTTTAAAATCAACATTTTTGATTTGGGGTTAGTACTGTAGAAATGGAAGTTGCCGGCTTTAGCGTTGGTGGAGTCCTGTACGACAATGTTTGTTTGTGTACCCAATGACTCCCTTTGTCACGGATTCCCTCACTGCCACCCTTTAACAGTGCCCTTCAAGTCATGATAACCACATTCTTGCTCAGATGCATTTAACTTGATTTATAGAGCCACTGATACCAGTGTAGGGTGTCAGAGAATGTTATATCACACACATTACACAGAGACAATCTATCAAATGTGTGTAAATCACTGTATAGGAAATATTACATAAGACAAAGGACTACAAGGTGTAGGAGTCACATGACAACCACACTAGTAGGCATTATAGTTTATTAGTGATTGGTCTGGAGAAACACAAACTCTGAATTTAGAACGTGATAGGGGGTTCTCTTTAATAACCAGAGTTTAATTCTATCCAAATGAACCCTTTTTGCAACATTAAGAAAACCAAAGACTGGGGGAAAAACATAACCCTCTAATTTATACCTTGCAGTTTGTATGCAGCTCTTAGATGACAGTTAATAGCTCCCAGTTCTTTGCTAGAATTTGGACTTGTAAACTCTAAGTAACAAAAGGATCTCACTGACAGAAGCAGTAACCCACTGACCTATTTACATTATGTACAATATGTGATCTGCATGGTACATGTTCTTTGCAGCAGGCACATTAACCCTCTGCGCTACCTTTCCAGAAGTCAAAACTTCCACTTGACAAAACTCCATCTCTCTCTAGGAAGAACATTAATCACTGGAGTTATCATGACATTTTTAACGTTGCTGAAATTTGCTGGAGGCCAGGAAGGAAGTGGCAGCGCTTTTAAAACTATAATATACTTGCAAACATGACACCCCCACCTAAAGTCAGCAGCCAGTGCAATCCCACTGCTCAAACTGCCCTAGAGTCTCCCTGCTCAAGGGTTCTGTGACATTAGTGACAGCGTCACTGTCACTCTAGGGTGTGCTGCTTCATAGGCCTTCCCAAAAGACTTGAGGTGAGCTTCTAGGGATTGTGGTGGACAGGCCTTCAAGGTTAACCTGCACTTGCCACCGCGAGGGTCCACTTGCTGCTTCTATGACACCAGGGCTTCTAAGGCCTAGCAGGGCCTTCTAAGGTGTAGCACGGGAATGTGCTCCCTCAGGAGAGTGGTCTGTTTTTGAAGGTTGAACCTGGTTCCCCAGTTCCCAAGTCAGCAGCTCTGGCCATAGTGCCACACCCTTCCCCAATGAACACCATACTGCCCCACTGAGAAAAACTCGCACTGCCTTCAACTACAACCCAATTGTGCCCTCTATAAATGCCAGGATGCGTCTCAATTCAAATTACGCACTAGAATAGACTAATATGCTGCCTAAAAATTGGTTACCTTAATGCTTCTGCACTTATTATTCAGGAATCAATGAGTGCTTCTGCATGAAAAGTTAAAGACATGACTACAGGGCCGGAAGGGACCCATTTCAATGTCCTATGCTTATATCTTTACAAAACATAAGCAGCATGGTTTAAAAATACAAGACCGCATTTGTGAATACAGAGCAAGGTATGCATTTTGTTTCCAATCCACCCATCAAACAGGTATTGCATCACATCCAGAAATGGTGCACTTCCCCACCCAGGGCAAAAGTGCTGTTCATAGAAAGACATGAAAACAAAAGTAGCGCTTCACTAGCAAAATCTGTAAAGTGGCACTAATGTGTTTTGGGTTTGAATAAATCAATCTCGCCCCTTTTCGACTCACGCTGTTTTGCTTTGGTTATTTTTCACAATGTTAACCTTTTATTTCTCTCCCTCCTGAGGGAGCACTTTGGGAGTGAAAAATGTCCCAAAAAAAGACAACCTCTCCAGCAAAAGTGTTTTTTTTGGGGGGGGAACTAACAAAGGAAAGAGGGAGTCATATCTACAAGGTCCAGGGAAAGGGGCCCCACATCTGGACCTTGTAGCTTGCTATAGTGCTTAGAGGCCCAGTTAAATGGCCCCCCTTCCCCGAGCCTCCAAGCAGTAACCATTTCATAAAACATTGCCCTACCACAGCAGTTCTACATTAATTTAAAATGCACTTTCCCATCAAAAAAATGGATGATGCATAAGTTAACTAAAACCAGTTGTTCTGGCTGCTCCCTCCTCCCCTCACCCACCTCTCCTTACCTGTGCCTGGCTGGGCCTGAAAACAAAGGAGCCTTCTGTCGCCTAGAAACAATATGCAGAAAGGCAATGGCCAGTACTTAACAGAGGTGTTGCCTCGCCCCTGACACTGTGAGCCAAGATAATTGCTGGCCTGGCTGCTGTGCCTTCCTCACTTTGTGTGTCCCTCCCCCCATCCCTGCACCCTCAGGATTGCTATCACACCCTGAACAGAAAGGTCCGGACATCACCCATTTGTAATGTGATTGTGTGGGGCAGGGGTCCCTGGAGTAGTAGGTGGGCTAACTGTGAAAGTGTGGCCTTTCACAGTCAAGCAGGCCCCCTGTTTTTAGCTGAGTGCGAGGCCCTGGGCAGCTGCCCACACTGCCCATACCTAGCGCCGGCCCTGAGTGTATGGGTGAGTGTATCTGCAGTACGGTGTATGTGGATGCTGCACTATGTCTATGAATGTGCCTGCTACAGTGCCTTTATGTTCTATGCTTCATTTTTAGGTCTTACCTACACGGCATCATTAGTTATCGCTAGTTGTCTCTTGTGGACCACACCAAAAACTTACTATGGGCTTAGAGCCTGCCCATTGCTTACCAATGGTTGGATTTCTTGTCACTCTTATGTGCTTACTTCTTATTCAATGACTTTCTTTTCTCTTCCTGTGTATATCCCTTCCCTGGAGCTTTGCTTCTTTACAATCATTTTGTGTGGATGACTTGTATCATTTCTCTGCTCACATTTATGGATCTACTTGTTCTCATGTTCATTGAGCACTGCACAAATATGCATGTTTTTTCTAACTTTCTACCTTGTGTGCTGCTTCACCACCTCCCCTAAATCCCCCTATCCTCTCAGCGTTGCCTACACCCAGAGATGTGTTAAGGCATGGGCATAGTCTCATCAGGGCCACCAGATGTCCCCCGCCCCCCAATGCCCAAACCCGCAAATAATACACAAACACAGTGTTAGGTTTGGGAAAAAATTGCTGCAGGTTTATTACATACAACATATGTAATGATGGTGGGTTAACTTACGGGCGATCCAGGGCAGGCCGCATTCTCGCCACCTGCCCGCCTGTCGAGCCAAACAGCACAGTGGCGAACCACCCAACTGCTGCACAATTAAAATATATATACTGACACGCCCATTGCGGGGCGTGACTAGGCAAACCCCCGGTTGCACAGGCCCACAATCGCCCGAAGGACTACTGGGGCGCCGTCACGAATTCCTGCACCTCCCATGAGGTTACAGGTTAGGCTATGGCACCCCTATGTGCCCGCTGAAGTACATCGTTTGCGCCTCTCTTCTTCCGGATCGCCCAGTAACTCCGCCTGCAACGAGAAAGGAACACATTAAATTCCCCCAACAACCCCCTCATACTGACACTCTGGGTTCGAGGAAGGGTGGGAAAAGAGTGTCCCGAAGAGCCCGCGATGGCGTCCGGAGCGGCAAAGAGGCCCTCCAACAGGGTCCAGGAACTTAAGTACCCCTGGAGGCCCCTCCCCGCCGCCCCGGACGTGAAACACCGCCAGCCGCCTCCTCCAACCAGAGAGGAGGAGAAGGCTGGACATCCTACTGAGGGCGGGACAGCCCTCTGAGACTAGGAGCCCGCCCTCTCTATGGCCCATGCGTGGCCTCGGGCAAGAGCATAGTCTCATCAGGGCCACCAGATGTCCCTATCCCCCCAATGCCCAAACCCGCAAATAATACACAAACACAGTGTTAGGTTTGGGAAAAAATTGCTGCAGGTTTATTACATACAACATATGTAATGATGGTGGGTTAACTTACGGGCGATCCAGGGCAGGCCGCATTCTCGCCACCTGCCCGCCTGTTGAGCCAAACAGCACAGTGGCGAACCGCCCAACTGCTGCACAGTTAAAATATATATACTGACACGCCCATTGCGGGGCGTGACTAGGCAAACCCCCGGTTGCACAGGCCCACAATCGCCCGAAGGACTACTGGGGCGCCGTCACGAATTCCTGCACCTCCCATGAGGTTACAGGTTAGGCTATGGCACCCCTATGTGCCCGCTGAAGTACATCGTTTGCGCCTCTCTTCTTCCGGATCGCCCAGTAACTCCGCCTGCAACGAGAAAGGAACACATTAAATTCCCCCAACAACCCCCTCATACTGACACTCTGGGTTCGAGGAAGGGTGGGAAAAGAGTGTCCCGAAGAGCCCGCGATGGCGTCCGGAGCGGCAAAGAGGCCCTCCAACAGGGTCCAGGAACTTAAGTACCCCTGGAGGCCCCTCCCCGCCGCCCCGGACGTGAAACACCGCCAGCCGCCTCCTCCAACCAGAGAGGAGGAGAAGGCTGGACATCCTACTGGGGGCGGGACAGCCCTCTGAGACTAGGAGCCCGCCCTCTCTATGGCCCATGCGTGGCCTCGGGCAAGAGCATAGTCTCATCAGGGCCACCAGATGTCCCTATCCCCCCAATGCCCAAACCCGCAAATAATACACAAACACAGTGTTAGGTTTGGGAAAAAATTGCTGCAGGTTTATTACATACAACATATGTAATGATGGTGGGTTAACTTACGGGCGATCCAGGGCAGGCCGCATTCTCGCCACCTGCCCGCCTGTTGAGCCAAACAGCACAGTGGCGAACCGCCCAACTGCTGCACAATTAAAATATATATACTGACACGCCCATTGCGGGGCGAGACTAGGCAAACCCCCGGTTGCACAGGCCCACAACCGCCTGAAAGACTACTAGGGCGCCGACACGAATTCCTGCACCTCCCATGAAGTTACAGGTTAGGCTCTGGCACCCCTATGTGCCCGCAGAAGTACATCGTTTGCACCTCTCTTCTTCCGGATCGCCCAGTAACTCCGCCACAGCCCGTGCGGTGGTACCCGCTGCCGCACGCGCCCCCCCATCATTGCTACCTTCGCTACCTGCAACCCTTGTTCATGAGTGCTTCTTTCAAATCCAGCAGGAAGAGGTCTAAGCCAACAGGCGTGAGGTGAACCCCATCCGCCTCAAAATAACCCTTTACTTTGTCCTGAATCATGTCATGTTTGATCAAGCCTAGACCTCTGCGCTGGGTGAACCTTTTCATGGCCGCATTGATCCGCCTCCTAGACTTCTCAATCGCCTCACTAGACTTAGCACCCCGCCAGGATCTCCTGGGCACTATTTCGGACCACCAGACCTCGCATTCCCGAAAAAGCCCACTGATGATCCCCAAGTCGGTCTTCATTTTAAGCAGCAGAGTGGATTTCCCCAAGTTTGTAATGTCATTGCCACCCAGGTGAATTATCAAGTGGTGGGGAGGGGGTCCACCCAAAGCAAGGGCCTCCCGAAGCCGATAAAGTAAGCTATGCCAGCGCATGCCCGGGAAACCCCACCACACACAGTCTATACTTGTGAAGCCACTAGTCCACTGCCTGATCGCTGCCCACCGGGCCAATCTGTCGACCATGGAGTGCCCCACGACCCATACTCTTGAACCTGTCAAAGAAAGACGCAATATGTTCAAGGGTGTTTATTGAGTAAATCACAAGAAAAACAATGTCGCCACATCAAAACACAGCAAACAAAGCACACCAAATACGAAATAAGAAGGAATCAGGGCCTAATATAACGTTTATAGCAAGACGATTCCCAGCGCCCTACTGACTGAACCTGATCTGGCTGCATACCAGCACGGAAAGCCGATGTGGCCGCCCCTATGCGGAAGGAATGACTCGAAAACTTCTTCCCCTGCGTTACCAGACCAGCCCTGTCCAGGCAGGCCAGAATGATTTTGTCCATCTGATATTTAGTCAAGGGGCTGAGGTCAGCATGGACAAAAAGGTAACCCGGCCCAGCAGGCCGCATAGCCAGGAAGGCCCGTAAGACCGATACCGGGCAGAAGCGGGGATTCCCAAGGGAGGAGAGCCTGATGACAGACCCTTTGCCAGCTTGATCAGAATTGGACCGCCTAAGCGTGATGGACAAACCCTCCACAAAAGAGATATCCTCCACTCCCAATGCATCCCCAGAGACATCTGTCTTAGAGCGGGCCACCAGTTTGCTACTCCGGAAGGCCCCAAAGAATGCTAGAATAAAGGCTGCAGAAAATAGGGCCGCTTCATACTGCGAATGCACAACCGCCCGCACCACTAGCAACATAGCCTGTAGCGAGGGAAAATCAATGGGGGACCTGTCATCCGGGACCCTGGGTTCCTCCCGAGCCCAACCCTTCAAGGCGGCCCTAATCACAAAGGACTTGGCTGGGTCACTCCCCCCACACAACCTAGCCTCATGGCTAATGGCCGCTAGGTGGCCGCAAACCCATGAGTGGGGTTTTTTCTGTTTCTTAGCCCACACAACAAATGCCTGAACTCTACCCTCCAGAGGCAAGGCTTGTAAACCTAAGTCAGTGATGGCTTTGAGGAAAGTAGAACGGTGACTCGCATAGCGTTTCCTTGTACCCAGCGCTAAAGATTTCTCTCCTAATTCTCTCAATTGCTGCTCCACTCCAAGATGCGCCAAAGCCTTGGTGCAAAGGGGGTCATCTCCTCTCTCGCCTGTGGGTATGCCGCCCGGAAACGGTCCCACTGCAAACGAGAAAGAGCGTCAGCTGCGACATTTGTGACCCCCGCAATGTGCCTAGCTCTAAATTCCACATTGCAACGCAGGCACCTGCTAGCCTATTCACGGAGTAGGGAAAGCACTAGCGGGCAGCTGGCAGTTAGACCATTGATTGCCTGCACCACTGCCATATTGTCTGACCAAAACAAAACCTTCCTGTTGGACAGTGTCTCAGGCCAAATATGTAGAGAAATCACAATGGGAAAGAGTTCCAGGACGGTTATGTTAGCAGTAATACCACGCTTGCGCCAAGCATTGGGCCATTCCTGCGCGCACCACAGCTCTCCCAGAATAGCCCCAAAGCCCTCCCGACCTGAGGCGTCAGTGAACATATTCAACTCTGGGCTCTCCACCCACGGAGACCTCCATATCACTGTACCATTTGCAAATCTTTCTTGAGTTCAGAGGTTAATCTAACAAAGTGATAATGCTTGTGGACCTTGGCAGTAGCCCTGGCTAGACACCTCGCAAAAACTCTCCCCACCGGAATGACCCTGGCGGCGAAGTTCAGTTTGCCTAGAATACTCTGAATGACCCCCAGAGGTGCCTTATCCCTACCTAGCAAGGCATAAATGTCCTTCTTTAAACCAACTACCTTTTCTGCCGGGAGACGCGACACCCCCTGAAGCGTGTCGAGTTCAATACCCAGGAAGGTCAGCACTTGAGCAGGGCCCTCAGTCTTGCCTGGCGTCAGCGGCACACCTAAGCGACTAGCCAGGTCAATGAAACAGTCCAGGCCCTCCTGACATTCCTGAGTGCCCTACCTCCCAATAAAGAGGAAGTCGTCCAAGTAATGTGACACCGCAGACACTCTGTACTCTGCTGTGAGGGCCCATTGTAAGAAGGTGCTGAAAGCCTCAAAGAAGGCACAAGAGACAGCGCAACCCATTGGCATGCATTTATCAAAATAGTACCCCCCTTCCCACTTGAAACCCAGCAAGTGCTGGCTGCCCGGGTGTACAGGTAACAAGCGGAAGGCTGCCTCGATATCCGCCTTAGCAAGCCAGGCCCCCTTCCCAGCTCTCCTCACTAAGTTGATGGCCATGTCTAGGGAACAGTAAGAGACAGAACAGGCCGCTTCTGGTAACCAGGAGTTGACGGAGTTCCCCTCTGGGAATGAAAGGTTATGAATCAGCCTAAAAGCCCAGGTTCTTTCTTGGGGACTACACCCAAAGGGGACACCACAAAGTCAGGGAGGGGGGGACGGAAAGGGGCCTGCCACCCTCCCCAAGGCCACCTCCTTGCTAATCTTCTTGTCTATCACCTCAGGGAGTTCCCTAACAGATTTTTAATTCTCTGCATCCCTGCTGACTTTAGGACCCTGATATGGGATCTTGAAACCTTCCAGGAAACCTAAGGTCAGGACATCCCTATCCTTTTCATTGGGATAAGCACGTATGAGGGCCAGCAGGCTGGGGATGATGACTGGGGACGGGCCTTTTGAACTGAGGGGGTGGGGGTCCCTACTGGGCAGCACCGAGAAATGACCCTCCTCAAGGGCAGGAGAGGCAGAGAGCGAAGCGGAAGGGAGGGACGCAGCCGGGGGGGCAAAGGGCGGGGATGGGATCGAGGGGGTACTACTTATCCTTACTGGCTGCGCTGGCAGAGGAAGATCGTTTCTCGCAGGATGACTCTGGATGGGAACCACCACATTTGTTGCAAGCGTGGGAGAATCTACACGCCTTCCCCCAGGTACAATTACCTGCATTGTACAACCTGCAAGTGGCAGAGACATTTTTCTTGGAGTACTGTCTGTTGAAACTCCCCCCACCGCGCCCCCCACGAAAGGCCTGCCTGAAATTACTTTTCTTCTGAGTGAACACTTTGTCATTTTCAACCTTCTTAACCTGAACATTCATGTTAACACCGCTCTCAGCCTTTCCTTTACCCATATGTACCATCCACAGTCTAACTTCCACCTGGTCCCAATCTAGTTCTAGACAGACAGACATTTTCTTGCGGAACTCACAATCATATAAGTACCACCCCATCCCGGATGATGCTTCTGCTTCATTAATTATGACACTGTTATACTGGAATAAACCTTGCGCCTGATCTGGGAAGCGCTCTGTGATTACAGCTGCCAGAATGGCAAATGCCTGACGCCATTTTTTAATTGTCTTTTCTGGCCAAGACTGAAAACGCGCTTTCTTCTCCTCATCCTTGGAACGCATTTTTCTCACATCCACCCCATCCGCACCCAACATCAGGAGGGAGAAAATGTCTATAAATTCTCTTCGCCAGATGCCCTCCTTCGCTGCCTGCGGAACCTGCCAGGCTAGGGAGCATTTGCCTGACAAGAGAGGCGCCATGGACATCAATACTGTGGGCGCAGAAGTGGCCACCCCTAAAGCCGGGGGGGCCGCTCCCGCAGAGGCAAGGGGGGCCAAGGGAGTAGGAGCCGCCACGACCACAACCTGGGGCTGAGCAAGGGCAGCTGTGGGTGTCGGGGCATCCTGGAGCACACTTGGAGCCAGAGGCGGCAATGGGGCAGGAAGCGGAGGAGAAACAACACTTAGAGCTGTGCTGACAGGCAGGGCACCCACACCCGCCAGAGGGCTGGCAATATCCCCCCCTAGAACAGAAGGCCCGCCCCAAACTCGAGCCACGTCCACCTCCCCGGTGGCAGGAGGTGGCGCCACGGCTGCCGGCACCACTAACTGGGAATGCACTGAACTAGGAGACTGCAACGGGGCAGCGCGCAAGCCAGCTCTGATCTCTGACATAAATAAAGCCAGCGAGTCCGTAATCTTACCTGGGTAGCAAATTCAGAACTGGGCACTGCTGGGCGTGGGGGTGAGGGGGGGCAAACACGAATCACCGCCGGTGGGGACGCCGGGGGGTGCACGATGACGTTCCTGACCGGGTCAGCCGCCCTGGTCTTAGGGGGGGTTCCGCTGGGAAGTCCTTCACTGTCGGTTTCCTAGTCCGCTTAGGCCTCACAGTGGCCGGGTCCTCCGCTATGTCTATTTCAGTTACCAGGGGGGCGGGGGCAGCCCCGGGGGCTTTGGGGGGGTTGGCCAACAAAAGTTCACTGGCCCAAGCCACCCCGTTTGATTTGATCAAATCCAACCAAGCTTTCATCTGTGGGTCCTGGGAAGGTCCTATACCCGAAACATCGACCTGAGACGTCTGCGTAAATAGCGAAGGGGACCCCTGACTCTCCATGGTGCCTTTTGATCGTATCCTGAAAGAAAGATAACCATGAGCCAACATGACCACAAACTTTTTTTTTGCGAAAAGAAAGAAAGCCCCCTCCCCAATGACTGGCGCACCCCTCCCCCCGAGTACTCCCTTGCCACTGATGATGGGAAAGGGGGGCGAATCTAGCGCTAGACCTGTAAAAGAAGGGAAAGAACCGATCCTTTCATGAGAAAAAGGGGGGGGGGAGTGGTTGCCAGGCAGCGTCCAGCACCCCCCCCCCCCCAGTACAGACCCACAGTCCCAACACTTTTGCTGTACATACCTCTACTAATATGTCTTTGAATGCTAACGGAAGCCGAGTATATGGGGCGCCCCCCCCCCCCCGAGGCTGCTGATGCGGACGAGCGAACGCTGTGTAAGACAAAGAAAGATTAGCCTCACAGAAAGGGTCAGGCTACCGGCCAGAACCGGAAACGAAACGACCACACAATACCGGGTCCCGCTGAGAAGCATCCCCCCTCCCCCCACACATGCCCGTACCCCTGCAATGAGCAGTAGGGGGAAAGAGAACAGCATAATGAAAACCAGACCGCGCCCCACCACTCCCGTTCGTACATACCTTGTACTAGTCCTGGAAGGAGAGAGGGGGGGGGGGGGGGGGGGGGCGGAAGCTCCAAACAGGGCCGGGGAGGCGCCACGCGGTCGCAAGACGGAACCTGTGTCTGCAAGACAAAAACACGATAACATTAAAATAAGGCAAAAAACACCTGTGTTCCAACGGACGTGCACTCACTGAAGCGGGTGAGCGGGTCGTAGTCCCAGAACTGCACACGTCCCGGGAGGGAAACCTACAGGCACCAGACAAGACACGGGCCTAGAGCGAAACCTCCACGATAATAACACAGGCAGCCAGCAAAGCGTAGGCGCCACGGACACACTCGGCACAGCGGACACTGGGCCCCACCTGGCGGCCCCCCCGCAAGGACACGCACCACGTGTCTCGGAAGCGGGCCAAAGCGCGAACCTCGGAGAGCCGTATCCCCCAGCACACCGCCTCGCAGCCACCACGCTGAGACAGGCGGGAAGCGGGACGCTGAAAGCACGGGCGGGGAGAAACTTTTGCGTATAGCCAGCGATGAAAACTATACATTGTAAGCACACAGCTTACCGCCTGGCCCGCTCTTCTAGCTCCCGGTTAGCACACCCTTTCGATTAATATCAGTGCACCATCCCCGCACCTAAGCGCCTCCCATCTACCAACAGTGCTGAATAAATTTTTGCCCGCACACTGCAAACCAATTGAACCTCCCCCCCGAAACCGTGCAAAAAAAAAAAGGCGTGTACCCTCGTGCAAAACCACTGCAGGCCAGACCTGAACCTCTCTTTACCAGAAACCAACCCTCGCTGCACAGCAACCACAAAGAAAATTTAGTACAATTCAAATATCTTGCAGTACAATGCATGGCAAAGCAGTATAAGAACAGCACAATTTCGGTATAAACAGCATAACACAAATGAAGCCCTGCATGAACTGCTAGTCGGGTCCCGAGCCCACGTGAACCGAACACCGACCTCGCCGCCATATATCTTTTTCAACAATCGATCATACCCGCCCCGCACACTGAACATTTCCAAAATGTATAATACATAACATAAACATCGAAATCGCCATTGCAAACTCTCTCCCGCACCCCCGACCTGTCGAGCAAAACACTTAATAAACCTCACAATGCTCGCCGAGCAACACAGACCCAAGATGGCGGCCCGACGAGGCGGGGAAGGCAGGGCGGGGTGGGGGGGGGGTGGGGGTTCGCCCGCAGCTACCCGGGAACCACGTAAACCCAACCCGAGGAGAAGCGAACGCCTGCACTAGGCCCAGCTTGAACAAAGAGCGCCCCGGGACCGGTAGTTGAGGGAAATGTGCAACCCGCCCCAAAGGAACCGAAAATCACCTCACACCCTGGCCATCCGAATTTTCCCATGTCGGCCGGGGGGGACGGGGAAAAAGGCCGCACGTGGCCCAAGCCCAGCCGGAAACAACAGGCTGCACACGACCCAGCCCCCCCCCGCAGGTAGGACAAGGAAACCCAGAGACACCCGTCCCCCCCCCTCCACAGCGGCCCGACGCTAAGCGGGCCGCCTGGCCATGGCTCACGCCTCAAGAGAGGGAGTAGGCGGAGGGGGGGGGTAGGCACAAAGGCCTAGCTCACCGTAAGAGTCCCGACGAAAAGAGTGTCCCGAAGAGCCCGCGATGGCGTCCGGAGCGGCAAAGAGGCCCTCCAACAGGGTCCAGGAAATTAAGTACCCCTGGAGGCCCCTCCCCGCCGCCCCGGACGTGAAACACCGCCAGCCGCCTCCCCAACCAGGGAGGAGGAGAAAGCTGGACATCCTACTGGGGGCGGGACAGCCCTCTGAGACTAGGAGCCCGCCCTTTCTATGGCCCCTGCGTGGCCTCGGGCAAGCGCAAAGTGGGCAGTTGCATAGGGCCCCCACCTTCGAAGGGGCCTTCTGGGAAGTGAACTTACTTTTTATTTTATCCTGTCTATGCTATTTCTCTCTCAACCTCCCTCTGCCTACCTCTACCCCTGACTCGTCTCTCTACCCAGTGTCCCCAAGGACCTTAAGGTGACACTACCCCTACCTCTCTCAATTTATCTATAAAAGCACAACAATAGGCATATTTGTGCCTGGGTACGACTAAAGAGCAGACTTTAAGGTTTGTTTCCGTTTTAGCTCCTGTGTTCCACATATTACATGAATGCACAGGCCTTGACGCAAAAGCTTTCATGGCACCGGGGAAGGGGCTGGCTCCTGCATTTACTTAGGTTCGTGTGAGGCAATGGTGTACTTAGCATGGCTGAAAAGGCCCACAGAGCTGCTTCTTGGGATACTGCAAAAGACCAAGTGGCTGGAGAATAGTTCCTTTCCGAGTACTGTGGAAAGTTAATAAGGCCTTCACAAGAATATTTCATTCTGACACTTCCTTTGTCTTTTTTAATTATATTCAGAGTTTTCTGAGTGAAAATTATTTGAAAAATAAAGCAGACCATTTATAAAGTTTAAACACATTGAATTCGATGTAGTTTTGAAATACCTTAAGACATGTTTACCTTTCCCCCCAGCATTTAGATTTTTTACTTTTTTTATGAACAATGATTTAAGAACAAGCATTTTCAAAGCCAATAGATTGACACTGAGATTGAAAAGGCAAGACCTACTGGCTTTGCCAATACCAGCTGATAATTAGTAAGACTGTGTGCCTGTTTGGCACCCTGCAACTATGAGAGAGATAGTGTTTGCGTGTGTTAGAGAGAGTTTGTGTGTGTTAAAGAGAGAGAGTGCGCTCTTATACATAAAACGTGACTGATGGCATGTCTGTGACATAAAACATACATAAATAGCTCCAGACGCAGTCATAAAAAGTTTGCCCTCGGAGATCTGGAAGGCTCCTGGTGTGCAATGTTTTTACTGGCTGCACCACTTGTGCTTAGAAACATAGCTCGTCCCATTGGCTTTTCTTTCATAAGCCGCAGAAGAAGCATTTCAGAGATACAGTCCATGATAACTGCAGGGTCGTCCTGTCCCGGGCAGGCGAGGAAGGGGCCAGTCGTGACTTTAGCATTTCAATAAATTATTAGACCCGTGCGTTTCAACCTCGCCCTCTGTAGCTCCGCGCACGTGTGGGCGGCCATTTGTGAATGCAGTTGCGTATTTCTTTAAATATCTTGCTCACTGTGGGTGAGAGATTAAGGAAAACGTATGTGTGCATCTGTGAATATGTATGATGACGCTGTGTGGGGGCTGCTCTAATTGTAACTTGCTCGGTGTGTGTGTGTACGTGTGTGCATGTGCTTGGGTTATGTCATGCTATGCTGGTTTTATGTTTTGCGTGCAATGCAAATTGAATCGCCGCTAAGCGTGAATCTCACTCAGGAGGTGGTATACATAGGATTAACCACATCGCTGCGGCGGCTATTCCGCCGCAGCGCTAAGTGGGTAGGGCGGCCGCTCGGTGGCCGCATGCTGATGCCGGAACCGCTCCGTCATCAGCAGCGGTTGGGCTGTGCTCATGACGGAGCGGTTCCGTCATGGCCCGCCCGCTCAATAGAACGTGCCGCACAGGCGCGAAATCAGCACAGCGCCACCGCAGCTGATGACGGAGCGGTTCCGTCATCAGCATAGAAAGGGTTAAAGAAAGATTTTGAGCCTGATGATGATATCAGGCGATTTTGGACCGCCGTCCGCTGTTGCAGCGGTCAGGAGACCACCCTACAAGCAGGTGGTAATCGAACCGCCCAATTACGACATGACCGCAGCTGTGGTAGTCGAAAAGTGCTCCTTTACACTGCGGCTTGTGCTGCACCCAGGAAAAGAGCTGCAGCACAAGCCGCGGCATTAGGAGCACTTAGTGCACATCCATGCACCGTGTTCCATGCACCATGTGGTGGGAGAGGGGGCATGGCATATACCATGACATGTGACCCCCAGACCACTTAGCATACTGGCATCACTGTGTTCTTGTGGACCTCAGACCTTGGTGAGCAGCTTGCTTTATGTCCCGAAGTGGTGGCCTCTTTGGGGCTGTAGCTGTATTGCAGTGGGCTTTTTTAGGATTATTCATGGAACCGTATCCCTATCCTATGACATATCCCTTCAAGTATGTCCATGTTCTGTTGTTTCAATAAGGTATTCTTCTCAGGAGAGGATCTTCAGCTCAAGGAACCCCCTTAATAGTGATAACCAATAGTCCTGCATCCCCGGTCTCCCTGTCTCATGCACTGACAAAGCAACCTAAAATAAATAAGGACAGTGGTCTGGGGTGGTTGGTTTACTTTCATCTGTCCCAGGCTGATGTTCGTCTGAATCAGGATTGAAATGTCTTATATGTGGGCATTGTATTCGAGTTTAGTACTGCAGGGTCACAGTGTAGTTCTTTGGAGGTAGAGCAGAGGTTGCAGTTTGGTTCTAAAGGTTGGTGTAGTGGAAGTGCACTAATAGGAGTTTGAACTAGAGATAAACAGGAAGAAGCTCGTGTAGAGAGGGGGAGAGGGATGGGTGTGCAGAGGGGTGAGTGAAGGAGAGAGGTAAGGTGGTGGAATGAGAGATGAGAGAAGCAGAGAGCGTCAATGCAGGTAGAGACGGGTGAGGCACAGAGAGGGGCAGAATTAGAAGAAGTATAGAAAGACAAGTCTTCTAAAAAGTGAAGCAGAGAGTTTTCTGAAGAGTGGAGCAGAGAGGAAGGTAGAAACATAAGATGAAAGATAGAAAGAGTTGAGCTGTAAAGAAAAGGGGTGACGTGGTAAGACTTATGTAAGGTAGAGAACTGGATGCAAGGCTATTACTGTTAGGATTTCATCAAGGGGAAGACAGGAAATGAGGCGTGAACGCAAATGTATTTGAATACGTCTCAGAAATATTTGAAATGCCGGAAAATAATGTAGATTGTGGAGGGCGGGCTCTTGGTGGTTGGCGCCCACAAAGACACAGGAGGTCAAGAGCAGGCAGTTCAGGGTCAGGGCTGGTTGAGAAAATTCAAGATGGTGGCTGTCGGGGCGTGGCTTCGATGCTGAGATAGATGGCTGCACTGCTCTAGGGCTCTTAGTATCCTCTGGCTTTTGCCCCAAATGAATCCTGTAATTAATCCGGATGCGTGACAGAGTTGGGGCTCCGCAGCATTCCGATTCCAGCGGGAGGTGACTGTGGCAGGAAAGAAAGCGCAAAATAACCACTCACTACGAGCTCCGGAGCGCGGCCTAACACTGCACCTGAAGCAGCGGCCTCGATTTCAAGTGCAGCCAGCAGGAAGGAGTAAAGACAGCTGGACGGAGTGGTGGCCTTGCGGACCAGCCGGCCACAATCCGCTACATGGTAGGAACTGCAATCCCTCGTTGGGTGCCCGCGATGGGGTGGAGGGGTGCTCGAGGCCGCCGACACAGCGGCAAGTACAGCAGGAGATCATAGCGAGCGACCGACAGGAGGTGAGAGGATAGGAGTCAAATGTCCAGAGATCGGGCCCCCTGCTTCTTATCTCCAGGCTTCTCACTCCCCTTGTTGGCACTGAATCGAAAATTAGTGTGACAGCTTTAATGGAGCCATCGGAGGTGCGTGTAGTGTCCTAGTAGACAGCGACAGTGCGGAAGGGGTGGGCCTCGGCCAGTCGGCCACAGTGGCGGGACGGCTCCTGTTGCAGCCGAGACAACCCCGTGTTTGTGATGACCCTGCGGTATACTCCAGGGACAGGGGGTGGCATGGCGCAGTTGGGTGCAGCGCTAGTTGGATGTAGAGTGGCTGGAGCAGAACAATGTTTGGGGAGCATTGACGGCTCTGGCATTGATGTGGCATCGCACTGAATCGGAGAGCTTTCCCCTTGACCAAGATGCGGCAGTGAAGGGGGTGCACTGTAAATCCACGGTCCAGACGGTGTAACGCTTGACCTATACCGGGCCAGCAGCGCATAAGCCAGGAACTTTCTAGACTCCTGTGGTAAATAAATATTTACCGTATTCTTAATTTCTATGCGGTATAAGTCCAATAAAATAGCTCAATCAAATGAGAGGCAGAGTCCGTGGAGGCTGAGTTTATAAGGGTTTTATTCCATGTAATGGAATGGTTCGAACCATGGTATCATGTTCCATCACCACAAGGGTTCAGAAAGGGATAGACAATGCTTTATTAACAGTGCACATTATATATAGTAAAAGCATACAATGGTGATGGATACAGAAGGCGTAACGCTGAAAGAAACGAGATAAGAATACATGTGCGTAACAGAAGGCGTGCACGAGGGCGTACACGGAGGTGTGTGCTAGAGACGTCACATGAAAGTGTCACAAGTGGGTGGATTCATAGAGGAATCCTGCAGTGTCAGCAGAAATATATGGCTGGATGCGCGCGCAGGCAACATGACGTGTGATTGACGTGGAACTGAAGGGTGAAGGGGACCTGACATTTAGCACCAGAAGGGGAGACAGAAGTCTGGCGTGTCAGAACAACCTAATCCCAAATCATATCTGATATCTTGTGTTGAAGAACTGTTTTATCTAGAAGGAAAGGTCTTTCGGACAGAGGCTATTCTATACTGACTGCTAGTTCGTGCATATGTGTCTACGTGTCTACGTGTAATGCGAGGGGCCATGGGCCTACCATGGTAACAGGAGCAATGAATTTCATGCACGGAGACAGAAAGGCCGGGCCCTTTGCTCTGCAGCTGGGGAGATGTTTACCTAAATCACTAGACAGGAATGTATTTTCGAGGAGCGGAGCAGATAACTTGAAGGCTGAATTGTTTTGGCAGGCAAGCAGGCCGAGCCGGGCACCGCTCACCGCACAGGGAGTAGGGTAAGGGTCATGGATGCAGGTCCAGGCTGCAGCTTTCTGAGGCAGAAGACAGAAAGGCAGAAAGGGCTCGATGGCTCGAAATCAGGGCCTAACTCGACAGAGCCAGGAAAACGTGAAAGTGCACCATGTAAAGACGGTGGCACGGCATACTTAGGAACAGAATTATCGACCCATTCATGGTGGATCTGAAAGGAGACATGTTAACGTTGGACGCAAATGTATTTGCGTCTTCATAGCTGGTCATGGAGGGAAATTACATGTACTTGAAGCAAGTACATGGAGCCGTTGGGGTCTACGTTAGGGGACACAATTGACCATAAAAATTCCAATTACCTCATTCCCTCCTTGTCCCCTACGGACCCTTCATGATATATCAATCCTCATTAGTCTATCCATTTGTTCATATAACACCATTTGCTCTTCCTTTTTCAGGCGGGATTTAGAACGTGGACTTGGATGGGGAATACATGATGTGGCACACAGGCCGCAAATCGCCGGCCCACATTGTAAACATAGGCAACAACTGAATACTATGAGAAGGGCTATTCCGAGGAAGGATAGGACTTTCCATCCCCAGGCTGATAACACACTCCAGAGCCAACCGGACCAAGTCCAGGTGCCTGGATTCTGGTGTATCTGACTTGCAATCTTGTGGAGACGGGTTATGGCTTTATATACTGATGGTGCGTTTTCTGGAATGAAAACACAGCAGCTCGATCCGATGACTCTACAAGCTCCGCCCCTATCGGCCAGGATGACGTCAAGAACAAGACGATTCTGAAGAACAACAAGTCTCATAGCAGACTGTTCCTCTGTTAGGTTGCCTAGGGCGGAAGTAGTTTCATTCACTACTGCTTCAAGGGTTCTAGTTAATTTACGTATCAGTTTACTATTCGAGACAGTACCTAAATAGGGAAAGAAACCTTTATTGAAGTCTGTGTATTGCTCCCATGCCGTTTCAGTATAGTCGACAATTGGGAGATCTCTCTTGGGTCTATTGTGTACTAGATGGGAGTCCCTATGATAATCAGGTGGGGCTAGGAAAACAGGTGGCAGAAGGAATGCAATGTAGCAAGTACCATCCCAATCTAGAGGTAAGCGTACATAAGCTGTCTGACCACAAATGAAATAGGAATGACAGGAAGCTTTGAATGTAGACTTGCCTTTATCACTGAATTCAATCACAGTAGTACATTTACTATGACCTAGATGTACTGAACCATTCTTTCTGACACATAATTCACCTTTGACTGGTAACACTGACATAGCGGGCAAGTCTGGTTTTGTATCAGACTGGACATTCAGAATCATGAGGTTAAGTGTAAAATTACCTAATCCATACACTTCATTTTCTAGATCGGTCCCTGTCCTTTGTGGAAGACCCTCCTTGTCAGGGAAACATGCTTTATGCATAACTGTGTTCAGATTTCCCCATACCCAATTGCCCTGGTAAACTATGGAATCAGAATTTAAAGAATTTATTAAACTAAACCATGCACCACAGGAACCATTGTGTGTAAACGGGTACGGAAATAGGGGCAGAACTCCCTTGTATTTCTGGTAGGGAGGGAGTCGGCCACATATCCAACAATTTGTAGCATTGCTGGTCTGATGGGAATGATGTGACATACTGATGAAAGTATTGTTGCGCAGCGCAAGCCGGTATGATAACTCGTGAGGGGGCAATTCACTGAAAGTATGCTCGACAGTGTCGTTTGAGGAAGAATGTGCACATACGGAGATAGGAAAGTACATGTGTAATAATATGCTTGCAGCAATAATCATAAGACTCAGAAAAAACATAATCAATAATGTCACAATGCAGTGACTGCGGAGAGATTTACAATATTCATGTTTCTTGATCTGTTTCTGTCTATCTCTCTCTCTATTGGGGTCTAACTTGTACATGTCAGGAACCTGTCTAACCGCTTCACCTAGTGGAGGACTTAAACAATTAAACTGTCTGACTTGCTAGACCTTGATTTCAGTTTGTACTCCTGCTGAGGAGTATTTTCTACCAGTGGGAGTTTAGTATCAGTCTCTGGAATGGGGCAGGGCTGGGAGTCTATTTTTGGCGGCAGTCCATGGTATTTCTTAATATGACTCGAGTGGAGCCAGCCTTTGCGGCCCTCCACCTTCACTGCGGTCCTTGTTGTGAGAAGAACAAGCTTCGGCTCCTGCCAGCGGGGCTCCAGCGGATTCCTCCGATCGAAATTCCGGACAAGCACTAGATCTCCAGGGACGACCTCGTGTGGCTTCACCTCGGTGTTGTCGGGAAAGGCTGCTGCTACCTGTGAACGACATGATTGTAGTGCAGACATCAAGGAGGCAAGGTAATCTGTCAGCATATTACAGTCAACATCTGTGATCTTACGAGGCAGAGGCGTCCCCCACATATTCAGTGGCCTACCAAAGACCACCTCGTACGGGGATAGCCCTGTTCTTGAATGGGCTACCATTCTCATGTAGAAAAGTGCAACTGGTAAGGCGACAATCCAATCAACGCCTTTCTCTTTACATACTTTTGCAAGGCGTATTTTCAGTGTCTGATTATGTCTCTCTACGAGACCTGCTGCCTCGGGATGTCGGACACAGTGGAACTTCCACTGATATCCTAGCAGGAGTGATACCTGCTTCATAAGCTCGGACGAGAATGGCTGACCATTATCTGAGTACACGATACGGGGCAAACCATACCTGGGGAAAAATTCACGTACCAGCTGCTTGGCAGTGGTCGGAGCAGTGTAATCTGGGACTGGATATGCTTCTGTCCATCAGGAGAGTGCACATACAACTACGAGGACATATTTGAATCCTCAACAACGTTCCATCTGGATATAATCCATCTGGAGGACTTCAAAAGGGTGATCGGGAGGATGAAATCCACCTTGCTCTACGGGAATGCCTTTTCCTGGGTTGAACTGACAACAGATCATGCAAGTACGCACTTTCTGTTTTGCTGCTGCTCGTAAATGTTTATTGAACCAAAGGTTTTGAATACTGTCTAACATGGCTTTTTCTCCTAAATGCGCAGGACTATGTGCTGTGTTAATGATAACTTGAACCATAGAGTCGGGGAGAAACCATGTGGCTTTTCTCTTCGTCATCCATCCCTGTTCTGTCTGTATCCCTCCTAGTTCAGTCCATTTCTTTATTTCTTCTGGTGTAGCATGTGTCTGTATGTCAATTACATCTAGGGCGGGATCCCTCACTGTCATGCAATGTGTCGGTGTCGGGACTATTGTCTTTGTCATATCAATTGTGTGAGTATGAGTCTGAGCTGTATGCTTGGCCGTTCGATCTGCCAGGTCATTACCCTGGGAAATGGTATCTGTAACTTTCGTATGTGCTTTGCACTTCATGATGGATATGGCTGTAGGCAAATGTATTGCTTCTAACAGAGCTTGGATGAGGGGACCGTGCTGGATCTTGGCTCCGTGGGAGGTCAAGAAACCTCTCTCTCTCCAGAGTACACCGAAGTCGTGTACGACTCCGAATGCATAACGTGAATCCGTGTAGATGTTAACTCTCTTGTTCTTTGCTTGTATACAGGCTTGAGTCAGAGCAATGAGCTCTGCTGCTTGGGCTGACAGTGTGTCAATGCGATGTGTTTCTATGACTTCAGTTTCTGTCGTTACTGCATATGCGGCCACTAACTCTCCTGTACTTGTTCTCATACATGAACCATCCACATAAAGTGTCAGGTCTGGATCTGGTAATACGGTGTCTGTTAAGTCTTGTCTGGGTTTCGTCGTAATGGTAATGACTTCAACACAATCATGTGCCAAAGGGTCTGTCTCACTTAATGGTAAAAGTGTAGCAGGATTCAATGTATTGCAGCGTCTGATTTCTATGTGTGGCTGAAACAATGTCAATTCATAACCTGTCAGTCGTGCTATAGTCAAATGTTGAGTCTGTGTTCTGTTCAAAAGGACTTCCACGGCATGTGGAACTTGTACTGTCAATTGATGTCCTAGCACTATGGAATCACTTTGTCTGATCGCTAGAGCTGTCGCTGCAACTGATTTTAAGCACGCAGGCAGAGCCTGGGCTACTGGATCTAATGTACTAGAAAAATAAGCACACGGTTTGTGTGAACCTGCTTGATCCTGGGTGAGTACTGATAATGCAGTACCTTCGCGTTCAGTGACAAAAAGTGTAAAAGGCTTACTGTAACATGGTGTTGCTAAAACTGGTGCTTGACATAAGGCTTTCTTTAATTCGTCAAAAGCTTGTGTATGTTCCTGAGTCCAAGGGAGGACAGTCGAAAACGCTGCCTCCTGTGTTGTCAACTGTATGAGTGGCTTAGCTAGGAATGCATATTGTGGAATCCATTGTCTACAATAGGAAATGAGTCCAATAAAGGCTCGTACATCTTTCTGTGTCTTGGGTTGCGGAAGATGTGCAATTAACTGTATTCGTTCAGGTGTCAGCTGCCTACCCCACTTGGTCAGCAAGTGCCCAAGGTACACCACTTGCTGAACACAAAATTGTAGCTTCGAAGGAGACACCTTGTGTCCCTTATCCGCCAGGAAATGCAAAACTGTCAGTGACGCTTGTTCACATTCTGGTTCACTACGGGCGGTGATCAATAGATCATCGACATACTGGAGTAGGGCAGTGTTGTCAGGCATGTGGATACTGTCAAGTTGTCTCTTCAATGCTTGGCTGTAGATACTGGGGCTTTCTGTGAATCCTTGAGGTGCACGTGCAAATTTGAAGCTTCGGCCATTTAAACAGAATCCGAAAAGATATTGGCTTTCCGGGTCAATAGGGACACTAAAGAAGGCGTTCTTGAGATCGATTACAGTGAAGAACGTCGCTTCGGAATCAATAGCTGTCAATAGGGACGAAATGTCTGGGACCACGGGATATTGTGGCACAATGCATTTATTCAATTCTCGTAAATCGATAACTAATCGATAAACTGGAGGTGCATTTGGATCAGTACGTTTAAGAATTGGAATGATAGGGGAATTACATAGATTTGAGTCGGTTTCTACAACCACTCCTTGTGCAATGAGCTCGTCAATGATTTTCAGTAAAGCCACTACAGCATCTGGAGGTAACTTGTATTGTCGAATGCGTGGTAGTACTACTCCTGGCTTCAGTGTGACACGATATAGAGTGATGTGCATACACCCTACATCAGTGGGGCCTCTCGCCCATAAATGTGCAGGAACATTCTGTAACCTGGGGTCAATATCTCTCAACACGTAGTGACCCTTAAAATCACGCAGAAACAATCTTACTCCTTCCGGAGAACAACAAATTACAGCTCCTAGAGCTTTCAGGGTCTTTATACCAAGTAAGTTTTCTGGACATGATTTCGTGAGTAATAAATCTGTAGTGCGAGACAATGGACCAACTGCAAGTGGAACTGGTTTCGATACTTCATTAACAATAGGCTTTCCTGAAAATCCAAGGGAAACATTCTGTGAGCCTGAGAGGGGTGCCCCTGGAACCTCGTCGTGACTGATTGTTGTCCTGCTTGCCCCTGTGTCAATCAAAAACTTTCTATCTTTCCCTAATACCTGACTATGTACATAAGGACCCTCTTGATCTACAGGAACCTCAATAAGAGGCAAGCCAAACTCCCTCTCTAGGCTGTTTCATGTGTATCGCTGATAATCGGGATAATCAGATTGTGCATATTGGTACATCTGCTGTGTTGCATGTTGTGTTGCGGCAATGGGTTGTGGCTGTGGTACCGCTACAGTCTGTTGTGAAGTCTGCATAGGCTGAACATTCTGTGGAACATGTGGTGGGGCCTGGTCCTGTCTAGGAGGACGCGGTCTCTCTTTAGTTTTACCTATGGCTATGTTGTGTTTCAAAACTGTACAATCGTTTACATAGTGACCTGGCTGTTTACAATAGTTGCATATCCCTTTAACAGGAGCTGCTGAATTTGAATTATTGGATTGTGTAGTACCCCTTTTATGACCGTCAGCTGGAACTGACTGAGCAACTAGCATTTTCATTTTCGTGTCTTTCATACGTCTCTGTTCATGATCATGTTCTTCCCTGATCCTATTCTGGTGATACTGTAACATTTGTAACATTTGTGAAGGTGAATTAGCTTGCCATGTGCTCTCGACTTTCAGTACACGGTTCTTAACCTGGGGCAATGGATTCTCGACTAATTTGGATACAAAAAGGTGTGGGTATGACTCACTACTTGCTTTCAGGCCACTATTAATAATAAAACATTTCTCAAATCGGGAATAAAAATCACTAGTGTCTTCATCGGGTTTCTGTTTGCAGGCTGAGATTGCATCCCAGTCCTCCTTTTTAGTTGCTAACAAACGTGGCAAAACCTGTACTAGCAATCCTGGTAATGCTTTAGTTTTATCCCCAAGACCCAACCCTGGGGTTCGACCTGTCTCTTCAGTTTCTAATGCAGCCCAATCGATCTTTTGGTCTCCCACCTCCCATTCTTTTTCTTTGAGTTTTTCGTAAATACCGGCAGGCAATAAAACTTTCAATATTTTCATAATGTCGGGATAGGTGTAATCTCCTATGAGTAACATGTCTTTTATTTCACGGTGGAAACCTGCAGGGTCTTTATCATGACTCGGCACTATTTTCTTCATTTCTAATAATTCCATTTTAGTTATAGGCGTGTATACGTAAACACGTGTAAGGGTATCATCAGCATTCCTGACTGGATGTACTTCTCGTAAAGGATTCTGTCTGTCTATGTAAAACATTTTCCTTACTGGGGGTGGAGCTGAAACAAACTGTGGATTCAGGAAAGCACTATATCTATGTCGATGTTCTAAAATTACTTTAATTAAATCGGTACCGAGGCCTCTCCATATATTCATTAGTAACTCTACTAGTACATCAGGTAGGGGACCTGGATCAGAATGTTGGCTCTTATACAATGTAAGGAGGTGTTGTATCATGTACATACCAGCTAGTCGCTGTTCGTCGGGGGAAAGATTCAAAAAGGTTTGCGCTACTGAGTCATCATTATATCTATCGGAATTGTCAGCCCATTGTACTGCTGACCTGGCTAATTCTTGTTCATCCATGGAATTGAGTACTTGGTACCCCATTCGTTCTTGAAGTATTTTATCGGTAGCCTGAAATAGATGTTCAGGAGTCCTCTGGTTTGACATAGCAGAGTGAAAAAGTCTTTTGCTTTCTGGGCGTAACGTTTTATTAAAGGGTCCACCCATACCTGCATATGCCACCATTTCTGTATGTTCTGGCTCATCCTCCTCTGAGGATTTATTCTTGTCTGTTTCTGCTTCCCTTGCATCCTTCTCTCTTTCATGCATTACTACTATTTCTTTACGGACCTTTCTGTACATGGCCTCTATACATTTCTGTTTATCATGTTTTCCATCTGCTATATTCTGACTCCATGTAGTTAGTACCTCCATCTCTTCTTTATTTACACCAGGCCGATGTCGTTCTCTTATAAAACAGTTTACGAGGAATCTTAATATCATACTTTGAGTGTCTACTTTCTGATATGCCATGGCCTCGTGAATACATTCAGGACCCTCCCCAGTCTGAACAAAACGATATATCCTGTCTAGATAATCTAGCATTCCTGGCAATAAAACTAAAAAATTTGCAGCACGTCTTAAACGTATTGAGGCTAACATCATGGGCCCTTGCTTGCCTGGAACGGGATCATATCTACAGTCTGTAAGATATTCTTTAAGCTTTTCTAAAGGGGCCCCTTTCGGGGTATGTTGTGCAGCTAAGTCTCTTATTGTCAATCGCTGTGTAGGTGGCGGGGTACGGTAACCTCCTGTAGCACCTCCTGTAGCGGAGGCTTGAGCATAACCTGGCTGTGTGGTCGGTATCTGCTGAAAAGGGGTTGGGGCCTGAGCAGCGCCAGCCCCAAGAGGATTAAGCGGGTTAATACCAGGATGAACAATAGGGGAAGTATTAGCAGGTGCGGGAAATGATGCGGGAGGGGTCTGCTGTTGCGAACCTGGGGGCAGACGATCAGCGGGTAGTACAGGTGCAGGTGGGACGGGTACATTAGTATATGCGGGAGCTACGTCGTCTAAGTAGGAAGAAAGGAAAATGTCTGCTGCGGTTTTATGACGTAATTTGGTCGGAACCAATGGAGGAGGCAGATTTTTCGGTGTTTCCGGGGTCGCCTTAGGCAGGCCCTCGGCCAGGACTGGATACAATCCTGTCATAATGGCATTACTCTGTCTGTCGTGTTGTTCCATTCTAACTCGTTCTCCTTCTTCTAGTAGTTCTTTTTCTTTAGCTTTTTCAGAATCCTCTCTACTTTTCTCTGCTTTTCTAAGTGCTTTCTCTGTCCTTCTGTGTGATTCTTTACGCCATAATTCAATGGCATCTTTCTGTGACTGTCTGGCTTTCTTTTTCCACAACGCTTCTTCTACTCTCATGATGCACTCGGCATCCCATGTCCCTGTAGCGGGCCATCTCTGATTCTCTGCTAAATCCTTAGTGTAATCCACCCACAAGTCGAGATATAATACGGCGTCTAAGCCGTGCTTGTGGTACATAAAATGACCGGGAGTGTCCCTGGGTGGGATGGGAACAGCTTCCTCAAGTATCCCTTTTCTAGTTCCTAACTGTCTCAGTTTAGAGAATAGAGGCATCCTGTAACTCGATACTTGATACTTGATACTTACTCGGACTTGGACACAACTAATACAATAAACACAGGAATGACGATCAAACAATCACTCATACCACGACATTAAAATACATTAAAACATTTCGGAACGGACAATAACTTGATAACTGGATACTGGATATACTGCTAAACAGTACAGATACACTGCTAAAACAGTGCAGACCGGGTCTGCGTACCCAAACCCGTCTTGACCGGACACAAATTAATGCACCCGTCTAGATGCGTCCCCAGCAACGGTACTCACCGGGAAGCACGGAACGGAAGGCCTCAGAAACTCGACTGGACTGGACCGGACTCGACTCGACTCGACACGTGACGTAGTGAAGGACTGGGTTTTTTTGGACCCAGCGGTGCCAGGGCACAACACCTGAAACCTTCGTGGGTAACCTGCTCCGGCGTACAAGTCACAGAGACACGGGACACTTCCTTTGACGTCAAAGATTCAAGGTTTATTTGCTGCAGGGAACACAGAGATCACGACAAGTACACAGCGTGCAACTTGGGGAGACTGCTTCAAATTGGTTCTGTGGATCGCTCCTTTTATACAGTTTTTACCCATAGGATAACATGATACACAAAAGTTTACAACCCGGCTCCCACAATTATCCCCCAGAGGGGTCGCTTTGGTCACTTTGAAACACATCAGGTCCGGAACATAAGTGCGGAAACATTTGGCGGTTCCCAACTGTAAAAACCCATCTTCCCACCATTAGCAAATTCCAATCAGCAGTAAAATAGATCGAAATAGGAACGAAGACAGGTGCAGAGGAAGACGGAGACAGTGGGGAGATCGGAAAGGGTGTAAAAGGGGAGGTATCGGGAAACACGAGATACAGGCATCAAAGGGACGTGCCTAATGAGATGCACGGCTGAGACAATAAGTCCGTGCGGCAAGATGAGCCTAGTGCGGCGCCATCTGCCTTACAGTAGCATCCCCCTCGTCATAAAGACACTTACAAAGAACATGTGTCTTCCGCAAATATCTTGGGAGTCCCAGGGTCGCGAAGCGGACAGCGTCCGTTCGCTGGCTACTTGAGGGCAAGAGACAAAATGGATGCCGTATCTAAGATGGAACCCGTGGGTACAGATGAAAAACCCACATAACAAACGAACGGTTTAAGTTAGCACAGCGAAACTGCGCACACTTACTAAACTCATCATTTGCGGTTCATAGATACCAGACTCGACTATATTCGTGCGAGTCAAAAAACACCACTTACAATCGTCACGGAACCTCAGACGCTCCTTTTGCCCTCATGTAGGCAAGCACTAGTCTGAATCATATTCAATATTCATCAAACCATCGAGATGTTGCTGTAGCATAGCTCTGTCCAACCGAGTCCCCTTGGTAACAGATGGTTGTCTCATACACGTTGTAGCACAGAGGCCACATAAGGCAGGACCACACTGCACACAAAGGCAACACGTGAACAGGAACACTACCACAACCCCAATGATCATCAGAATTTTCCAACCCCAAGTCGACATCAGGCCCCAAAACCATCCAAGTAGCGTCCAATCCCCTACATCCACGTGTATGGATTCGGAGATCTTATGCAACCTCGAGATGGCTTGATAGACAGTTGGAGCATTATCTGGAATGAAAATGCAGCAGCTCGAATGGATCACCTTACATACCCCACCGCGATCTGCTAAGATGACATCTAAAACCATACGGTTTTGTAACGTCATAAGTCTCTCCGCCTGAAGTTCTGTGGTGATATTACCAAGGGCACTGGCAGTAATATTAGCTGTCGATTCTACCACTCGAGTCAACTGTCTCAGGTTCCTACTATTTACCATAGGTCCCCAAAACGGGAGGAAACCCTTGAAAAAGTCTCCTGCCTCTTGACCGGCAGTGTCTTCTTCGCTAATCACGCCTCGTACAACTCTAGTCTTATGATAATCGGCATCTACAGTGAACGTCGGAGGCAACAGATTTGCAATGAAACATGTGCCCATGAAGTCAGCGGGCAACCATGTGTATGCACGATCATAACAGATAAAGTATGTACCCTTGGCAGCCAGAAACACAGGGGACGAGAACATCGGCAGAATGTAATTTTCAGTGCAAGCACTTGCTCCAAGTCGGGCTTGCGATCTTCGGCCACGACCCATAAGACAAAAATTACCAGTGTGGGGTACGACCCATATTGGAGGCGAGCTTTTAAGTTGTTTTTCGCTGCTGAACACACTATATTCACCTCTACTTAGGACTCTATAGGCTTGTACCTCTTCTTCAGGGATAAGCGAAGGATCATAGATCTCACTATCTAAATCCTCTATGGCTATCGACAAAGGTTTTTGGTACGAGGTAGGACCAGAGTAGGGGGAACGTGGTTCTCGAATGGGGTGGAAACCCAGTGCGCTTCGAAACATTGTTTGAAATGCTCGAGCTGACCCTTGGGAACTATACGGTAACACCAGATATGGGATTCCCTTATCCGTAGTATGTGGCATCAACCCACACACCCAACAATTAGTAGTGTTAACCACTAACTGATGCTGATGGAGGAGCTGAATAAAGGAATTGTTGCGGAATTCTACACGTCTAGCCTGCTCGTGTTCCGGTAACATATGAAAGGAATGGGGAGAAGCAGTAGAGGTAAGGTTAGGGTAAGGAGTAGGGGTAGGTGTAGCAGGTAAGAAATAAGACATCGTGTAATACACCCCACCCGCCAATAATGCAGAAGCAGTCAAAAACAACACAAACAATTGGAATATGAAGCATCTGGTACGACTGAGTTGCTGCAGCTTGAATCTATAGACTTGAGCCCCTTCCAAATCATTCAGCTTCGAGAATGCCATTCCCTACGACCGTCCGCAACGTTTCTTGACGCACTTCGTTCTGTGCAGCAATAGTCAATCCCTAGGAGTTCCTAGGAACCGACGGCCTTTAACCTAGCGTCAAGACCTACTGTCCAGAAGGAAGTACGCGCGCGGCCGTACGGCCTTCAATACACAATATGTATATACAAGCACAAAGTCTCTCGGCTGTGGAAGTAAAAAGATACAAGGGAGGAAGCTCAATATATATATATATACACAAATCACAGTGATACGAAAGTTCAAAACTGACCACGGGAAACGGGGACAATGCAGTTGTCAATTTCAGCAAAGCAAGAAAAATTTTATTTGTCCTTAGTGCGAGATCGCAAGGAATATCGGTGTTTCCCGGGACGTGTCTGCTCGTCGAACAAAGGATCCGTTGAAGAGACAGCGTCCTGCTGATCAGTTGATTGTTCTGGTCTTGAGTCTTTTGCTGACAATGTTTCAACAGTGGCTTTCTGCTGCGCTGAGGATTCTCCAACAGGCTGTGCGTCGCTGAAAGGCACAAACGCCGGCAATGTTTCTGTTTCTGTTGACGCAATGCCTTTCCTTACCCACGGGTCTGCCGGCAAAGGGATAGGGACTCGCTTAGTATGGGTGGCATGCACCCAGTTTTTACGCCCCTCAAGACGAACGGCAGTCCTCGTGGCCAGGAGCACCTGGTAAGGTCCGGTAAACCTTGGGTCCAGATTATTCTTGCGTGAAAAGTTTCGTGTTACCACCCAGTCTCCGGGCTGGAGCTGGTGGCCTGGACCCTCCGTCTGCGTCGGCAATGCGTCGTAAACCTGTTGGTGAATCAACCTCAGTTTAGCAGTCAAGTCATGTAAATAGTCAATCAACATTGGATACTCAAGGTCAGAAAACATTCCTGGCCTAGGAACCCCCCACACATTCGCAGGACGGCCGAACACTATCTCATAGGGACTAAGCCCTAGTCGGGAGTGTACCGTCGCCCTAGTTGACAGTAATGCTAAGGGTAAAGCGTCAGGCCACGAAAGACCAGTCGTAGCCTGAATCTTTGCTAGCTTTAGTTTAAGGGTGCCATTGTACCCCTCAACTAATCCAGCTGACTGAGGATGATTGGCGCTGTGGAATTTTTGGTTTATTCCAAGGCCCTTACACACACTCTTCATCACACTTCCAACAAACTCACTTCCGTTATCTGACCACACGACTCTAGGCATTCCATACCGAGGAAAATATTCCTTCAGTAGGATTTTCGCAGTAGACAAAGCAGTATTGTCTTTGAGGGGATAGGCCTCAATCCATCGGGAGAATGCGCAAACCACAACTAACACGTATTTCAGGTTATTGCATCGCTCCATATGGATGAAGTCCAATTGAATCACCTCAAAGGGATATGAAGGAGGAGCAAAACTGCCAGGAGGAGTTGGGGTTCCTTTGCCAGGATTGTACATTATACACACCATACAATTCTTCACCAGACGTTCAGCACATTTTGTAATGCCATCATTCTTCCACACATCAGCCAACAACTTGCAAATACCTTTCGCGCTAATATGTGCTAACCCATGTGCCATTGTCACAACGGCCAGCACATACGCATCAGGCAACATCCATCTTTTCTGATCCGACAAATCAATCCAACAACCATTCGCATCCAACTTTCCCGTACTTTCTTTCCACTTCGCCTTTTCAGTCTCGGTGGCCTCATTCTGAATTGCTTTCACACTCTCAATAGTGTCTTCGCACATACTCGATTCTGTGGGCCACCTAACCGAACTCGTCACATACATCCGAGTGCTAAGGTTCCGGGCAGTCTCCTTAGCAATCTCATCCGCAAACGCATTACCACGACCAACATCATCCGTCACTTTACAATGCGCACTACACTTAACAATCGCAACTTGCGTAGGCAAGGTCAATGCATCCAAAAGATCATTCACAAGCTGGCCATGCTGTATCTTCGTACGGTGCGACGTCAAGAAACCTCTCTCTCGCCACAATCGTCCAAAACTATGCGCTACACCAAAAGCGTATTGACTATCGGTGTACACATTCACACGTTTCCCTTTTGCTAACACACATGCTCTAGTGAGAGCAATCAATTCCGCAGCTTGGGCAGAATTCTGATTCAATCTTGCAGTTTCAACAACAGTATTCAATGTTACAACAGCATAAGCGGTAGTCACATCGCCATTCGGCAACTTAAAACATGACCCATCCACATACAGAGTGCCATCCGGATCTTCCAATGGAGTGTTTTTAAGGTCCACTCGACCTTTCGTTTCTTCTTCAGTCCTCAAGTAGCAGTCATGTTCTGCTACTTCATCTGACTCTGCACTAATTGGTAACAAAGTTGCCGGATTTAGGACATTACAGCGTTTTATCTGAATGTGGCTTGCCAAGAGCGTCAATTCGTACCCAGACAACCTCGCACTCGTCAAGTGCTGAGTTTTCGTTCGATTCAAAAGAGTATCGACTGCATGCGGAACCATCACCGTAAGCATATTATCCATGACCAATCCTGCTGATTGTCGGATGGAGACCGCAGCTGCCGCAGTTGCTCTCAAACAACTCGGCAATGCTCTAGCTACTGGGTCCAAGGTCGAGGAAAAATATGCACATGGACGTTGCTTACCACCAAAAGGTTGCGTTAAAACACTCAAAGCACAACCTTCCCTCTCGTGAACATATAACGTGAACGGCTTGCCGTAGTCAGGGGTACCTAACACAGGAGCCGAACACAATGAATCACGCAGTTCAGAAAAACTTTTCTGACATTCTTCCGTCCATGGTAAAGGAGTGGAAACATCCTTGCACGTGAGAGCCACCAATGGTTTCGCTAGTAATGAAAAATTAGGAATCCATTGCCTGCAGTACGACGTGATACCTAGAAAGGCACGCACATCTCTTTGGGTTTTTGGCACAGCCATTCGCGCAATCGCTGCAATTCTCTCTGGGGTCAATCTCCTTCCCTCCTTTGACAATAAGTGACCTAGATAGGTTACTTCTTGACAACAATATTGGAGTTTAGAAGGTGACACCTTGTGATTTAACTCACAGAGATGTTGCAGCAACGACACTGTAGCAATTTTGCAAATGTCCTGAGTATCAGCGGCCACCAATAAGTCATCGACGTATTGGATTAAAGCCGCACCAACCGGCAACCGAAACGCATCCAGTTGACCCTTCAAGGCTTGACTGTAAATCGATGGACTTTCACAGTAGCCCTGAGGAGCGCGTTTGAACCGGAAGCTACGTCCACCGAGAGAGAAACCGAAAAGGTCCCTACTCTCTTCGGCAATCGGGATGCTGAAAAACGCATTTTTCAAGTCAATCACCGAAAACCATGATGCAGTAGCTGGAATCAGAGTCAGTAGCGCCGTGATGTCAGGCACAACAGGAAATTGAGGAACCACAATTTTGTTTACCTCCCGTAAATCGATAACAAAGCGATAAACAGGCGGTTTTGTAGGATCTGTACGTTTAAGAATGGGCAGTACAGGGCTGTTGCACACGTTTCCCCGAGTCTCTTCAATAACATCTTTCTCGATCAGGTCATAAATGATCGCTAACAAAGCTCGTTCGCCATCAAGGGAGATACGATACTGGGGAATACGTGGCAATCGCACATTAGATTTCAACTGAACAACATAGGGAGAGATATCAAGTAGGCCCACGTCATTTGGACCCGTCGCCCACAAAGACGCAGGAAGAGAACTCAATTCCGGTGGGAGCTTATCGAGGGACAAATACATGGGAGAGACTACCCTCTCTCCTAACGTAAGCTTTACACCCGCAGGAGAACAATACAAAGTTGCGTACAAACGTTTAAGCAAATCCAGGCCCAAAAGATTTTCGCCACAACCCGTGGTTAAAATCAACGGAGCTTCTAGCACACGTGGCCCAATTTGAAGGGGCAAAGGGCGTGAAACTGGATTGCTAACGGGGGCGCCAGAGAATCCAACGGAAACATTTGTTAAGCCAGACAAAGGTGCGCCAGGGAGTTTCGAATGCATGATAGAACTTTTCGCTGCACCAGTGTCCAACAGAAAAGGCTCAACGACGCCCGATGTAGCAACTGCGACGTAAGGCCCTCTCTGATCAACCGGAACTGATACCACTCCCTCTCCTTGTCTTTGGCTGTCCTAGTAATTACTGTCGTCAGTTCCCTGATCGACGTAATAATCGTCTACATTGTACTGCGCAGATCGTCCATGCGATGATCCACGTTGATCGAAACAGTTATTAGAATTTGATGAATTGTCTGAGCGATCGTTTTGAGCACCACGACCTCTACCACGTGATGCCTGCTGTGCACCACCACGGCCTCCTTTAGACGAATTACCGCTATTACGTTCATTTAAAACAGGGCAATTGAATTTAATGTGTCCCTCCTGTCTACAGTAAGCACATTGATTGTACCCTAACGAAGATCTTTGGGAGGAGGAATCATTACGCGGCTGCGATCGATTCGGTTGCGACTGCGATCTATTCTGTTGGGGCGCATTCTGATTAGAACGCGGCGGATACGCTTGTTGCAACAACACTTTAGTTTTCAGTTCTTTCGTCTTTTTGTCAGCACGGTCATTCTCCTCTTTCTCCCTATTCTCATAATATTGCGCCGTAGCCAATATCTGAGCTGAGGTAGAAACGGCCCATGCACTCTCCGAATTCTTTAATTTATTGCTCAAATCGGGCAACAAATTCGACACAAATTTATCCACAAACAACCTTTGTCCCCCCTCAGTACCCATATCCTGTCCACTATGGTCAATGAACGCTTCCTCAAACCTTGTAAAGAAATCCGAAACACTCTCGTCTTTCTTTTGTTTGCAAGCTGACAATTTGTCCCAATTTACTCTCATAGCTGGCATAAGAGTCTTCATTAATGTTATTATTCGCTGAGGAAGAGCAGTAATCAATTGATCGGGTTTAGTAGCAGCCACTTGTCCAGCATCTGCCGCTGTAATGGCAGCCCAATCACCGCCTAATTCATTTGCGTGATCTTGATGACGAATCTTAGCCCATACCGGTTGCGGTACGACGTTGCCAAACAACATGTCGATATCGGCAAGATTCATTATCGTAGCATCTACGAGCTGCGATAATTCCTTGTAATACCCAGTAGGATTTTTACGAGGATCGGGCAAAGATTGTTTCACCTGTAGCACTTCCGATCGTTTCCATGGGAGATGTATCCACACTTGCTGGAAATGCGCCAATACCGGGGGCTGAGCATTAGGATCAGCTGGTATCCAAACCGGCGGAACTTCACGCATAGGATATCGGCCAGACTCGTCTGGTTGGTTTTCAATATCCTCAGCAAACAATGCATGAGGTATTGGAGCGGGACGGAAGGATAGTAACCGCTCAATAGCACGTCGGACATTAGTATCTACTATCAGTCCAGTTGCGAACTGAAGCCGAAGTTCAGACAGGGCGGTCAGCACCTCGTCAGGCGCATCGGCCGCTATCTGATCATGTAGGAACTTGCACATTTCGTCAAACACATATCTCTGGGTTGGTATGTTGAATTGACAAAACGTTTCGAGGACAACACGGGGTGGATTTCTAAGAGGGTTTACCATCCAACCCATCGCCATATTATATAGCGCAACGCGTTCTCTGTTTCCAGGAAGCTGACTACGTCTCTGAGGACCGTCGGAACCAGCAGACCCATGAACAGGTCCGAGCGAATGAAAGAAGCTAGCCGCAAGGGGAGAATTGCGACTACGAGTAGAGGGAGAAGAATAAGACACAGGGCTAACAAGAGAAGGAGTAGAAACAGTAGCAACAACAGGGGTTAACAAAACAGGAGCAGTAGCGGGAGCAGGAGTATGTGGAAGCGGAGGAGCAGTAGGAATAGCAACAGACAAAGGAGCAGGAACAGACGGAAGAGCGGGTGCAGGTTGTGGAACAGGCGGAGGAACAATAGGTGGAAGAACAGGTACGGCAGGGACCACAGGAGCTGCGGTACCCTGTACGTACGGAGGTGGCGACTTCATAAGATAGGACATTAAAGAATCCTCAACTGCCTCTTCTTTCTTATCCGACTCCGTAGGCAAAGCAGGATAACATTTATCTATGGTCATACGCTGTAGTCTTTCAAACACTTCCTTATCCTTATCCTCCTTATCACGCTGGAACTGCTCAGCTTTCTTCACTATGGTAGCAACATTATCTCGCTGACTACGTTTATTCTGTCTGATCTCTTTCTGTCGGGCTTCTTTGCGCCACAACCGAAAGGCATCAAACATGGCCGGCCTTGATTTACGTTCGAACAGCTTCATTTCTAGATTATCTAAGATCGACGCCTCGAAGCTACCGTGAGGTGGCCAACGAAGGTCGCCGTCTTTCTTTGTATATTTAATCCAATAATCGTTAAAGGTAATCGGGCCTAGCCCGTGTTTGCTATACAAGTCATAAGTAGGAGTCCCAACCGGAGGTATCGGACACGAGTCCTCTAGTCGGGAATCTGCACCACAAGGTCTAAAACAACTGAACAAAGTACTGCGACCAGGCATCTTGCACACTAGCCGAGTTTCACAAACTTCAAGGGTTACGGGATTTACCAAGTCCCAGCAAAGAACAAAACCCTCGGTTTTTGGCGGCTGCAGTCGTCAAACAACACAACAAAGTACCAAGAACCACAAGTGCAATGGAACCATGCAACCACTAAGTAACCACAACCAAGAACTCTGGGAGCGACCCACAAATACTTAACTCAAAGATCGATGGCGTCACCAGGAAGGCCCGTCAATCGTCTCGCTATACCAAGGTCTACGCCAAGCGCCAAAACAGGTCTACAGTCAGGGCAGCAGTCCGTCGCAGCCGTCAGGAGGCGGGAATCTTCGCGGGAAAAGTCTTCGGGCCACTTATTTCGACAACAGGATCGATGAAGCGGAGTGCACCTTCCCTCGGAGATTTCACACGAAGTTCCTCACGATCGTCGGGCTTGGACCGGTACCACTGATGCAGCCCTACGTTGGGCGCCAACTGAAGGACTGGGTTTTTTTGGACCCAGCGGTGCCAGGGCACAACACCTGAAACCTTCGTGGGTAACCTGCTCCGGCGTACAAGTCACAGAGACACGGGACACTTCCTTTGACGTCAAAGATTCAAGGTTTATTTGCTGCAGGGAACACAGAGATCACGACAAGTACACAGCGTGCAACTTGGGGAGACTGCTTCAAATTGGTTCTGTGGATCGCTCCTTTTATACAGTTTTTACCCATAGGATAACATGATACACAAAAGTTTACAACCCGGTTCCCACAATTATCCCCCAGAGGGGTCGCTTTGGTCACTTTGAAACACATCAGGTCCGGAACATAAGTGCGGAAACATTTGGCGGTTCCCAACTGTAAAAACCCATCTTCCCACCATTAGCAAATTCCAATCAGCAGTAAAATAGATCGAAATAGGAACGAAGACAGGTGCAGAGGAAGACGGAGACAGTGGGGAGATCGGAAAGGGTGTAAAAGGGGAGGTATCGGGAAACACGAGATACAGGCATCAAAGGGACGTGCCTAATGAGATGCACGGCTGAGACAATAAGTCCGTGCGGCAAGATGAGCCTAGTGCGGCGCCATCTGCCTTACAGTAGCATCCCCCTCGTCATAAAGACACTTACAAAGAACATGTGTCTTCCGCAAATATCTTGGGAGTCCCAGGGTCGCGAAGCGGACAGCGTCCGTTCGCTGGCTACTTGAGGGCAAGAGACAAAATGGATGCCGTATCTAAGATGGAACCCGTGGGTACAGATGAAAAACCCACATAACAAACGAACGGTTTAAGTTAGCACAGCGAAACTGCGCACACTTACTAAACTCATCATTTGCGGTTCATAGATACCAGACTCGACTATATTCGTGCGAGTCAAAAAACACCACTTACAATCGTCACGGAACCTCAGTAGGTACTTCGGAACTGGTGGGCCTCTAGACACCTCGGACCTTGCTCTCTCGGCTGGGCTCTGGTCGGGATCCTCCGCACTCCTCACCGCCTCGTCTGGATGTCGATCGCAGTCTCCGTCACCTCCGTAGGCCTGAGGGAGATACAGGAAATCCTGCGGGTACGCGTAGTTGTCCGTCACGGCTGTGGCAGGGGGCAAGGCCTGCGACGCATCGCCGGCATGTAAGGTGGGGGAGGGGTCCCTGTTCGGGCACCAATTATGTGGTAAATAAATATTTACCGTATTCTTAATTTCTATGCGGTATAAGTCCAATAAAATAGCTCAATCAAATGAGAGGCAGAGTCCGTGGAGGCTGAGTTTATAAGGGTTTTATTCCATGGAATGGAATGGTTCGAACCATGGTATCATGTTCCATCACCACGAGGGTTCAGGAAGGGATAGACAATGCTTTATTAACAGTGCACATTATATATAGTAAAAGCATACAATGGTGATGGATACAGAAGGCGTAACAGCTGAAAGAAACGAGATAAGAACACATGTGCGTAACAGAAGGCGTGCACGAGGGCGTACACGGAGGTGTGTGCTAGAGACGTCACATGAAAGTGTCACAAGTGGGTGGATTCATAGAGGAATCCTGCAGTGTCAGCAGAAATATATGGCTGGATGCGCGCGCAGGCAACATGACGTGTGATTGACGTGGAACTGAAGGGTGAAGGGGACCTGACATTTAGCACCAGAAGGGGCGACAGAAGTCTGGCGTGTCAGAACAACCTAATCCCAAATCATATCTGATATCTTGTGTTGAAGAACTGTTTTATCTAGAAGGAAAGGTCTTTCGGACAGAGGCTATTCTATACTGACTGCTAGTTCGTGCATATGTGTCTACGTGTCTACGTGTAATGCGAGGGGCCATGGGCCTACCATGGTAACAGGAGCAATGAATTTCATGCACGGAGACAGAAAGGCCGGGCCCTTTGCTCTGCAGTTGGGGAGATGTTTACCTAAATCACTAGACAGGAATGTATTTTCGAGGAGCGGAGCAGATAACTTGAAGGCTGAATTGTTTTGGCAGGCAAGCAGGCCGAGCCGGGCACCGCTCACCGCACAGGGAGTAGGGTAAGGGTCATGGATGCAGGTCCAGGCTGCAGCTTTCTGAGGCAGAAGACAGAAAGGCAGAAAGGGCTTGATGGCTCGAAATCAGGGCCTAACTCGACAGAACCAGGAAAACGTGAAAGTGCACCATGTAAAGACGGTGGCACGGCATACTTAGGAACAGAATTATCGACCCATTCATGGTGGATCTGAAAGAAGACATGTTAACGTTGGACGCAAATGTATTTGCGTCTTCATAGCTGGTCATGGAGGGAAATTACATGTACTTGAAGCAAGTACATGGAGCCGTTGGGGTCTACGTTAGGGGACACAATTGACCATAAAAATTCCAATTACCTCACTCCTCTGCCCCGATCGCGCTCAGGCTGCTGATAACCTGCAGAGGAAGGGTCCAAGGTCTCACACGGGTTTTTGCGAAGAGAGGTGGCCCACATAAACTAAGGCCCCTCGAACTGTATATAATCGAAGTACCAGTAGAATATAACAGATGGATTGGCTCAGTAAAATACTATCAATACCCTGCAGAGATTATAATCATCGACTGGAGCTACCAAGTTATGGCCAACGTGGCATCTGACATAATGTCTGGAGGTAAAGGGGTGAGAGGATCCCTCCAAACTAAACTAGATAATTATGCCACGCAGACGCGATCCAAGTCGGAAAACCTAGGGTGATACAGAGATGAAGTGCCGAGGGGTGCAGTAAGTGAGGATTCGTCCCTCAATTACATCATTGGAGCACTGGTTGGGACTCGCACATCGCTGGAGTCGAGAATGAATGCAATCCCAACCGAGATGACGCCGATGCGAGCGGATTTACAGAACATTATCGAAAAAGTGAGGAACGTGGAGGTGGTCATGGTGGAATTGAGCGGCAACAGTAAACAGATGCAGAAGGAAATCAAAGACCTCCAGGAAAGTAGTCAGAGGATGGAAAGACTGCTAGATGACTACAAAGGTCGCTCTAGACAGAATAATGTGCAAATTCTTGGGGTTTCGGAGAATGCGGAAAGAGCGGGAGGATGATCTGTTTGTGGAGTCGTTGATCTGTGACTACCTCAAGCCAAAGACTTTATCAACAAATTTTACCCTTGAAAGAGCACACTGAGTGCCTGGAGGCAGGCCAAAACCAGGTGCCCTGCCTCTGCCCCTATTGGCTAGACTGTTGAACTTTAGGGATCATGACAATATTCTGCAGACTGCCCGCACGGCCCCACTGATACGATATGAAAACAGCGAGATTAAATTTTACCCAGACTTTACCATAGAAGTGCAGAAAAAACGACATACCTTTATGGAGGTCAAGAGACATTTACGCGAAAAAGGGCTTAAGTACTCTATTATATTCCCGGCGAAGCGGAGGGTGGAGAAGGATGGCAAGCTGTGGTTCTTTGACTCCACAGAATCAGCAGCGGACTACCTGGAGGGCTGGTGACATGCAAGGGTGCACAACGCAGGAAAAGTGAAAAGCCGTAGGGACATCTGTAAAACCCTGCAGCAGGGAAGGCAGCAAGAAACAGCAGAGACAGAGACTGAAGGGGACAGGATGTACTGCTGGGTCCGACGAATATTTGAAGACGCAGTGGACCTGGGAGGCTGGGTGCAGGCTAAGTGACTTACTTTGATCTAGCAGTAAACTTGTATAAACAGTGTCAAAGACATTGGTTGGGGCGGAACTTGAGTAGCCGACCCGAAGCCTACCCCCTTAATTTACTTGTAGTTACTTGCGTAGGGCGACAAGCACTCTGCATGGTTGGGGTCCTGGGTAGTTCAAAGCCCAGAGTGCAGGGGAGCAGGGTGGGGGGGTCAGTGGGGTTATATGTTACTGTTATGTTTTATTATTGCAGATTCAGGCAGTAAATTGCACTTTTTAACAGGGCTTATACTGGTCTCACAAGAATTAAAGCCAGCGACTCAATGGGGAAGTAAATGTGCCCCCCCCCCCCCTCCCCTTGAGGTGGTCTAGGCAACCGGGAGGATTTTTATATACACGTGGCCTTATGAACTGTGACAAATACATATATGAGGCATTAATATGAGGCACATTTCAAACTACTATCATGGCATGTAAATGGGCTGAGGGATAAATTGAAGAGGGGGTGGTAATGTGCCAGATTTAGTACTTCTTCAAGAAACACACCTGATAGGCAATATGTGGAAAGCCCTGAGACAAATGGGGTACCGCCTAGTGGCACACTCTGGATTTACCACAGGATCACGTGGAGTTGGCATATTACAAAGGAAGTCCTTCCCCTTGAGTATTGATCAGGTACAGACAGACAGTTTGGGGAGATATGTGGCAATATCGGGAACTTGGGAGGGAGAGACACCGAATGTACTGTCGGTGTACCGACCGCCAGGTCTCCAGCAGGTGGCCTTGGGAGACTTGGGAAAGGTGCTGATGGCACTCCCTACAGGAAAGTTGGTCATGGGTGGGAACTTTAATGCGGTGGTTTCAGATAGTATGGATCGCTACCCTCCCAGGATACTCAACACGGCACAGGCAGGATTCTCTCACTTCCTGGAGGCCAATGGACTAGTGGAAAGTTGGAGAATACACCCCCCTAATGAGGTAACTTTCACCTTTTTCTCAGGGGCCCATAAAAACTTCTCCCACATTGACTACATCCTCACTTCCTCTGATCAGATCCAATACATTCAGTAGATCAAGCACCTAGCGAGAGGCATATCGGATCATTCCCCAGTATGGGTGCAATTTGCAAAGCACCACAGTAGTACCACCTGGGTAGCGCCCGTAAACCCATGGCACCTGAGTAACCCAGTAATTAGACAAAAAATCCCTAAAGAAATAGACTACTACTTTAAGGAGAATGAAGGAACAGTAAACTCAGCAGGTACCCTTTGGGAAGCCTTCAAGACAGTCATAAAGGGGCAGGCAGTGCCGCAAGTGGCAGGGGTTAGGAAGGAAAAGAAAGCGAGGTTGCTCAGTTTAGAACTAGAACTATCACAGCTGTAAAGTGAAGTCATCAACAGGGGGGACAGCAACCTGAACATACTCTTAAGCTTGAGCAAAATGAATACAAGGTGGAGGCCAGGAAAATTGCAAAAGCGTTAGATAGGCACACACTGGGCCGTATTTACGAATTAGGTGACAAAGCTGGGAAACTGTTGGCATTGTTTGACAAGAGGGAAATAGCGAGTCGGCTAGTGATGGAACTGGAAGGGAGTACAGGGGACGTTCTTAGAAATCCCCAAGATATCACTAACGAATTTGCAATATACTATGAGAACCTGTACGTGTCCAAATCTACGAGACAGGAAGGAGAGGTGGCCGTTTTGTTGTCGGAAATGCAACTGCTGCAGTTGACAGAGGAGGACAGAGCCTCCCTAGACAGTGACCTCTCTCAAGAAGAAAGAGCGCAGGCTATCCGAACCCTCCAGTCGGGAAAGGCAATGGGCCCAAATAGGCTTCCCATTGAGCTCTTCAAATTGGAGCCAGATAGGATCGCCCCAAACCTTAAGTCTATGTGTGAGGAGAGTTTAGGGAAGGGATGCCTCCAGCAGGATCAGAGAATAGCCACCTTGGTGGTCATTCATAAAGAAGGGAAACCCAGGAGTAAATGTTCTTCCTACAGGCCTATCCCCCTGTTAAATGCAGAAGTCAAGATACTGGCTAAGCTCCTGGCTCCAGATTGGTGCATGTGATCAGTCTGGCTTTATACCAGCTAGAAACACGTCACTAATTCTGAGACAACTAAATGGGGTCATGGGGAGGGTAGGTACGCTGAGGCAGGATGCGGTGGTGGTGCCATTCGATGCCACTGGAGATTTTGACACAATACATAGGATGGGTCCAACTTCTATACTCAGCACCACTTGCCCAAGTTTTAGTCAATAATAAAAGATCTATGGTCTTTCAGCTTCACAGAGGCAGGCGGCAGGGGTGTCCTTTATCCCCACTGCTGTTTGTATTAACATTGGAGCCTTTGGCCTGTTCGATACATGAAGATCCGGTAATTTGTGGGCTGCGATGGGGGGAGGGCTGGAAGGATCACATTTCCCTTTATGCGGACAATATTTTATTGTATCTGGCTTCGTCAAGTAGGTCATTGCATTGAGTCCTCAATATTTTCACAAATATTGGCACCTACTCAGGGTACGCTATCAATTGGACAGTTCAGAAAAGGGGGGTGGTGATGGACAGAGTATCTGAATTAAAAAGAACACTCCTACCCAGTCAACAGATCAGGGCTTGATCCATCACCGTTTTTTAGCTCACTGCACCATGTCAGCTCAGAACCTGGCTACATGCAAATTAGTCTGTCCCTGGCCCAGTGCATCATGGGAACAGGGCAGACCAAACTACCAGGCCAATTCTTTAACTGGAAAGGAAACAAGCTTCCGGGGACCGGTTTCTGACATTACAGCCGTCTTCGGCCCGGCTTGCTTGAATCCTGATGGTGCAGTGAGGAAGGGACTCACATCTGAGTATACCCTTCCACGCTTATGGTGGACAAAACGATTAAAAAAACGGTGATGGATCATACCCTGATCTGTTGACTGGGTAGGAGTGTTCTGCTTAATTCAGATACTCTGTCCATCACCACCCCCTTTTCTGAATCAATTGGACACTGTGGGGCGTTGAACAGCTTGGATCCCTTTTGAAGACGAAAGGCTTTGCTGAGTGGGACACTATTGGGATATCGTGCGTGGGAAATGTCTTGAAAAGGGAGAAGTAGCACCTTCGAGATGCTACAATGGGAATATGAGCTGGCGGAGAGTGAGAGATTCAGGTACCTGCATGTGTGCCATGCATTAAAAGCAGTATTGCCCTAGGATGGTTCGGTTTCAGAGGCCTGTTATATGGATACCTACCATGCAGAGCAATCTCGCTGACCAACTCCAAACTGATTAATAACACCCCTGATCCACTTCACCAGCTCCGGACAAAATGGGAACAACAATTACAAGATTTAGATGAGGAGGAGTGGCGTGAAGCCGTAGCGTCACCCAGAGAGGTGGCGATCTCGTCAAAGTTGAGGCTGGTGCAATTGAAAGTGCTGCATAGAATATACAATTCAGGGCACACATTAGGTAAGATGGGCTATAAGGAGGACGCTAACTGTAGGCGTAACTGCAGTCAAGAAGGTACGTTCCTACATATCTTGTGGGAATGCCCAATGATAGTAATATACTGTGAAGCAGTCCTCAAATACATGGGGGAAGTACTGGGAACTCAACTCGAATTGAATCCGAAATTGTGCATTTTGAATATCTGGGACCCGACGGATATTGGAACTAAAGAGAAAACATGGGTGACCCTAGGGGGAATTGTGGCAAAAGAAACATTGCAAGAAAGTAGGAAGCACAGGAGACGCCAACGATAAGGGAATGGGTGGAGGATATGGACTGGTGTATGTTCCGAGAGAAAACAGTTTATATCTCAAGGGGATCCCCCAAAAAATGGATACAAATATGGGGTAAGTGGAACTCTTACGGAGTAGATATAGGTGCTCCGCCCACACTACTAGAACGCACCTCAGTGGAGGACATGGAGCTGTAGGTGGGGGGGCTCAATAAATATTGCCGACCTAATAATTGTAAAGTAATGTAGCAATATGCTAACTAACCCCAAAAATGTGATGACTGTATATCTGTATTGTTTATTGTTTGTCTTAATAAAAAGATTTTTTTTTAAAGATGGTGGCTGTCAACTTTCTGCATTGCTGCAACTCAGTTTGTTACTTCATTGCATATCTCAGGTTTATTGTTTTGTTTTTTCTCACTCTGTGCTGACCTCATGCTGCCTAACATTGTCAGCAACATGAGACCAGCATCAGGATTAGTTAGGTGAGTAGCTCAGAGACTCCTTGCTGACTTGGAGCCTCGGACTGCAGCAGGACCGAAGAGGAACATGAGGACAAAGTAGTGGGTAAGTCACTATTTTATTTGTTAATAAAACTGCTTTCATACTCCCTTGCAGGCACTGTGAGAAGCTCGCACTGCCTTGTTTCAGTCTCCAGAGCTCTCAAGCGCAGGTTTTCACAGCGCATGTAAGTGGGTAAAATATTTCGCCCCAACATTTTAAAATATAAGCGACCACTACTGGCAGCCAGTGGGCTGTGTGAGGTGGAGAAGCTCTGCAAGACTTCTGTTTTTGGCCAGGACTGCAGGCCAAGGCCTGCTTATCTCCCAGCTGGGTTAAGAGACATCTCCCAGGGAATCCAAGACCGCCTGCCCTGGAGCCTGAAGCTCCTGTGACTGCTTGCTTGCCAAGACCAGTGAGCCCTGTGAGGAAGAGGAGAGCATTGGAGAGAGGAGGTCCGGTGGGTTATCCTGGCGATTGGATCCCTCTAGGAGGTGTGAGGAGATGGCTGCGGCACCGATCAGGTCGTTGCCCAAATGCGGGTTAAAGTTGGTGATCCCAATATGACAGGTGGGGCTACTGTGAAGATTACTGTTGCACCGACTGGGCTGAAGCCTGTGTCAGTGACCCTGTATGTAAGGTGGAGCTGGTATGAAGATTGCTTCTCTTACAATCGACTGCTAGTGGGACTTAACCTGAATGTTGCGTATATAGTGAATGGGGACTACTCCCATGCAAGGGGCATTTTTTTTTATTGTGTAAAAGAAAATCCTGCTTTCACATTTTCTTTTTGAAAACAAAAAAGAAAACAGTTTAGTACATGGCTACATATTGTTGATGGAGCCCTGCACCAAGCTGCAAAAACCATTGACAGGAACTGCTGTGACAGTGGTTCCTGGCAATTCTTTAAGAAATGACAGCCTGCTTCACATTCATTTCTAAATCTGGCGGCCAGTACCTTTTTCAGGGCGACACTTACTCTGCCACTGTGGTGGAGAAATGAGCGGTCCACCAGATTATGAATCTGGCCCGGAGTCACAAAAGTATTCATAAATTGCAGTAATGATGACTCCCTACACAATGGCTTAACGATATGCTATCATAGAGTACACAAACATTTTGATATTGTCTTCTATTCCCTTTATTTTTTGTCTATCTTTGGTTTTCTTATAATTGTGATACACTCATTTATTGTTGTACTGAAATCTTTGACAGGAAGAAATAATAAATAAAAAATATTCAAGTTGCCGATCGCGAGTGTGGAAAATAAACCTCCCGGCGAGATTCTCAACGCGGGGAGGTCAGGTTTCTCATTGCGAGTGGTCACGTATGCTCGCAACCGCTCGCGATGATAAACTACCAGTCCACGTTGAGAAAGCTGCTGCTCGAGTAGAAAACTACTCGAGCTGCAGAAAACGACCGCTTGCACTGTGCAAGATGCGGCTTGCACTGATTGCACAGTGCGGGCAAGCATCTGGCTTTGTGCAATCAGTGCAAACAGCATTTTGCACAGTGTACCAGGCAGTTCACGTAGCTCGCGTAGTGCGAAGTGCACTTCGCGTAGCTACGCTTAGCGCCACTACACAAACTACGACCAGGGTTACCCAACAACCTCAATCAAGCAAGTCTTTGTGATGAGCAATAGGAACAGTCACTCATTTGAGCGCTCTCAAGACTCCTGTTGTCCACTGTGAAAACACTTGCTTAATCTATTCCAGTTGGTTAAGTAATTCTAGGAAATTCCAAATAATTTTTAATTTGTAAAACTGATTTCTTAGAGAGCAGTTTTATTAAAAGAAATCCCAAATGCATGTGAAGTCAATTAGTCAATGAGAAACCAAGAACCCAAAGATGAGGCACAGCACAGGACTTACAATTCTTGAAAGCAGATTTTTCAGGAAATTTGGTCCTGCCAGTCAAGAGAAGTTATCACATCTATTTGCCGAAGGAAGAATGCCACACCCAGATTAACCGAGAAACTGGTCAACAAAGTAGTTTTAAAAAGAACAGCCCCTATGTAAAACTGACACTGCAGCTCACAGAAATAAGCATTTTCATAGCCAATGGGTCTCGCCTTTGAGACCTTATAACTATTTAGCCATGCAGCACATTATCCTGGGTGTTACAACATCTACTGTTCTTTAACGGGGACGCTTTGACATAGGCACATTATAGCACTGCATAGAGAAGTACATATCTAAAGTGTTAATTTTGTACTAACTGGTAGTCTGAACTCACATATCTGTAAGGGCTTTCATACACGATAATATAGAAAAAAAGAGTTTTCGCGAAATAAATAATTTGCCTGATAACAATTTAAGCGAGGAAGCCACAGAATGAGTAGTAGCAAAATATGCGGATTAGGTACAGCACTCAAACATCAGAAATCTCTTCAAAGCTATTGCAACTCTATGGAAATACATAAATTCACCCACTACCGGACTAGTGCCAGCACACCAGAGGGTTGGTATCAGAGAACACAACGTGACCTGAGCTAAATGTCTAACCATCAAAGCCACTAACATTAAAAAACCAACCATACTCTGGCCGAATGAATGGCTTAGTGACAGCTTTGCCCTTCATTAACGTTTGATCAGTAAAACAAGAAAGCAAGAAATTAAACCCTACCAATAACATCAATGACCTGATAGCAATGCGGCCTGAGATTAATAACTGACCAGCGAAACCACAGTAACATTAAAGAAACCACTAGTCATCCACAAATATGTTAAATGACCATGTGACAGCTCCAAGTATATTATTTAAAAACATCAATTGACAATATCGCTGAGAAATCAGGTTGTAAAGGGCCACCATTACCATACAAAATATGCATCATAATATCAGCACATAAACAATTACATTAAAAACCCAAACCATCTAGTTAGAGAGTCATTTCAACACTCAATTTCTAAAACCAAACATGACCTAGGTACGACCAGTGAAACCCATAATGGTCAAAGACAACCAGGACCAGGACCAAGGTTCGGCCAGCGACACCAGGTACCGCCATAGATGAAGACTGCAGAACACTGACCAGTAACAGCCACAAAACCACTCTGTCCTGGCTTGACCAGTAACACTCACGTACCAGGGCCCGTGACGTGGCACGACCAGTGACATTCAAAGACAAACCATGGAGGGGCCTCGCAGGTGTCACCCATTGCCAGGCCTGTGGCACTCTTAGAATCAATTTTGCTGGGTCTTACCTGCACACACACCGCATGCAGGAAAACATCTTTAGCCTGAAAGCAAATGTCTAATGCTATGTCTTATCTCATGTAAAGCGCTCTGATACCTCCGGGTCTAGCCAGCGCTATGTCAAACTTTTCAAATAAATAAATTACCAACCAGGATAAGAACATAAGGGCACTCCAAAGGTATCTGAGGGAATAGTCACCAATAGAGCATATAAATTACAGTTTTTACCTGAGCCAGGGTCACATATAACATAAGGGTTCGCAAACTTTCAAGAGTGAGAGCACAAACACTGCCAGAGGACAACGCATCACTCATTCGAACACTTGGGGTCATATTATCAAGTACGGCGTTAAAATTATCGCCGGTTTAGCGGCAGAAAACTGCTGCTAAAGCAATGATAATGGGCTTCATAATATGCCCTAGAGAATTTCAATAGAAGCCCGGTTTTCGCTGCAAAAACGGTCTTGTAACAAAAACGGCCCCCAGGGACCCAAAACTGGCCCCCATCCTTGCAGCGCACTGGGGAATTTGCCGGTGCCAGCAACGGCCAGTCCGGCCCTGAATATGGCTGTCACTGCTCAACTGGCTTGGTGAACCTTGACTCCGGCTGCTATGGTAGTGGAAGACAGGCTAGACTGCCCCTGCCTTTCCTTAAGTAACCGTATAAATCTGGTACTGCCAACAATTCTGCCACTGTCCTCTGGCCAGAATGAAAACTGTGAAATAAGTCCTTGAGATAACAATTTGAAATAGACTGTGACCCGGTTATAGAATTTAGTTTTATTTAAAAAATTAATGAGTGGTGATTTTAGAAACACACTCAAATCATTTTAATATTAACAACTGTCAATCACTAGAAATGTAATTATTAAGTAATGAAAAACACAATATGATGCACCCACTGGTTGCTCGCTTTGCGGTGCAGAGGGGGGAAAATATCGTCGGAAAAATATCGACTAACCTTAATATCGCCGCAGAAATATCTACAAGAAGAAATATAAATGTCAAAAATATAGTTTGACCAGAATATCGACAGACAGGTAAGTAATATCGATAACATTAATATAGTTGTAATAAATATCGTTTACAAAAACATCGTTTAGAAAAATATAGTTTTTTAAATAATGATAAGTAATTTAGTGTTTTTAATTAGTATTGGTTGTCAAAGTAGTATTTTTTGTAGCATTTTATTAGTTAATAATGTATTTTATGTTGAATTTAGTGTTAATAGTTCCGTAGCGGGTTGTGGGTTTATAGGGGAGTAGGGTGGGAAGTAATTTAAATATAATAATATAATTGATTAATTAATGTGTTAATTGAATATAAATAGTGTAATAAATAATAGTTAATTAATTTCAATTAGTTAATTGATTAAGAATTATGTAAATTAATTATGTTAATTGTTTAATTAATTTTAGGTGTGTGTACTGGAATTTTTAAGTGAAAATGTAGTGAAGTAATTACATTTTAAATGAATAATTATTTAATTAATGATTAATTAAATAAAAATAAAGATTTGTTAATTTTTAAACAAGTAAAAAAATGTAGTAATTTTTACCCCTACACTATCCAACGCTTTCCCTACTGTTGCACCCTCTGGAGTGGGAATAGTAATTTTTACCCCTACGCTATCCAACGCTTTCCCTACTGTTGCACCCTTGGAGTGGGAATAGTAATTTTTACCCCTACGCCATCCAACGCTTTCCCTACTGTTGTACCCTCTGGAGTGGGAATAGTAATTTTTACCCCTACGCTATCCAACGCTTTCCCTACTGTTGCACCCTTGGAGTGGGAATAGTGATTTTTACCACTACGCTATCCAACGCTTTCCCTACTGTTGCACACTCTGGAGTGGGAATAGTAATTTTTACCCCTTCGCTATCAAATGTTTTAACTAATAGTATATTTTATATTTTAATTATATGTATGTATTATTGTTGTTATATAAAGTAATGTGTTAAATATATGTATATGTACACATTTATTAAGTTTATAATGAAAAAGTGTATTAATTTGTTTTAAATAGTTAAAAAATAAAAGTAATGTAATGTATTTTGTTAATAGTACTTATATTTATTTATTATTTAATGTAATTTTAATTAATTAAAAAAGTCGATATTTTTTACATCTATATTTATTACAACGATATTTTTGAGTAGATATTTATGTACTTACCTGTTTAGGTATAGGGTGTCGATATTTTTGTAAACGATATTTATACAATTATATTTTTGTCAACTATATTTTTGTCAACTATATTTCAACACCCTACCTCGCTTTGTATCTGCCCACAAACCTGCAATGCAAGATGGCCAACCAATTTACACACAGTTCAACGTAAATTGACATGCACTCAGTTAATCTTATTTCATACAGGCTTTGCTTTGGTTACAACATGCCTGGGTTTCCTCACAAAAACACTGATTGCTATGTGGATCATTCTAACTATTTTATTAAGAAGTTTCCTTTTATTTTAAATGCACAGAGATGACCCGGCGAATGCTCCAATACAATGCAAGCAGCTACAGTTGCTGAAGCGGAACACCCACCCACTGAAACACGAGCAGGAAACAAAGAAAAAAAGTGCCCCCCAACCAACAGATAAACAACCAAAGCATAATGATACAGTACTTGGTCACTGTTCATTGGAAGGAACAATGGAGAAAAAGGAGAGTCAAAGAGGAAGGACGGATCACAAGCAAGCAAGGATTTTTAAAGGATACTGAAACAAACAAATGAAAAGCAGAAGAATGACTTTAAGCCCGCAAGAGAAGTATGTACTAAAGTATGTACAAGAGGTCTTGTATACTCGACCTAAAAAAGTACAAGAAACCATCAAATAGAACTCAATTGAAGCAGCCCAGAGAGATTCTTCTCTTTGGGAAGTGTCATTGCTCCACACTTCTCTACCAAAGTTAATTTTTCTCTTCATATAGCAATGTCCAGTATACTCTGGGTGCAGAATCTGATTTGTTGATATATTAGGAGAGCATAATGTCACATAGCGCCAGTTATTAGTCTACCTGTAGCTTATGAAATTTCCTGATTATCTTATGCTTAGACCGACCATCACGTTTTCTCTCACACAAGAAAAAAAGGTTTCTTAACTAAGGTTTTGTTGATTTGCATCAATTTACTTACCATTATAAAAGACTGCAGGCTCAGCACAACATTTCACACTGCCACGAAACCACCCTCAGAAACCTTTGAAATTGCCTTTTTAGAGTGAGCAGGAATGTCTTCCAGGGCATGTGTCCCACAGCAGCTTGCACTGCACTAGCAATGTTCACTGCACAGTTTACAGAAACTGGGCGGACATACCTTGGTACCTCAGAAGCCTTTGGCTTTCATGTGCATATATTGTATGCATTTGCCTTGCAACTGGCTGTATAGTGAACAGTAATGAGGGAAATCTATGTGATTTGATTTATACTGCTGAATATTTAGAGAGAATAGGCATCCCGCAAGAAAGAGCATGGGAAGAGTCTTGATTTTTTCACAAATGCAGGTCTTAGCCTAGCACACGTTAAAGCCATACATCATGCTGGAACTACATTTGCTATGCTTAGAAAAAGATATGCCACTTGGGTGACCCATCTACCATGCATGCTCATAGACGTTATCCGTAATATAATTTATGATGCTATTGGTGACATCATGTCTGAAATCATGAGGAGTAAATACCCTTGTCCCTTCCTACATCACAAATTGGAGACCAGCCTATCATCTCTTCAAGGAAGATTCAACTTCTTATCAATCGTGTCAGTTAGGTTCTCCTCTTTGGAAGCCACCGACCTGACAGGTGTGTCAGCATAGGATCACTTGTAGGTATGTGGGCACTTAGCTTACTATGTAGCCAAAGGTTATAGTTGAGTCATAAGCTGTGGCAATGACAGGTTCACTGAATGATACAATTGTCTCAAAAGCAAGTCTTTGACCACTTCATTCATTGATAGTGGGGATTGAACCTGTCTCAACAGGTTCTGACAGGTGCTGCCTGAGCGTCATACGCAGTGTGGTCCACATTAGTACCACCTTGGTACTATCTGAGGAGCTCAGGAGATTGCTCCTTTGGATTTACTTCCCCTAGTCCTGGGATCTGCCTCACGTTCAACTTCACTATGATATTTTGGTGGTAGTTAAGAAGACTAGTGCAAGTGGGTTCAAGAAACTCGTGTAGGTCGGCAAGAATAGACAGAGATTGCCATTTAATGGTATCTGCCCCTGCTCTTCTTGGCCTACGTGTTGTTGTTTTTATGTATACGCTTTTATTGTTTTTTCATAATCTCAATACCACTACTAACACACTTAGAAAAACACAATATTTCAACAAAGAAACATTACTTGAATCCCCCCATCCCTTCTAGCTCTGACATAGTCACAATACAATGTATGAGTACTGTGCAGTGCTGATGGTTCCCCATGGCAGAACAAAAAGTAAAGGTTCCAGGATTACCATTACATGACATAGGACATGAGTCATTTTACAATCCCCATTATGACCATGCCATCTCTGCATCTGCTGGAAAAGAGAATATGCTAGCCCTCAAACCACTTTTTCTCACAATTTTTGTGAATACAAACAGACAAAATTATTTTGTTTGTATGGGTGAATTTATTTTACCCTTTTCATAAGTTTTTAGTCTTTTTATAAGAACAATTTTTCATGGGTGAGAAAAGGCACAAAAATACTAACATTTACAATATTTACAGCTCACATGCATACAACTTTCATACCACTATAACAACTGACATATGTACAAGTAATCCACAAATCTATACATACTATATACACAAGCTTCTTTTGAGAAAGAAAATCAGTTAGACAACCACAAATAATAATTCTTTGTGGAGAATCAAAATATTATGACGCCCAAACAGGGTCAAACAACAAAAAAGGCAACAAGAAAATAGATTTCAGATTCAACAATTAGTTCAGATTAGTGAATCAATAACATCAGAATGTTAAACCAGGGATGCCTATTTTGCTGTTATTTGCCAACGCGTTTCGAATCTGAGTCAAAGCTCAGATTCTCCTCAAGGCTCTTTAAATGTAGATTCTGGAAAAGAGAGATGAAGCTTGCTTTAGCCACTATTCGTCAAACCATTTTTGTCCCCTAGCTGATGAGATTATTACAGCTTTTACCTTAGTAATGGAAGACGCGGTCCCGCGGTGCCATTTTTCAGATGAGGGCTTTAGTTTAGGCAGAGGTTCTGTTCAAAAAAATTATGATGGTTAACAACCATCCAGAGACACGCAGTAACTGTGGCTCCAACCCTTCAAAGCATAAAAGTCATACCTTTCAATGTGACAAGCAGTGAAGCTACTGTATCCTTGAACGCTGTGCTTATTTCCGCTGTTCAGGCAGAGCTGCTGCAACCTAGAACGTATAAACACGAGCGGCACTAAGTACATGTGAATTAGTAGTTTTACAATGACGAGTTAGACGGTGGGTGGAAGTGAAACCATACCTGGCAATTATGTATTCTAGCACAAGAGTTGCTGCTCCACCAGCCTGTAGCTCCTTAGTTAGCGTGCGGGCGGCGGGCAGGGACCTCAGAACGATATTCCCAAAAGTCGGTGTTAATCACGCTGGTTTCTGGGGAAAGTTAAAGTAAAATATTTAGCGCTAAGCGCACAAACTAACCCCTCTAGGTAACAGGTTGTGGCGCACAGGTACTAACCTTCCTCTCCAACTAGTGCATCAGGAAATGCGAACCCATTGGTGGACCACCACCATGTGAGCTTCCTACTTGATGACTACCTACCGCTAAGCATTATGGTCATTGTAGTGACTCAGAAATTATTTTACAAACGCGAAACTTCTGATAAAGAATTAAGCCCTGTTTGTGTGCTATTGAATTTTAGTATCAGATATGCTTCTTTTTTTAGAAGCATTTGTTCACTGTTAGTGCCAGAACTCAGATGGTTCTAAAAAAAGAAGCATATCTGATACTAAAATTCAATAGCACACAAACAGGGCTTAATTCTTTATCAGAAGTTTCGCGTTTGTAAAATAATTTCTGAGTCACTACAATGACCATAATGCTTAGCGGTAGGTAGTCATCAAGTAGGAAGCTCACATGGTGGTGGTCTACCAATGGGTTCGCATTTCCTGATGCACTAGTTGGAGAGGAAGGTTAGTACCTGTGCGCCACAACCTGTTACCTAGAGGGGTTAGTTTGTGCGCTTAGCGCTAAATATTTTACTTTAACTTTCCCCAGAAACCAGCGTGATTAACACCGACTTTTGGGAATATCGTTCTGAGGTCCCTGCCCGCCGCCCGCACGCTAACTAAGGAGCTACAGGCTGGTGGAGCAGCAACTCTTGTGCTAGAATACATAATTGCCAGGTATGGTTTCACTTCCACCCACCGTCTAACTCGTCATTGTAAAACTACTAATTCACATGTACTTAGTGCCGCTCGTGTTTATACGTTCTAGGCTGCAGCAGCTCTGCCTGAACAGCGGAAATAAGCACAGCGTTCAAGGATACAGTCGCTTCACTGCTTGTCACATTGAAAGGTATGACTTTTATGCTTTGAAGGGTTGGAGCCACAGTTACTGCGTGTCTCTGGATGGTTGTTAACCATCATAATTTTTTTGAACAGAACCTCTGCCTAAACTAAAGCCCTCATCTGAAAAATGGCACCGCAGGACCGGGTCTTCCATTACTAAGGTAAAAGCTGTAATAATCTCATCAGCTAGGGGACAAAAATGGTTTGACGAATAGTGGCTAAAGCAAGCTTCATCTCTCTTTTCCAGAATCTACATTTAAAGAGCCCTGAGGAGAATCTGAGCTTTGACTCAGATTCGAAACGCGTTGGCAAATAACAGCAAAATAGGCATCCCTGGTTTAACATTCTGATGTTATTGATTCACTAATCTGAACTAATTGTTGAATCTGAAATCTATTTTCTTGTTGCCTTTTTTTTTGTTTGACCCTGTTTGGGCGTCATAATATTTTGATTCTCCACAAAGAATTATTATTTGTGGTTGTCTAACTGATTTTCTTTCTCAAAAGAAGCTTGTGTATATAGTATGTATAGATTTGTGGATTACTTGTACATATGTCAGTTGTTATAGTGGTATGAAAGTTGTATGCATGTGAGCTGTAAATATTGTAAATGTTAGTATTTTTGTGCCTTTTCTCACCCATGAAAAATTGTTCTTATAAAAAGACTAAAAACTTATGAAAAGGGTAAAATAAATTCACCCATACAAACAAAATAATTTTGTCTGTTTGTATTCACAAAAATTGTGAGAAAAAGTGGTTTGAGGGCTAGCATATTCTCTTTTCCAGTTGTATTAGGTCCAGCTGCCCCTCTGTCCCAGGACCAAACTCCGTTTTGTTTTACAAAAAAAAAAAAATCTCTGCATCTGCAGCAGCTCACACTTCTAAGGAGGCAACTTATCCGGAGGAGCCAACAGTTCGGAGAGCTTTGCTGCCCAGGCCTGCAGGTCATCTGCCAGTTTATTGTCCCTACGTGTTTTGCGCATTTGCCCACTCGGCCATGTCTCTCAACCACTCAGTAAGCTTTGGTGCAATCGGTGACAACCACCCTATAGCAATTCTGCACTCTGCCAACATGAGTCCCAGGATAAGAAACTTCCTACGTAATTTCATCTTTTTCTTAATGGGGATGTGCCACAGCGGACACTGACCTACTTCTCTAGGGACTGTCCATCCTGAAGCCCAACCCAAGGACTTGAAAACTGCCGCCCAGTATTCATCTATGTTTGTACACCCCCAAAACATATGCAAAAATCAGCTCTTACTCCCCTGCAAGGGGGGGCACCTGAAGTAGCGAGCTGGATATATAGCTTGGAGCCTACTAGCCGTAAGAAAATCCTGATGCAGCACATGATATTGCAGCAGTTTAACCCGCACATTGGTGGATGTGGATTTTACTCCCTCATGTATTCCCTACCCTTCTTTCATTGAGAGTGGCGCCTCCAAAGTCTCTTGCCATTTATCCTGTACTGATTGCTCAGCCAAGGGAGCATCCTCCCTCAGACCCTATAGAAATGGAAGATCGGCCTCCTACCACACCTAACAATGTTTCCAAAGTGTGGGATGTCTGTGGGGGTACACAGACAAAATATCGATTTTTTAATATCGATAAGCAAAAATATCGAAGTTTTAATATCGATATACAAAAATATCGAAGGTAAGTAATATCGACAGTCTAAATATCGATATTGGTATGATATCAGTAATATCGAAGTTGTAAATATCGATGTTAATAATATCGAAATTAATAACTTTGATGTTACTAATATCTATTTTTTAATAAATTTAGTGTATATTATATTGTATTAATTATGTTTTATAATTTTTTTAATGTTATTTTATTAAATATTGTGTTTTACTACTGTAGCGGGTTGTGGGTTTATAGGGGAATAGGGTGGGAAGTAATTTAATTATGTTAAATTAATTATTAATTATTAGGAATTATTAATTAATTAATTGAGAATTAATTTTAAATTATTTTTAATTAATTTATTAATTGATAAATATGTTCTGTAGCGGGTCATGGGTTTATAGGGGAATAGGGTGGGAAGTAATTTAATAATAATTAATTAATTGATATATGTTTGTACATATTTAAAATAATTAATTGGTAATTAATTTCTATTAATTAGTTAATTAATTATTATAATTTTTATCATATTTATAATTATTAATTAGTTGGTAATTAATTATTATTAATTATTTTATTAAATTAATTAAAGTAATTTTTATATATATATATTATTGTTATTAATTAATTAATTGTGCAAAATAATATTAATTATTAAATTAAATGAATTACAGCAAATGTGCTAATATATTTATTTTATTGTTATTGTTAATTAATAATTAATTGGTAATTAAATAATATTAATTAATTGTGGGTACAGGGGTATTTTTAGGGTTCAGGGTCAGTTTTCAGTTCATGGGTACAGGGGTATTTTTAGGGTTCAGAGTCAGTTTTCAGTTTATGGGTAAAGGGGTATTTTTAGGGTTCAGGGTCAGTTTTCAGTTCATGGGTACAGGGGTATTTTTAGGGTTCAGAGTCAGTTTTCAGTTCATGGGTAAAGGGGTATTTTTAGGGTTCAGGGTCAGTTTTCAGTTCATGGGTACAGGGGTATTTTTAGGGTTCAGGGTCAGTTTTCAGTTCATGGGTAAAGGGGTATTTTTAGGGTTCAGGGTCAGTTTTCAGTTCATGGTTAAAGGGGTATTTTTAGGGTTCAGGGTCAGTTTTCAGTTTTTGGGTAAAGGGTTATTTTTAGGGTTCAGGGTCAGTTTTCAGTTCATGGGTAAAGGGGTATTTTTAGGGTTCAGGGTCAGTTTTCAGTTTGTGGGTAAAGGGGTATTTTTAGGGTTCAGGGTCAGTTTTCAGTTTGTGGGTAAAGGGGTATTTTTAGGGTTCAGGGTCAGTTTTCAGTTCATGGGTAAAGGGGTATTTTTAGGGTTCTGGGTCAGTTTTCAGTTCATGGGTAAAGGGGTATTTTTAGGGTTCAGTGTCAGTTTTCAGTATTTGGGTTAAGGGGTATTTTTAGGGTTCTGGGTCAGTTTTGGGTTTTTGGGGTACAGTCGTACAGGGTAAAAATTAAATAAATTTAAATTAAATCAATTAAATGAAATTATAAAATATAAAATTAAATTACATTATTACGTTTTTAATTTATTTTAAATGTATATGTATTAGTTTTATTTTTTTTATTATGTTTTAATATTTTTATTTAATATTTGTAACATTATATGTATTTTATAATTATTTTAACATTATTATTAATACATTTAAAAAAACGATATTTTTAATTCCGATATTTTTGTACTACGATATTATTTTTTCGATATTTTTGTACTTACCTTGTTAGGGATAGGATTCCGATATTTTTGACTTCGATATTTTTGTCCCGATATTTTTGTATGTCGATATTTTTGATTTCGATATTTAGTCAGACATTCGTCTGTGGGGCCTCCAGAAAAGATGGGCATATCCCACGTGCAGTCGCCGCTATTTTAGCGAACTGAATGAATTCTCCTGATCCAATTTGAAGTGTATCAATGGCGCCTATAAGGGTAATAAACCTATCATTTAGGTATAAATCCCACAGAGTGTCTCAACCACCAGCCCGCCATTTATCTACTGACATAGTCTGTTCAATAAGTTCAAACGGATGTAGTGCCCAGATGCTCATGTCTGGCGCAAAGAGAGCTCTCTTCATCACTACCTTGACCACCCTCTCCCATGCCCCACGCACCAGTCTGACCACGCAAGGTAAAGTAATTGGGGCTCTTGCCCCCATCATCAATAACTCAGGCAGTGCAACTCCAGTACAGGTGCCTCTCAACAGTGTGCATTCCCAATTCTCTAGACCGTCTAACCAGTGGACCGCATGCTGCAGTTGCGCTGTGAGTTAGTAAAGCTCCAGGCAGGGTAACTCAAGACCTCACTTTCGCCAGGGGCGCTTGAGAGTAGCCAAACTGTGGGCGGTACAAGGCTGACACATCAATGGGGGCTATGCACTACCCCAGCAGTGCAGCCTCTCAGGCCGTCATCCACACAAGCCAACAGGCCCACCAAAGAACGCCGGCTCCGCCTCCTTCTCTAAGTCCCCGCGATCCTGGGACCCGGCTGTCTCTTAACTCTGCCAACAGCTGGGGGCACGTCTGGGGGTCAATAGCGACCCAATAAGCGTGAGCAGTTGTGTCGGCAACCACAGGATTGTGGAGGATTTTCTGTGTGCCGGAGGGAGCTCTGGGGAAACACGTCTAGGTGGCCATCTTGCCTGGACACGCCACCCTCTCTTGACCTACTTGTTGACAGAATACAGACTCATTATTTCTCTTTTGAAAGTGCTTTGTTCTTTTAGATTGCTCCATTATGCTTCATACTGTATCTCTTGCCACCAATCATACTACAAACACTGACCACAAGAAGAGAGTTTGTGAGATAATTAAACAAAGAATCCCTCCACTAGGATTCTCATACCCGTTCACTTTTCTTTTAGAGAGATGACTTAGCACAACAATAGGCCTCAACCACATAGCCCTGCTGTTCCTACACATGGTAATTCAACATTTGTGTTGCTGGAGATAGCAAGGGTAATCCAGAAGCTCTCCTGTCTGACAACTCATGGTCTTCCTTCATACTGCTATCTGTACGAACCAGGAGAAAAACATATCTCTCTCTGGCAATATGCAGTGCTTAATTTGAGACACTGGTTGCAGGTGGGGCAAAACAGCACCCATTTGTGAGGGTTTGCACTTATTTTTCCTCATCAGGCTTTCAACCAGATCAAGATAATAAAAAATACAAAAGGAGGAAAGAAAAGGGTGACCAGTGCTCTGGACCAACCCTATTACCATTTTTCCTCCATTGAACCTTTTCTTTACCACCTGAGAGGTGATGGGAGTTAACATGACATCAATCAATTTCAATTAACAGTGTAACCAGTTTGCCATCACAAAAAGGACCAGGAACCACTAACTATTGTTAAGAATGTGTATTACAAATTAGCAGTCATGTTAAAGTATACAAACCTCAGCACCATGTTATAAAGATAAAGTATAACAAATGGGAAACCCAACCTCATGAAGACATTTAGGTTTACCAGTATTAAGCAAACAAGGAATTCAATCACAGCAATACAAACAATCATAAATAAGATTTGATGCTCAGAGAAGATGCAGCTGCTCTTCAAATGGATAATACGTCGGTATCTATGGATCATATCCTGAATACCTTGTTATATATTAGGGATTGGATGAATAGCCATTAAGTGAAATTAAATTCAGAGAAAACAGAAATAGTGATCACTAACAATAAAATCCTTAACTGGAATACCCGATTCTGGCCTCTAGAGGTGGGATTACCTCCCACTCCCAAAACAGCAGTTAAAAGCCTTGGAATCCTGATTGATGAGGATCTCTCTATAAAGCTGGACATAGGAGCAGTGATTTCCTCATGTACGTTTCAGCTTTGTAAGATACAAAAAAACAGGACATATTTTATGTTTTAAGCCATTATCCAGATGATAATGGCACTGGTGATGTCTCGCATTGACTATGCAAATTCTTTTTACCTAGGATTTCCAAAAGGATTGAATCAGAGACTGCAGACGGTACAAAACCAGGCAGCTAGGCTGGTCTGGCGGTAGCCAAGATACTGCAATACTAAGCTCTTAAAGAAAAAGCTGCACGGGCTCCCCGTCACTCAGTGGTCCATCTTTAAAATTGGCTGTGTTCCTTTTAAATCACTGTATGGGTGTCTCTATTTTACCAACAATCAAGGACCGGTGTCCTCCTTTCATACCATATGGGAGGCTGGGAAGGCCACCGTTCGAGGCTTTGCCAAAGGCCAACTTAAACTTAACCACGTGGCGCACGATTCCTGCCTCACACTTCTGGAGGCTCAAGCCACCCAGCTTGAGATTTTGTCCTCAGAGGATAGAACCGAGCCTCAAGTCAGGAAACTCGTGTTTCTGAGGGATGAAATCAGACAGACTTCCCTTGAAGCTGCCAAGCTGCTCTTGAGAACTTCTGTGGCCCAAGTCTACGGGAGAGGAGATAAAAATGGGAAGCTCCTCCATCGCCTGGCCACCTACCCTATGGCCAACCATATCATCCCAACAGTGCTTGATCTGAGTGGGAAAGTCCATCACGCCCCGGCGGAGGTGGCCCAATGCTTTGCCGCCTACTACGCCACTTTCTACTCGGCTTGAACTCCTAGTCTCACTCTCCCAGAGCTCTTCCGGTGTGAACAGTTCCCCCTCCCGCACCTTAGCGACTCAGAGGCCGAGGCACTTGACCTTCCGATCTTCCCTGAGGAGGTTCATGACACCATATCGTGCATGGCAGCAGGTAAGACACCCGGACTGGATGGGCTCCTTCAAGAGTTCTATGCATCCTACCGGGACACCCTGGTCCCACTGCACCTGGAAATGTATTGTGAGGCGGTGGACTGTGGCTCCTTCCGTCCAGGGACAGACCTGGCCACCACTGTGGTGATCCCTAAGTTGCAGCCCCCCTCGAACCGTTGCTCCTATTATCACCCCATTTCTCTAATCAACTCAGAGCTTAAAATATTCGCCTCCGTCTTGGCCAACCGTATACAACCACATCTTGCCAAGCAGGTCCATCCAGATCAGTGTGGTTTTTGCCCTCTAGAGGGACCAGGCACTGTCTCTGACGCCTCCACCCTGCATTAGCGAATCGGCACCTCCTAACTCCATACTTGTCCCTCCTTCTTGTGGACTTGGAGAAGGCATTTGATTCGATGGACTGAGGATACTTGGACGCAGTGTTGGAGGAAATGGGTTTTGGGCTCCCCTTCCGTAATCTAGTTGGGACATTGTTCTGCCGCCCTCAGGCTCAGGTTTCAGTAAATGGGGCTCTGTCCCGTCCCTTTCCTATCAGGAGGAGCACAAGCAAGGGTGCCCCCTCTCGCCGCTTCTTTTTGCGCTGATCATGGAACCCTTTGCTTGTCTCATCTGCTCTGACCAGTCTCTCACGGGATGGAGATGGCCCGGCTTTGTAGAGGACAAGATCACGCTCTACACGGACGACGTGTTGTTATTCTTAGCAGACCCTGCTCAGTTGGGCCCCGATGTCTCTGGGCCTTGAATCTCTTCGAGCACACCTTGGGCCTTCGGATGAACCCGCCAAGTCCATCCTCGTCTCCCTCCACCTCTCACGGGAATGCTTCGACTGGCAGTCAACGATACCTCTTCGGCGGCAGTCCTTCAAGTACTTGGGGATCTGGGTGGCCCTTCTCCCCGACCTTGCTTGGTCGCTTAACGTTACCCCGTTGGTTAAGTGGGTCCGCGCCGACCTCCTCAAATGGCAAAAGCTACCACTCAACCCTCTTGGTAGGATAGCTTTGTTTAAAAGTATGATCTTACCCAGATTTCTCTACCTGCTCCAGAATATGCCCCTCTCCTTCCCCAGATCCTGGTTTCGGGAGATGGACAGATTGGCCACTAAGTTTTTATGGGGTGGGCGGATGCACAGGCTGGCCCTGGTCCAATGTCGGATCCCATCTTTTGATGGTGGCCTTTGGATGATGGGTTTGTATCTTTACTATCTAGCGACTCAACTCCTTACCGTGCAAGATTGGTTTAATGGCAGCTGGTGCGACCCAGCATATCGTCTGGTGCTGCACACCCTGGGTCTGTCTAATATTCAGGGTATTCCCTACGGAGACACTGTCTCCTAAGCTAAGCTTTAGGCCTACCTGACTATTCTAAGTCTTTCCAACTCTATGTTCATGAGTCTGACGGGTGTGCTCTTAGGGTTTTCTGCCAGCAGTTTGGTGACCACAAAACACCATGCGCATATTTCTCTGCCACCTTGGATACTGTAGCCAAGGTTTTACCTTCCTGTATACGTTCGGTTGCAGCAACTGCCTTATCATTACAACGTGCAGAAAGCATAATAATGGGACATGAAGTTGATGTCTATGTTCCACATGCCGTGGAGCTGATACTGAATAAGACACGTACTCAGCACCTCACAAATGCCAGGCTCACGCAGTATGAGATCTGTTTATTTGCAGCACATGTAACACTTCACAAGTGTAATGTTCTTAACCCTGCCACTCCGTTACCACTGATGATTTAGTGGACTCAGACCATGATTGTATTTTGTTAACTGAGGAGCAAACAAAGGGTAGAATAGATATGACTGATACACCCTATGCAGATGCTGAAGGAGAATTGTGGGTGGATGGTTCCTGCCTTAAAACAGAGGAAGACAATACATCAGCAGCCTATGCAGTTGTAACAAATAAAAATGTAGTTGAGTCCTGTAAGATACCTGAGTTGTCTGCACAAGCAGCAGAACTTGTGGCACTCACACAAGCTTGTGAGTTATCTGTAGGAAGGTGTGTTAACATATTCACAGACAGTCAATACGCCTTTAATGTGGCACATTCCTTTGGAAGACTCTGGAAGGAAAGAGGCTTTATTACCTCACAAGGCACAAAGATACAGCACAGAGTGCTTATCACCAAACTACTTAACTCCTTGGCACTTCCAAAGAAATTGGCCATAGTTAAATGCAGTGCTCACAAAAAGGTTACAGACAAAGTAGGCCAGGGAAATGCATTTGCTGATACAACAGCAAAACAGACAGCACAAAGTCATTCAGCATTAGTACTAACAGCCCAAGAATTACCCCTGGAAGTGAAGTCACTAGATCTAACAACTGAAGGTGTGAGACTAATGCAACAAGGAGCAACAGCAGAGGAACAGATGAGTTGGTCAAAGAATGGGTCATTTGTTCAAGGATGCTGGATGAATGAGACCAAGGAGAAGTACATGTTGCCAGACAGAATGGTCTACTCCATGTGGTTGGCCATGCATGGCCCGGCCCACATATGCAGGGATAGCATAGTAAATTGTATGGACAATTTCTGGGTGAACAAGAACATAAGAAAAACAGCACAGGAGATATGTCAAACATGTATGGTATGTGCACAGTACAATGTGGGTAAGACTGCTCCAGTACCCAAAGGCCACTTTGAAAAACCAACAATGCCGTTTGAAGCCCTGCAAATTGACTATGTGGAGATGCCACCTACAAATAAGTATAGGTATATCCTGGTGGTAGTGTGAATGTACTCAAAATAGATAGAGGCATATCCAGTAAAACATAACGATGCCATCTCAACAGCCAAGTGCCTGATAAAAGAGTTGATCCCACATTTTGGGGTCCCAAAAATAATATTTTCAGACAATGGCAGCCACTTCTGTAATGAAATAATAAAACTAACATGCAATGCTCTGGGAATACAGCAGAAGTTGCACTGTGCCTATCATCCAGAGGCTGCTGGTGCAGTAGAAAGGAAAAATGGCGTATTAAAAAACAAAATAGCGAAAGTATGTGCTGACACAAAATTGACCTGGATGGATGCCTTACCAATTGCCCTAATGAGCATGAGGAGCACACCGGATGCCAAGACAAAACTCAGTGCACATGAAATAGTCACTGGGTTGCCAATGGTAGCGTGGGGAGTTCCAGACAAAAATGCTCTGCCTATGATGACGAATGAATTGTTGAATGATTACTGCATGTCACTTACACGTACTCTTGCTTCTATCAACCAGCAGGTGAAGGGGACCCTTCCAGAGCCACTGCAGGTTGAGGGGCACAAGTTCAAGCCCGGTGACTGGGTGCTCATCAAATCGTTCCAGAGGTCTAACTGTCTCCAAGCTCGCTGGAAGGGTCCACAGCAAGTCCTGCTCGCCACAAATACAGCAGTAAAATGCACCAACAACAAATTCTGGATCCACGCCAGCCATATCAAGAGGGCACCTCCTGAGACTGCATCCAGCCAAGACCCAGGTCAGCAGCACATGCCAACACCAGAACTGATCAAAGAGGAAAAAAGGTAAAATTTGAGGTCTACAAAGAAGAAGGAGATGAAATGTCAGTAATTCCGGTAACTGATCTTCTACAGGAAATAGATGAAGTACTACTACTAGATATTATCCTAACAGATATTTTGACAACAATTTTTGACTTTGAGAATAGCAGTGAAGAAAATAGTGAAGACGCACTCATTTACCTTCAGGAAGTATTTGATCAGCTAGAATACCAATTAATGCGAGATTTAAATAGTATAGCATTCCAAGAAGCTTTGAGTAGAGTACTTTCAGACTGAGAAAAATTCAACTAGGGCATATTGCACACTACCACCAGGGGTAATAGCATGTTTGCATAACAAGACAAGTCTACAATAATTCATCAGGGAATGATTAGTCTACAAAGAAAGATGAATAGCAAAGAGTGTGCCACTGCAGTTAGTGGATGAACTGATCCAGGAGGTATTTGCGAGTCCTTCTGTCACTGCGAGCACCCGTGCTGCTGCAGCAACCAGCAAAGAACTTTTTCCAGGTCATCAAGACAGCCAGCTTTGGAAAGCTACCTTTGGGGTGAGGTACAGTGGACACTCCTGTAAAATAAAGTGTGGCTGCACTAACGATTGATATACATGATCAAAGGGTCGTGCATTACAAGAATTACATGCATATCTTTGGGAGGCGGGAAGTACCAAGAAATTCTCAAAGGCCATCTGAAATATTAACGAATAACTGTTCACAATATATTGTGTACTACAGCCTCACCTTATATGTGTTCATGCTTTTAGTGTGTTTAGCTTATATTATAGTAAAGATTCACAGTGATAATTCACAACATAGTGTCATCAATAGCACTACATCTAATTAAAGAAAGTATAGGAATAGATAGGTATGGATAGGGAATATACAGCTCTAAAAATGAAGAAAAATGTTACAAGTCTAAAATGTGCATACCTGGGGTGATATTCTGTCTGTTATTACTAGCATTAATAACTGTATATCTATTGGACGTGTTCTATCCCATGGAACAGTTGGTCCCAACACCAACACCCCCTGCTACCATACCTGCATACACTTTGTCACCTGAAGAAATAGCCCACAGAGAAGATATGCACCACAATTCCTTTGTAACTTTGTTTCATCATACCAATAAGATATTAGCAAGGAGAAATTGCTGGATATGTTTGCAATTCCCAGCTTCTGTAGACCAAAGTCTACTCCTGGTTCAAGTTCCATTGCCTTTTGCAGCATCCTGTTACGCCATTTACATAACAATAGTAAAAATAGAGCTAATAGCTGTTTTGCAGAATTTAAAGGAAAGTACTTCTGGTGCAGGGACAACTATGGCTCAACCTGCAGGAACATTATATAACAAATATATGGCAGATATTCTGACACCGGGGAACTGCACGGAAGTAATGGAACAGAATGCAACATTCCCCCTGTCTGACATCTTTACTCCACTCTTTCCAACTCAGAATACAAGCACTGGGAGGGTAGGTCCATCAAAAGAGGCAAACAAGAAAATACAATTTTTGAAGCTAAAAATAAGAAAACACAACGCAATAGGGAGTATTTGTATTAGAAGTAATGGGACCTATCTGGTGGGCAATAGTACAAATTGTAACATGACATTCGAAATGACAGCCGGAAATAATAGCATTCCACTTTACATAGGTGACTCAATTTATTTTATTTGTGGAGAAAGGGCTTATACATGGCTTCCAACAAATTGGAGTGGTTGTTGTCACCTGGGTTTTGTACTACCTGCTATAGAGATAAAAGACACAAAGAAAATACGGAGGGATATGCAAAGGCATGCACCACGGAGAGGCAGGAGAAGTGTGGATCAAAGAGATACAGCAGCAGAAATAACGGGTGATATATTAAAAGGAGTAATACCATGGATTGGTCCAGCTATAAATTCCAGGGATATACGTAGATTGTCCAGACTACTAGAAGCAACAATAAATGAAACAACAAGTATACTTGAAAATATTACAGTAGAGCTTCAAGCTGTGAGATTAGTTTTGTTACAAAATAGAATGATTCTTGACATGATGCTAGCAGAGAGGGGAGGAGTCTGTGCTATTATAGGGGCGTCCTGTTGCACCTATGTCCCTGACTCCTCTGTTACTGTCAGGGAAGCAATAAAAAGACTGCATCATATAGGTGTTGAAGCACATAAGGATTCCGGCACATGGGATATAGGAGGTTCACTTTGGAGTTGGTTAAGTGCATGGGGTTGGAAGATAAGAATGGCGTTCATAACAATTTTCCTATTAATAATAGGCTGTTGTCTATTAATTAATTGCTTGCCAATGTGCTGTCAACTATTAGGACAGCTGACAAAATGCCCAGTGATGAGATCAAAGGAAAATGATAGAATAATGATGCAAACAGTCACCACTGAATTGATGCACATAGACATTTCTGACAATGATAAGGATAAACAATATAATTATTGAATATTGATATGCTTCAAGATGAAATTATTTTAAACTAAGGTTCAAAGGGTCGTTTGTGAAAGATGAAAAATTAATTAGCCCTTTGATGAAGGGATACATTAAAGTGAACCGTAGTTTTACATTAATTTCTATGTTTCACCTGCTTGCAAATAATATGAGCCCACTAATCATAATGAAAGGCAGCTCCATGACTGGTTAAACTAAATTGTCTGAAATTCAGCTAAAACCAAATGGATTGCAAATGAAAGAGTACGTGTCCCTTCTGTTGTAACTCAAACATGTGTAATAGTTCACTGGCCTTCATCTGTGTACAGGAGCCAGTTCAGAGAGTTAATTCCTAGAACTGACTCTCTGAACTGGGACGTGTCAATCTGCTCTGCCCCTGCGTGGGTAAAGTGTTTGCTTAGGACAAATGTTGTGTGTTTAAAATTTACGAAGAAAGCAAAGACCACGAACATCTGCTGACTACATCAAACAGTGCATGTTTGACAAAAAACAAGATAACAGAGTTAAGTTCTAGGTCAGGAGGCAGTAGCGTAAGAGGTTGGCTAAATATTAGCATGGTCATGTGCATCATGTATTAAGTAAATGTAAAGTAAATGTACACGTGGACATATTTGTGAAATGCTCACACCATATTGTTGTTGTTAATGATTAATGTGTCCAAGTTCTGTAAAATGTATATAAGGACTGATTTCCTTACTGTACAGCAGATCTCTTTGCAGTCCTACTGCCAAATTGTCTCAACTGCAGTTCATTGGCAATAAAGAGCCACTCTTGAAGCCTTTGTGTGTGTCCATCTTACTTACCCTTAAAAAACCGCGCTTTAACAGAAGGCCTCTCTGCGCCACACATATTGGTCGGGTAAGCTGACCCAATACACTCCTCTGTGGTGGGTGTGGGACCAGTCACCGAGAGGTGTCCAATCTTTCAGGATTCCGACCGTGGGATCTTATTGGAATCTCCCTGCTGGCGACATCTGCAGTGGGACTCACTTACTCTCCTTCCAGGACTTGCAGACTCAATACTCCCTTCACTCATCCCAGTTGTTTCGTTATCTGCCAGTACACCATGCCCTTAGCTCCCATGTTTCGGAGGGTACCTCCTTACCTGAATACAGTCCACAGGAAGCCCAGGTCATGACTGGTAATCTGGGGAAGGGGGGAATCTCCTGTATCTACCGATTCCTTACAAATAACACCCCCAATTCCCTATCTCACCTCCGGGCTACATGGGAGGGTTGGATTGTGGCACTCGAGGACGCTGACTGGAGAGACGCATTGATGGCCCCCAAAACAATTACAGTCTCTTCGAGGCTTCGCCTAGCCCAAGTATATTACCTTCACGCTGCTTGCCTCACGCCACTGCGCCTCCACCGCGTGGGGTACCGGCCTGATGCATCCTTCCCCCACTGTTCTCACCCACATGCAGATTTCTATCACCTGGTATGGCTCTGCTCTGTGATCACGAGGTATTGGGAATTGGTCACCGGGGAGCTTGCTGAGGTCTTGTCCTGGGAGGTGCGGGGAATGAGATTTTGATATTGTTTCTGATTACCTAGATACCTATCTCATTCTTCCTTTTGGATCGATTATTTTCTGTCATTGAGTAAAAGGCAAACCCCACATAGGTTAAATCAACCCCATAGACTGACACAACTCTGAAGAACCACTTACGACTGATAAAGTTTTAAAAGTTTAATATAAAATCAGAATTAATTGCATATACAATCCTCTCAGGATAAGATTCAACAAGTAGACAGGAACTAAAGGGAACATAAATTCCCTAAAGAATCTAAGTCTACAAAAGAATACAATTAAAATCAATTCCAGAATCAACAGATTAAAAAGCATAAACACAAAGTGGTTCCGTTACGTCATCTAAAAGAAAAGAATAAACAAGTTAAATCTGTCCCTACTCTATGCTAGGTGACATCCCTACTTCGCAAGTTCCTTACCTAAAAAGGTGTCAGCAGTTTGACTTCCAAAGAAGTTCAAACTCTCTTAGCCTCTTAATGGTAACTTATATCGAGAAGCAGTACCCTCTCTGCCTACCCATCCGCTCTCTAAGGGTCCTCGGCCTACTGCTCTCTTGCGCTCTGCTCTCAGATCTTCTGACCTGCGCTCTGATCTTCTATTCTGCGCTCTGAGCTCTTCGCTATCTTCTCCCCGGGGTGCTGTCCCTAAATACACAATCACAGTATGGATGGAACGCCCCTTGACGCCCACCACGTATACATTTTCACATGCTCTCATTCTTGGGTTTTTCCATCGCTTCATCTCTCCGCGTCGTCCGTTAAGTTGACCTTTCTTCTTGGGCACCATCTTCGTCTTCTTGCTGGTGACTTCATTGACATTCCATTTGACACTTTCAGAGCAAAGTCTATCACCTCAACAGAGTTCCATTCTTTAAGTTTGTGATCATAACCTCGTTTGGTCCTGTGAACGGTCATTTCTAAACAAGACCCAAATTCCAAACGTCTCTTATCTCACTTAGGCCATAAACTTCGTCCAGCATTGTCACCTTAAATCTAGCAAGACCCTTGACTCTTGTCTCGCATGTTCAGATCAAGGCTATCCCCTATTCCTGTGAGCCCACTAAATTAAATACAGCGGACTACACTCTTGCGAACCCTTGGTCAGTTAGGTTAAAACCACACATGACCACTCTATTCTAAAATTCCTACAACTCTTCTACACAGTATAACCTTTAACACACATTTATATATAATTGAATCAGCAAATCAGTGATTATACTTGAAATCCATGTTACATAAAATACAACGTTTATATTCTCGTGCTTACACCGTGCTATATAGTCTGCACATTTCTTTGCTTTACGTTTCACCGCTTTCTCCGTTTAATAATTACACACATATTTTCAGTTTAGCACGTTCTACTGTTCTTTAAGCATTTCTACACATTTCTATATTAGACCACTACGTATACGGCCTCTCAATTCTAATGCATATTCGAATTACTACAGATACATTTCCCATTAATTTGGTTACATCGACTAACTTTATACTACGAATGCTATTTCACGTTACAACTTCTACGTTTATGCGATATGCTTGTAAATATGGTACAGACATATGTTTCATTCAAATTGCGCTCTCTCAGAGGTCCCTCTCGCTCCATTGAATGTGATCCTGGGCATCTCCAAGGGACTGGATGGCACAAGGGCTGAGAAGCTCTTCTACAACACTGCCCTGATCATGGCCAGGAGGGACATAGCGGCCCAATGGCTGAATTCCGATCCACCTACGATGGCGCGCTGGTGTAGGGGAGTGGACTTGTGTGCGCACAGGAACGACTCCTATACGCAGCCAGAGGGTGCCCGCAAAAATTTTGTTGAATGTGGGGCAAATGGATGGAGGTGGTGGAGGACTAAAGAGAGGGGGCTTCTGTCATGCAAATGTGGACTGGAGCTGGACCATCATTATCTTCTATATGCTTTTCAATTCTACATGCGGATGTGATGTGTTTTCGTCTGTATTCCATCTTACATATTGTACCCTTGATTGGTGGTGTTGTTTTTGATGCAATTTCACAAAATCAATAAAATTGGTTATCAAAAAAAATCACTGTATGGGAAAATCCCAATTTTTGTGTCCTCCAGACTTCAAAAATACACCAGAAAACGCAATCTCAGATCAGCCCACCGTAACTTGTTAGGCATGCCTAAGTTTAAAAAGAAGAGGGTGGACGGATCTAGATTTTCTGTGATTGCCCCGTATCTTAGGAACTCTCTTGCTCCTGACATAAGGTCTACAACTGTCTATTCCAGATGTAGGACACTTTTAAAAACATGGGGCCTTATTTACGACAAAGTAACGCAGTGCGGTGCTGAAAGCCATTTAGCTGCGCCATTCTTCATTACTTTGGAAGCAAAGGGATGTGTCATATCTACAATGATATGACGGATCCCTTTGCTCTCCCCTGCGCTGGCATAAGATTGGCTGCCCTGCTCCGACACAGGCACTCTTGCACTATGGTGCAAGGGTGCCTGTGTTGCGGGGATGATTGTTGTTGTGCAGGAAGGGAGAGCTTCCTTCCCAAAAACAATCACCAGAGGGGATTTCGTCTTTCTATGCATGCTGCAGAATACAGCACACATAGAAAGAGGAAAAAATGAGGAGAAATTATAACATTTCTCCTCGTTGCTCCTCGCTATGCCTCCCCTGGGAGGCGTAGCATTCTGATGCATTCCCAAGTTTACGAAAGTTTGTAAATCTGGGAATGCGGAAGAAGCCATGGGTTTTTCGTGGGAACACCCACAGAAACACCCATGGCACGCCCCTTTCACCCAAGGTGTTGCATGAAAAGGGGCCGAATAAACAAGGACACAAACAGCCACGCAGGGTGACTTTACGTGTCCTTGTAAATATGGGGCAGCAAAATGCACCGCAGGTGCGTCACAAAAAGAGACACACCGGCAGTGCAAGGGGCTTGTAAATATGCCCTCTGCGTCTTCAGTCAGGCATATGGATAGACCCCTAATCTTTTTGTTAACTCCTTTTACCCTGCACCATGAAACCTGCTTGGTGTACGCACGCTTTACAAATGCTGTGTAACATAACATAACAATGTGGGTAAGGCACACAGCATGAAAAAATGTAATTTGGTGGTAAAAAGTGAATGTTTTGTGTCTGCATTTCAGTCGCAAAACATTCATACATACCACTGCGAGTCGCTATTATTAAGAGACTCCCTTAACACGCCCCTTCCTAATACTGAATTGCTAACCCATTTTGCCATCTGGTAATAGGTTACCAAATCACAAAATCGGGTTTTGCACATAGAAAAAGTCTTTTTACCAGTCGCAAACGATAATATTCGGTGAATCGGTCTGTTTGCAACACAGAAAATGCTACATACATGTGGCCCTCAGTTCCCTATCTGCTTATGTCATTTCTTGAACCCTCGGAATGGCCAATGCCCTTTCCCTCAGTCTTTTGAGAGTTCCTCTCTCCCAACAAGGCTGCTCGAACTCTTTGTTAAGCGTCTTTAGCTAATGGCTTATCAGCCAACATGGCAAGTTTCTCTGAATCAATGTCTGTCAAGTCAGTTAGGTATTGCTTAAGTGAGGTACAGCACTCCTCCTTGAATCACTCTACTAACTGGTTAAGGGTATGAACATCCTTTGCCTCCAGCCCTCTCACAGTCCAGTTCCAAACACACAACACACCATCAATCCAAGTTTCAAACAGAAAACCTTCAGCTTTCTTTCTTTTAAAGTCTAAAGGTACTGAGCTGGCTTCAGCACAAACCCGTTGAGCGAGCTTCCTTTATTTGCTCACAGTTCATCTGATCAGCTGCAAGCATTCTCCCAATGAATGCAGCTCTTTCTGTACGCAAGCAACCCTTTTAACGTACCTGCCTTAGGCTCATTATTCACTCTACAAGCGAGCCCAAAACTCAAAACTCATTCCAAAATATCCCGGCCTCGCATATACACTTGCACCCATTCTTTTATTCACCCACAAGGTTGATAGGGGAATCACCTTTACCAGAATGTAGCTGTCTTTGCTGCCATCCACAGCTTCTCTTTCTCTAAGACTATTCTCTATTGCTGCAATTCTCTTTAGTTTTCTTTTTCCAGTCTCCGCATTTCTTTCTACAGTCTTACCTTTCTTTTTCCTTACTCTCTTTCCCTCTCCACTCTCTCCGTTTTTTTAACGCCTCCAAAGTTTAAAATGTTTATGCGGTCACCCTCTTGCAGTACAAATGGGAATCTCCAAGCCCATTCAGAAGTCTAGACCATTCTTCCATGAGGACACCGAGGGTGGGGCGGGTGCCTTCCAGGCCCTAGCAATGTCTCTCTTCGCCAGAGTGAGCCCAAGCAGCATAAGATGGCGTTTATATATGTTGCCCCCAATCCCATCCATAACATGTAGGAGCACCTGCTTCGGCGAGTGGGGAAGGTCCCAACCCAACACCTCGGAGAGGCAGGCCAGCACTCCCCTCCAAAATCGTGCCAAGGAAAGACAGAGCCAAACTGTATGTATCAGGGTACCCTCCTTCTATTCGCACTGAAGACACACCTGTGACGATACCAATTCCACCCTCCAGAATCGAGCTAGTGTAAAATAGACCCGGCGAAGATACTTAAACTGGACCAAGCACAGACGTACTGCTATAGCCGCCCCTGTGGGGAAGTCAGGGCGTCCGTCCAGTCTTCCTCATCATATGGGCCCACATCTCCCTCCCAGGCCCCTCTAAGCTTCTGCAGTGTGGGAGAGCAGTGAGTAACCAGGGATTGGTAAATCTTAGAGATCTCGTGATCCTGAAGATCTCCCATAAACACCTTCGCTTCTATCGGGCTAAACTCCGCCAGTGACTCCAAGCCCTCCAGGCTTGGGGAGAGGGCGTGCCAAAACTGAAGATACTTATAGAATTGGGTTCTTGGCATGTGAAAGTCCTTTTGCAGGTCCTGAAAGGACTTCAGGACCGTCCCCTGCGTTACATTCCCCAGGCTAGAGATAGCAATGCTATCCCATCTACAAAACCCTGACAGAGTGGGTAATTGTGGCAGACGCCCATTGTTCCATAGAGGGGTCTCCCATGTCAGTTTATTCCACCACCCCATCCTCCGTAGGGTCTGCCGCCAAATTTGTAAAATGACCTTTGCTGCCGACGGCAATGAATTGTGTATCGGTGCAGAGTACAGTATCGTGTGGAGGGAGAACTCCCCCATACCTTACCGCTCAATTGCATAGGCATGGTCGTCCCTATCCCCTTACCACCATTCATTCAGAACGAGCAGGTGGGAAGCCATATAGTATGATAAAATGTCAGAGGTCGCGAGCCCCCCACAGTACGTAGAGAGGAAGCACATTCGTAGGGCAACTCGCACCACTCCCCCAGCCCATGGAAACTGACCCAGGGCAGCATTACCCTGACGGAACCATCTGGGGGAAATCGGGTAGGGGTGGTTCTGCAATTGGTATAGTAAACGGAGGAGCAAGACCATCTTGAATATGGCTGATCGACCATAGATTGCCAGAGGCATATGTCACCAAGCCTTAAGATCCTCCCGCACATGTTCCCAAACTGGAACCAGATTCCTTTCCCAGGCCACGATCGGCGAGTCCGACAGGAATACTCCCAAGTATTTCATCCCCCCTGTAACCACTCAAACCGATGAAGCCCAGGAGCCAAGACCCGATGCGTACTCAGGAAGCCACAAGGTGGACTTGCGGAGGCTCAGGTAAAAACCCAATGACTCTACATGATGCGGAGCAGTTTCAGCCCCGTCCTATCCACATCAGTAAGAAAAAATAAAACGTCGTCAGCATATAATGCGACACCATCCGATAATCTATGCGCCCATTCAAAGCCAGTCACCAGCACATCAACTTGCACCCAGGCGGCTAGGGGTTAAGCATGGGCGGAAAATCCGTTTCGCTCGCGGATTTTGCGGATTTTCGGTAAATTCGCAATCCGCGAGATTCGCGAATCTCCCGCCAAATCCGCGAGCAGCGGATTTTATGGCTTGCTCGCACTGTTCGCGTGAGTTCGCGGCTTCCCAGTACAACTTCGCGCCCCGCGAATAAGCGCTAAATTGCAGAAATACGATCTTAGCAAAACTGAAACTACTTACCAGGTTCAAAAGTTCAGGCTCATCATTAGTAGCCATTTCCTGTAGTGCTTCCTGAGGGGCCCCTCCAGAGTTCAGTTGCCAGTTGCAACTATTATGTGACCCTGCTCTGAACCTCAGAATAGTTACACATATGCCACAAAGGTCCTGAATTACAGCTAAGGGAGACAAGCAGGAGCCAGGCTGGAAGTTCAAATCCATTAATCAGCCCCTAATTCATTATTGTCAGTTGGGGCAGGGCAGGTGTTGTAACTAATTTTGCAACAATGAAAGCACTTAGCAAGTGCAAAAGATCACTAATCAGGAAGCACTAAGGAAGCAGGTGCCAGCTAAAAAAATATTCTGTGACACATTAATCAGCCCCAAATTAATTCAGGTCACTTGAGGCAGGGAAGGTGTGCTTTGCTTTGCCACAATAATGTACACTGACTGGACAACCAGAGGGTGCTGTGATGAAACAGAGGGTGGCATGGCTGGGCCAGAGGGTGGCATGAGTAGTCAGAGAGTGGCAGTGGTGACAGAGAGTGGCAGTGATGAAGAAGAGTGTCCAAAACAGGCTGGACACGTAGAAACAACAAGTTCGCAAAACTTGCGACCCGACAGGTAAGTTCGCGCTTGCGAAATTGTACAAAACCCTCGCGAACTGGCAGAAACCCGCGCGAACACAAAAAAAATAAAATCCGCAAATTCGCGAGAATTCGCGGATTTTGCGGATTGCGAGTTCGCAAATCCGCAAAATTCGCGAACGCGAGATTCGCAAAATTCGCCCATGCTTACTAGGGGTTCTATAGCCAATACAAATAGGTATGGAGACAGTGGGCAGCCCTGCCGGGTACCCTGTCTAATGTGAAAAGTGGAGGAGGTAGAGTCGGCGACACGCACTGACACAGTGAGGTCAGTATAGAGCAAGGTCAGATAGGACAAGAAGCGCAGTCCAATATTCAGCCTGTGTAACAATGCGAATAGGTACACCCAACTAAGGGAATCAAAGGCCGTGTCTATATCTGCCAATAGTAGCGCCGCCCGCTCACCCAGACCCCGAATGGTCGCAACAGCAACATGTGCTCTTGGGCTATCATGTCGGGTTGCCCTCTGGAGCATAACCCGGCCTGATCAGGGTGCACTAAGGTAGTGATATGAGACCGCAGGCGATTGGCGAGCAACTTGGCCAAGATTTTGGCTTCGACGTTCAGAAGGGAAATAGGACGATAGGAAGCTTGTTGGTCCGGGGGGCGTCCAGGTTTATGGAACACCACTACCTCTGCATGTCTCCAGTCTTGAGGAAGGCATCCCCGCTCGCGGACCTCCTCTACTATTCTGAGATAGTGGGGCCCTCGCTGCAAGAAGTACTTCTTAAAAAATTCACAGGGAAACTCGTTCGGCCCTGGGGCCTTCCCAGAGTTAAGGTACCCCAGGGCGGCACCCAATTCCTCTTTTGTGATTTGGAGATCTAATTCTGTATGTACCTCATTGGAGAGAGCCCTAGGCGGGAGGTCGTCTAGAAAGCGGTCTATCACATCTTCCTGTAGACACTCTCTGGGGGAGTATAACTCCGAATAATACTTAGCAAAGCTTTCGGCAATTTCAGAGGGGTCCTTAATGGACTCCCCGTCTGGACGTGCTATACCGGGGAGGGCATGGGAGTGCAACATCCCTTGACACAACCGGTGGAGCATCTTGCTAGACTTATAACCCCATTGGTAATCCCTACTGCGTGTTGCCAGCCAAGCAAGGCGGGCTTCATCCATTATGAGGGCGGCGTAGTTCTGTTGTGCCAGCAGCAACTGTTAACGGACCTGATTACCCCCGTCACTCCTACTGCGGTGATCCAGGTCCATAATATTAGCCTCCGCTTGTAGCAGAGCTTCCCTACGTGCTCTGCGAGCAGCCACGCAGAAGGAGATGTCGACACCTCGTATGGTGGGCTTCAATGCCTCCAAGAGGGGTTTGGACCTCGAAACCGATCCCACATTGAGTGCCAGAAATTGGTCAATAGCACTTTCCACACGCTCCTGATATTCTTCCTTCTGGAGGTTCAAAGCCGAGAAGTGCCAACGGAAAGGTTGTCTCGCCCGGCCCACCAATAATGTAAGGGCAACCGGCGAGTGATCGGAAAGGCCCGCAGAAGAATATCCGCCTCGACCACCCTATACGCCGCCACCTGTGGAACAAACAGGTAATCAAGGCAGGAGTAGGAGTAATGAACCGTCGAAAGATATGTATATCCCTGATCATTCCCATGTAGCCGGCACCACGGGTCCACCCAGTCAAGCGCCAACGACAGAGAGCCCAGTTTCATGAGCCAGCCAGCAGCCACACCTCCCCCGGGCCTCCACCGATCCCTGGTCACATCCATCACGTCATTCCAGTGTCCCCCAACCGCAGACAGGTCATCTGGTATATCCGTCCATAGCGTCATAAGTCTTTCTACTAGACCCCACGAGAGTGGAGGAGGGGCATAGACACAACTCAACACCACAGGCTCCTCACCAACCATGCCATGCAGGAACAAATACCCCCACTGAGTGTCAGCCCACGTCTTAAAATGAGTGTATGGGACCCGACGGTGGATCAGGATTGCCACCCCCATGACCCCCTCACAAACCCCGAGTGAAACACCTGAACGTAACCAGAGTGCTGAAAGCAGAGTGCCTTCAACCCCATAAGGTGTGTTTCTTGTAGCATGAGGGTTGTCTGCATGGGCCCTTTTAGCCTGTTGAAGTATGGCCCCACATTTGATCTTGTCTAGGGCCCCCCTGACATTCCAACTTACTTTTTGAAGGGTACCAAAGGGCACCCGTGAGCTATCAAGTGGGACTGACATGAAGGACCATGGTAGCAAGTGCTGGTTCACAGAAAGATGTTTTATGTTTGCATGAAGGCCTAATGTTAGTGTAGAGAAGTGCGATCCGGGGACAACACCAATACCAACCCAACAACCCCCCCCCACCCTATACCTCAATAACGATGAAGTATCTGTTGCGGCGGGTGTGGGCTGCAGACCCCAACAGGGGGTCCCGGCGCACCCCAACCAATGGATCCCCAACACACAGCCCATTGTCAACAGGCACCCTCTCCGTCGGGGAAGGTCCAACAGAGAAACCGGCCCACTCACAGGCTTCTCTAATCAAAGCAGCAGTGTCGAAGTCTCACAGGACTGCGGTCCCCCCTCCACTCATGAGGCTGATGTAGTCTGCCGGGAGGCCAATCCGGCCCGGGAGGATCCACTGCATGATTGAGCCCGACGTCTGGGTCTGGAGCGTCTGTGACCCTTGGGTTTCAGTTGAGGCTGCTTCCAAGCCACCTCGCTAGATAAAGAGTCCAATTCCCGCCTGGGCGGCATGTGAGGACGCAGCAGCACCGTCTCATCCGTCCACTGAAAAACATCTTCCGGGGAGTTAAAAAATGGAGTGCGGGACCGAGACACCAACCGCAGCCGGGCCGGATACAGCAGTGCTTATGGACGTTTGGCCACCAGAAACGATTGCCTCCGTTGCTGAGCCAGTTTCATGTAGTCAGGAAAGATCAAAATACAAGCATTATCATAAAGCAGAGGCGGAGGCTTCTGCATGAAAGCCCAATGGGCTTGCTCCACCACAAAACAGCGAGACAGGGATTCCGGGGGGAGCCAACTCTACAGCCACTAAGAAACCGCCCCATAACTCTCCCTTCACAGCCCTCCGGAAAGTCTACAAAGGGGAGGTTGTTGCGCTTGGTCCTACCCTCTGCATCCTCCACTCGTGCAGCAAGGCCCTGCTGAGTTGTCTCTAGTGCGGCCACCCGCTTCTGTAGGGTGGTGACTCCATCTTCCACGCCAGAGATTTGTGACTCAGCTTCCATAATGTGTGCCACCACATTTCATAAACCTTGGCACAGGAGCATGACATCGGAGCCGACCACCCTGGTTTTAGTGTCCAGCACATCCCTAGACTGCGTAATAGCAGCCATGAGTGCAGCATTGTCCGGCATATCTGGCACAGCCCCCTGTGCCCCTCCGAGCTCCACCACCGGGGTCCCGGGCCCTGTAAATTTGTCGAGTGTGCACTGCTTGGCCGAGCCTCCGCCCGCCTTGTCCCTCGTCATGAGGGCGACCGAGCCCTCAAGCTCCCAGGTTACCTTTGATCCGACTCACCAAACAGCTTTGGCAGAGGACTGCGGGCCTGCCAGCACCAGGGAGAGTGGAAGAACGGTCCCCCGTGTGAGGTGGTCTGTCTCAAACCTCCTAGTCCAAAGAGTAGTAAAGGTGAAACAGGGAGGCTGCCGAGATGTAGATACGCTGCCCGCGCAACCTGATCCGACCACGACTGCAGGACCACCAGCAAAGGGGGAGGCAAAGACAAAGAGGGGGGGGGGAGGGGGCCCCCGGGGGCACCCAGCTCCAGTCAGTCAATATCCACTGGCAGCCACCCACCGCCGCAATGCCACAGTGCTCCGCCGCAGCCCCCTGTGCTAATTCCTAGGGTGGCTGCGCCCCCGTGGGCATCCGTGGCAGATAGGGCTTGCTGTCAGAGAGCCAGGAGGAACCCTCACACTCTCCACGTTGTCTCCCCAAGGGCCCACCACCAGCCTTCAAAGTGCATAGCAATTGCAAAAGACCGCGGAGGCCCTTGGCTAACCCACAGTCTGTGCACACCGCAGTGTACTTGTGTGACCCAAAATGGCCGCCGAGGCAAGTGCACAGTGCGGTCAATGAAGGGAGCAGCCGCTGGCGGCCCTCCTGATGTCGGAGGAGCAAATAGGCCCCAGCCCCAACACTGACCCAGCAGCAATGGAGCGGCCCCCGGTCCCGGTTTCGGCTTCGCCCCCCAAAACTCCATACGTGACCCAATATGACCGCCGATGATCCGGCAGCTGCTCAGGAGGGGGGGGCCGGGAGAGAGATGACCACACGCCGGGGTCCCTGGCTTGGTCGAGACAGTCGCTGTCGCCCTAGACACTCGCAGCACGATCGGTCACCCCAGGCTCCCCAGCACCATCACTGCTCTCCGCCGGGGGCCCCAACCACTGCACACGCCCTTCACAAGCCTCTGCTCCAGACCCCCAGGCTATGCCCCCGCACAACCGCCTTCAGGCCATGCTCCAGACCACCGCTACCCCGTCTCTCCGGGCAATAATTCACAGCTGAAACGGTGCGGAAAGCGCAGCCACACACACGCCCCACCTGGGACATGAGCTAGGAATACAAAAAAGATTGGAGAAGCAGGATGATTAAAGGATAATTGCAGAGGCTGGATGTAGTTCATCTAGCACATGTCTGCCATCATGGCTTGCTTTGGCCACGCCACCCCACTCTCTCAGTTCTTCATTCTTCTCAGGCCCATTGCTCTTGTCTCTCCCACCTCCTTTTCTCTTTTTCCTTGGGAGCTAATTTCCCTTTAAACCACCCTTGCCTTCTCCTCTTCCTCAGCCATAACTTTCTGGATGCCAACCACAATACCTGAGTGTCAGTCAATTTCAGCCCAATGAAACGACTCCTAGGGACTGTGACAGTGGTACCCTGGAAATCAAGAGGGGATGGAGGCATAAACAAATTGGGGGACATTCTTGTGATGTGTCTGAGGAAGGCCTGCGCTAAGTGGCTAATGGATCCTGACATTACATTAGTCCCTCCCTGTTTACCTTCTCTAGATCCCATCATATTTTCTTCTATTCCACCCAGTTTCTGTAACTGGTCTCTAAGAAAACCTAGAGGGATCGCCTTATACATCTTTCTGGTAGGACTCCATTCTCTCTGCAAACACAGATTTGTTAACTGGCCCACAAACAATCTATCAGTCCTACTCCCACCAGTCTTCTATCTGCCATGATTCTTTGCTGTGTTTAAGCTGAACTTATAGCTTTGTTCAAGACAATTAGAACTTGAGCATTTAGATCCTACACGGATTGCTGCAAATTGTCAGACAAGGACTACTGGGACCAAATTGTGATGGTTAAGGTCATTTGCCACTGATGTTCTGGAACGGTCTTACTCTGGCTCTACAAACTAGGCACACCCAACCCTTACCACATTTGACACTCAGAGTAGTGATGGCAAGCAGTCAAAGGCTTCCAAGAGACGTAGTATGAGGGACAAGAGATCAGAACTCAATAGTCAACCAAAGGACATAATAACATATTGTCCCGTCCAGGGCTTATCTATTAGCTAAAAGTACTTTCATTTCACAGCAAAAACGAAATATTACACAAGTTAATGGAGGTTTCAAGTACAAGGTTGTAATTTCATCTACGATCTTAGTGAACTTATGCTCTGCGGCCCTATCTCATCTATTGGAGTGTCAAATGTCGTAAAAGCAACTGGTATGGAAAGAGTATAGGCAATAATTAGGCACAGGCGCAGTTCACTAGATGCGTAAATAAGTTTAATGGTTTTTCTGACTTTTTCACCAGAGCAAACCTCTTTAGTACATATAGCAGATATAGATAGCTAGATAGCTAGATAGATAGATAGATAGATAGATAGATAGATAGATAGATAGATAGATAGATAGATAGATAGATAGATAGATAGATAGATAGATAGATAGATAGATTGTGTTTGCCACTGTGCAGTTGCAGTTAGGACATAGTTACTATAGGAAATTGTCTTTTTGGGTTTGCTAATAACTTTGACGCCAATTGATGAATCTTCACAAAACTTTCTCCAAAAATGCTCAATGCTCACCCACCTCATCTCCTTCCTTGAAAGTATCAGGAAGATCTGTTAAGGAGTGGCCAAAAAAACAGGAAGTTCCAAAACACAATTTTCTTATAAAATTTCCACAGAGGCAAGTGTAGTTTCCGGGGTAGAATTTGCGTCTTGCAAGGATTTTATAATAAAAAGTAAATCTATGTCATGCTTGATACTTAAGTCATGTATCTGACAGCAATTGGCAGTGAGGGCAAATTTTATGGCGTACAATTTTTTGAGTTTCACTTGAGGGAAGAGACGAAAGTACTAAACTGGGACTCACTTTTGGTGAAGTATGCTTAGGTTTTTAAGGCAAGGCAGAGATTAATATATAGCAGCCATACTTGACGGTTGCATAAAGATAAGGGCCAGATGTATGAAGGTTCCCATTTGCATTTCTTAAATAGCGACTTCGTAGGAATCACTATTTAAGAAATGCAAATGGATATGCACAAACTTTGCAATTCCCTAATAGCAATTCCTACAGATTGGAAATTGCTATTAGGGAACCGCAAATAGGAAATGACAGTGTATCCCGCCTATGGATGAAATAGGAAATGGTTTACGTTTACCAAAATGTGATTTCCTAATAGGAAATCGCAATTTAAGAAATGCAAAGCCAATGACGCCTATGGGGCCCCCCTGGAGGCCACCCGAATTTCCTAGTGCACAAGTAAGTGCACATATGCCCTTTATGTCACAATAAAACAAATTCAATTTTCTTTTTTTTTCTTTTTGCATATGTTTACCATCCACTGGAAGTCGATGGCAATTGCATTTCCCAAATGCCCAATTTACAATTAGGAAATGCTTTGTACATGTGCTTTAGGAATCACATATAAATAATCCCTATTTGCGATTCCTAAATCACAGTTGAAATTTGAGGTTTCTACCATGTATTAATCGTAGATTGCGACCGGTTTTGGCTCTTTGTACATCTGAAAAGGCCATGTAGCATTTCCTAATGGGCCGAAATAGTGAGTCGGCCCATTAAGAAATGCTAAATGGCTTCGTACATCTGGGCCTAAGAGTGGCAGGCTGCCAAGCTAAGAGCGTCCCACAGCTTACCTCGGTGGAGAAACTGGCACCGTTTCTGGCCTGAGCTATAGTCGAAACTTACTGAAAAAAACAAAGAGAGATGTTATAGTTAGTTGAAAATATCTGTTTAAATGTAACATCTTAAACTAAACAAACACACTGAAATTCACCAGTTACAGTAAGCTAAATTAACTATGAATGAATGAAGAATTTTGTATAGTGCACAGCTACTACTTAGAGAGTCCCGGAACTGGAGCAGACAGTCATGAAGGAGGTCGGAATCAATTAGGCTTTCAACATATGGGTTTTTGATTGTTTATGGAAAAGTTTTTCTCTGCACAACATCTAATAAATAAAGGAAGATTATTCTGTTCAAGTATGTGGGACCGGTCTTATAAAAAGCCAAATGTTGCACTGTCAGAACTTTAAAAATGATCCTTTTCTCTTACTGGAAGCCAGTGTAGCTGGTTGCTAAACACGGTGATCAAGGCATGCTTAGGGAGATTAAATATAAGGTGGAAGAGGGTCGACCCCGAATAGCAGGATCTCAGTTTTTCCTGGGTTGCATTATAAGGAGTTGGTTTTAAGCCATCCCATAACTGCTGCCATACAGGCTGCAAATTTGTTCTTGGCCTCAGGCTCATTGTTATTATAGGTCAGCAACAGTTGGGTATCGTCTGCTCAGGAGACCACCTGGATGTCAAAGGATTTAGGGCCCGATGTAGGTAAATCTAATTTACCACTTCTAAAATACCGAATCATACTGATTCGGTATTTAAGAAGTGATAAATTAGAGGGGGGGAAATGTAGGTAAATCTGATTCGGTAAATACCGAATCTGGAAGATTCGGTATTTACCGATTCTGTAAATACCGAATCGGTATCCCCCATTGATTCCTAAGGGCCTTGAAGCTCATAGGAATCAATGTGGAATACCGAATCGGTATTTACCGATTCGGTAATTACCTATTCTTGCAAGGGTGCAGGGGGTGTCACTTTGACACCCTCTAGCACCCCAATTACAGGCTTGTGTGCCATGTGGCACACATACATGCCCTATGGGCATGTCTGTGTGTCACATGGCACAGGTGTGCATGCACAGATGTGCATGCACACCTGGATTCGGTATTTTACCACCCAATTGGATTGGGTGGTAAAATACAGATTCTTAAAGCCCTGTGGCACTCTGACATGTGCCAGCTACATCTGCATTTACAGAATCGGTATTTTACCGAGTCTGTATTTACCGATTCGGTCATTTTACCGAATCGGTAAATACAGAATCGATAAAATACTGATTCTGTAAATGCATGCCCTACATCTGAAAACCGTAATACCGGTCGGAAACGGCCGAATTCGGCCGTTTCCGACCGGTATTAGGGCACCTACATCGGGCCCTTAATGAGATAACTAATGGGGCTAGATATATGTTAAACAGTGTAGGGCTCAGGGCTGAGCCCTGAGGCACTCCATACTTAATATGTTTATCTTCAGAGTAAAATGGCTTAAGCCAGACAGCTTATTCCCTATGTTCTAAAAAGAAACCTACCCAAGCCAACACCTTCCCTGCCACCCCAATGTGTGCAAGACGGTGTGGCAGGATCTAATGCGAGATTGTGTCAAATGTTGCTGAGAGGTCTAACAAAATTAGTGCAGCGTATTCTCCATGAGTGCTGTCTCTGTACTATGTAGGGCCCTAAAGTCAGACTGCGACAGGTATAGGAGTTTAAAAGTTTCCAAAAAAGACGTTAGCTGGATGTTAAAAATGTTTTCTATAATCTTCAAGACCCCAGGGAGCAAATAGATTGGTCTGAAGTTAGGAACTATTTTTTGGTCTGCGTTGTTTTTTTGTAAGAGAATAACAGTGGTCCTATTCCTGAGTGCAGGTAATTGTAAAAAGCTCCTGATAAATTGGGGCTAAGCTATTACCTACCCGTCTCATAATTTGAGGGGAGCAAGGGATCCAGCGGGGTACCAGACTTGCTTTTGGAGAAGAAACTTTGCAGATCATTGGTTGTTAGAGGGGTAAACTGCAGCAATTTGTCTTGCGCTCTAGACGTTAGTAAACTCTTGTTACTCACGGGAGCAGTATTTGGTGTTTTTACCAGGTTGTCCTGGAGTTTTGGGATTTAATCTAAAAAACGTGCTCAGTTTTGAGAGCATAGGGAAGTACTAGTTTCTATGGTGGTGCAGAGCCTATGGGATATGTAAAATTTGATACATAATTTAACACTTCCTTAGCGTTATTATCAGCTTTTTTAATTGTGTTTGTGTAGTAAGTGCGATGTGCTAACTTCAGTTTAGTATGATATATGCTCAATGCCACTTTGTACTGGCTTTGGTCAGAATTATCGTATTGTATTCTCCATAGGCATTCCAACTTTTTACTGCGCTTTCTTTCTTCGGCTAGGTCACTTGTGAAGTAGCGGCCGACTGTAGGTGTCTGGCAGTTGCTTTATTGGCTACCGGAGCAGATATAAAGGCAGCTTCGTTAAGTTAGTTGTTCACTTTGGCTTTGTCTAGTATTGTATTTCCAATAACTGCAACTTGGCCAGACCCTGCACCGAACCCATCCTGGGATGCCATGGCTCAGTGAGCAGCCAACCAACTCCATACCCCCACTCCACATTATCCCATTTTATTTTGTGGAACTCCTCCTGTGGGAGCCTCGTGAGACCATACAGGGCCATACTCGTTCCTGTGGGAGTCCTGCAGGACCTGTATGACCCACATTTTGTTTTTTAAAATGTTGTGCCCATGGAGGGTTTCTCTGGGAGCCAAACCCCAAGGGTATCCCTACCCTGCCCCTTTGAATTGTTTTTTAGGTCTCGCCTGAGAAGCGCGCGAAGCGCGTTCTCGCCAAGATCTATAGTCGTCGGCTCAGCCGACAACGAGTGGAGGCAAGAGCTGGCCACGCGCGCAGCATTGTCAATGGGAGAGACAAGAGCTGTTCACGCACGCAGGATTGTAAACTGGATTTGGTCGCACGCGTGAGTCAGTCTGCAATTTAGACTCGGAGCAGCCAATTTGCACGCTCACGGCGACGGCGTCTCGTGCGTTCCCACCGCGCTTTCAGTTTCGCCGCCGCCATTAAGATCCTCAGCCCCCAGAGCAGCACCAGCGGTAAGCGCGCTTCGGGGGCTTCAGTTTTTTTTTTCTCTGCTTACATTCCTCTGTAATACTGGCGCACGGTGCTTTGTCCCATGAGTTTGGTGACTTGTCTACACAAGTCGCAAAAAGAAGGACTAGCCGAATTGGTTCTAAAATGACTTTTTCACTCTTCTTAACTAGGATTACTGGGCGTTTTTATCGTCCGGTCACGCCAAGAAGCCCCGAGGCACTGAAGTGGTTTATAAAATAAACATGCTCAAAATATGTTTGTTTTAAGCTATTTCTCGAGCAAGGCATAGCCAGTTATTTGACCGAGGGAACAGGGAAGGAGACACCATTTCCTCTAGACTGGGCATAAATTAGCAGGGAAGCTGGCAGAGTGGCCACGGGTGAAAACCAGAGGGAGTATATGGCGCACTGATGTGCACGTGGTGCAAAACAGCTGAGACTGATAAATGTTGGGAACTCACACTAGTTGAGCTTTCTACGTTTCGACATGTAAAAACACGTGTGAATTTGTAAATGCACACACGTATTTTTTTCTTATCCTGACACTCACTACGGCTCTTCGGTTCTGTCTGCAACTTCCCCAGATCCGATATGTTGTAGGGACCACGGTGTCAAAGGTGAGAGAGAAGTGTTGTCTTATAACTAGGAAGCTGGGTACTTGGTATAATATTGTAAGTTAGGCCCCGGGCTTCCTTTCTTTCTGGTATAGGTTGGACAAGAAACAGCTGACAGGTGGTAATACTTTGATTGAGCCAGACATTTGTTTTCAGATACATCGTCCTTCAATGCCTCCGGGGGCTTTCCGGCCACTGCGCTTAATGTTTATTCAATCCGTGAAGTGGACTCCGTGTTGATAAATGTAGAGCACAAGCCTTCCTCCGACCTCAAAACCGCTTTGTCAGTACGGCCATGCACATTCCGGCTCCGAAGCAAGAACCTTGGATTATTTATTATCTACCTACCCAAGAACAAATTAACCAGTCCTTCGGCAGAATAGCTGCTAAAATACATAAGAAGGCCATCCAAACCTTAGGGAGCAATGTATTCAAAGCAAGAAGTAAATATATTTTGTGTTCCTAAGCATGATTAGCAATAAAAAATCATTCATTTGATCGAACTCGTTTCCTTTTAATTTTCACAATAACTGCTATTTACAAGGGTGACAAATTCAGCAAGCTAAAGGCCCCTTTTGGTAAAAAACATAAAAGTGTCTCATTAGTTTTCTCTCACATCACTATAATTTGCTGTGTTTTTATTTACACATTTTCTAAGTAGGAACCCCAAATCCTTCCTGTTTTTTCTTCCAATTAATCCTTTTCTTCATCATGTTTCTCTTTTTGGGGCGTTCACTTAAACTTCATTTCCCCACTCTGTACCTTTCCTGATTTACCTCCTTGCTTATTGGCTCAGTGTGAAAACTCAAAACTTTGCTAATGCTTTATGAACTCTGCCAACAACCCGTAGTGTGTGAAACGTCTTAACTGTAAACACAACAAACATGAAAGATAAGAGGCAGTTTTAGTGGCCCACCAAGGGAACAGCAAAAGGTTCTAAATGGCATGAGCGACTGCTGAAGGAAACAGGAGTACTTGTGCTGTATAGAACGAGCCATAGACAAAGTGTGTGCACAGTCGAAGCTTTTTTAAATCATTTAAATGTACTCTATCCACAGCCCAGTTCTCAAACAGTTCTGATACACCACATTTTTTTTCTATAAAACAAAAATAGTTAGAAAATAAATAAATTAATGCACAGCACACGCATACCCAAACACTATTAAGCCAGTAAGCAAAAACTACTTCCCCATTTTACAGATCTCAAAACCTTCATATGGCCTTTCAAAAGGTGGCTAAAAGGTGATATCGCTCAAACGGCAAAAACCTTTTCTGCAGATTAACCAGATGAAGTCAGCCTGTGTTAACATGGCACCGAGTCAAAATCAAGTAATACCCACATGCCTCCTGATGATGCCAAACTTTCCTCAGACTCTAAGTAAACATCCAGAAAGCAGCAATGGATGCTACAAGGGTCTACTGAAGCAACCTATAGGAAATGCCCTTTACAATCTGGTTCAGCCCGTCACCGATTACCTTATCAGTCCACACATGCGAGTAGGAGCACATACATATTTTTTATTTTTATTTAAACTGTTGTATGTAGCCCGAACATTACCCAGATGTGCTAGCATACTTTACACTTAATCGGACCAGCAAAATTGAAGGTTAAAAAATCAAGCATTTGCAATGCAATAGGTCTCTCATTTGTGAGAGTTCGAGCTATTGGCATTGTAAAAGACAATGCCTTTTAGTTATGTGTTTTGAAAACCTAAAAGAGGTGCGTAAACAAGCACTTTGTACTTATAGTCCTTGCTTACAAGAAGCAAGGCTGGCAGTAAAAGAGGTGCAGTAACTTCCAGACTTGCTTCTTGTAGGCAACAACTACAAATAAGTATAAAGTGCGTGTTTACTAACCGCTTGCTGGTTTTCAAATGCAAATAAAAGGCATTGTCATTTACAATGCCAATAGCTCTAACTCTAGCAAATGCGAGACCTATTGCATTGCAAATGCTTGTTAAATCTTTTTCAGGACTTGGGACTAAGTCCCTGAGTCCTGTATTGGCAGATGTCACATCTTGCTACCTGCGAGTCAGATCGTTCGGACCCGTCCTATTTTTGTTATTTTTTCCACAGGATTCCTATGGGAGTTCAACTGAAGTCATGCAGCAACAAATATCACTATATTTATAACTTAATTTCTCTAAAACAGCTGAACTAATTTACATCAACTTACAAAAAGAAGGCTTCCTGAATTAATATCTAGGTTTCTGCCAAATCGATGTCTAATTTTTCCATTGGAAATTGCATGGGGAAAAGTTGTTGTGGGAACCCCTCGCCCCCTTTTTCTCAGCTTCTGCTTGACAAAATACCCCAAATGAGCCCTCCAAAACTGGATTCAAAATTCCAGATGAGGCCTAATCAGTGATATATGTAGTTGTATCACAAAATCCTTTTAAGGTCTCACCTGCGTAAATGCATGCACTCTCGCTAGCGAGAGATATTGAGTTCTACAAGGGGCTAGCAGCACATCCATTGTTTACCTTTCATGGGCTTCTTAATTACTGCCTTCTAATTGGTCAGTACGAGCTAGCTTGATTTCCTCTTCTTTCAGCTGGAGCACAAACCTAGTACTGATTGCATTATCTGGGTTAGTGCTACTATTGCTTTGGTTGAGGCTTTATTTATTATTTTCTTTCTTCTTTCCCTGCTGTCACTGTATGAGTTACTTTTTTCCCTCCCACCCCTTGTCCATGTTCCTCATTCCCTTCCACCCCCATCTGTGTTGCTTATTCCCCTCCCACCCCTCATCTGTGTTGCTTATTACCCTTGCACCTACTTCTACGCTGCTTCTTCTGCTCCAACCCATATCGTTATTTCTTCTTCTCCCCCGTACTGTCAGTGCTGTGTCTTCTACCATCGCACTCACCTCTGTCAGTGAGGTTTATGCATTTTAAAGCAGCACTAAAGTTGTGTGATAATTGACATTAAACAATCACATTTCATTACAGGGAAGGGTTTGAATAAGCTAATAAAGGCAGTGATGGATCCTCCTCCCTTACCCACACACCAGTGTTCTGTATCTTCCTTACGCCAATCCTTATTGAATCATGACCGTAGGTCAATACAGAACAAGGTTTAGTAGTGTAACTACTGTCTAACATGTGATGTGAATATACACATACCAAGTCTCAGATCACACTCACAGGCACACAAACACTAACCAACACAAACATCATTGATCTCTTACACCGATGACACTCAACTGCTGATATCAATCTCCCCTGATCTCATTTCAAGTCACCTGAGTCTGGTCCCATGTCTTCAGGAAGTAGCCAGGTGGATGACTAACTACAGATTGAAGCTTAGCTCCTTCGCTGCGGCGGCTATTCCGCCGCAGCGCTAACGGTCGCGGGCGCGTGCGTGGCTCACCTGCGCTGGTGACAGAGCCGTTCCGTCACGGCTCGCGGGTGAGCTGTGCTTGTGACGGAACGGTTCCGTCATGGCCCCGCCCGCTTAATGAAACCCGCCGCGCAGGCGCGAAATCAGCGCCGCGCAGGCGCGGCGGCCGGGCCGTGACGTAACCGTTCCGTCATGAGCACAGCCCACCCGAGGGGCGTGACGGAATGGTTCCATCAGTAGCGTCGAAGGTTTAATGAAGACAAGACTGAGGCCATGTTTCTGGGTAACAGCTTTAGCAATAAGGTTTTGACTCCCGTGCTGGACTGCCTGGATAGACTTCACAACCCCAAATGTACAAAGAAGAGCCTTAGAATGAGGCTGGATTCGAGCCTCACAGTGGATCACCAAGAGATAACACTTGCTGCCAATTGTTTTGGTATTCTAAGACTGCTAAGAAGGTTCTCAATCTTCTAGCCTTTTTTATCCAGAAGATTAATTGTCTGGGCTCTTGTCATTTCATACCTGGATTATCGTAATGCCTTATACATTAGCTCACCTCAGTATGTGATCAAAAGGCTGCAGGTTATCCAGAACGCCGCTGCCCAGCTACTTATGAACATACCAAGGCACCAGTCTGCCAAAAAGGCTCTGATAGATTTACACTAGTTCCCAGTGGAGCAGTGAGTGCAATTCAAGGCTTTATGCATTATGCACAGATCAGTTCATAAGAGAGCCCTCCTACTGCTAAAACCTTTAGCCTCTTCATATACTCCTGGGAGGCTCCTTAGATCCTCCTCGGCACATCCTCTAATGGTCCCTAAGATTGGTAGGTTCCATTGGGGAGGCCGATCATAGGCCTACTTGGCCCCCAAACTTTGGAACACCCTTCTATTCTGCGCAGGATCAGGAAGGTGGCTTATCTCCTCACTCCTGAAGCCCTTCTGCAAGTTATCATGGCCCTCGTCCTCTCCCGCTTGGATTTTTCGAACTCTATTTACCATGGTCTGCCTAAAACATCTCTCTCCAGACTGCCATCTGTTCAAAATCAAGCGGCGAGATTGGCCCTTGGGATTCCGAAATGGCAATCCGCCAAACCCCTTCTCTTTAAACTGCACTGGCTCCCTGTCATCTCGAGGGCAGCCTTTAAGATCGGCTGCCTCACCTTTAAATCTCTATCTGGCTCCTGTCCCGTTTTTCTGAAATCCCTCATCAGGCTCTACTGCCCATCACGTAACCTGAGATCTTCCCACCTTCACCTCTTGTCCATCCCCCCTATCAAACTTTGCAGATCTGGAGGCCGGAGATTTGCATTCCTGGCCCCTAAACTCTGGAACTCCTCCCCCCTCTCTCTCAAAACCTCTAATTCTCTCATTCTCTTCCGCAAATCCCTAAAAACATGGCTGTTCCCTCAATCCAGCTAAGTCCCTCTGTTCCCTCTGCATCCAACCAGCGCCAGGAAACCCACGGTGTCAGTGCGCTTTACAAGCACCCCTTACAATACAATACAATACAATACAATTAGGTCAGTTGACCCACAAACTCTCTTTTCGTAATGCCTTGAAAACCTGGCTGTTTAGTAACTAATTCCTTCCCTGTGGCCATCTAGTAACCTCTGATGACTGTTCTAGCGCTCGTAGGCCTTCAGATAGCCACGAGCTTTACAAGAACCTTAGAATAGGCTAGAATACAATAGAATAGAATACAATACAATAGAATGCACACACAGCATGTGTACAGCCAATGTTTGCCTTCACCATCACTCTCAGTTTTCACTGGCAGGACACAACTCCTGTTGGTTTACATAAATCATAACTTCAAACATTGCTCAGTTAACAAGTGATCTGTGTTCTAATTTGAAGAAAAGTGTGTGTATAACATTTTTTATCACCAAGCTCTTAACAATATAGAAAAATAGTGCTATGACACGGACAGTGCTGGCTGCTTCATGGTGCTTTTCTAAATGTCCACCCCCCCCCTCTCCCTCTCCCTCGACTGGCAAAGCAAACAACTCACCAATAGGTGATAACCACATGTTATGGTAGTATGAATTTGTAGAGCGCACGTTCACCCCAGGGTTTCTTGGCGCTGTGTGCCACTGGAGAACCCGTCCTGGATTTCCCTGTGAGATGGTCCCTATTGGGCATCCCCAAGGTGAAGCCAGGCATTCCCTGCAGCGAGGGGGCCATTGTGGAGATTAAGCAAGCTATTGCCCAGAGTTGCAGCGTGGGACCCATGGTTAGAGAGGCACCGAGGCGAGATTTATCGAGCCCGCTGACATTGGTTCCGTACCCTGCTGCGTCAGGAATTGAACCCTGGTCCCGGGCCGACCTCTGCTTCTGGGTCTGCCGCCTCTAACCGGTGAGCCACACTTCTCCACAACTTTGACCACAACTACATGGCTTTGCCAATGCTTGTTTACTTACTTGATTTCACCCCAAAATTCCTTTAGCACTCCCCCAGATCTGTAATATTATTTACCTGCTTTGAAGCACACTATTTAGAGAGAACTCAACGATGGGCAAATATAAGGGAATTTGCTCTTCTACTGCCTTTGTATCTGTCCTACATGTGAGGGAAGCTTGCACTGTGGCTGCCTGTGCTGTAACGGCGCTGTGCAGAAAGCATACCTTGCTGCTGCTGCACACGCACTACACTTTAGTGCAAGCTGTATCTGTGCTGAGTTTGTTATTCAACCTTGATAAAACATTTACTAAGTGCTACAACCAAAGTGAATGTCTGTTAAATCTCGTTTTGATATGCTAGTTCGATCCTAAAACTCATTAGGAGAGGCCTGGCCAGAATTTCAGTTACGCCAGAATAGTTGGAGTTATTTCAGTAATTCTGTATTACTCTTTGTCACAGAATTACTGTTAATTATGCAATTACTCCTGTTTGCATAATTGACAATAATTTGGGAGAAAAAATCCTACCGTGATGCCAGGAGCACCAGCGGCTGCTCATGCTCGCTTGGTGTGTCCCCCTGCATTTAGAGCTGTTTCTTAGTGCAAAAGCATCCTTGTGTGTGCATTTTGCGATTAAAAAATAGAGCTAAATGCCAGTGGTAGGTCGGGGGAAAATCCTAGCCCAAGAACACATTTAGCGAGCATGAGGAGGCTAAACGCAGAATTATCCTTCTCACGTAATTCCAGGAGCAGCCCCTTCAGTGAGGCGAGAGCGGTGGGGCGGGGTGGTGTTTCGACAGACGACAAAGAGGGAAAATTCATTATTTATTTAATGTTTCCTCTGCGTCGTCTGTCTCATCCACCCCCGCCCTCACCGCTCTTACCTGCACGGGCCGCTCTCGCGTAATTCAAGCGGAACCTTGCGGAATTCTCGGGCAATTCCCGGGAACGAGCTTCACGGAATTACGCGAGTTATGTCCAACCCTAGTTAGGATGCCCAAGCCTAACACAAGCTAATAGGTCGGGGATACAAAGTGCTTTTTAATGAGCCATTCTAATAAAGCCTCTTTCTGTTGAACCTCTGCTGGGGGTAAACTGTTGTTTGATGGATCAGTGTCAAACCTTTTTGTCTTTTGAAGTTATAGGTTTTAAAAATTGTCTGGTGTTGGAATAAGTCTGCTTATACGGCCCAGTGTCAAAACTGTGCTGACCTTTGAAGTAACGGGGTCAGCTTCTTGAAAAGGACTTGTGTGAGCATGGGTCTTCTTTCTATAGATTACGGTCATATATGACCTGGTTTATGATGTCTCAGTCTCCTTTCCAGGGAGTTTTGAATGGAGCAGGCACCGCATTCCATGTATGTTTTTTTTTAAGACTGTCTCGAGTGAGAGGTGGAACTAAAACTCGTTTGTCAGCCCTGGGAAGAGCCGAGGGCTCCTCCCCCGGATATTGTTTTATGTCTGAGCTCCACCTGTCCACAGCCTTTTCTTGTTCAGTCAGCTATTTCCAGCCTCACACCCTCTCACTCTCTTGCATTCATTTCCCTTCAGTTTTTCTCTCACATTCAGCTATTTTTTTTTGTTTTTCTCCATGAGGACGCATTTAGAAATCAAAATATAGAGGTAAATTCTAGATTGCATTTTTCAGTATTTCACATAATGTTTCTGAACTATCACCCAATTACGCAAAAGGAAATTACACAAATTTCGCACAAATTCTAATCCGAAGTCTTACATTACTTAAGGCAGACTGCGCCAGTGGCAAATCTGGGGAGTCAATGCCATCCATGGGTTTTTAATTACTGGCTGGGACACCGGGCACAAAGTGACAGTACCTGGCGGGAACCACGTGCAGGGCGGAAATTCCCTGTGCACCAGATACATTGTTTTTTTTGTTCTCCAAAGCTAAACCCGAGCCTTGTGGATTTGTCTTTTGGCAATAATACTGTTTCTGTTGTAATTGCATTTATATAGGGCTTACTACCCCTGAAGAGGCGTCGAAGCGCTTTTTCGGCAAGTAGTGCACTACTCCGGAACCCATAAAGGATTAATGGTGAATTAATATAGAGAAAATATGAAAGTAATTTGTGTGGTGAATATGTTAGTCAGTTAATTGGATGAGGCCCGTAGTCCCCTGTGCTGATGTGGAATGCGCTGCAGATTGGGACCGGGGAGCCATTTTGTAATGTTTCCTATCACTTTGACCGTACTCGCTTCATTATGCAGACTGACAAATAAGGTGTCGTTTATTGGGCGGTGTACACTTCCGCTGTTACCTTTTCTCTGAGGTGCCCAAAGGAAAATCGCTATACGTACAAAAAATGCAAGCAGATGTTCAGCCCAGGGATGGTGTCTGCTGCCGAGCGGTGCTCCCCTCTGCACGTCTGAGCAGGTCCAGGGGCCGGGACATTCCATCTCGGGTCCTCACACCAGGTGCCCCGGTGAGTCCGGCTTCAAAGAATGCGCACTGACCCTCGGGCGCTTGCTGAAGAGATGCTCATGAAGGGAATGGCTTTTCAGGAGGGTTTTGCAGCCGCAAAATGCTCTTTCAACTCGCTTTAAAATTCAAAAGAGCTTATATCTAAGGAGAGCTCATAGCCAACCAGGGCAGTGTTAAGGTGTAAAACGAGGAGACGTAATCCCCCACGCAAGAAGTATCTAACAACAAGCCCATACACTATCAAAGGGCCCGTTCACAAAGAGAGAGAATAAAAGTCAAAAATATGCTTTACAAGGATTATTCCTATATTTGGGGCACATTTTTGTTAGAGCTGAAGTTTTCTATGAACAATCACATATGCAAAATGTACTCATGGCGAATTTTCACCAGGTGATAAAGTATGCACATGGAGATGTGAGGCATATTATTTTTTTTTTTACTTTCTTCGAATTGAAAGTATTCCTGACAAAAGTTATTCTCGTGCGCCTCTTTAAATTTGAAGATTTCCTTCCCATTCCCACCCTGGAAACACTCCTAGCCCTGCTCTCCAGAGGAGTAAATATGGTATTATTTTGAAATAGGGATGCTGTCCGCGAGCAGTACGTGCGACTGCCCACAAACTTGAGATTGTGGGTGTTTTGCAACTAAACCCTCAATGAAATGCCACAAATACGCCTTGTCTGTACATTAATGAATGGGAAGCTGGTGGATTTTTCTTATTTGCAAATCTGATTTGCATGGTAAAATCCCTCCAGTCCGAATTCTGCTTATCAGGGCTGTGAATGTGTACAGTTAAACCCACCCGTACAAATACCCTCCAGAATCCAGGCGCATGAAAACAGCTCCCTGCCTCATGTACAGACTAAGAACAACACATTGGGACCAATTCACAAAGGCATTTTGAAGTATGTAAAACATCGCCCCAGTTGTACTTCTTTACATACTCTCACATGCATGTGAGAAGTTGCTGTCCACAAGTTATAGTGGGCACCTTGCACCAGTCCAAACGACTCTTATTGATGATTAGGTTAAAGACAACCTTTATTGAAAGCTATTCGAGTGGTAGCTATGAAGAGCAGCCTTCAGGCTAAGTCTCAAAGGAATGTAAAGGAGCTTGGTTTACCAGATTATGACCTTCTGAATGACCAAATGAAAGCAGAACCACACAAGGTATATATAAAATACATGTATCTATTACTAAACACTCTCTACTAACCTCTTTATGAGATTAGAGAACAAGGCACACAATATTACAGTACTAGAACAACTAGAAACGACAGTAAGTAGCACAATATACAGCGGGCTCCAGGGGGAGACCGAACCATATACTAAGAAAGTGGTACAGCCGGAGCCCCAACCCCACACCTCACCTCCCCCCCTTAGATGCGAGCACCTTAGAACTCATCATGCACCAGGTAAAATCCGGCTCCCCTAATGACCCGGCACCTCCTCGCATCCTACTCTCAGTCGTCACCCACATTATACCCACCATCTTGGAATTACTCAATAATTCCCTTTCCACTGGCATCGTCCCTCTCCCATGGAAGCAAGCCATGGTCAAAGCCCTTTTAAAAAAAACAAATTTGGTTCAAAATTACCCGGCCGATTACCGACAATTCTCCCTGCTGCCTTGGCTGAGCAAAATCCTCGAAAAACACGTGAACACAGTGTTAACAGACTATCTAGAGTCTAATAACATCTTAGACCCCACCCAGACCGGCTTCCGCCCCCCTTCACGGGACCGAGACCGCTCTGGTTGCCGTGACGGAGGAGGCCAGGAGGATCCTGGACAATGGAGGTTCCGCTGCCATCATCCCCCTTGACCTAAGTGCCGCCTTCGACACAGTGAACCATAACATCCTACTGCACAGACTCAGCAGTAAGGGAATCTCGGGCTTGGCAATCACCTGGCTTAAATCCTTCCTATCCAATCGCTCTTTCCAGGTCTTTGAGGGTAACAACACATCTCCCAGCAAGCTCCTTGGCTGCGGCGTACCGCAGGGCTCTTCCCTGAGCCCTACATTATTTAATATATACATGAACCCCCTAGCTGAGATCGTCCGCCCTTTCGGCGTAAAAATCATCACCTACGCGGACGACACTCAGCTAGTGGTGGCTCTTAACCCCTTACAAAATGCGCCCAATGACCTCAAGAACTGCCTGGAAGCAGTCCACATGTGGATGACATCCTCCTGCCTCAAGCTGAATGGGGACAAAACAGAACTCATGCTCCTGGGCAGTCCCATGAATAATACCATCGATTCACTCTGGCCCCTATGCCTAGGAGCTACCCCGCACCTAAGGATACAATCAAAAGCCTAGGAATCTGGCTTGACAAGTCCCTCAACTTCAACTGTCAGGCGGCCAAGCTCTCGGCTACCTGTTTTGGCTTGTTAAGGCTCTTGCGCAAAATCCTCCCCTTCTACCCTTCCACGCACGACAGACTATGGTACCAATATATACATTGATAACGTCTTTATTACATAAAAAGGTTTTGGAGAAAGCAGGCAATTGTTTCAGACTGCATGTCAAGCACCACATGTGCTGCAAACATTAGTACAAGTGCAACTCAAAGAAAGGCACCGCAGTCAAGCAAGTGCAGGTGGGGCTGGAGCACCAAACAGGGAAGGAAGGGGAGCAGAGATCAATGGACAGCAGTGATGGGTACAGATTGCTGCTTCAATGGACAGCTGACCCTGCTCTGATTCAACGAGTGACTGGAGAATGGTGGGAGCCTCGCCGCCTTCATCAGACATGTCCTGGTTCTGAGAGCACGGTGTAAGGGTCAGGAATGTTTGGTTTATTTCAGATAAGGTCCATTTGAAGAACTAAAAATAATGAAAAATATGAAACTGAACAGTCGAAACATTTCAGGCCACAAACAGGAGAACAGAAGTGTACTTCACATCCAAGGCAACAGACTGAGTAGCTATCCTCCCAAACCAACCCCGCCCTAGTCTCATCTTCAAGTGCCAAGAAGTCATCAGGATCCTTCAAAGGAGCTTCAGCAGGGGCAGGAGGGCAGCGAATCCAGCCAGCAAGGAGAGTTTGACAGCAGTGCCAGAGTTGCACAGGTCACCGATACAGCAGGAATGGGTGACTGTGTAATCTATACCTATAATAGTGTTGGTCTCGTTAGAAAGACACTTCGTGATATCCAGGCACCCCTTGGCCTTTATCTTGATTACACCTTTAGAGGCTGTGCGGGTGTCGCACGTCTGGAGGAGGCCACAGGTGGTAGTGGTGGTGATCAGACACGGATAGTCGCACTGCTTGCACTCCATCCCATCACCCAGGGCCAGGCTGCAGAGCAGGAGGAACGCGGCGCCGAGAAAGGCATTCATGCTTCTAGGAGCTGGAACGAGAACCGAATACAAGGGAAGCTCAGGAAACTGGCGGGTAACAACGACAGACTATGGTTCAGGGTCTAATCCTGTCCCGTTTGGATTTTGGAAACACCCTGTATCTAGGAGCACCCCAGACCACTCTAAACAAACTGCAAATCATCCAGAACTGTGCAGCCAGAACCCTCCTTCAAATCCCCCGTCGTCTCCTTGTCAAAACCAGACTCAAGGATCTTCACTGGCTTCCAATCAGGGAAAGGATTCAGTTCAAATCAATGTGCATTGCGCACCGATCCTTCTGGGGGGACAGGTGTCATCATCAACCAACCTCTGATGACCGCCTACCACCCAACCAGACAGCTCAGATCGGATTCTTCCTTCCTGGCCGTAATACCTAGGGTAAAGAGAGCCAGGTGTGGAGGCCGCTCCTTCTCCCACAACGCGGCCAGGCTTTGGAACTCTCCCCCCCTCCAACTCAGATCAGAACCCAAATTGCTTGCTTTCCGCAAACTCTTAAAAACTTGCCTTTTTAACAAACTCGATTAGCTCATGACTGCCGTGGATCAAGCGTCATGTCTGCAGCGCTAGGACGCCTGAGGGTAGCTATCGCGCTATATAAATAGTCTTTTCATTTCATTTCATAACAACCACGACTTGACTAGACACAGTGCCTAGAGTACGTAGAATCGCTGGGGCACCAAGGAACCACCCAAGGTAGTGACACAGGGGACCCACAACGGACGTGTGCAGTGTGAGAACACAGCCGTGAGCTGCGTACAACTCTATGGGAAAGTTGCCGTTGGAATTTTAAAGATTAAGGACACTTAAGAGAGGACTTTGAGCAAACCCTTTCAAACATAGAAGTTTCTAAGGCCAGCACCTATTTGAGCACCGGAATATTCGTGCTGCCAAACCCAGGAAAGCCGGGTGCATAGGTGTCAAATGGTGTTGGGAATCTTCATCGCTTTTAATGGTGTGACGCTGCAAAGTGCTGCTGCCGGGAAGATGAAAAGTGTCCGGCGTGATCCAAGCTGGATTGAAGCTGATAGGAACCTGAAAGCAGAGGGGACAGAGTCTGGGTCACTTCAGGGTGACCAGGGGCACGTAAGACAAATGCCCACAAATGTCGGGTGTTTCAGGTGAAAAGAGGTAAAGCTTGACTCTGCAGCCACGGGGACCAGGAGATGTCGAGGACAACCAAAGTCCACAGGTGAGCTGTCCCACAAAGGATGTCGAGTGCTGGGGGGTCTGTGTGGATTGGAGACCAACAAGCCTTGGCAACTGCAACCCACGCGGTCAGAGAAAAGATGCTTCGGTGAGGACCAGCAAGGTCCTGGGGACTCCCCAAACAATGGAGAGTCAGGGCACATCTGGAGCAACCAGGTAAGCCCACTGAAAGTTAAAGTTCCCTTCTCAGGGACCCACAGGTCGACGGACCAGGGTTCGAGAAGGGACCTCGAGAGGAATCACAAAATGCCAGCCCACAGAACACTGTGGAGTGTAGGCCAGTAATCTTCAATGGAAACACTGCTTGGGGTCAGGACTACAAGTAGCCCAAAGCACAGCCTCAGGGGTCACCAAACAGTATATGCTGCTGCAAATGTACACTGTGCCCAGGGGTTCGGGTTGCACGGTCCCCACGAGGGATGCAGGTCTCAGAATTGCTGAGTGCATGGATCAACCTCAGAGACCATGAGAACCTACCTCTTGTGTTGCAGAAATCTTTGGAGTCCTGCGTAGATGCAAACCGGTCAGATGCTTTTCAGGTGCCTGCCTTGCAGGGGAGTAACTCCTTTACTCCAAGGGAGATTCTTCAGTCATCCAGCATAGTGGAGATCATCAAAGTACTTGGTTTCTGTAGCAGAGTTTATTCCAGGTAAAATCTAAAGTCCTGTAGTCAGGGGTTCCTACTTTATACCCAAGGAAGGGGTGGGACAAACTCTGGGGACCCACCTATGTGGGGGTCAGGACAGAGAGGTGGCTACACCCATGCCCTTTGTCCAGTATGACACCAGAGCAGGAGCAAATGGCTCCTGCAACCGGTTTGAGCTGGACTATGCACATGGACACCAAATATGCCCCCAGTGCAGACATCAAAGCACTCTGAGAGTGCACCCACCCAGCCCCAATACACTAAAGCATGTCTGGGAGGTCACACCTCCCTGTGACAGGAAACCTATTGTCCAGCCATCTCCTGCCAGAGTTTTGTCCAGCAGCAGGAGGGCTGACTTGTGTCTGTGGCTGGCAGCATCCATCTTGTGATGCCAGGGTCGAGAAAGCTGGTACCGGGTGTACCAGTGTTGTCATATTTCTCCCTCTAGGAGGGTGGAATCATATCTCCCACACCAGTTAGTGGTGTGGAGGTATGATACCAAGGTGTTTGACACCAAACACGACATGTTTCCTTGCAGCTGTTTTAAAGTTAGCATTTACCTGGAGGTTGGCTGCATCACAGAACAACCCCGGAGAATAGATTCCAAAGGCTGCAGAGGGGCTCTGCTCATGCATGGGCACCCTCTCACACAAAACCCAGCACCCTGCCTTCAGGATTGATAAGGCCTGCCATAGGGGTGACTGATAGGTTTTTATGTGCAGTGATATAAGGTAGATATAGTGAACCTATATCTAAGTAAGGGGTGCATGCACCACCTTACACTGGCTGCAGTAGCAGACCTGTTGTGTCATTTTGAATGGTCTTCCATTTTGAATGGTCTCCCAGGGGTGGCATAATACATGCTGCAGCCCCTGGGTAGCCTCTGGGGTACCTATGCCCTGGGTATACAGTACACCATATACTAGGGACTTATAAGGGTTCCCCCAGAATCCAATCTGGAGTGTACCTAAAGTACATGAACAACCAATTTAGGGAGAAAGCAGATAGACTGGGGTCCTGATTAGCATGATCTCAGCCAAACTAAGTCGAAAGCCAGCAAAAAACTAGGAAAAACGTAGGGGTAGCCATGCAGTCAGATTCCACCGTCCTCCAATGCAATTATGAATTGACCTCAAAACATCTAACATGAGAATAAGATGGGTATATTCGGTGAAGATTTATATACAAATGAATGTGCCCTCTTTGCACATTTACTAACAGAGGGACGTTTCTGGACGATTCACAATGTAGGATTACATACACCAGGACTCCCATGGTGCTACTTCCCATACTCATAAATGTTTTTGTGAATTGCCCCCCCTGTCTGAAGCTTGTACAGCCAGATCACTAGTGTTTGGTTTGTGTATGGCTGAAATATAGCAACCTGCCTTGTGTACATCAAGAGCAAAGGACCCTGTCTTGTGCCCCTGCAAAGCACCTTACCATGCCTTATGTACAAGCAGCGTACCCTGCCGTGCACTCAAAGGGCAGTACTCTGTCTCATTTACTCACTGAGCCTGGCACTATGTATTGCCAGGGGCGTAGCTTCCATTGGTGCAGCAGATGCGGGGGCACCAGGCCACAGTGGTGTGAGTAGCTGGGTCTTGTGGCTTAGTGGACTAATGTGCCTACTGTAGGGGCATGTGTTTGACCTCATGATCACAGGTTCAATTCCCAGCAGCTCCACTCAGCCTTTCATCCTTCTGAGATCGATAACATGAGTTCCATTGAGTTGGGTCACAATAAACATCTGTTATTCAGCACCAATATACCCTTGGGTGAATGTGCGCTTTCTACAAATACATATGTTATGAGGGTCCCACTGAAAACCTGATTCTAGAGATGTGGTCTAGCTACAGCATGCATCAAACAAAGCCAGAGATGTGCCCAAGTACAGCATGCACCATGCACAGCTAGAGATGGGGTCTAGCTACAGCATTCATAATACACAGCCAGAGATGAGGCCAATCTAGAGCATGCATCATGTACGACTAGAGATGTGGGTTAGCTATCACATGCATCATGCACAGCCAGAGATGTGCCCAAGTACAGCATGCACCATGCACAGCTAGAGATGAGGCCAATCTACAGCATGCATCATGCACAGCCAGAGATGTGGCCGCACTACAGCATGCACCGTGCACAGCCAGAGATGTGGCCAAGCTACAGCTTGCACCGTGCACAACCAGAGATGTAACCAAGTTTGAGCATGCTTAAGTATATAAAAGTAGCATCAGAACTGCCTCCACCTGGTCTGCAGTCTGTGAATATTGTTAAGCACAGATATGCAATATAGCACTTCACCTCGCTCACAGGCACCCAGCCTTATGCACAGACATAGCCAAAGTGCCTGCCTCAGGAACAGGCAGGGCATGCTGCTGCTCAGCCAGAGTAAAGCAGTGCCTCCGGGGCAGGCAGAGCGCAGCCCCTGCCACGCGCACAGGAAGAGTACGTCATCTGTCTCAGACACTGCGTTCTTTTGTAAAATTACCGAGGTGAGTCCTTTGTTTCTTTCCCGCCATGTACTGACTCACCGAGTGAACTGCACATAACACAAGGTTGCCTTGAGCCGGAAAAGTTTTTTTTGTTATGCCCCCGAAGCAGTGGTGTCATTGTCAGTGCCAATCACACATGCTGTCGCGCCCTGCCCAACCGTTTCCTGAGGCGAGAGCTGTAGAGACTCTGATGAATACATCAGTGTGGGCAGATGTCCTTTTGAAGGCCTTTGTAGGAGAGAGCCCCTGGCAGAGAGGGCAGGCATGGGGAGCCAAATGCAGCCCTGGCAAAAATGTTCACCCTCTGTTTCCATTCGTCCATTCTCGCAGTAGCAGAGTGCACTGGGCTTTAGTGCAGGGAAGGAAATGGGCCCCTGGCTGCTGTTTGAATGATAAAATACAGTAATAATCAGAGTTCAGTGGACCCCGGTATACTGCACCTGCTGCACTAGTGGTAGCTACACCCTTGCCATTTCTCTCTCTCCTTCTCTCTTCTTCCTCACAGATCGCTATCATCCTCCTTCCTCTTCCTCTCCCCCTTGAAGCCCCCCTGTGCCTGCTGCAGATAAATTTGGGGAGCTATGGGAAGGAAAAAGGCACTAGGATGGCCTTTCAAAACCGCCCCCAAAGCCTGGCAGTCCACCAAGAAAATACCCGGTGGAATAAAAGGTCTGTTCGGCCCTGATGTCAGGGATGTATGTCCAAGAAGCCAACCCCTGCTCAGGCTGGAGCTTGGGACTGCTTCATCCTCAGCATGAACTGCAACATGGCAGCAGTATGGAGATTCAGAAAGCCATGCTGTGCCCCTCTTCTCATCGGCTGATGAAGACAGAAGACCACTTAGTATTCAGAAAAGCTCCTGAAGCCATTCTTTACTGATAAGCAGAACAATCTTTAAAGCACCTAATTGGCCCACACTCAAAGCCTCATAGACTTAAGTCAGGCCTACTGTGTTTGTTGTAAATGTTTGTAATAAAAAGATTAGACCTGGGGTCTCTGACATAGCTTGTCCAATGACCAGTCAGGCGTATTGCCTTTATCACTGGCTAGTTACTATAAATACCAAGGGGCCACCGTATTCCACGTAAGACCTCCAACAAGGCAACTATTGGTATGCAGTCATAAGATTACACATTTGTGCAACATTACTAAAAGCAAAACACATTTTACATATCCAATGATGCAATCTTCCCAATCTTCTTTTGAAACTAGATATATTATCCTTTGCAAGACAAAGGTGTAAGTAACATAACATGATGGTTTACCATTTGAAAATAGTGCTTCATGCTTTCCCATAAATCTGAAAGATATTGTAATAGGTGCTTAATTTTTTTAAAGAAAATAGGTGCCAGGGCCCTTGTCAAGGGGCCACTGAAGCTTGCACTTCCCCGTGTCCCTGCCAGCAGCTCCAATGACAGCACCAACACAGCTACTAACCATCACACCTACAAGTTTGACATTTTAGACTATTCCAGGACCCCAAAACTAGAAGAATGGCTTGGCTGTCACCTAGTAGTCAAAACCTTGAGTTAATAAACAGCTGTTGTTGTGAAGCTCTCTAAATTAGACAAACAGCTCCACCATATGGCAGACCGTCTTAAGTGCGGGTGTTGACAATTAAGAGCCAGTGCCCAGCACCGGAAACCAGCGGCTCAATTTAAGCACTGATTTAGCACTGATTGTAATTCATTCTGTAGGACATTTACACCAGCCCAAGTCCCGAGGAGACCTCCAAAAGGTTGGAGGATGTAACACGTCGAAGATACTGGGGCTGTCAAAGTTGGAATATTCACTTCTTTAAAAAAATGCTATGGGAGTGCAAAACGCCTGACTATTTAAACCCTATGACTCCTTACTGGGGGGAGGCTGAGCTTCAGATTTTCGATATCATGTCAATCATTATATAAGAAGCCGCACATGAGGAGGACTTAAGGGCCAGTGGAAAGGGAAAGGAATGTGGATTGTAAGGCGTACTCAAAACACAGTATTTTGACAAATATCCATGTTTTAAGAAATGTAAAACAGAGACGAAAGTGTAGGTGTGTGTGGTTGTTTGTCTGAATAAGTATTTAAAAATCCCAGGTGAAATCCGGCAGGCACCTCAGCATTCCCAACTGGTAGCTCCTGCACCCAACTATCTATTAAATAGTAAATTTATTATGGGAGTGTACCACCCCAAACACCACCTCTTAAGCTACTCCCCTGCGTGCACTCAGTGGGAGTGATACGCTTGAAGTGAGAGACTCGCCTCAGCTTGTGAGCTGACACATTATGCTAACCTGAAGCCTTGTGGTTAGACACAAAGAAAACTCTGCTTGGATGACGATTCTGTAGTCTAAACATGTCAATACGAAGACATTAGTCAACGGTGGCGGGCCGTGCATTGATTGAAGTGCTCTTAAACGTGGACGACAGCTAGGTGATGTTAGCCTCATTTAAGGTGGATTAGCCCCTCGTGTTAAAGGGTGCATTCAAAGCAAAGTCTAAGGTTTAGATCCTTGGTTGCAGCAAACACATCAACCACATTCAGTAATTGCACTGTAATTGGATGTATATAGTTTTAGCGTTTACTACCCCTAACAAGGTCTTGAAGTGCTTTCCAGCAAGTTGCACACCACTCCAGAAGCCAGGGTTAATGGTTAATCCAGTGATTATTGACTATTGTTGATTGCTATGATTAGCTTTGTGCTCTCAAGGAAAACATTCCATGCAGTCGCTCCAGTTTCTCTGTGGTAGAGAAGGTCTTGCAAACGGTTGGCTGGGATGAATAAAAAGGATAGGGAGGGTTAGGTATTTAAGGTTTCAGAAATATGGTTTCAAAGAAGGAGAGGTTGTGGTCTGTGTAATAAGGTGTAGGCAATTTACAGAAATACAATAAAGGAAATGAAGGGGCAGAGGCATGCAACTTTGAGTAGGCCATACTTGGGAAGTGGAGGCATGTAGAGATGGTGGTAATTCTATATTGCATATTTAGATAACACTAGAATCAGCTGAATGGTCTATCTGCCACTAAAATTGGTTTCTTTTGATACTTGAATGTCCTTTGCATGGTATATGGGTGTGTACCTCCGTCCTGAGTGCCTGACTGCTTGTGTATCTGGGTGTGTCATTCAGCCTTGTCTGATCTCAATTGGGCCTCTATGCATGGCATGATCAGCTCAGTGTTGTGATCTTGAATTATATGGGACACTGCTAGGTTAACATTTATAACCTTCAGTGAGAAATGATCTGTTGTCATGGTGCTGTCCTCGCATCCCAGCATTTGTGGCAGTTGCCACTGGTGTTTGAGAAGAGCATCATGTTTTGAAAACCTGATAACAAATAAAACTTTATAGAAATAATGGGTCATTTCCGCACCTTAATTACCTCATATTTTGTAACCCCGGGTGGAGAACTCCGCTTCACCCGCGGAGTGCGCAGAGTTTTGCCTTCTCCACGTTTTGCGGAGAATGCAAATCTCTGCACACTCCGCAACGGAGCGGAGTTGACCAGCCCCCGCTTACACCCCCCCTGTTATAACAAGTAATTAAACATTAATATAAAGAATACATTTAAAACCACTTACCTGTACTGCGGCGTCCCTGGGCTGCCCTCCTCTTCTTCGCCATCTCGCTAATCCTTGTGAAAACTGCGCTTGTGCATGCACCTGCATATGCGCATATCTTGTGAGCGCGGGCAGTTTTCAGAAAGATTAGCAAGACTGCGAGGAAGAGGAGGAGGGTAGCCTGGGGATGCTGCAGTACAGGTAAGTGGTTTAAATTTCTTTTTTATAAATGATCAATTGCTTGTTATTGTAGGGGGGATGTAGGTGAGTGGCATAGCGGAGTTCCACAGAGTTTGTTTGCAATTCCGTGGACCTCCACGTAGCCCCGCTAAGCAGACTATGCCCGGGGTTAATATTTTGACAACAATTTTACAGTCAAGCGAGTCCTGCACTCCTCAAATGTGGCTGACGACCTATGCGTCGAGGAACCTCACAGATAAGTGCTCGCTTGCACTTATTTTGTGAGGTTCATGGCAGTAGCTGAAACTGACCCTAAAGCATGAATCCACATGTGGCTAATGCTGTTAATCACTTTGTAGTACAGCTGGGGAAGTACTTAAGGAACAGCGTGTATGATGGTGACGAGCGCAGACCTGAGTCAGGAGCATTATCTTAGGTGTACTACCGTAGTGTCAGACAGTTGAGGCCGCAGGAGCATATGAGCAGTGCTGTAGTTGGAAAGCACGGGAAGCAGTGCAGTAAATAGCTCTGGAGTACAGTTGAAGAACTGGAAGCACATAAAGTATGATGGTGCCAAGTGCAGAGTGTGCAATGAGCTTTCGATTAAGCCCAACGAATGAGGTAACTCACTGTTGTAGACCACGTGAATGTATGCGCAGTGCCATTGTTACAAAATAATCGCTGAAAGCACTGGAAGATTTAGGAGCTGGGCAGTGTATTGTAGCAACTGGATGAGTATTGGAGCTTACCTCTGTGCTATTTGAGGACGATGTGATGGAAGGGTGGAGAATCAAGCCGATCACAGCATTGGGGTGACAGCAATGTATTGACCCACCCATTGTGGAAGAAGCATCTGTTCTTAAAGGGGCTTCTCTGGTATGTGAACTGAGGAGTGCACACAAGCCAACTTTGTTAAAGGAAAAGATTTAAAGGGGAAGTCCACATAGTTGCGTAGAGCATTTTCTTTTGAACCAATTGAAACCAAGAGGTATACATAGCAGCGTTTTGGAGTGAACATGTGTAGCTCCATAGAACTACCATCAATGAATATGTACATTATCAGTGTGACTGTGTAAAAAAATATAAAAATGGATGCAACAGCATTGGATGTCACTGCAGGTGCAGCTCTTCCACATTTTGTAAAAACCAGGCACTCCATCCAATGAATGGGTGGATGTTTGTGATAATTGTTTAGAAGCATTGGAAGCACAAGACATCAGTTCAAGCAGGAAAAGAGCAATATTACTTGTTAGCCTAGGAAAAGAAGGTCAACATATATTTAAGTATTTTCCTGTGGCAATGGATTATCGAAGACAGCCTATAGAAGATGTATTTGAGGAGGCCCGGAAAAGGCTGGAAAGAAGATTTGCAAAGGAGACATATGTTGTGAAGAGAAGTTTCAAGTTCTATACTCGACATAAGAGAGTGGGAGAATCCATAGACAAATTAATCACTACACTATGAGAACTCTCACTCAAGTGTAGGTTTGGGGCGATGGACAAAGAGATGATACCTGATTAATTGATTGTCCAGTGTAGAAGTAGGAAAACACAGGAGCGGTTGTGGGCTGCAAAAGATCAGACTCTGAAGGATGTAAAAAAAATTCAAAAATTGTGGAGGAATCTGAGTACTGCATGAAGGTCATGGATTATAGGGGCTGTAAGATTAGTACCAGGAATGAAGGTGAAACATCCTTGGTGGACAAGTTGGAAGAGGAAGTAGCAGTGATGACCAAAGCAAACTCAAAGAGTGGAAAGTTTTTTGCTGGAACAAGAATGTTGCCAACAAAGTTGGGAACAGGATGTGTAACAAATGTGGGAGTAACTATCATGCTTCTGACAAAAACATTTTGGGCAATTGGGAAGGAGTGTATAAGATACAACTGTAAAGGGCATGTTGCTAGAATGTGTAGGGAAGTCAATAAAGGAAATGTAGCCATGTTGCTGGAGGATGTATCTAGAAGGTATTATACAGTGAGGCATGATAGAGTTCTGTGGGTTGATTCATCACAGGAGGTTGATGTTGCTGAGGAAGGGATATTGTATGCGGTAGGGTCAGACGTAGAGGACCGGCGACGGAATAGGCCCAAGGCAGAATTCCTCATCTGGAACAAGAAAGTAGAGTTGATGGTGGATTCAGTGTCCTTATATACAGTTTTACCCAAAGGTTTGTTCCAAAAGGAGTGGCCTAATGTAAGATTCTTGCCAAAGGACATAAATCCTGTTTGGTATAAAGGGGAACAAATAGATATAGTACGATACATGTAAATAGACGTCTGATTAAAAAACAGGCTATTTAAATCAAAGTCTATATAGTTGAGTCAGAGTCCCACCATAATGGATTGGTATCATTAATATGACCTCCAAATTAGGATTGATCCTCATGCTGCTGTACAGGTAATGGCAGTAGACGAGTTGATGGTGTAAGATGTTTAGGAAGCTGCTATGGGGCACTTAAAGCGGTATGTACAGAAGATAAAAGTGAAACTGGGGCTATACCAGTTCAGCATAAGGTTAGGAGAGTCCCGACAATCGTGAGAGATTAGGTAAGGAAAATGTTGGACGAAGTGTTGGACAATGGAGTTATAGAACCAGTTGAAACAACAGCTTGGATTTCTCCAATGGTTATCACTAAGAAGGCAGATGGCAAATTACGATTTTGTATAGACTTAAGGAGTCTTAATTCAAAACATATTTTCTGATACTTTTCCGTTAACCAAAAGATAAATGAACTGGTCTTATTGTTGCGTGGTGGGAAGTGTTTTTCCAAATTCGATCTGTAGCATGCGTGCCACCAAATTCTGTTGCATGATTCTTCTAGACACTTGACGGCTTCATTATGATGGCAGTCACTTTCCAGCTCACAAGGATGCCATTCAAGCTGTTTTCCATGGCAAGTGTTTTTCACAGTGAATGGTAACGGAAGTCTTCAAGGGTTTAAAGAATGTCATCTATTTTCAAGATTATATTTTGGTGTTTGTTGATAGTGTAAGCACTCATAACAAAGCCTTAAAGTAGACTATAGCTAGACTGGCAACATCTGGAATAACAGTGCCCAGAGGAAAATGTGTGCTCCTGGTCACAGAGGTAGAATATTTAGGCCACATGATATCACTTGAATGTGTGAGACACAAAAAAAACTTACTGGCATCAATAAGATTGGCACTAGTTCCAAGCAATAAATAAGAGTTACGATCGTTTCTCGGTCTAAACGAGTATTGCTCGAAATGTGTGAAAAATGTCACCAGTAAAACTGAGTTGTTGAAAGTCCTGGGGACGAGACAGCAAAAGTGTTTTGAGAAGATAAAAGAAGAGATTTGTGGTGCAGGCCTTCTTGTACCTTTCAATGTCAATGGCAACACCATTGTGACAGTAGATGTTAGCGGCACAGATATCAGACCAGTGCAGTATTGTCCCAAAATGTGTTTCCTTCAGGAAAAATTGTGACTTTTGCATCATGCTCCTTGACTGCTGTTGAGTCATTACTCTGTTATAGAGAAAGAGACCTGAGCAGCAAATTGAGGTGTGGAATATTTTAGAATGTACGTGTGAGACGTAAATCATTCTTCGCACTGACCACAAGCCACTGTTGAAAAGTTTGACACAGGTGAGGCAGGTATAGGCTCTTTCAGGTGCACCACATTTGCATGCAGGTTGCAAGAATACAACTTTCTAGTGGCGTTAAAACTTGGATGGTGGAATGTGCAAGCAGATGTCTTATTTCGTTTTCCCTTGGATTGGAGGAATGTGGATGAGGCAGCTATGGGGAAGGAACATTTACTAGTGTGGAGGATGTTGCTCAGTGAAGTCTAGGAGCAGTTGGTAAATCTGAGTGGTTGTGTGCCATGGAGACGGATGAGGTGTTGAAGGCAGTTCTAAATTGCCTACACATAGGTGGTAGGAGAGAGAGCACTTTACCCATTACATTGAGGCCCTTTAATGCAGTCTTGGATGAATCCTGCAAATCCTTGTGCGGGGTGATAAAATAGTTCCTCCCTTTGGCTTTCGCAGGAAATTGTTTGATTTAGCCTATGAAGGACATTTGGGGCAGACAGTGATGAAGAGAAAATTGAGATGTGAGTTTTAGTGGGCAGGAATGGACAATGATGTGGTTGAATGTGTCTTGAATGCAGTGAGTGTGAGAAGAGGTTTAAAGTCGGAGCACTTGTTTTACCGAGTAGTATCCATGATCCCAGACAGGTGTGGCATATTGTGTGCCTCAACTTTATTGGTCTCATGGCAGGAGTTGAACATAAGAAGAGATTTGGCATTGTTTTAATGAATGTTCATTCCAGATGGTTGAATGTACGTATGTTACCTGAGATCACCACTAGGGTTACAATAAAAGTTTTCTCTGAGATTTTCAGTGAGGAAGGTTACCCGACTGTGCTCATACCAGACAATGGAACTCAGTTGACTTCTGGAGAGATTGTATAGAATTAAACACTCAATCACAGCGCTGTACAATCCTCAAGCTAATGGTGTTGTGGAGAGATCCAACTGCCTAGTTAAGGGTGCGAAAGAAGAGGCCATAGCCAATGACCTGAATATACAGGAGGTCTTTTCTTATTTTGTGTGTGCATACAGCACCACTGAAACTGTAATCACCAGTGCGGTGCCATTTTATGCCATGAGAGAGAGAAAAACTACAACCAAACTATTACGTTGTTGAATAAGAAAGTTGGTTGGTGGAGAGGAGAGAGATTTAAGGATGAGAGTGATTGGTAATATAGTAGAAGGCCACAAAGTGTCCATTGTGTCTTAAGCTGATGATACTCAGCTCATCGTCACACTATCGCAAAACCCTTAACATAATGCACATCAATTTTCCCAATGTATGAAGAAAGTGACAGCATGGATGGCAGACCACTGCTTAAAACTTAATGGCAGTAAGACAGAAGTGATGGTAATGGGAAGAGCGCCTTCTATCTGTACATCAGCTTGGTGGCCAGAAGTACTTGGCCAGCTCCCAACCCCTAGAACCGAAGTAAAGAATCTTGGAGTATGACTTAAGCCCACCCTGACATGAAAATCAAATCTGAAAAATAACAGGCAAATGTTTCGGAACGTTGAAAACCCTACGGAAAGTCATTGACCTACTACCAGTTCAAGCCAGAAAAAGTATAATACATGCAGTGGTCACCTCTCAGATTGACTACTGTAATGTTCCATACCTAGGTGTAGCAAAAAAAGGCTGATGAAGCTGCAATCAGTCCAAAACGCAGCTGCCTGGCTTGTGCTGAATCTACATAGAAGATCGTCCAACGCAAATACCCTGGCCAAATTTCATTGGTGACCTGTGGGCAAGAGGATCCTGTTCAAGGCAATGTGCTTCTGCCATTGTATCCTAGCAAAGAAAGGCCCAAGTTATCGAAAAGACATGATTACACACTACACCCCCAATAGAAGCCTAAAATCTAAAGGAAAGTCATTGGTAATAGTACCTACATTTAGGAAGGCCAAGCTAGGAGGCTGCTCTTTCAAATACTTGGCAGCAAAGCATTGGAATTCATTACCAATGGATTTGAGGAAAGAGCCATGTGAAGCTGCCTTTAGGAAAAGGCTGAACAATTGGTTTTTCTCCCAACTATAAACCAGAATAGACCTTGAAACAAGACAGCTAGGGCTCTCCTACCTATTTCGTGTCATTTCTGAGTTTCTGCTAGGCGCGGGAACACACCATTGGGGTAACCAGGTGCTCTACAAATGATGATGATGATCGCCAGTGTATTCCAGGTGAGAGTAGAGCTCCATCGAGCAACCACATGAGTGATTTGGTCAAAGTGAGGTTAGGCCGTATCCAGAGTGGTTTGAGCGAATTCCATGGTCCTTTTCAAGTCAAAGAGGTACATCAGTGGCATGTGGTGTTGGTTAATAGGGAGAGATGGAATCTTCGATGGGTAGCAAAATATTGTTTGGCTGACAAATCACTAGGCCTGGGCGGTGAACTTCGCTCCGTTCGCGCGGTTTGCAGAGTTTTCTGTATTCGGCACTTCGCGGAGCTCGCGGAGTGCAGAAAACTCCGCTTCACAATGTGCAGCGGAATTTGTTTCTCCGCTTGCGAACACGAACTGTAAGATCGTGATTGCAAGCTGCCGCTCGGGTAGAATTTCTACCTGAGCGGCAGGATGCCCTCTGGGTGACAGGTTTTGCGCTCTACAAATATACTAAATAAATAAAATAAATAAATAAATAAATACCAGCACAAACTGCAGTTCGGACTGCACTCTGCCACATGTGGAACTTCGCGAAGTTTTAATTTCCTCTAGAATTGACTAGCCATTCTATTTTGTCAGAGATTATATATTTTCTTACATGCTCTTTCCCATATATTAACTTGCTGTAATGCTGTTTTGCATTGTTAAAAATTATATTTTCCATTGCAATTTTATACCAATACAGTGTATTTCTGAATTCCAGGCATAGGACATAGTAAAGTGTTTAAGTAAGAGACAGGCGCATATTGATCAGGTCAGGCCGTATATTAGAAAGAACAATGACCAAGTTTAGACAAACTGTGGATATTTTCAACATGTACGATAGTTCCAATCTAGGTACAGGAAGGCAGGACCCTTGTCAGATTTTCAGGCTAACAACAACGTAAATTAGTTTTAGTAAGATTAAGGGTCACAATATGAGTGGGCCACAGTGTTCTCACAATGCAAAACCCTTTGTTTACACCGAGTTTACACTGCTGTAGGAGTTCTGAGTTGAGCAATATTTACTGCACTCAGTAATTAATAGTTGTGATAAACTCTGCACCCTTCATAAATATTCGAAGGTCCAACCTTCTATTTTTACCTGGAAGAAGGGTATGGTATGAATTGTGATGTGTGGATGTTGTTGCTATGCACATGGACAATCATTTCTTGTGGCCTCTGCTTTGTCCCATCCAACTCCTGCCACTGCCCTTGTGGCCATGGCTGCCTAGATCACAGAGACAGTGGCTTTTGGGATAATGTTAAAAAAGGATTGGAGAAAGAGATCAGTCATGGGACTTTACTCCATTACACACTTGCGACAAAATATATATCAAGAACAAATATCACTGTCTTTTCATGCCTGTCCTGAACTTTGTCATGGGAAAAGGCTTTAGTTCTTATGATGTCACTTCCTGTGGTGTAATTCTGGTCAAAGTTTGTGCAATGTTACTTCCACTTCCCTTTACTTTTTTTTAGTGATGTGACACCCATGGCTATGAGCACCAAAATCCACAGATTATTCCCCAAAACTCAGAAGAGCTGGAATTTATAACCCTGATATGTTGGATGTTATTGGGTGCGGTAAAGCACCTACCCCTCTTGGCCTTAATTCACGTATATTTATCCAAATGGTTAAGGATAGCTACTCATGACCAGAAACCAAGGAGTAAAAACAAGTAAATGGCTTGTCTAAAAGTTAGTTTCAACTAGTAAAAAATAGGCAAACTATGAGATCACGCCACAATTACCAGTATGGATTAGGAAGTGGTCCAATGTGAAAGCCTAAAGGTGAGAATGTTAGAAAGCAAGTCTTGGTCTGACAGATTTAGTGAGTAATCCTTATTTGCCACATACTAGTGTTGTGCAGTTCCTATAAAAACATATAGAGGATCTGAGCATTCGGACAACATACACTGTAGGGCTGGTGTCATACTGATTCTAAACACCTTCACCGAATATGTTGGCCTTCTGTTTCAGCTAGCTCACAGTGCCACTAGAATCTCCTCTTACCAAGGAGAGAATAGTTCTTGGCAACCATCGAGCATGACAACCCTGATCCCTCAGGACCCTGAAAACAATATACTACCTTTCGCTCAGTCACTCGTGCTTACTTAGTTTGTCTCCGAGAGATACACAGAATAAACAGTCAAGGCATTTTCAATAAGTATTTATTGAACAGTTGTTATTCTGGTGTAAACTAGATGAGCTGCAACAACCGTCAGACAGTAGCAGATATAAATAATTAAAGCACTATGAATGTAATAGGATGATAGAGTTCTACCATCCTACGATAATCATGAATACATACGAATATATAAAATACATGACAATAAAAGTGCATACTCCTACGATGCCTCCCTAACTAGATGTACCTAAGTGTACCTAGCATGCGTGTAGGTGTTGAGCCAAGTATCCTTCTAGGATAAAATCAACCCCATTACCTGAATTGAGAGACTGTGGGACCCCGTCTTGGTCTCGGGTTGGACACCCCGCAAGGGATGTTAGACTACTGCGAGCTGGAGTGTCTGCATGCAGGAAGCTAAGTGTCTCGCGTCAGTGTGCCGGCCGGGAAGTCCTGGTCTTTTCTGGCTATCCTAGCAAGATGTGATGTATATATACCCATTGGTCTCCCCGGGGGTTCCACCTCGCTGTATTACTTTGTCAGGCTTAGGATGACGTTGAGAATGAACTTTTTACATAGATATTATACAGAAGATATCAGCACTGCTATACTTCAAATAATCCTCATGCATAATTAGGCTGTCCGGTTTTAGGTTTAAACCTATAATAACTTATAAAACCACACCAAAAGGAAAATAGCCCTCACCAGTATAAACATATAAATACTGAAAAAACACCTTTGCAATCACAACCAAATGCCATTCAAAGAAAGGAAAAGGTGAGTGAAAGAGTCATTTCTGTTTCTTCCTGAAAGGGTGAATACAGGGTAACTTTGTTACATAAGGCAGCAGCAAGAAAGACTGGGCTAACATTATTCTGCTTGAGTTTTGTTGATTAGGGATGTCACTAAAATATTGTTTCTTATTTCTTTTGGTTTTTTTTCCATTTTGTGGTCTTAGGTCTAATGATGCAGGGTTTAGAAGCATGTTTTAGGCAATATTTAATTATTTTATAAACTGTAGAGAATCAGGAAATACATTTGATTCTTTCACTGATAGGCTGGTTTCAAACAAATATTTCCCGATATGTATAATCACATTTACCCACAGACAAAGAATGGGTGAAACCCTTTGATACACCAGCCCCTTTTCTAGGGAGTCATTATTGATAGTAGGTGAATTGCCAAACACCCTAGGCTTTAAACATTCAATGCAAGGTGCAGTGAGAGGTATATGTGAAAAGAGTTCTGTCACCAAGCAACTGGGATACTTGGGAAAACATGACAACAGATGTTTGGAAAACATGGAATGCAGTGTCACTTGAAATGCTGCTGCTAAAAGTTCTTACCAAGTTTAACAATGATTTGAGGATATTGTTTGTATTTGCAGTAATTCACCTACGTATATGAAAAAGTTGTGTGATGACCTGTCAAAATCAATACCTGAGCCGAAGAGCTTCCCTGTAAGAGATCCTTGCCATTTGAAAGAAGGTGTGCTGAAAGCAACTTTCTAATATTCAGAGTTATTGAAAAATACTATTGACTTTGTAGTCCATTCTGGTGCACTGTTTCATTATGTGTGGGAAGTAAAACGTAAATATTTTTCATGTTGAGCTTTGTGTGGCATCAATGATAGAGTAATTCCAACTGTGTCATTTAGCCAGTGAGTCTCAGTTCTAGAGGCTGTGAATGCTATATTATCTATGTGGCGATCGTTTACAGAATTTGTGCTTAGTTATGATGCCAAAAGTCAAGAAATGTGAGGATCTTTGGTCGCATATTTATACTGATGTGAAAAGAAGTACACTCTACTGCATTCTTAGATTTTTACAGGAAAACGTGATTGCTGTAGTGCACATAATAAAAAAACTAGAGTCTGAAAACACTCTTGTATTCCAAGTGTTCTGCGTAATTAGTGTACATGTGAAACATCTTCTTGAGAGTTGGCTAGGTGACACTTTTAGTGACTTTGGCACTGCAACATGTTCCATGTTAGAATTCTTGCCACTTGATAAGCAAAGAAATGCTGAGGAGAAATTCATGAAATTTCATTTTACAGTGCATGATAAATGGCTGGCATTGATGAATAGACATGTCCCTTCACCAACTATGAAAAGGATCACCAGACTTGGGTCTGGACGGCCTAATGCACTGCTCTAATCACTCAAAGGAGTGTAAATCAAAAAGACTTCTATAAATGTCAATAAAGTTTTATCTATTCAATCGAATGTTAATCACAGTATTCAAACGTCATTACAATAAACGACATCAAATTCTTGCTTGTAGTGCAGAGATTTCTTCATATGAAATCCATGGAAAATGTTCAAAATCACATAATCCCAATGTGGAGGAAACAATTCTTCAAAATCAGTTCTGTTTAAAAGTCCCAATGCATTTCGGGCTTTAAGGACAGCCCTTCATAAGGGGAATCTAGAAAAACGATATCTATGTTTTAATATAAAGCAACATGTGTGCAGACGTTTATACAACCCAAGAGGATGCGAGGAAGGTGAAATAAGGGTGATAATGGAATGAAATATGAGTAAGGGAAAGATGGAAAGGTTATCAGAATAAATTGGTAAGTGTGCCAGGAATAGTCAGTGAACAGGCTGTTGAAAACGGTGAAAAAACTGTGAAAAAACGGAAACAACCGTTATATTGTGGCTCAAGCAGTGAAGTTGTTCATGATTATGCATCGGCATTCGAGCAGGTGACGAAAATAATAATAAAGGAAAAGGGATGTGTACATGGCGTTCAGAATTAAATGAACGGGCTTTTCAAATGATCGTCATTAGCGTGAGGTGGTGAACGCGAGTCAATAGTGCCAGGTGTTGTTTAAACACGTGTGATCAAAAAACTTGAACAATACCGTTTAGAATAATACATGCAAATAACTAGTTAAAGACGTATGTTAAAACTTACAAAGCGGAGCGAAATGCTCCAAGTCTCATTGCCAACGGGTCCACATCACGAGAAACGTGAATGCGTGATTTAACGAAGAAAAAGCAAAAGTGAAAAACGCGTATCGACCGATTAGTGATAGTGGCGGAAGTGTGAATTAAGGAATGCTCACCAGAACACATTACATAGTAACGTGAAGAAGAAGTAGTCTTCAGAGGGGCAGTTCTTTACTCTGAAAGAAACATGCGGAGTATAAGGAACAAGTGCAACTTAGTTAACGTGATTGATAGAGTAGCGAATTGGATAAAACAACTCACCAAGAGTCGTACGTAGAACGGCTTGCCGGGAACCCGGTTGTAGCTGGCTCAGCAGAGCGCGATCTGAGGTGAGCCGTGCATGCTAGAGGCTCCATGAAAAACGATTAGAAAAAAAAAAAAGTGGACTAAAAACCCGAGGAGAGGTGTCGGCCATCTTAAAGTGTGTGAATTCAAAAATAGTAAAGGAACAGAAAAGGGTAAAGGTAAACAGTAGTGAGACAACGGGAAATAGATGAGGATAAAAATTCCAGTGGAGCAACAGATTCAGTAAACAAATGTATGATATTGGCTAATGGTAGAAGGAGAAAATTGAAAACAAGTCAAAACGCTATATTATACATATCAGTTAACATGAAAACAGGTCAGACACCTTCATTAAGAGAAAACCTCGATTAGAGAAAACATGCAATTCAAATTTGTCATTAAGTCCTAGTGGGGTGAGTGTTTGCAAAAACCAAATCCAGTATGTTTCACGCTGAGACAGTAATTTATTGGTATCTCTATCTGGTCGTTGTTCAAAAACTTCCAGTACCCCACATTTCAGTTGCACTATATTATGTCTTATATTGCGCCAGTGTTCAGCTATGGGGGAGCTTGTGGTTTGAGTTCTGATGCAACTTTTGTGCTCAGTGATCCGAGCTCGTAATGCTCTCTCTGTTTTGCCAACATAAAATAAATCGCATGGGCATTTAATAAAATAAACCAAATGATGGCTATTGCAAGTTGCATTAAATTTAAGGTGAATAGGTTTCCCTGATCTGGAATGATTGATAATATTCCCTTTGATGATATTACCACAGTTTGAGCAGTTCATGCATGTGAGCATACCTTTGTGGAGCACTTTCGGACTGGTCGGTTTGTTCAGGATTTCTTTTAAATTGCTTGCACGTTTGTAAGCAAACATGGGTGGTTCGCAAAACATCCATCATTTATGCACAAAAAAGAGCATGGCAGAAAAAATCTGAAACAGCGTCGTCTGATGAAAGCGGTGTTTCCATCACAGACACCCAAATGTCTCGACCACCTGTTTCCATAATATCCACTAGTGATCCAGCTAAAAGCGTTCCTTCAACATCGAAGACTTTTTTATCCACCAGCCCAGCTGCCAACGCACCACCTATAGAAACCGCACCTCCAAAACCCGCAGAGGTCACAGATTCGGGAAAGCCAAGCAGAAGGAAGAAACACTAGTTGTTAACATCTCATCGAAACAGCTTACTCAAACTCAAATGACTGTACTCAGTAAAGGCTGCTCCTTCGTTCCTACTAACCAAGCAAGAAGCCTGGATGCCCAAATTAAATTGTTTAGATTCACTAGAAAACTGAGATTACGATACTTCTTTTCCACCATTGATATACCTACGTCTATTCCTGAATCCACGGAGATGCAAGAATTTAAACCCAAGAGCACTTTCATTCCTCCTATATCACACAAGGCCATCGACTTGTTTGAGACCCTTGTCAAGCAAGATATAGCTAAACTACCTCTTACTTCCCATTCAAATAAAACCTATCTAAAAGCCAAAAAGACTGACTACGATCATTACAAAATGATACCAAACTACATTTCACCCGCGCAGACAAAGGTGGAGCCTTAGTGGTCATGGACCAGATTAAATATGATTACAAAATTGAAGATATGTTAAAAGACACTTCTACATATCTCCCTCTGACGTATAATCCTACCAACGAATTCTTAAGAGAGTTGGATACCATTCTAACTAGAGCTCTTGAAATGAAATGGATAACTCAAAAAACCAAAGAATATTTATTCACCAGATTTCCACAGAGACCCTGTCTGTACATGCTTCCCAAGATCCACAAATCACTAGAGGATCCACCTCTGAGACCGATTGTTTCAGGTTGTGGATCTATACAAGACACTCCAGGACGATACCTCGACACCTTTCCACAACCCATTGTCAAAGCTTCTGAAACATATGTACAAGATACCACACATTTACTGAACATTCTCAACCGCATCAACATTCCACCAAATGAGGATATCTGGTTATGTACAGTAGACGTTGTGTCACTGTATACTTCTATTCCTCACCTTGAAGGTATTGAAGCCATCGAGTGGGCATTACTCAGAACTGATGAATTGAGAGCTAACCGAGTGTTTTTACTTGAAATTCTACAGTTTTGCTTATTTCACAGCTATTTCCAATGGAAAGACCGGTTCTTTTTACAATCTAACGGTACTTCAATGGGATTTTCAGGAGCCCCCAGCTCTGCGAATATTTTTATGATGAAATTTGAAACAGAAAACATCCTGTGACAAGTTGAATGGTCCGAACATCTATTATTGTTTAAACGATATATAGACGACATACTCATCATCTGGCGAGGCTCACGAACTACACTAGTTGAAAATATCCTACCATTGAATCATATTCATCCTCGAATCCAGTTCACTTTCCAAATTGAAGCTCAGAGCATCCCATTTCTTGACGTACTCATCACTCTCCAAGAAGATCGAATCATCGCTACTCTGTTCACTAAAAAGACTAACCGCAACAACGCTCTGGACTACCAGAGTTTCCATCCTTGGTCACTTAAACGCCACCTACCCTATAGTCAATTTCTAAGCATTAGGCGGATACATTCAAATGAGCATACTGGCATGCAGACAATTGAGATATTTAAAGACAAATATCAGTCAAGAGGATATCCCTCTACAGTGATTCAAAAAGCAGCAAACAGAACTTTGAAACTCAAAAGAGAACAACTTCTGACCAAATCAACCAAAGCTAATTCATCTAGAAGAGAAGTTTTTGTGTCTACCTATTCCACTCAATCCAAAATGCTTAAAACGATTATCCAAGAACGAGGGTCGCTGCTACAATCAGAACCAGACTTTAAAGGCATGTTTTGCGAACCACCCATGTTTGCTTACAAACGTGCAAGCAACTTAAAAGAAATTCTGAACAAACCGACCAGTCCGAAAGTGCTCCACAAAGGTATGCTCATGTGCATGAACTGCTCAAACTGTGGTAATATCATCAAAGGGAATATTATCAATCATCCCAGATCAGGAAAACCTATTCACCTTAAATTTAATGCAACTTGCAATAGCCATCATTTGGTTTATTTTATTAAATGCCCATGCGATTTATTTTATGTTGGCAAAACAGAGAGAGCATTACGAACTCGATCACTGAGCACAAAAGTCGCATCCGGACTCAAACCACAAGCTCCCCCATAGCTGAACACCAGCTCAATATTAGACATAACATAGCGCAACTGAAATGTGGGGTACTGGAAGTTGTTGAACAACGACCAGATAGAGATACCAATAAATTACTGTCTCAGCGTGAAACATACTGGATTTGGTTTTTGCAAACACTCACGCCGCTAGGACTTAATGACAAATTTGAATTAGCATGTTTTCTCTAATCGAAGTTTTCTCTTAATGAAGCTGTCTGACTTGTTTACATGTTAACTGATATGTATAATGTACCGTTTTGACTTGTTTTCAATTTTCTCCTTCTACCATTAGCCAATATCATACATTTGTTTACTGAATCTGTTGCTCCACTGGACTTTTTATCCACATCTATTTCCCATTGTCTCACTACTGTTTCCCTTTTCCCTTTTTTGTTCCTTTACTATTTTTGAATTCACACACTTTAAGATGGCCGACACCTCTCCTCAGATTTTTAGTCCACTTTTTTCATTTTTTCTAATCGTTTTTCATGGAGCCTCTAGCATGCACGGCTCGCCTCAGATCACGCTCTGCTGAGCCAGCTACCACCGGGTTCCCGGCAAGCCGTTCTACGTATGACTCTTGGTGAGCTGTTTTATCCAATTCGCTACTCTATCAATCACGTTAACTAAGTTGCACTTGTTCCTTATACTCCGCACGTTTCTTTCAGAGTAAAGAACTGCCCCTCTGAAGACTACTTCTTCCTCACGTTACTATGTAATGTGTTCTGGTGAGCATTCCTTAATTCACACTTCCGCCACCTTCACTAATCAGTCGATACACGTTTTTCACTTTTGTTATTTCTTCGTTAGATCACGCATTCACATTTCTCGTGATGTGAACCCGTTGGCAATGATACTTGGAGCATTCTGCTCCGCTTTGTAAGTTTTAACATACGTCTTTAACTAGTTATTTGCATGTATTATTCTAAATGGTATTGTTCAAGTTTTTTGATCACGCATGTTTAAACAACACCTGGCACTATTGACTCGCGCTCACCACCTCACGCTAATGAGGATCATTTGAAAAGCCCGTGCATTTAACTATGAACACCATGTTCACATCCCTTTTCATTTATTATTATTTTCGTCACCTGCTCGAATGCCGATGCATAATCATGAACCACTTCACTGCTTGAGCCACAATATAACGGTTGCTTCAGTTTTTTCACAGTTTTTTCACCGTTTTCAACAGCCTGTTCACTGACTATCCCTGGCACACTTACCAATTTATTCTGACAACCTTTCCATCTTTCCCTTACTCATATTTCATTCCATTATCACCCTTATTTCACCTTTCTCGCATCCTCTTGGGTTGTATAAACATCTGCAGACATGTTGCTGTATATTAAAACATAGATATTGTTTTTCTAGATTCCCCTGATGAAGGGCTGTCCTTAAACCCGAAATGCATTGGGACTTTTAAACAGAACTGATTTAGAAGAATTGTTTCCTCCACATTGGGATTATGTGATTTTGAACATTTTCCATGGATTTCATATAAAGAAATTTCTGCACTACAAGCAAGAATTTGATGTCGTTTATTGTATCAACGTTTGAATACTGTGAATAACATTCGATTGAATAGATAAAACTTTATTGACATTTATAGAAGTCTTTTTGATTTACACTCCTTTGAGTGATTGGAGCAGTGCATTAGGCCGTCCAGACCCAAGTCTGGTGATCCTTTTCATTTATGATTATAGGCTTGCAGGGCCTTTTCCTTTTGCACGCAATTGAATATACTGTCCAAATTCGATTCCTTGTTCTAGTTTTACCCTTTATTTGTTCAAACTGAGTGCATCCAGGTTGCTTCTGACTCTGCCTTCACCAACTATGGCATTTGAATTCAATGAAGTCTCACTGAGGTACTCTGTACAAGTTCTAGATCATTTCCGTAAATGGGAATTTTCTCCAGACTTTGTATAGAACAGCTTATGTTTTTTACAGCTTTATTAACTAAGGACACATGCACCAGTTCAACACACATTTGCAGAACCTGTCCCAGAGAAACGCAATCTTCAGGTGCACCAGTATTGGCATGGAAAGCTATTTCAGTGGCCAGAGTTAGCAAATTGTGTACTGGCTGTTTTGGCGTTGCCTGTCTCAAGTGCCAATGTTGAGAGGGCCTTTACACCGATAAATGTTTACTTGGGAAGGAAAGAGCGAGTGTGCATGACCAAAGACACACTAACACACTATCAGTGAAGAAAGCAAGCAATAATAAAAGCAAAACGTTCCATAAACACTGGAAAATCACTGTTTTTGTTGTTCTTCATTGTGCGAAAATGTGTAACCACTGATAAACACTGTTTTTTTACGGTATTGAAAACACTGGAAAAAAAACACCAGAATTTACCAAAAATAGAAACTGAAAACAGGAAAGCCTATGCATAATGTATGAGGTTTTTACCAGGGAAAATCCTGTGTTCTGAATGCAGTGTTGTAAGAACCGTTATTCCTGTAATGTAGGAAAGAATATAGGTGAAGGGTTACAATGTTACCTGTGCCTATATAAGGGTACCTATATGGAATCTAACACCCACCCCTCATCTTACTGGATGACATAATTCAAATTCTAAACGTTCTACTAGGCAGACTAGGCATTGGTACGCAAATAACTATAGACAAACAAATAGTCATGATACTAAAATGTTTAAAAATGTCTAAAACAATCTTTCAAAAGAGGAGGAAAATAAAGGGAATTGTCACTCAAGCCATAGTTCTCATATGTCCGTATGTATAGTTCGAACTACGATAAGCGTCTGAAAGGAATGCAAGTCCCTAAAAAGTGTCAATTTGTTTTTGAGTTCCAATGTTAGTTTGTTTAAACAAGGCAAACTTCTTCCAGCACACAATGAGCCACTTGTTTATGTGCCCTGGTTGGTAGACGCAACATTACTGTTGCCTGCCTTTGCAGACGACGATCCCTGTTACACCTTGCATATTACGTCAATTGAGCACAGATGATCTTCTGTACTACCAGCAGCTGATGCTGGGCAGCCTGTGGAGCTTCCAAGGCCTGGGTGTCAGTGGAGGAGCCAGTATCCATTCTAACAGGAGCCCTGACTACCTGTGGATTCTCCAGCAATGCCGCCTACATTATTGGAGTACTCTGGGGACACTGCAGAACATGGGCCGTTATCGGGTCAAGTAAAGCATCAACGTCCAGTTGCACACATGATGGAAGTGTCAGACAGAGATCCAACACGCATTCTTCTCCGCAAAACAGGCATTGGAGGACAGGTAATATGCAGTCCATCCAGACTGGTCTAAATGACAAGAACCAAGATGCACTTAGTTCTCTCGGGCGAGGTGTGCCCAGATGTTGTACCATGCGATCACTGTATTTTCACTCCTGGAGTACTATTTCCATCTCCTTGGTGACTGGGACGTCCATTGCATAGCAGAAAAATTACGATCAGGATGCCTGCTGTTAGAAACAGAGTCATCGGAAGTCCCAGAAAAAAGCTACAGAATACGGAACGTATAAAGTTTGGTATAACTCCAAGAACCATCTGAAAGGTGCCTAAACGTCCGGAACCTATGTTCTTAAGTAGGTGGACGATACCTGTCGTATCAGACATGTTAAAGATACGATTTACCATTTCTGTGAAATGGAAGGGGCAGGTTGTACGTATGAGTGCCTGCATCCCGGCTGAAGACCTTGCGATCTGGAGATCAAACGTCTCTCGAGCGGAGGTTAAGGGCACAGTCTTCTGTAGATTAATGGCTTTCATTCTGCTCAAAGTATCAAAGCGTATTAAAGAAACATTTAATGTAGGCCATAACAGCGCTTCCCTAACTGTATGTGTTGGTGGAAACAATACATTCATATAGCAAGTAACCCTGGAGCTCACGGTTACCAGATATGCGATGCCCGGAAACATCCCACAACAACCTTGATCGTTCAGCATCAGGTAACACTCATTCGAAAGTAGCCTGAACACTGGTGTAATCACGGCTGCCGGGGCACTCCTCAAGTGACAGGATAAGTTAGCTACTGAACCATTACAGGCCTTGTGCAGCATTATATCCTGACATATGAGAGATCCACTCAAAGCGTTCTCACAGTTTATACCGCTCAGAAACACTTCTAGATCCCGACTCCTGCATCAAAATCTGTATGGTAATTCCCAAGATTCCGTGATGAATTCCCTACCCATTTCTTCATATCTACCTGTCTGCTGTTGTTCTAGGCAATACTGTACTTGGAAATTTGTGACTGGCAGAATTATATGGCCATGGATTAACCTTTCTGGGGACGGTGATTCTGACACTCTAAAAGCTAATCTGTCCAGTTTTTCAATACGCAACATTGTAGATTTTGCTTTCCTTTGTGCCATTTTTGTTTGTTTTTCTGTCAGATTGTATGCGGAAAACAGGGACCTACTGTTGATAACATTCCAGGGCACATAGCCTGTGGCCAAAGGTTTCAGGGTCCAGCTTAATAACATAATAGAACGCAATTGTGATTGCCCGTGCTGTAATAAGGGCAGATCTTGTTCTAGTACATAAATAGCAGAAGATACAATGTTGCCCTGTGAATAAAACCTGGAAGTTAATGTAGTCTTACCATTTTCAACTACGGCTAAAGCTTTCTCTAAGTTAATCCTATGTATTTCTCGTAACCTTCCCGCTGCTTCTTGTTGGGAGATTTTCCAGATTTCATTATAGTCAGCATATAAGAAACATTTTTTATTTGGCTTTCTGGGACCCAATAAAAATCCAGTAGGTCCACATCCTCTGTAAGTAAGGATAAGTGTTGTTTCACCTGTGTGAGTGTTGAGGTTTTTAGCCTATTGAAGCATAACTTCCCAACACCGTATTATGTCACTACCCTTGAATGTTCTTTTTGTACATAGCATGGGTCCAGCCAGTGGATACTAAACCCTTCGGTTGTACCTTTGAATCTTTCCTGACATCTATTAGTGTCTGTGGGCCAAATCAACCATCCCGTTCAATTGGGGTCTTATCTATTGTATTGCATGATGTCCTCTAGCGTAATCCCTTCCTGTGATGTATTGTTACCCTCTGTGTGTGATGGTGTTGGCAACCGAGGTGAGTTCAAATCCTTGTTCTTGGTCATTGCAAGATAGTTTGTTGCACAGTTTCATTGAAAACCATGATTTGCTGAGGAATAAGGCATGCTTGAAATAGTGCTTCTGTTTCCTGGACCTGCCAGTCTCTAGTACCCCAGATGATTTTAAGTCTATAGTTATGTTATGTTATAACGTATTTATAGAGCGTGCAGCTACTCAGAAAGAGTGTCCTGGCAGAGCACAACGTTTAATGGAAACAGGTAGAGACAGCTCATAAAGAGAGGGAAAATTATTGCTGGAATAGCCATGTTTTGAGCTGTTTCCTAAAAAGCCTGATATCAGATAATTCCCTCAATGTGGCAGGAAGTTTATTCTACAAGTGGGAAACTTGAACTTGAAAAGAACGGCCACTTTACGAGAGCGTGCAAATTTGGGCACACTCATCAAATATAGATGGGATGATTTTAGGACTCTGCCAGGCGAGTAGAAGCTCACTCTTCTCTTGATGTAATGAGCACCGGAGCCGTGCAGAGCTTTAAAAGCCAATGTCAGGGCCTTAAACTGAATTTTACGGTGGATAGGAAGCCAATGTAGGTTCCTAAGGTGGGAGGAAATGTGAGCATGGGGGCCCAAAATAAGGATGGCTCTAGCTGCAGCATTCTGCACCACCTGGAACTTACTTAATAGATATTCCCGAAGACCCAAATAGAGGGCGTTAGCGTAGTCCAGACGTGAGGTAATAAGAGCCTGGACTACTGTCCTTCTGTGGGCAAGTGACAGAAGAGGTAGAAATTTACGCAGTGTTTTCAAAGTTCCGTAGCAGGTTCCTGCCACTGATTGAACCTGCTTCTTCATATCCAAGGAATCATTCATTTGTACCCCAAGATTTCTGGCTGCTCCCACGAGGACTGAGGGGGGACAAATCAGACGGTCACCACTGCCTTCATTCATCTGGATCAGAGGCCCGAAGAGAATCATTTCTGACTTTGCCGAATTACACTGAAGCTGGATAAGACTAAACCAGGAGAAGATTTTTCTCAGGCAGTTATTGATTTTCTCACCGTCAAAAGTTTATCCTTTTGTACAGGTGAACAATAACTGAGTGTCGTCGGCATAAGATATAATTATGGCTCCCCCTCTTGAGCCAGAGGAGCGAGGGGGGTCATGTATAAATTAAACAGTAAAGGACATAGCATAGACCCTTGTGGTACCCCAACCTTCATAGGAGGCATACAGGAGGAGAAAGGGGTGTTCCAAATTTCCTGTTTTCTATTCCCCAGAAAGGAGGAGAACCATTTCAACACCATGCCCCCCACTCCGCAGTCCCTCAATCTCTGAAGGAGTCTATCATGGGGCACGGTGTCAAATGCGGCGGACAGATCTAACAATATTAAAATCGCTCTTCCGCCTGAGTCGAGAGTCCCTTTGATGGAATCAGAGATCTCAAGGATAGCCGTTTCCATGCTAAAATTAGCGCGGAAACCAGATTGGCTCATGTGAAGAAGGTTATTCGATTCAATATATTCAGTAGTGATTTGGTTCACATATTTTTCAATTGTTTTGGCGAAAAAAGGCAGTAGTGAGATGGGTCTATAGTTAGAGGCTGCTAATGGATCCGCTGAAGGTTTCTTCAGCATCTGTAGGATTTTAGCCTGCTTCCAGATAGAAGGAACCTGGCCGCTGCTTTAAGACAGATTCAGCACTCTGTTGACCTCAATGTTAATAACGTCTGCCACTTTCGCCAGAGTTTTGACAGGTCAGGGTTCTGATGGGTAGCCTGTTTTTAAACTTTTCATAATCGAGAGGAATTGTTCCAAGGTGATCGAAGGGAACTGAAGAAAGGAGGTGTTACATAATGGATTGGCACCCGAGAATTGAGTACTAGTCAATATGCTAGAGGGAAGGTTTAGAAGAGTTTGGATATCAACTATTTTTTTAATGAAAAAACAAAGCTAATTGGTGTGTCCAGCCTTCAGATGCTTCACGTTTGGAGGTGATTGCTGTGGGCGACGTGAACTGTTTTACAATTTTGAAGATTTATTTTCCTCCAGAATTTTATGATGGCACAATTTTAGTTCTTATTTATATAATGTTTTGCTATCATGACTAAAATTTCTCCTCCACGCCCTTTCCAGCCATTTACAGGCACTTTTACATTTGCTCTAATTTTCGTTGAACCAGGGGGCAGATCGATTTAACGTCCTTTGTGGATGTAGGGACTCCGGCACCAGGAGCTCTGCGCCTTGCTTTATCCAATTTTCCAAATTCACTGCGTCCACCTCTAGCTCATTACTTCTGGAGAGGGGTTGGGCTGACAACACAGTGTTAAATGTTTCGGGGAGTATTTTGTGGAAAGGTCTTGATTTAAAAGGGGGTTGCTTTTTGTAAAGTGAGTCCAACCTTCCTGATTTTGGAAATTTTCAAACCTATTAAAAAACAAGCATTTGCAATGCAATAGGTCTCGCATTAATTAAGTTTGAGCTATTGGCACTTCTAAATATTGCAACACCAATTGCAACAAAAGTCTATAATTTGTAGGCAACAAAAAGTGTATTTATTTTTGTAGCAATGCTGGCATGCTTCACTTTAGATGAATATGTTTAGAAGTAAAATGCGTCATACTGTGATTGCTTCAATAGTTAATAGACTTGGTCCAATATATGACCCTCCTCATGTGTAGGACTAGTTATAAGGGGTAGCATATTCAAAGACGCTAGAGCCTCGTAGAGTGACGAGCCTTAAGAGCTCTCGGGCATGTCCACGTGGACATTAAAATCTCCTAGGGCTAGGCAATGATTAAATCTGAGGGCAAGTGGTGCCAATGCCTCAACCAGTCCCCTTAAAAAGGGTCCTGCATATCCCGGGGGTCTATAGATCAGGGCTCCTGCCAATGATTGATGGGCATATATAACGCAATGAAATCCCAAACTTTCCACCCCTCGAATTTCATCCATAGGGATGAGTTTAGCCGAAATATCATTTTTGGTAATCATTGCAGTGCCCCCACCCTTCCCAGTTATACGGTCCTTCCTCACAATGGAGTAGCCTGGTGGTATTGCGATCGCCAAGGAAGGATTTGAACTTTCCGAGAGCCAGGTTTCTGTTAAGAATATTATGTTTGGGTTAGACTCTGAAATCAAGTCGGAAACATGCTGGGCGTTTTTGTTCAGGGAGCGAGCATTAAGTAAATAAATTCTAATGCTCTCTGGCCTCCCTGCCTCCCCTTGTTTCCCATTTGCAGAGGGCTCAAGCTCCCTAGCTATATATGTGGAGCTAGTCCAGTGTCCTTCCATAAGTCAAAACCTTGTTCAGACAACTGGGTAATAAAAGAAACAGAGTAAATCTGTTTGGTGTTTGTAAACATATATTTCTGCACTAGTTTTGGTGCAACCTTATAATAATATGAGGCTTGGTCTGACGTGTAAAACCCTGAAAAATATGGACTTTTCGGTACAAATGTTTTTGGACTGCTTTTCGGTGGTGTTAGGCAATGTTCCCATTAGTGGTATGTAAAAACATTTCTGGGATTAGCAGATTCATGCAGAAAATGATGATCATATGATAGCAATACATTGTTTTAAAATCGTCTTCCAACAATTCACTATCAGAAAAGACAGCAGAATTTTCTAAATCAGAAAACATATTAGTTACAGTCTCATAATCCCAATCATCAGAAAATGTACTGGAGGTACTGATATCACTCATTGATATTTTATTAAAAATGTAGTATTATTGATATTTTAAATAAATGTAGTATTTTTAAAAGTTTGGTCGGGCCAAATATATCGTAATCAACCATTAGGTATAGGATTTGCTGTAATATTCACTGATGACAAGTCTCTTTGTTCACGATGTGATGAAAGGTGAGGTTTCAGAATCTGATTCACTTTTGATGCTGCAGAGCTTTGTCTCAGATAAGTTCCATTAATAGGCATGCTAAAAACAGTTACTAAGCCTATGCAGAAAACAAAGAAAAGTAGCCCTGTGATTACCCAAAGTTCTAGCCAAGGTGATAGCAGGTACGTCTTTTTAAGAAAGACAAAGAAGGCTATGATTTGCTGCTAGTGAGTTTTTTGAGCTGCAATTGTTTCAGGTTCACTTGGATCCAATGAAAAGGTATCAAGGTCGATGGAGTAGCTGGATGCAGTTTGATCTATTTTTCATAGTTCTGCAGGTTTTCTTGAACTTGTAGATGGCTCTTGTTGAGGCATGTTGATATAGACATCAGAGTTTGGTCAAATAGAAATTGTCTTTTATTTTGATTTTAGAATTGATTTTGAACTTCAGTTTCAAGAGGAACGAGTTCCATGGCATTATTGCATAGTCCTTCATTACATGCAGGGGACTCTTCAAATATGATGAGCCTTTCTGTTCGAATTTCCTGTATAGTAGTGAGAGGAGGGCGTGGGCTACTCAGGGGCCCACGACGCCTACTATTCAGTATTGGCCGCATAGTGTGGTTTGATCAGGTGGATGGATATAAATCTTTTCTCTTTTTTTCCAGCAAGAGGCTGCAGAAGTACAGTTCTTGTTCCTTCAACTGCTAGAACAAGCACAGGTTTCCTATACGATGGCCCAAATTCCTTTTTGTCTGCTATTTGTTCTCTGACCAGATCCCCAACTTTAGGGACCCAGACAGGTCTGGCAGTGACTGTCTTGACTTCCCCACTGATGGTCCTCTTACTTGGACATTGCATTGTAGTGCCATGGATTCATTTAGATCCTGTAAAACAGTCAAACGTTTATGGATGTCAAAAGGTTTTTCATCCGCTACTGTGCCTTCACATTCAATATCAGGTACACACATTCTCATCTCGAATAGGACCTCATAAGGAGTGACACCCCCTAGAGAACTTCTTGGCAGTTGTTCAACGTTCTTTACACTCCAATCAAATGTTTTACCCACTACCAACCAAACCTAATACTCTAGCTGTTAAAAATTGCTTTAAGTCCCGATTTTTCCTTTCCACTTCCAAATTTCCCTCGGGATGGTACTGAGAGGAGTACTGCAATCCTACACCCAAACCTCCCATGGCTTCCTTGTAAGCCCTAGAGCTAAATGTGGGGCCATGGTCAGAATGTAATGTGTCAATTGTGTATGTCCCTATAAAGACTCGCAAATCTTTCATAAATGTTCAAGCGTCAGCTAAACGCTGGGCCACACCCATAGGGATCTAGAGCAGAAGTCCACTGCAACCATGATATATATGTAGGCCCCATCTGTTTTTAAGGGACTGCAGTGGTCCAAATAAACACACTCCAGAGGTGTGCCTGATAATAATAAAAGGATATGTGCTGGTCGTGTAATGGTGGAGCCTTTCATCAGCTGGCAGATGTTGCATTGCAAGATATAATCTTTAGTTTGCTTTGTTAGACCAGGCCACTTTAGGGTTGTTACAATAATGAAACAGTCACTGTAACCCCTGCCTGTGCAGAACCTATACCCTTGTATGCTGAAAGAATTACACCCAACCTGTGATCCATGTTTGGTATTACTCTCTCCCCCACTCCAGGAATCTGAGCAAATGGAATGTTATTGGCATCTAGCTTATTGGGGTATTTGAGTGAATTTTTTTCGGTAGTGCCTATTTATTGCGTGTAGCAATAATTGCAACCATAATCTCACCGTCTATTCTCGTTTTTTGAATGAGTGATTGCAGCTATGGAAGCCATACGTACAACCCCCTTTGCGGCTTTGTCAGCCTTGAATTGGCTTCAGCGTGAACGTCATCACATTAATGACTCAGTGTATGTATCACAGGAGCCATTGGTAGTTCGTTTTTCAACTCCACTACCTGTTCCCATAGCGTTGTGTGCTTAATTGTGCCACCTTTTGCATCTTTTAATCCATTCTGTCCCCAGTGTTGCAAGTACTTATTGTACGACTGTACACAGTAAAATGAGTCACACACAATTAGTGTGGGGAATTCTCGATCCGTATTTACCAGTGCCAGTAACAGGGCTTTTAATTCTGACAACTGTGCCTTGCAATCTCCTAGAGACTGAGTCTTTGTACAACCCGGATGAAATTTTCCATCCTGCGTGTGACCTTTAACGATCGCGCATGCGGCGCTGTATTGCTGTGTACTGCCAATGGCCGGCTGAACAGATTGTGAGTGTAAACTATATATTCATACTGATCTAGAGGCATTATTTCATTCGGGAGAGGATATTCTTGTTCATATTGCAGGAATGCTTGCATTTTTAAAATTGGGTCGTACCTGTATTCTACGTCTGTTGCAGTGAGAGAGTTAGCCCATTGCATCCATCTTGGATGTATGCTTTAGTGTAAAGGATGCTTGACTTTGTCACAGCCTCTAAGGCTGGTACAGGAGTCACGACAACTATTCGTTTCCCCTGAGCTAGTGCTCTTTCTCTCATTACGGCAGTCTGTACCGCTGTCAGATTTTTTTCAGTTGAAGAGAAACGCAGCTCAGCGTTTGTGTACAAAATGGGATTTGTATGCTATTGGTATTGTTTCACCTTCATTATAAGTTAGGCAGGTATACCCTGATTGCCCTGCAACTATACGGATCACCAGGTTGTGTACATTCACACATGTTTTAAGTGCTTTGAAGCTATCATGTCAGCTTGTAGGGAACAAAGGATATCGGTGTGTTCCTGTGTCCATTGTCTAACTGAAAAGGCAGGTTTTATTAAATCGTAGAAAGGTTCAACCCTTTCTGCGTAATCCAAAATGTATGTTCTGCCAAATTCTGGAATCCCAGGATTGATTGTAAGTTTTTCAATGATTTCGACGGTTGTACCAGTGCACACTTTTCTAAAAAGTTAGCTGCTAGGCTTTTCCCTTCACTTGAAAGCTCATATCCCAGAAAAAGGACATTAAAGTGGGCTATCGCAGTTTTTTTAAAGTTGACTTTGTAGCCCTCAGAAGCAAATCCCAGTATTATGGTATTCACTCTCTTCAAGTGTTCCTCCAGGTCATCATCTGATAGATAAATATCATCTACAGAGGACAATGCCTCTTCATCTAAATGTTGAAGCAATTCAGTTACTCTGGCCGAAAACAACTTCAGGCTGTTCTTATACCACTGGGGAGTCTAAAAAATTGCCGCTGGGAGCCTAACGCGGAGAATGCTGTTAAATACCTGCTTTCAGGCGCTGTATTTTGGCAGAAGAATCCATTTGTGATATCTGGTGTTGTTTTGTATTTTTTCCGCACAATGTTATTAATTAGGCACTGTGTGCATTTTGTGCTATAAATGTCTTTGTGCAAGTGTTTAAATGTCTGTAATCCAAAACTAGACGATCTGAGCTGTCAGGTTCCATGACCGGAAACAGAGGATTATTCATTTGAGAGGTGCAAGTTTAATCAGCCCTTGATATTCAAGTTGATCTAAGATCTCCCTGACATTTAGCTTCTTGCTTTATTGGATACTGCCTTTGTGGAGTTGGAGTATTCTCTAATGGAATGTGTGGTGGGTTTAGTCCTCATCCCATCCAACATGGTTTTGGTATAATTACGGGGCTATGGCTACCGCCCACTCCTGTGCATATGTGTATTTTAGGTATTTGGGAACAAGGTCGGAAAAGGCTGATAAAATTACAGTTTCTCCCCAGGGCAATCCATGACGAATGCTAGCAACCAATCTTGTTCAGCTAAAAGGATATCATAACCAAACGTCAGGTTCTCCCAAAAGAGACCTTTTACATTCCTGGGCTTGTTCCCCTCCATCTCGAGTGTTATTTCATATAACTTATGCAGGATGCTTACTCTAGTATCAGGTGCTTCCACTGTGATATAATCATTTACGTCTCCTGTCACCAGAAATTCCAACAGGTTATGGCGAGCTATTGTCACTTCTGCCTCACTGTCAGAGCCCATTCCCCATTCAATTGTTGAGTCCTCCGAATTCTGGGCATGTCTGACCTTTAGACCTGCAACCTTTAACTGAGGTTTTAGTTTGGATTTATCTTCTTTGTATTTATTTATGTATTTTTTTGCTTTACCAACACATTACAAAGTCAATTCATTCATCTTTTAACAGCATCCCCCCTCCCCCCGGGTCCAAAAAGTAGAGAGAGCATATTATATTTACAAGCATAAAGGCAAAATCATTTGATGTGAATGCACATTTCAACATTATCTATACAGTAACAACGAAAAAAGGAAAATAAAGTAGCTGCCTTATCTAGGAGAGGAGTGCAGAGACATAGAAGCGCCAAAAAGAAAAACAGATAGGAGGAGAGTGAGAGTAAGCAACAGGCAACGAAAGGCAGGGCGAGGAGGCACAGAGGGGGGGCTGGGGAGAGATGGGGGAGGCCGAGGGAGTCAAAAATACAAAACAATTCATTATTCATCTTAAGTGTTCAATGTGTCGAGCCATCTAGTCAGAGGATCCCAAACCACCAGACCCTTTTTTCTTGCCCGTCTTCCCTTTTTGGCATAGATTGCTCTCTCCAACCTATGAGTGGCGAGTAATCTAGCTTGCCATTGGCTGAAAGACAGAGGATTCAGATCTTTCCAGTGCATAGCAATGCATATCTTCAAAATGGCCTTCCTTGGGATCAAGCCGGTCATATTGCCCTAACATGATAGTAGTTGGCGTGGGTTGAATATCTTAAGAGAGGATTCTACTTAAAAACAATTGTACCTCTTTCAATAGTGGCTCAAGTTTAGGGCTTATAGCGAACATATGCACGGAATCCGCACTATATTCTGTACAACGCGGACAAGTAGTACCAGGACCGGGTGCCCATTTGGCAAACCTACTAGGGATTATATACATAAAATATCCTGTTTTATAACATTGCGCTTGCAATTTAGGGAATAATAGATATATTTGTGCTAGGCCCAAGGCGGAGCAAAAGGCATTAGATGGAGAATTTAATTTCACCTGCCATTTAGCGTCTATTTTACTTAAATCATCTGTCTTCGGGGGGCGTGGCCAAGCCGCAGGCCGGTATGGTCGTGCAGCTCTGAAGCTCCTCCGGCCGCCTGGGCATATCTCCATTGTCCTGCTTTCCAGCTCTGCCCAAACACCTGCAACATGCTGCCCTGAGACATGCGGAGCTCCCTGATCCATTGGAAGCTCTGAGGCGCTTTTGAAACAATGCCTGCATGGGAAAGATTTGCCTAGTGCAGTGTCTGATCCCGCGAGCCTAAGATGGTGGCAACTACTGGATCTGCAACAACCCGGCGATGAGGTGGCAGATGCCGTGTGTGTTGTGGGGTGCGGCGTGAGCGTCTGCGGTGGGCGGGCGGGGGAGCAAGTTGTGGCGCTGACCATAGGTGCACCAGAAAGTCCGTCAACCTCCTGCGGACATTTGCTGGCGTGGCCTCTGACGCGGCATGCTTACTGGGGCATCGGCTCGTGGGAACAGGGCCCGTGGGCGGGCTCTCCCACCCGACCGGGCAGTGGTGTGCTCCTGATGGTGGGGGCAGGCCAGGCCGCTCCTGACATGGTCTAGTCGGCGCCCGGCTCAGCCCTCTTGCCTTATTTGCCCTTCGGTCCCCAATTAACCCCCGGGGCGGCTCCAGTCACCACTGCGAACCGTCGGCAACGTTTGTTTGCCATCATTATCCCCACACCTGCCTGGGATTTGTTTTCTCCACCGCATCTCTCCTTGCCCAGCTGGCATTGATAGCCCTCATTTGCCTGCATTGGTCCAGGGATTGCATGGCGTGAGTCCTGTAGCCTGGGCCCCTCTGCCTGCTTACAGCCCCAGCTGGCCATCATTCTGCCTCCTGCAGCAGTCCATGGTGTGGCGCGAGATCAGTGCCAGTGATCCCAGTGGCTGACCCTTCAGTTTTATTTTATCTGTAGGTCCTGCTTTCTTACTGCTCCCCCTGGTCCTGTTGTGTTGTCCAGCCTGTGGCCTGAGCCCCGTTGCCTGCTTCTAGCCCCGGCTTGCTGTCATTATGCCTCTTGCCCTCTTCCATGGCGTAACGCAAGTCCAGTGCCATTGTGCCCAGTGGTTGGCTCTTCCGTTCCACTTCATCTGCCGGTCCCACTCTCCCTCACCGGCTGCCCTGGTTCTGTTGTCCAGCCTGCGGCATTGGCTGTACAGACCAGAAACAGCGCCTACTTACATTTGACAAAGTATCGGACACAGTGCAGGGGCAATCCAACGATATGGTGGAGGGGGGACAGAACATTTTGACTGCTGAGGACTCCTCCAACCAAATGTGCTATCTCCTGCAAGAAATGTGTGCTGGCTTTAAGGTGCTGGATGTGAGATTCGACTCCTTGGACAAACACATGAAGGATATGGGGGTCAAGATTCAGGCACACGATAGGCGCCTAGATGTTGTAGAATCTCGCACCTCGCATCTCGAAGATGGCACCGCGTAGACGCTTAAAAGGCTAGACCACGCTGAATGAATCCTAAAAGAAGTCGCCATCAAAAACGAGGACTTGGAATCGCGCAGCCGCCGCAATAACATGCTCATTATTGGCGTGCCGGAATCCACTGCTACTGGTCGCATGGACACCTTTGTGGAGACGGTCCTCATTGATCTCTTTGACAGAGAAGTATACGGCTGGGTTCGTGGTGGAACGTGCACATCTCTCTCTTGGACCTCGGCCAAATCCTGGTTGCCCGCCTAGACCTATCATAGCGGAAACTATGAACTTTAGAGACTGGAACACTGTGCTTAGACTGGCACGTGAGCATGACGAAACCACATGGCAGGGCTCCAAACTATCCCTGTTCCCGGATTTGACAATTATGGTGCAGGAGGCCAGAAGGAAATTTAACGGAGTGAAGGCTGCAATGAAGAATCTCGGACTGAGGTATGGCATGCTGTATCCAGCACAGCTTAAAGTTTAGTTTGACGGCAAGTCCCGCATATTCGGCAGTCCTGCTGAAGCACAGGAATTCTGCCAAAAGTACAAAGCTCATAACGCTCGCTCTAACAATGAACACAGTCTCTCACCACCACTGAGCGGATCTAACGTTAGTATGGAGCTCTTTTCAGACTCTGGACATGGTTGACTCCTTATGTGGGGTTTATTTCCCTTTTTTCTTCACGTCAGCTGTTGTTTCATTCAATGAGACTAACTTTCCTCTGTGTTTAGCTTATTTCCCTATGGCAACCGAGGCGCAGCCTCCCTCCCCTGGTGAACACCATAGATATATTTTTTGATATAGCTTTAAACCTTTTTTTGGAGTTGTGTTTGGTAATTCTGTTCCACTTGGAACATTGCTCTTCTTCTGCAGGATGGGGATTGCCTCTCAGTAAGGGATGTGAGGCTGGGTGGGGGTGGTGAGAGGGGGTTAGTTCTTGCTCATTGTTAATGTACTATGTACTCAGTCAATATGGTCAGGTGCATTAGGGAGGCTCGATTGTTGCGCGACAGATTTGTAATATCAGCATTTACTTGGCTAAGATAGGACATAACTCTACCCCCTCAGATTAAGCAGTTGTGACTTGGAAGGAACATTCAAGGCCTAAATGACACATGTAAGATACATTAGGTGCTCCATTATCTTCTTAGACACAGAATTGACATTGCCTTCCTCCAGGAGACCCACCTGGCCAAATCTGATCAAAATCGCTTCGCTGTATTTATTTATTTATTTATTTATTTGCTTGTTAAGCGCGGCTGCCACCCAAAGGGTATCCTGGCGCTGAGACTGCGTCTGTCCTGCGGGCATGCTACCAATTACATTGCTCTAGGGAACAAAAAGGTCTTAAGATCCTTTTTAAAAGGGATGAAATCTTGTCTACACCTCAGTGTCAACGGGAGTGTGTTCCAGAGAGTGGCGGCCGTAAAGCTAAAAGCACGCCCACCCATCCTCACTCTATTGATCCTGGGGACCGTCACCAGAATTGCGGAGGAGGATCTTAGGGGTCTGGCAGCGCAATACGAGGAGAAAAGGTTTTGGAGCGGTATCGGCCCCTGTCCGTGCAAGGCCTTAAAGACGAGACAAAGCGCCTTGAAGGAGATTCTCTCTTGGATGGGTAACCAATGGAGGTCTGCTAATGCGCCAGAGGAAGAGGCAGATCGAGGACGGGATAGGGCCAATTTCGACGCTATATTTTGGATCCTCTGAAGCTTTAGAATCAAGGTTTTTGGTGCTCCCAGAAGTAGTGCGTTGCAGTAATCTAATCGACTAAGAATAGAACTGCGCACTATCTCTGCCCTTGCCTCCTTGGGGAGAAGCGGTAGGATCTTGCGTAGGGCACGAAGTACGCCCATACAGCCCGCTACGATTCTGTTCACAGAGGCCTCAAGCTGCAGATTGGATTCAAACAAAACTCCCAAATTGTGGGCCGACTCAGCAGCCTCTACCGTACCTGGAATAGATGTAGGCCAAAAATCGTCCGGAAGCGGACGAGGGGTACGGTCTAAGGAGCAATGGAGAACCTCCGTTTTGGATCCATTAAATTGAAGCGAGTTGGCTCGCAGCCACTCTGCTGTGGCCGCCATGCAGCAGTGGAAGGTGTCTCTCGATATTGCCCTGGTACCCTCAAATGAAAAAATCAATTGAGTGTCATCGGCATAATTGATGACAGATATGCCGAATGACTTTATCAGGGCAACCAGAGGTCGCAAGTACAGATTAAACAGGATCGGGCTGATCGCCGACCCCTGGGGGACACCCTGACCCACTTGCTGCATGGCAGAGCGAAAAGGTGGTAATGCCACTGCCTGCTGTCTGTCACTGAGATAAGATGTTATCCATCTCAAGGCCAGGCCAGTTACTCCTGTGCTCCGGAGACGGTCCAGTAGTACTGCATGGTCCACCGTGTCGAACGCGGCCGACATGTCAAGCAGCACTAAAAATGCTGACTTGCCCATGTCGACACGCGCTCGTAGATCGTCCAGCACGGTGACCAAAGCAGCCTCCGTGCTGTGAGCTGGCCTAAAGCCAAACTGTGAAGTATCCAGGCAGGAGTTCTTTTCCAGAAAGCTGGTTAGTGTTTTAGTGACCCACTTCTCCACAACATTTATTATCAAAGGCAGAAGCAAAATAGGCCTGTAATTGGCCGGGCTTGAAGGGTCCAAGGAGGCCTTCTTCAGCAATGGAGTAACAATTGCCCTCTTCCAGCTATCTGGAACTACTGCTGTGCTCAGTGACTGGCAGCAAATGGCGTGGAGCGGTGGAAACAGCTCAGTTTGGAATGCCTTCCAGATCTTGTGGGGCATAGGATCAAGTGGTGATCCTGAAACACACCGTTCGCTAGAAGGCAGAATTCCTCCAGGGAAGGCCTAGGAAAACAGGACAGCTGGGTCTCCGCGGGAGGAGGTTCTGCGAGGAGGAGCAGAAAAGATGTAGGCTGACCAGAGATCTGAAGTCCACTCAGAATTTTCTTAATCTTCTCCTCAAACGCAGAGGCCACAGCGTCACACAATTTCTGGGAGACGGGGATAGCCGGAGCAGTACAAGATGGATTGGCTAGGTTGTTGACCACTTTAAACAATGCCTGCGATTTGTTAGGGGCCTTGGCCAACATGTCTGCCAAAAATTGAGCCTTAGCCTTCTTCAGCTGAATCTTATATTCCTGCAAGGTCGCTTTATATGCTACCTTATCTGCCTCCCTATAGTCTCTCCTCCAAAGTCGTTCCGCCTGTTTACAGCGAAGTTTGTGCTGTCCAAGATCCTCAGTGAACCAGGCATTAGTTCTTCTGGGTCTGTCCCTCACTTTCCTTAAAGGAGCCAATTGGTCCAGCGATGTCACAATCAGCTGGCAAAGGACCTGATAGCTTTTATCCACCCCGTCCTTCACCGTAAATGGCCTGGGCAGCAGGATGGGTCTAGTTGGATGTTTCAGAAGACGAGACCATTGCCTACTAATCTTAGTGGCACCTGGGTCGCCTATCCTTAGTGAACCTTTGAGTTGGGGCATGCATAGATACTTTGCCAACTACAGCAACTATGCCAGGGGCACGGCCATCCTCATAGACAAAAGGGTCCCCTTCTGATTTCATTCTGAAGTCAGGGATGATGACGGCAGATACATGGCGGTGATGGGCACACTGATGGGCCATACCGTTGCGCTAGTTTCTGTTTATGGCCATAATATTGACTCCCCAGATTTTTACTACTCCTTGCTTTCCTTCCTCTTGCGTATCAGCCCATCTCTCCTCTTACTTGGGGGAGATTTTAAAATTACCCCTGACCCTGCTTTGGATAGTACCGCCAGCGCACCAGATCCAAAACCTAGCGCACGCAAAGCCTTGGCCTCTCTAAAAGACCACTTCTCTTTAATAGACATTGGTCGCACCCTTAGCCCTCAGCACACAGACTATACTCACTACACAAGCCCTCACAACACGTGAACACGAATAGATTACTGGCTGGCTTCCCCTGGTATTTTCAATTGGTGCTATTCTGTTCGAACCCCCACACGCACATATTCTAACCACTCCCCGTTGGTAATATTGCTGAAAACCCCCCGCCCTGAGGGCTTCGAGAGGCAATGGCAGTTTCCAAATCGTGCTTTAGAGGATGAAGTATTCCATAAGGACATTAGGGAGACAATCAAAGAATATTTTGAAATCAATACGGGCTCTGTGGACTCTGCAGCAATGCTATGGGAGGGCTTCAAGCCATACTTATGGGAAGTGTATATATCCAAATAACCTGAGTAGGTGGTTTAGGTGAAATATGTAAATCTCTCTGATCTTTGCTCCTTTAATTGTCCTGCTGTGATTGTATGTGACGCACTGCCTGCCTGCCCAGACTGTAACTTACACTTTTCTTTGTAATTCAGTAACTGTTCATGCTAACTGGTAAATGTGCAATGATATATGGAAATGCTAAATAAAGTGTTAACAAAAAGATGTCTCCTATCCTCTGTAAATTAGAGCCAAGCACTTTATCTATAAGACCTACCACTGCAAACCCAGCCGACCCCCAAGTTTTATTTACTAGATAACTTGTAATAGCATTGTACTGGAATGTCTGATTGTTATTCAAATTATAACAAGTTTTCAGCTCTTCGAATGACCGAACATGGCCAGCGCTGTACAAGTCTCCTAATCTACTAATGCTCGCCAGATGCCATTGTTAAAGATATGCGTTTTTAAATATTAATGGCAGGTTATCATTGTTCTGATGGGGGTATAATGATTCAGCTTGGCAATTCCAAATACTTTGCGAATATTACGAAAGACCTGATAAGCACTAATCATCTTCTTAAATCAAACTTGCTTGTAATAACTGGATTCCAAATGGCGCCACAGACACCCCCTACATCTTTCCCTAGAAGTAAGAGATAGGGAGAGGGCAGGCCTGACTGGCTTAGGGTGCAATCCTCATACATGAGTTCCCAGCAGTGTTGTAGAGAGGCAGCCCAATAATGTAATTTTAGATTGGGAAGAGCCCATCCTCCCCTTTCCCTAGATAAAGAAAGAACATTGAAGGCCCTTCTCTGCTGTGTATATGTCCAAATGAACTGATAAAAAATGTGTTCAAACACTAATAGTATGCGACTGTTAAAAACAAGTGGAATTGTATGGAAACGCCATTTTTAAAACATTGCATCTTCCAAAAATAGTTAAAAATAGTTAAATGCAAGTTGTCAATTTTCCTGAGTGCTTTCTTATGTCAATGGCCAAAGGGGTCACATTTTCAGCAACCAAAGTATATAAGTCTGAAACAATGTTGACTCCTAAATATTTTGCTTTCTTAGTAATTCTATTATCTATCCAGGTTATTTTTTTGTTGACAACAATCTGCGTTTTCGTTCTATTCAGGGCGTAGCCAGAGATCAGTCCAAGTTCTTGAGCTTCTTGCTCCAGGGCCCTGATAGCCGACTCAGGTCCCGGGGTTATTATGGTTACGTCATCGGCATAAGCCATGATCTTTGTATCTATGCCAAATCTACTCACTGGCAGAATTGAGGGATTAGCTTCAATTCCTCTTATCAGGGGGTTGATATAGAGGGCAAAGAGTAGAGGCGAGCAGGGAAGCCCCTGCCTCGTTCCTCTTGTTATCTTTATTTGTTCTGACAGCTGACCATTAATAAATACTTTGGCTGTTGGGTCCTGGTACAGTGCTTGTAGGGCCTGAATCATTCTCGGTCTAAAGCCGGACTGCCACATGATAGCCCAAAGAAATAGCCAGGTGACGCGATCAAATGCCTTTTCAGCGTCTAAAAGAATTAATGAGATTGAGTCTCCTGTCAACTCTGCGGCGTCAAATAAAGTGATGGTCCGACGAACATGTTCTGTGGTGCGGAATAAATCCATGCTGCCACCTGGATACTAATGGCTCAATATTTGAAGATATTATCATGGCAATAACTTTAGATTTTTTTTTAGAGTCAGTATTAATTAATGTTATGGGTCTATATGATGACATTACCAGGGGTGATTTATCCTTCTTGGGAAATATCACAATTTTAGCTGATGACCAGGAATTCGGTGGAGATGTCCCTTCAAGGATGGATCTTACTACATTCGTAAAGAGATCTTTTATTTGCTCTGAGAAGATTTTATAAAATTCGACTGGTATACTGTCCATCCCAGAGGCTTTGCCATCCGGGAGGCTGGCCAATGCAGCTGCGATCTTTTCCCAGACTGGAGAGTTTTCCAATATATCGTGTGTATCAACGTTCAATTTAGCTGTCGGTATCCTCTCTAAATATTTTCTTATCTTAATGCTTATATCTTCGGGTGATCCTCTTGTCTCTTCTAGATATAGCTTCTCATAAAACTTCCTAAAAGCTTCCTCTATTTTTTGGGGATCGGTGATTATCCCTTCAGTGTCTGTATTAATTGAGTTGATGGTGTTTGCAGTTGTCTGTTGTCTAGTAGAAATGGCGAGCTGATGACCAATAAGTTTGCTTCACTCATAACATTTCTCTCTCGGTGCTGCCCATTTAGTAGCTATTTTCTCTGCTAAAACAGTCCCCATCTCTGATTTGGTAACCACCACCATTGTCTGTGCCTCTTCTATTCCTAGACCTGCCTAAACCGCCTGTATTCATTTTTTTCTGCTTCTATCACCTGCCTTTGTAGTAGATCAATTTGTGTTTTGTCATTTTTATTCTTTCTAATTGAAAAGCATAATGTCTCCCCCCTTACAGCTGCCTTAAGAGTATCCCAAACCACCATTGCAGATGCAGTCACAGTATTTATATTAAAAAATTACCGTATCCAGTCAGCCATATATTCTGGATAGTTACTATCGTATAGCAGATCCTTTTCAAATGTCCAATTCAAACTTAGTCCCTGATTGACCCAGCCCTCTAGATTTAGAATAAGAGGATTATGATCTGATAGTAGTTGGGGGCGACATCAATAGAACAATCATGAATTAAAGCAGATGAAACAAAAAAATAGTCAAATTTTGCTAGCGACAAGTGAGGGGCTGAGAAGAAAGTAAAGCCGTTCTGAACCGGCTATGAATAAGCCCAAACATCTTTTAAGCCATGAGTGTTTATTAGATTAAGCAGGACCCGAAAGACTGTAGGCTTTCTACCTTCATAGCTCAAGATTTACCTAGGTCCCAGATACTAGGCAGATTTAGGTTTAGGTCACCGCATAGGATTACCGGGAGCAGTCAATGCCCTAATTCTTCATTCACATGACTTATCACCCCTGGATCATCTAAATTACTAGCATAGACCAAACAGATTGTAAATACAAGATTGGAAGATAAAAAACACCTCACCATAACCCATCTCCCTAATGTATCAGATTTAACCTGATTCACTACTAATGGTAATGTTTTACGCGCCAGAATCCCGACCCCCTTTACCCGAACACCCTGAGAAGTTGCCCCAATAAGTTTAAAACCTGAAGAATTCAGCAAAGATTTCTGACCCCCTTCGATGTGAGTCTCTTGGAGACATACTATATGCGCCCCCATCAGTCGTAGTGTCTGCGCGGTTTTCTGTCTCTTCATTGAATCATTCAAACCACAAATATTTAACGAAACAATTCTAAGCTTGTTTTGTGAATTCATTGCTTTTTATTCCAGTGATACCCTATATAATAACCTATATGTGATCCTCAACAACCAGGTCCCTCCCGACCCACATCCCGCGACAACCTCCCCCCCCACCAGCCCCCCCAAACCCTACACTGAGCCCCCCTCTGGTCCCCTCCCCAATCCCTCCTACAGATCCTCACATCCTGCTCTCCTATATTGCAAGTATAAGTGTTTCCTAAAATATAGCATTGAATATTTTTAGAAAGGACAGCACCAGCCTTTTAACCTTTAGATCCACAGCATTCAATATGGACCCAGTCACCCTCCCCCACCCCTCCCAAAATAAGACAGTCAGGGAAACTCTGAATGATGGAAAGCGAGTGTGAGGCCCCCGGCCGCTCCGAATTTAGGGCCATATGTATGTAATAGAGAAATTCCAAATTCTTAATACCGAATTTTACCGATTCGGTATTAAGAATTCGGAATCTCCAATGTAGGTAAAAATTCGGTATTTTCTACCGAATCGTTAAAATTCGGGAAAAAAATGACTGATTCGTCAATACGGATCGGTATTACCGAATTTGTATTACCGATTCGGAAAATACAGTCGGAAAATCCCGAATCGGTAAATCCCGAATCGGTAATTCAAAACACCTGCAATTGAGGAATCAGCCAATCATGTGCATCCACCCCACCTCCCAACCAGGAAGTGGCCACACCCATGCAGGTGCACTAAATCAGAGCCTTCTGGAGAGGCTGGGAGTGCAGCGGAGAACACAGGAGCCACTGGGAGAACTTTACCTGTAAAACCTGCACAATGGCTAACAAGGAGACAGACAAAGAAGGAGGTGAAAGGAAGAGAAAGCTGAAATTCAGTGAAAGGGAGCTTCAGGTCCTGATTGAGAATGTGGTGAAACAATATACCAAGCTGTTTGGGAAGCAGTCCTTGCAAGTGGCTGACTCTGAAAAACTGAAGATCTGGCTGGGAATTCAGGCACAAGTGAATGCCATAGGAGTGACCCCCCCGGGAAATTGAAGTACTTAAAAAAAGGTGGTATGATGTCAGGAGCATCACCAAAAAGAAGAGGGCGGAGAATAAAAAGCAAGCCAGCCAGACAGGAGGAGGAAGGAACAGGGCACCTGCCCTAACTGCACTTAAGCAGCTTATGGAGTCTACCATAGAGCCTGAAAGTGTCTGCGGAATCGGGGATGCAGACAACTCAGCCAGAGCTGCCACCAAACAAGGTAAGAAGCATGCACACCAATCTGCACCCCCCATTTCCTATCCCCATTCCCCAATGAGCCTGTGTGAATCCCACTTCAGTACAGGTTTTAGTAAACACCAGCAATGCATTATGGGAGATGTAGTCAGTGAAACACGTATCATGACAGTCATCATCCTGAACACCAAGGCATGTGACACACATCAGTGATAAGCAAGCAGAGGACATTAAGATAGCGTGCCAGAAATGAAAATTTATTATTGCTATGCAGGGCTGCCGGACTACTGAGCTAATGTACAATTTGTGTCCACAGGCGAGACATTGCGCAGGTCTGCTCAAGGCAGGAAGGGCACCCCGGAAGGAAAGATCAGAGGAGGCCAGTGCAAGTGCAGGGCACACCACACCACCACCACCGGCATCACCACCACTGCCAGCCTCACCACCACTGCCAGCGTTATCACTACTGCTAGCATCACCACCACTGCCAGCATCACAACCACTGCCAGCCTCACCTCCACTGCCCGCATCACCACTACTGCTAGCATCACGAGCAGCAACACCACTGGCAGTGGCAGGACCCAGGACGCATGCTGTTGCCACACTCAGATAGAGTCGTCCTTGGAAGACACCAGGAGGGGAGAAATCTCTACTGTGCCAGTGGATGCCAGTAATGCTGGGTCGCAGTCCACCTCAGAGAGAGCACACACAGGTGCCAGACACCGCAGGGCTAGGGAAACCAGTCCACCTTTGCAGGGTGAGGATCATGGTGTCTTCGCAGGGCTGGAGGCACACATGGTCAAGGTGCAGCACCTGCAACAGAAGGCAATGCAGTCTGTACAGAGGCAAATTAAACACCTTAACACCAACATGGTGAACATTGAGAAGGGATCAGCACTATGACCTCCACGCTGGCTGAGGGTATGAAGGAGATGGCTGAGGGCATGAGGGACATGTCCCAGTCAGTGATGGTGCTGTGCAGCAAACTTGATGAGGACAGTTTGGCATGGCACAGAAAATGGAAAACCACACTAAGGCAGTAAACCGCCTCTCAACTGCCACTTCTCTGCTCTGCAGGAGCTCCGTGGCCATGCAGGAAGGGATGGCACACTGCAGCCGTGATGTCTCTAGGGGGCTTGTCAAGGTAAAGACTGCACTCGAAGTGCTGTTAACATCTCAGGCCGCCAATACTGGCGCTGTTGATGTGGGGGACAGTGAGAAGACGACCAGTCACAGCAGCATAACGCCCTCTGCAACTGAGCCCCGGAGGAGCAGCAGATGGCATGGGGCTGGCACTGGATCCATAGCCAGTGAAGACAGACTGCTGATGGCATCGAGCAGTGTTGTGCATGGCCACAGAGGCTAATGCAGCCCACACTTTGTGTACTGATTGGGTGAAGTAACCCATGACATCCTCTTAGGGTTGTCACAAATTAGGCTGGCAAGTTGGGCCCTTTGTGTAGTGGCGTAGTGCCCAAATATTAAAACTACGTCATTTACATACAACAACTGGCTGTGTCTCCTTACTTACTCAAAAATAGTTGCGTCTGATCTCCACCCATCTTTGTCTCCCATCTGGTGCTGGCACCACTCCTGCTGCGTTGGGCTCTGGCTGTGCAAATTCATCATCATTGTCCTCAGAGTCAGTGAATTCAACTTCGGTACCTTTCTTAGTGGCAAGGTTGTGCAGCATAGCACAAGTTGCAATGATTTTTCAGCAGATGATGAGTGTGTACTGACGTGCGCCTCCACTTTTGTGGAGGCAGCGGAACCTGCTTTTCAATAGTCCAAAAGTGCGCTCCACAATGTTGCACGTTGATTTATGTGCCACATTGTATCGTCTCTCACTCAGGGTTGATGGGTTTAGTAGGGAGTGAGGATAAATGACCGCACAGCATAAGAGCTATCACCTAGGTGAGATAGAGAGTGCCATTAATTACATACACCAACACATTCATCTGCAGTATCCATCAGGGTGTGTCACAGTGATTTACCTAGCAGGTATCCTTCTCGAAAATTCTCCCGCAGCCAGGCGTGTGTAGATCTTACTGTCCTGGAAGATGTAGGAGTCGTGGGTGCTCCCTGGAAATTTGGCCACGATGTTGGTGATTATGTTGGCAGCATCGCAGATTACCTACACATTTATGGAGTGGGTGGATTTTCTGTTTCTGTAGATATACTCAGTGGCTGCAGATGGGCAGATTGGACTGTGTGTCCCATCAATGCACCTTATGACATGCGGGAACTGTGCCATTTGGTAGAAGTCTGTCTTGGTTTTCAGCAGTTCCGCCTGTGTGTTTGGAAAGCTTATTTTAGTGATGCATTCTCTGCATCATGGCATCCAGGAACTTTTTAAAGAAACGGGACAGGCAACTCTGTGACACCACACCTACCGCAGCTATCACCTCCTGGTAACTGCCAGATGCAAGTAGGTGTAGGCTACAGAGCACCTGCACACATGGTGGTATGGCGTGCGCCCTTGGTGTTGGATGCACCAGGAGTGGGTGCAGGTCCCTTATCAGGTCCAGGAAAGTGTGGGGGTGTAGCCTGTACCTTTCATGGATCTCAGCCTCAGTCAGTTGGAAGAGTGTGATGCGCTGTTTGTAAACACGCTCCTCCCGTCTCCAGATCCTCACTGCTGCTGCCTGTAGCTGTAGCCGCCTTGCAATTACATAGAAGGCCGCCATAGTGATCACACTATTGCATTTTGGGACTGCTTATATACACTGCAGCTGATTACCACTTGCTTTCAGTCAGTGTTAATTACCGGCTCCTAAATACCGAATTTCATGAAATTTCATGAATTTTCCTACATCTCTTTTTTCGTTTTTACTGTTTCTTATTTACCGATCGGTATTTGGGTGTTCGGTAATTCCGAATCGGTAAATTAGAAATCAGTAATTTGGAATCGGTATTTACCAATTCCTTATTACCGATTCCTTCCCTACATTGCGTATGCCTATATACCATTTAGTAACGATTAAATTTACAGATTTTCACCGTTACCGACCGGTATTTGGGCCACCCACATATGGCCCTAAGTCCCTTAATCACTTTTTTGGAAGTATAGTCTTGAGCGTGCTGCTTGTCTCTGGATTTTGTATGCTCTTCTTTTTTGTCTGACCTTCATTCCCTCTCTGAGTTTTTCGTCGAACCCTGACAGGAACGAGAGTAACGTGTATCAGTATCCTGATACCTGTCAGGTTCTCAAATATTGTCTCTATTCCTAAGGTTATACCTCCTTTCAGAGGGTTCCTGTGGAGGAGATCTACCTCTGGATTGAGATCTATTTTCTTTATTCTTTTCTTTTTGCTGTTGTCCCACTTCTTTGTTGAAGAAAAAGGTGCCTGCTTAAAGGGGTCCTTTTCGGGACTACCTGTCAACAGCCAGAAAAAACTGTTTATCAAAGTAGAGGGTTTTAACCAAAATTGTAAAAGATTTGGTCTGCATGGGAGACATACAGGATTGAAACAGTGTGAACTTAAAAAGGGAGAATGGTACATACAAGGTAAACCAAGAAACAAAGGGCTGCAGAGTATGACTGTATGCGATGGGTAAAAAGTCCTGCTATGTACCCGACCGACATTACCCTGTGTCCAGAGTATTGTAAAGGTGTACCAAAGTTTGGTTTAATAAAGAGAAGTTAAAAAAATAAAATGCCAACCTTACTTCATTTGCAATCCACAGTAGCAGCACAAAAATGAAGGAATTCAGAATTTAAAAGACTAATGTTCAGAATTACCAGTCATCTTTCTTACTTTTTTGCTGCTCACAGACAGTTAGGTAAAACTGGTTTGGTTTGTTTGTGTGATTTTTTGGGTATTGTAGCATCGTGAGAAAGATGTGCTTCGAATGCTATAGATGGTGCTTAAATCCCTTGTCGTTTTTTCAGAAAGGAGATATGTCTTTGAATTGTTTAATTATGTGAGTTGTATTTAGCTGTGTTTGTTTGATTTCATTTTCATTCCCTTCTCGATTTTTCCGTTTTTGCATTCCCTGACTGTAGTTGTTTTTGGTGTTCTAATCCTCTCTCGTTTCCCTAGTTCTCTTTTTTGTTTCTTTACTTGAGTTTTTTGAGGAGCACAACCTATCCCTTTGTTTACTTCGCCTTAATTGAGTATGGATATTGTTTTAAGGTGAGTGGAAATTGATGAAAAAGGCTAGACCGTATTTCTTTTTCTGTTATAAATGCACGAATCTCATTTACAGTTGCCTAAATGTCTCTGCAGAGCCCGCATACTTTTAATATGAATGTGAACGCCGTACCCTCGTGTGCAGGTTATACGTGAAGTCAGTGAAATACATACTCCCTTCAGGAGAAATAAATCTAACTCTTCAGTGGTGTTGAGAAGGAAATTTGTCATCCAGACCTAGTCCCATGAGTGCACGTGACCATAAGCCGTGTTTGTTCATATATCTCTTTCTTTTACAGCATTAGTAATGTTGGGCTTCTTAATGCTATAGGTTGTCAGAGATTTCTAAGTCTTGCTCGCAGGACACAGCAAACGTTGCCCTTCCTGTGTTCTTCTTCTCAATTAATTCACAGATATATGATCCTTCTTACTACCGCGTGCAGCCATCTTGGAATCCCTATTTGTCTCCTGGGGAGTGAGGAGAGGACAGAGTCCAGAGCTCTGACAGGACACAGCGAAGCTATATACCTTCTATAGCTGGGAGTTTGAAACACCCAAGACCTGCTCTTCTCCACGCCAGGTAACAGGCCCTCTCTCTCGCCTCCATATTCCCACCAAACCCCTTCTAAGTGGTCAGCAGCAGAGACCATTATGGGTTATAAAGCTCCTTCTGCCTTTGCCAGACTTCTTAGGAATGTCAAGAAAAGTTTAATATCATGGAGACAGACGGGTGAGTAATGACTGCCAGGGAAAGAGAACTCGTCGTTTGTTAAGTGTAGGACTGGTAGGGCTGTGTCCTGTGGAATTGAAGTCTACAGGTAACTATAGAAGAAAGTGTCCTGAGAAGTGCAGGTGAGATACTAAAGATGTTTTCAGCACCGCTAAACTCAATATCTCTGCTACAGAGACTTCAGCTTGGAAAATTACTCAAGTGTGCCTTTGTGTCTGATTACACGAGCCTCTCTAAATGCACTCGCTGGGTTTGAATAAAGTAAGGCAATAGGCATGTCCCTTTCAAGCGTGCTATAGATACAGAATAGAGTCCGTCTTCTTTGGCATGAGAAACCACACGTCTTAAAGTCAATGAACACAACTCAGATCATTGCTAATAACATGATCCCGAAAGGTAGTAAAAAGAAAGAGGAGTTAAATCATTAAACACTCTTTGCTCCTAGTTTTTCGTACTGCTTCCCGGTACATCTTAAACCAGTTCTAGTGTCTATTATTAGCCACGCAGACCATTCCCCTAGGAACAGATATCAACTTCAAAGTTATTTGTAATGTTTGAAAATAAGGTTTTTAGAGCAGCAGAGAAGCATGTGAATGGTATTGTCTCAGCAACTCAATACTTTCTCCCTGGAACGATCAGGAATTGAAACCAGCCAAGAGTGTGTGCAGACTTAAACCAAAGGAAAAATTTAACACATCCTTAACAGCATGGACTAATTTTGGGCTCATTACCATGTCATTCCACCGCTCGCTTTTTCAAGCACTACTTTTTTCGGTACACAGTCAAAATATTGAGTTACTTATGTCGACTAGCAGTAATATCGAGTTTTTAACATCGAAGGTAAGAAATGTCGATGTAGTAAATATCGTTGTTAAAAATATCAATTTGTATGTATTGTAAATAATATCGAGTTAAGTAATGTCAAGATCAGAAATATCGATATATATAATATCGAAAAGTAAAAAATATCGACATGTAAAAATATATGTGATTAATATATTTTAAATTATAAATGTTAAATATTTTTGCAATAATATTTAATAATAATATAAAGTATTTTTATAATGTATTATATATTTTAGGAGCGGGATGTTGGGTTTATAGGGGATAAGGGTGGGGAGTGTTTTAAAAATATATATAGAGAATTTATTAATTAGTAAAATAATTAAATAGAAAAAGGAAATTGAAATAAGAATTGAAAATAAATAAAAAATTTAGGAGCGGGATGTTGGGTTTATAGGGGATATGGGTGGGGAGTGTATTAAAAATATAAATTGAACATTTAATATTTAAAAAAAAATGTATATAGAAATCAGAATTAGAAATTAAAATTTAGAAATATGAAAAGGAAATTAGATTTTTTTTTAATTTTTAGGAGCAGGATGTTGGGTTTATAGGGGATAAGGGTGGGGAGTGTTTTACAAATATACATAAAAAATGAATTTTTTGTTAAAAAACTTAAATACAAATCAGAAATTAAAATGTATAAATCGGAAATTTAAATAAGAATTTAGAAATTATTTTACATTTTTAGGAGCAGGATGATGGGTTTATAGGGGATAAGGGTGGGGAGTGTTTTAAAAATATACATAGAAAATTTAATAGTTTTAAAAAAATTAAATAGAAATAGGAATTAGAAATTAAAATTTAGAAATAGGAAATTGAAATTTGAATTTCGAAATTATTTTAAATTTTTAGGAGCGGGATGTAAGGTTTATAGGGCATAAGGGTGGGGAGTGTTTAAAAACATATATATATATATATATATATATATATATATAAAATTACATTTTGGAAACATAAAAAATTTGAATTAGCAATTAGAAATTTAAAATTTGAAATAGGAATTTGAAATTTAATTACATTTTTAACAGCGGGATGTTGGGAGAAATGGGATAAGGGTGGGGAGTGTTTAAAAATATATATAGAGAGAATTTAAAATGTAGTAAAATAATAAAATAGAAATATGAATTAGAATTTAAAATTTAGAAATAGGAAATTGAAATCTGAAATTAAAAATTATATTACATTTTTAGGAGTGGGATGTTGCATTTATAGGGGATAAGGGTGGGGAGTTTTTAACAAAAAATCTACATAGTAACAGTGTCCAGCACCTACCCTAATTAAATGTATAATGGAGTTGGAATAGTAAATAAAATAAGTTCAGTGTCCAGCACCTACCCTAATTAAATGTAGATTGGAGTTGGAATAGTAAATTAAATAGGTTCAGTGTCCAGCACCTACCCCAATTAAATGTAGATTGGAGTGGGAATAGTAAATTAAATAGGTTAAGTGTCCAGCACCTACCCCAATTAAATGTAGATTGGAGTGGGAATAGTAAATTAAATAGGTTCCGTTTCCAGCACCTACCCTAATTAAATGTAGATTGGAGTTGGAATAGTAAATTATATAGGTTCAGTGTTCACCAGCTACCCTAATTAAATGTAGATTGGAATTGGAATAGTAAATTGAATAGGTTCAATGTCCAGAACCTACCCTAATTAAATGTAAAATGGAGTTGGAATAGTAAATTAAATAAGTTCAGTGTCCAGCACCTACCCTAATTAAATGTAGATTTGAGTTGGAATAGTAAATTAAATAGGTTCAGAATCCAGCACCTACCCCAATTAAATGTAGATTGGAGTGGGAATAGTAAATTAAATAGGTTCAGTGTCCAGCACCTACCCCAATTAAATGTAGATTGGAGTTGGAATAGTAAATTAAATAGGTTCAGTGTCCAGCACCTGCCCTAATTAAATGAAGATTGGAGTTGGAATAGTAAATTAAATAGGTTCAGTGTCCAGCACCTACCCTAATTAAATGTATATTGGAGTTGGAATAGTAAATTAAATAGGTTCAGTGTCCAGCACCTACCCTAATTAAATGTAAAATGGAGTTGGAATATTAAATTAAACAAATTCAGTGTCCAGCACCTACCCCAATTAAATGTAGATTGGAGTGGGAATAGTAAATTAAATAGGTTCAGTGTCCAGCACCTACCCCAATTAAATGTAGATTGGAGTGGGAATAGTAAATTAAATAGGTTCAGTGTCCAGCACCTGCCCTAATTAAATTAAGATTGAAGTTGGAATAGTAAAGTAAATAGGTTCAGTGTCCAGCACCTACCCTAATTAAATGTAGATTGGAGTGGGAATAGTAAATTAAATAGGTTCAGTGTCCAGCACCTACCCCAATTAAAGTAGATTGGAGTGGGAATAGTAAATTAACCCCTTGCACGCTGATGACAGAACCGCTCCATCATCAGCTGCGGGTACCCTGTGCTGATGACGGAGCGGTTCCGTCATGGCCCACTCGCCGCTCATGCGCGGCGCGAATTTCGCGCATGCGCTGAATGTTCTATTGAGCGGGGCGGGCCATGACGGAACCGCTACGTCATCAGCACAGCTCAACTGAGGCTGGTGACGGAGCGGCTCCGTCACCAGCATGCGGCCGCCGCTCGGCCGCCCCGTCCCCTTAGCTCTGCGGCGGAATAGCCGCCGCAGCGAAGGAGTTAAATAGGTTCAGTGTCCAGCACCTACCCTGATTAAATGTAGATTGGAGTGGGAATAGTAAATTTAATAGCTTCAGTGTCCAGCATCTACCCCAATTAAATGTAGATTGGAGTGGAAATAGTAAATTAAATAGGTTCAGTGTGCAGCACCTACCCTAATTAAATGTAGATTGGAGTTGGAATAGTAAATTAAATAGGTTCAGTGTCCAGAACCTACCCTAATTAAATGTAAAATGGAGTTGGAATAGTAAATTAAATAAGTTAAGTGTCCAGCACCTACCCTAAATAAATGTAGATTGGAGTTGGAATAGTAAATTAAATAGGTTCAGTGTCCAGCACCTACCCTAATTAAGTGTAAAATGGAGTTGGAATATTAAATTAAATAAGTTCCGTATCCAGCACCTACCCTAATTAAATGTAGATTGGAGTTGGAATAGTAAATTAAATAGGTTCAGTGTCCAGCACCTACCTCAATTAAAAGTAGATTGGAGTGGGTATAATAAATTAAATAGGTTTAGTGTCCAGCACCTATCCCAATTAAATGTAGATTGGAGTGGGAATAGTAAATTAAATCGGTTCAGTGTCAAGCACCTACCCTAATTAAATGTAGATTGGAGTTGGAATATTAAATTAAATAGGTTCAGTGTCCAGCACCTACCTCAATTAAATGTAAATTGGAGTGGGAATAGTACATCACATAGGTTCAGTGTCCAGCACCTACCCTAATTAAATGTAGATTGGAGTTGGAATAGTAAATTATATAGGTTCAGTGTCCAGCACCTAACTCAATTAAATGTAGATTGGAGTGGGAATAGTAAATTAAATAGGTTCACTGTCCAGCACCTACCTCAATTAAATGTAGATTGGAGTGGGAATAGTAAATTTAATAGGTTCTGTGTCCAGCACCTGGCCCAATTAAATGTAGATTGGAGTTGGAATAGTAAATTAAATAGGTTCAGTGTCCAGAACCTACCCTTATTAAATGTAAAATGGAGTTGGAATAGTAAATTAAATAAGTTCAGTGTCCAGCACCCACCCTAATTAAATGTAGATTGGAGTTGGAATAGTAAATTAAATAGGTTCAGTGTCCAGCACCTACCCTAATTAAGTGTAAAATGGAGTTGGAATATTAAACTAAATAAGTTCCGTGTCCAGCACCTACCCTAATTAAATGTAGATTGGAGTTGGAATAGTAAATAAATAGGTTCAGTGTCCAGCACCTACCTCAATTAAAAGTAGATTGGAGTGGGTATAGTAAATTAAATAGGTCCAGTGTCCAGCACCTACCCCAATTAAATGTAGATTGGAGTGGGAATAGTAAATTAAATCGGTTCAGTGTCAAGCACCTACCCTAATTAAATGTAGATTGGAGTTGGAATAGTAAATTAAATAGGTTCAGTGTCCAGCACCTACCTCAATTAAAAGTAGATTGGAGTGGGTATAGTAAATTAAATAGGTCCAGTGTCCAGCACCTACCCCAATTAAATGTAGATTGGAGTGGGAATAGTAAATTAAATCGGTTCAGTGTCAAGCACCTACCCTAATTAAATGTAGATTGGAGTTGGAATAGTAAATTATATAGGTTCAGTGTCCAGCACCTAACTCAATTAAATGTAGATTGGAGTGGGAATAGTAAATTAAATAGGTTCACTGTCCAGCACCTACCCCAATTAAATGTTAAATGGAGTTGGAATAGAAAATTAAATAAGTTCAGTGTCCAGCACCTACCCTAATTAAATGTTGATTGGAGTTGGAATAGTAAATTAAATAGGTTAAGTGTCCAGCACCTACCTCAATTAAATGTAGATTGGAGTTGGAATAGTAAATTAAATAGGTTCAGTGTCCAGCACCTACCACAATTAAAAGTAGATTGGAGTGGGAATAGTACATTAAATAGGTTCAGTGTCCAACACCTACCCTAATTAAATGTAGATTGGAGTTGGAATACTAAATTAACTAGGTTCAGTGTCCAGCACCTACCTTAATTAAATGTAGATTGGAGTTGGAATGGTAAATTAAATAGGTTAAGTGTTTAGTATTAACCTAAATGTTATTTATATTGGAGTTGGATTAGTAAATGTATTATGTTCAGTGTCCAGCATCTACCTAAATAAAATGTAGATTTATGTGTGAATAGTGAATTGATAACAATAGTTTAGTATATATGTTAACATTTTTAATATCTATATATATCAAGTTTAAAATAATTTATTTTTATATATTGGTAGTCATGATTTTATAATAGGTAGTAGACCAAAATTACACAGTTTTATAAGAAACATTCTTTATTTGTTCATATAGTACATAAAGCAAATAATACATGTTTCATAAATGAATGTATACAATTAAAAAAAAATAGAAGTAAATTGTCAAATACTTTTTTATTTTTTAGATAGTTTTCCAGTAAAGTACCATTTTGGTATATGTAAATAATATAGTAAATGACAAAACATTGAATAATACAATATATAGAGTATATACATTTTAAGAGAAATAAAAATAAATCTAAATTGTTAATAAATGACATTGTAATACATTTTTAACATATAAATGTGCAGTTCAATACATGTTATATATGTTGATATATTTTCAAATAACAACATAGATATTATTTAGTGTTAATATCATACAATATACATATTTTTATAAAATTTTCTAAGTATAATATCAGTTACTTATTTTTAATTTATTAATATTAATGTTATAATAATAATATTAATAATTTAAAATCATTAGTAATTTTTTAAAATAAATACAGAAAAATAAAAAAAATAAAAAAATTTAACACAGCATGTTTTCTTTATTATAACAATAAATATTAAACTATAATAATTAATGTTATTATAAAAAATATATTAATAGAATAATATTGTTATAGAAAAAACAAAAATACATTGCATAAATGTAGAAAATTAATTTATACAGTTTTACAAAATTTCTACTAGTAAAATAAATTTAATTGACATTTATTTCACTATTTCTTTGGCAATACTATCATTTGGGTCTTTTATTTTGTAACCGCTCTTGGTCTTTTTGGGTCATTTTAGAAGATTCAAGCTCGCGGTTGGAAGCTACTTCACGTCTGAGAAGGTAAGAGTGCTATTCGTTCGTTTTTTAAACTATTTTAAGTAATTTTTGATGGTAGTAGTTTGTTATTTAGGGTTTGTGGACTACTATATTAGGATTTACTTCTTATGTTGTTGGTTATGTACGTTTTTCCGTTTTATTTGCGTTTTCTCGGTTTACGGCCTTGGAGTTATTGTGTTTGTGGCTGTTTATTTAGTTTTGGTTTAAAATATGTATGTTATGCTCATTATTAATGTATTATTCTAAGTTTTATGTGGGTGGGAATGTTTATTTTTCTCTTCTAGGTTTTTGAAAAGAGCCTTTTCCGTGTCCGAGCTATTACGTTTTTTTTTTTTAAAGAAGTGTGTTTCAGTTGTTTTAACTGATATGTATTTTACACTTCTTTTATTTTTCGGGTTTCCTGGAGCGTTTATTTACATTTTGTACCATTTTCGGGTTTTGATGGATTCAGAATTATCGAATTATTTGGATGTTGGATGTATTTTGCACAGTTGTATTTTTGCATTTTATTGGGCCAATTCTTTTTTTATGCTGTGGATTTATTACTACATGGATTGTTATGGATTATTGGATTTGCTAATTACGTTGCTGTGAAAGGTAAGTGATTTTATATTATTATTTGTGTGGGTTGGGAAATGTTCTATTTTTAAACTATTTTTGTTTAGTTAGATATTTATTTTGTCTACATATTTTAAAATATTTAAATTTATTAGACAAAATAAATATGTTATACTTTGTGAAGGAGATGTGTTTTTGGTTATATTTAAGGCATTTTTTTGATGTAGAAAATTTTATAGGGTTAGTACCCAGGTGTCCTCAAAATAATCCAAAGTGGAGCCAATTTTTGTTCATTTTGTGTATAGAAAGGACTTTCTATTAAAAGGTTATAGTGTTCAGCCACATCGGTGATTGGCACGTATGCTAGGGCTATGAGGTGTTTTATTTCGTATGCAAATGTAATATTGGTTGTATATTCAACATTAATAAGTCGATTCCGATCCGGGAAAAAGCGCTTTGAATTACTGTACGAAGCGTTTTTTCACGTACAAATCGTTTCCGTACACGTCTCCGTACGAATCTGCAAGTACGATCTCAATCCAAAGCAGCACTCCGTACAACTAGTAAAAATCTACATACAAATCGAAAGTCCATACGAATGGCATTCGGATGACGATTCACGCTACATCCGAACGTAAATAGACCGCGTCATCCGTACCAGGAAGTACGATCCGTGTCGAAGACACTCCGTGCGGCTCTTCTGCTACGAGAGTCAAAAACTGCCATAAAAACAGAGTCCGGACCAACCCGCACCCCGGTACGCGACAAACAAGACATGAACCCCATCGTCCGTGTCATACCAGTCCTGTACACTCACCACCTCGTACATAGAAACCGACGACGGCGCAGACGGTGAGTACAACAAAATCAAACATACCTGTACATGGTGCCACACGCCCACATCCCCATCAAACTCCTGTAATGTCGGGGTACGTAGCGACACACGCCACCGCAAATCACCAGTGTAAGAGTCAGACGTGCCGCAACTACGTCATCGATTACGGGGTGCAGTACGCGACCGCACATCACCAGTGCAATAGTCAGTCGTGCCGCACCCACGCCATCGATTTCGGGGTGCGGTACGCGACCGCATATCACCAGTGCAATTGTCAGTCGTGCCTCACCCACGCCATCTATTTCGGGGTGCGGTAGGTGACCGCACATCAGCAGTGTCATTGTCAGATGTGCCGCACCCATGTCATCGATTTCGGGGTTACAGTACGCTACTGCAGTTCACCAGTGTAATAGTCAGACGTGTGGGACATAAGTCTGCAGTGTCAGTGCAAGTGTAAGTGATGTGTACAAAACATACCCAGCAGTGTCCATCATCAGAGTGTGTGTGTGGCTAAGAGCCCCACCAGTGCCCAGCAGTGCCCAACACAACAGTGTGTGGCTAAGACCCCCAGCAGTGCCCAGCATAACAGTGTGTGTTTGGCTAAGACCCCCACCAGTGCCCAGCAGTTCCTAGCATAACAGTGTGTGGATAAGACCCCCACCAGTGCCCAGCAGTGCCCAGCATAACAGTGTGTGTGTGGCTAAGACCCCCACCAGTGCCCAGCATAACAGTGTGTGGCTAAGACCCCCACCAGTGCCCAGCAGTGCCCAGCATAACAGTGTGTGTGTAGCTAAGACCCCCACCAGTGTCCAGCAGTGCCCAGCATAACAGTGTGTGTGTGGCTAAGACCCCCACCAGTGCCCAGCAGTGCCCAGTATAACAGTGTGTGGATAAGACCCCCACCAGTGCCCAGCAGTGCCCAGCATAACAGTGTGTGGCTAAGACACCCACCAGTGCCCACCACTGACCAGCATAACAGTGTGTGTGTGACTAAGACCCCCACCAGTGCCCAGCATAACAGTGTGTGTGTGGCTAAGACCCCCACCAGTGCCCATCAGTGCCCAGCATAACAGTGTGTGGATAAGACCCCCACCAGCGCCCAGCATAACAGTGTGTGGCTAAGACCCCCACCAGTGCCCAGCATAACAGTGTGTGTGTGGCTAAGACCCCCACCAGTGCCCACCAGTGCCCAGCATAACAGTGTGTGGATAAGACCCCCACCAGTGCCCAGCAGTGCCCAGCATAACAGTGTGTGTGTGGCTAAGACCCCCACCAGTGCCCAGCATAACAGTGTGTGTGTGGCTAAGACCCCCACCAGTGCCCATCATAACAGTGTGTGTGTGGCTAAGACCCCCACCAGTGCCCAGCACTGCCCAGCATAACAGTGTGTGTGTGGCTAAGACCCCCACCAGTGCCCACCAGTGCCCAGCATAACAGTGTGTGGCTAAGACCCCCACCAGTGCCCAGCAGTGCCCAGGATAACAGTGTGTGGATAAGTACCCCACCAGTGCCCAGCAGTGCCCAGCTTAACAGTGTGTGTGTGTGGCTAAGACCCCCATCAGTAAAAGCATGAACATACCATTGATAACCTCATTATCATCTGGAAATAGACACATGTTCCAACACCCAAATTTGAACATCACACCAGCTCCCAGGCACACAGCAGTCAAAGACATTAACAGACAAACTAAAGTACATAAACAGAAATAATAGCTTTATTCAGCTGGATCCTAAATGAAAATGCAAATAAGAGTCCTTGCTCTTTGAAGGCCAACGGCCAGTCCAAACAAGTGATCAAAACAGATCGTGCCACAATGGATGTTGACACACCCAAACTTGCCTGCACATAGAGATCAATCCGCAGAGGAAACAGTGGGGGCATCATCTGTGGAATCCCCCGGCACCGCAGGGACATGGGAGGGAAGGACAGGTGTGGTGGTTGCAGGTGGTGTGGATTCATCCACACTGGCCGGTGCATTGCAGAATGTAGCAATATAAACTTGGCTGCACACTTCAGCCAGTTCTGTAAAACTTCCACCTGAACCCGGGGACACTTTCGGGGTGGAGGTAGAGGGTTGTGAGTCTGTGGTTGTGGTTCTGTGGATGCGTGTGGTATGTCTTTCCCCTCTCCCTGTGGGTGTGCCTACATCCCCTTGAGATTGGGTGCGTGGTGATTTGAGTTTCTTCTGCTGTGTTGGTGTGCTGGGTGTGTCTGTTGTTGTGTCTGGCCTGTGGCGTCTGCGTGTACTTTTGGAAGGTCTGGGAGAGGCTGAGGTGGATGGGTCAGAAGGAGGGGGGGGCAGATGCTACTGGGTGGACATAGCTGCCGTCAGTGTTGACTTTATGGCAGCCACACTCCGACGTAGATCAGACATGCCAGATGACATGCCCTCCATGAACGACAACAACTGTGTAATGAGTTGTGTCTGTCCATGGAGGACAGTCAACATGGATGTCTGACCTACTACAAGCTGCGGGAGTAGGTCCACAGACTCAGCACTGAGGGCAGCAGGGGACACAGGGGCAGGTGCTACGGTGCCGGGACCAAAGGAGACACGGGGGCTAGCACAGACCCTAGGGACCCTAACAAGTGGGAGGGTGGAGATGGTAATGGAGGAGGAGAGGGCAGCCAAAGGTGAAGAAGAGGCCATTTCTGCATGTTCCCCCTCCTCCTGAGAGTCTGATTCCGAGCCGTCCGCATGGTAGGATGTGTCGGTCATATGGGGTCCGGCCCGCAGACTCTCCTCACCCTCCGTGCCACTGGCTCCCTCCGACTCCTCATAGCAGGTGGCCCTGTCGCTGGGTCCCTCTGTGTGGTCCGTGTCTGTGTCTCCTCCAGATTGTGGTGATGATGCTGTTGGCAAGGAGAATAAGAAATACATATCAGTCTCCTGTACACATCTGACAAATCAGCTTTAAAAAAATAGCACACATTTCTAAACATGGCCTGCATCATGAGTCCAAATCCACTGAACTATGCACAATGCCAAGCATAGTGTTGGGCAATATGAAGATAAACTAAGTACAATGTATACTAGGGTAGAAGTAACAGGCAAGGCAACAACTTGTATGAGAGAGACACATTGATGACCGACTGCCTGACAACCGGATAGATGATGATCAGTCACTGTTCATTTTCCCACCCTGACACACAAAACCAGACCTGCTCATGGTTGAATTGCTGTGCCCCGGTGCCACATGCTAAAAGTCGTTCATGAACTGCCATGTGAAGCCATCCTGGGAACTTGAGCCAAGTGTACCCTCACCTCACACTGGCATGACAGAGGTCTACACACAAAGTCATATTGACTGGTTGCCCATCTATAGGAATACATACCAACATGCAACACATTTTGAGTATATGCACACACACACTGCACAGTGTGAGTGTGCACAAGCCAAAATAATTACACATGTATAGTGTGGTCCTGTAGCCAACACATCACAAATAGAAAGTCACCATGGACCAAGGCCCCTGAGGCTGGCTCTTGCAGAAAATACATGTTGTTACTCAACATCAGTGCGAAAATATGTAGAAGGGCATACCCAGTGCACATGTGGTGCTACATGTAAGGTAACAACAGGTGTCACAGACCTCACTACAACATGATGATGTGCGAAGGAATTTACATATTAACACATAGCACCTTAGGAGTACCTGTGAAAGAAAAAGTGTTGGCACAGAGCTGGGCAAATGTGGAGTAGGGCAAGGCATGTAAAAAAGCATATCCTGAAACCTGGCTATTCTCATGCCAATGCATGAAGTGGCTGTCTGACAACACCACTCCAACTGTGGGAGTGTTAGCATGCCTGGGAGCACTGCAGGTAGCATGTGACACACATGACAACAAACAGACATGTACCTACCCCCTTCTTGCTGCTGTCTCCCCTGCAACTGCCTATGGAGGTCTGGGAACACCACTTCCAGGACACGGAGCATGTTGGGGGTGAGGTGGCGGGTGCCGCTATGCCGGCGTGGAGCTTCCAGCTTCAGCTGTACTCTGGCGATGCGGCGGGTCCAGCACCGGATGTCCTGCCACCTCTTCTTGATATTTCTGAGCCTCCTGCGAGGCCTCCCCTCTCTCCTGACAGCCCTGGCGATGTTCAGCCAGATGTCACCCTTCTCATAGGCAGATACCTGTCACGAATGTAAAGATAAAGAACATCAGTACACCTGGTCCATGTCCCAAAGACACACATTTGCACAATATACTTGAGGACAACAGGCTATAGGATGATGAACACACTTGCATCATTGTCCAGGAGGATGTTGCCTGTGAGCAAACAGAAATGCACTACATGCCATTGCAAGGCTACAGATGACATAAGGGCTGAAAACCACTCATTCAGCATGGCACTCACTGAGCAACATCTGCCACATCAGGCTGCACTGCAGCACGTGACATCCAGTCACACACCCCACTACAACAAATAACCCTCTCCAGACAATACTGTGTACATCGGCACTCCCTTTAAACAACATTGCATCTCAGAAACATACATACACAATGGCTGCAGTGTCACACACACAACAGGTGCACTCTCCAAGGTCATGCGCACATCACTCACCTGATCCTCTGGTCTCCAATACAGCTTGCTGTAGTTGGGCAGGAGGGCATCCAGCAGGGCCTTGTTCTCAGCATCACTGAATGCTGGTGCCCTCTCCATGCTCAGCTAATCAGGGTCCAGAGGATACAGAGACAGCAGCTGTGTTTACCACTCCAAATTTGTGCAGGCAAGTGCCCTCCCTCAGCCACATGATGCCTTATATCTGTGCTGCTGAGGGTCTGTGAGTGCAAGGAGTATTGTGTGATAGGCCAGAATAGTTAGCATCCTATGTTCCATCCAATCCGATGACACATAAGGCCATGACTAAGCATGGGCGGAAAATCCGTTCCGCTCGCGGACTTTGCGGATTTTCGGTAAATTCGCAATCAGTGAACTCTCGCAAATTTACCGAAAATCCGCAAATTCGCATGCAGCGGATTTTTTTTCTTGGTGATACAATATTGCGGCGTGCAGCGTTCACTTACCGTCATTCAGCGTTTGCCGAGTTGTTTTTCTTGATATTTTGCGAGTGCTGCGCCATTTTGGATCTTGCTGCGGGATCCCGCTGGAGTTTGGCGACGCATCGCGAGAGTTCGCAATTGCGAACATGTAGGTGCGGCGGGCAGCAACAATCTCGCACTCGCGAAATTACAAAATTTGCAATTCTGCACAAGAAATCCACTAGCAAGCAGCATAGACCTTCTGAAAATGATGATTTTTATCAGAATAACTCCTCAGGTTGACATTTGCCTGCACTTTTTTGGATTTGAGGCCTTTTGACTTTCTTTGGATCACTTTTGGATTAGAAATCAACTTTCACAAGTAAGTTTGTTTGGGGCATTACAGTTGCTGTTCTGCAGAAAAACAAGTTTTGCAAAACTGAAAGCACTCAGCAGGTGCAAAAGTTCACTCATCATTAGTAACCATTCCCTGTAGTACTTCCTGAGGGGCCCCTCCAGAGTTCAGTTGCCTATGTTTGTTTGGGGCATTACAGTTGCTGTTCTGCAGAAAAACGAGTTTTGCAAAACTGAAATCACTCAGCAGGTGCAAAAGTTCAAACTCATCATTAGTAACCATTCCCTGTAGTGCTTCCTGACTGTGGCCCCTCCAGAGTTCAGTTGCTAGTTGCAACAATTCTATGACCCTGCTCTGACCTTCACAGCAGGCTCATAGAATAGCTACAAGTAGGCCACAAAGGTCCTGGAAAAAAAATTGCACTGCAACAGAAAGCAAATTACAGATAAGGAAGCAGGTGCCAGACTGGAATTTTAAAACAGTGACACATTAATAAATCAACCCCAAATTAATTCATGTCAGTTGAAGCAGGGCAGGTGTGCTTGCTTTCCCCCCCATAATCTACAGTGATGAACCAGAGGGTGGCATTGATGTACCAGAGGGTGGCATGGGTGAAACAGGGTGGCAGTGTTGAAACAGAGGGTGCTGTGAACCTGTGATGATGAACCAGACGTAGAAACAACATAGTCGTGACCGTTGCGAGCCGACAAGTAAGTTCGCAATTGCAAACTGGTACAAAACCCTCGCAAACTGGCAGAAACCCTTGCGAACACCAAAAAAAAATCCGCAAATCGCGAGAATTTGCAGATTTTGCGGATTGCGAGTTCGCAAATACGCAAATTCGCGAACGCCAGATTCGCAAAATTCGCCCATGCTTAGCCATGACACACATATGCATGGTTTGAAAAGTGAGCCAGAGCTGAACAACAACTTTTGCAACATTGTATACTTTTCCCCAACTGAATTTTCCAGATCACCTGTAGGACACTCTCAAATCTATGTAACCATGACAACCTGGCTGCATCCTAATCCTACCACTGTTGCTCTAGATGTTTTCTATGTTTTTTTTTAATATACACACAAGTACGGTGCGATTGCATTCGCAAATGCTACTCATTCAATGGTGAAACAAGGCGTACACACGCACGTCCGATTGGGGTACGCTCTGCTCGCGTATGTCTACAATGCATTGGAAAACGAGGCCTACACACGCTCGTACGATTGGGGTACGCTCTGCTCGCGTATGTCTACAATGCATTGGGAAACGAGGCCTACACACGCACGTATGATTGGGGTACGCTCTGCTTGCGTATGTCTACAATGCATTGGGAAACGAGGCCTACACACGTACGTACGATTGGGGTGCGCTCTGCTCGCGTATGTCTACAATGCATTGGGAAACGAGGCCTACACACGCACGTACGATTTTGGTACGCTCTGCTCCCGTATGTCTACAATGCATTGGGAAACCAGGCCTACACGCGCACTTACGATTGGGGTACGCACTGCTCGCGTATGTCTACAATGCATTGGGAAACGAGGCCTACACACGCACGTACGATTGGGGTACGCTCTGCTCGCGTATGTCTACAATGCATTGGGAAACGAGGCCTGCACACGCACGTACGATTGGGGTACGCTCTGCTCGCGTATGTCTACAATGCATTGGGAAACGAGGCCTACACACGCACGTACGATTGGGGTACAGTGCTTCAGACATGCTCAATGGAATGGTTGTGTAGGCTGCGTTCATGACCTCATACATGTCAACATTGGGAGAGCGAACCTAGCACATCACATGGCAGAGATGTAGTGTACTCTCATGCTGACCATGTGGATGTATACATCTGCATGGCATCCTTCCATCAGCAGGCCCTAGGTGTGGCAGACAGTGATGAAGCACAGGAAATGTCATCTTGTGGCTCAGTTGATGTGTGAAGAGCTTTTGAGACATGTCAATTATAATGGTGCACATGTGGTTCACATACATACAACACGTATCACCTGAGTAACGTCTGCAACATATTGAGATGCACATCAACACTGGAAGTGCACACCATTGACTACATGGAACTGTCACATCATGACATTGGCATGCCCACACATGTGAGATTGAAGCACAGCATGACCCGGTGTGACCACGTCAAGTGTGTGCCATATGCGACATTGTGCATACTGACAGCATATAAAATGAACAGGTCAGTTTAATTTTCCTCCCCTTACAATATCCACAAGCATCAGACTGGATCTGCAAATTTGTGCTTAGCAGTAGCCTTGTGCGTCGGTAGGCAACGTCTATTGCTTAGCGTGTGTTGTTGCTGTTGTGTGCGCCGTTATGACGTTGTCTGAGTACTCAGACCCCGCCTACGTGTGCTGACGTCAGCTCCGATTTTTTCACACCAGGAACGCAGTGCTGGTATAAATGTCACCTAAGTTATTCAAATTCAAAACCTGGTACAATCACTTTTGATGACTTTACTTTAATTTTCTACTCAGGACGGTGCTAATGGGGATGTCCGGTGTCAAGCCTGTGAGGATAGCGACTGACTGATGTTGGTGACTGACCCTCACCGTCGGTGTCTCCAATGTCCCCATGTCAACCACGACAACAAGAGCTGCCCGGACTGCCGGCCCCTGACTTTGGAGGCTAGGCGGGAGTGGTCCCGCAAGCGGCTCCGACTCCAGCAGTTGGCCAGCACTGCCAGAGGTCAGGGTCTGGACGGAGGTCGAGGGACCGGGCGTGGGGTTTGAGCCATCAGAGCTCCGGGAGTCAACATCACTTCTCTGTGGGTAAGTCGTCAGCAAAACACAAGAAGTCAGAGAGGTCATCGCTCTGCCAAATGCCCACGATGCAGGTGCAATGTGGCAGGGGACTTGTGTGACACCACCCACACGGCTCTGTCAGAGTGGCGTGCGTCGTAGCCTGCCCCACAACCTCCGGTCCCTGGGCAGCATTGAACGCAGGATGAGTTTGAGCGCTTCCTCATGGCCATGATGTCCCTCACTCCTCCGACGGGCAATGCGGCAGCTTTGGTCCCAGCGGACACGTCTGGGGTCCCTAGTGGGTCTGGTGCTACTGGTACAATGCCAACAGGTGCTTTGTCTCAGACGGCGCCGCCGCATCTGGCCCTGCACCGCTGGCCCACACTGGATCCAAAACGTTTCTGGTCCTGGCTGGTTGACCTCACGCACTCACCGTCTACAGTCCCCCAGGTTTCACCGTCGGCCCTGTCCTCGGGTGGTGCCGTCCCCAATACCACACTGTAAACGGCTCTGCCGTGGGAACGGTGCGCCCAAATGCCGCATTTGATGTTGCATGGGGATTAGAAATTAGAGTTGCCGGCCACATCTGTTCACAACCATGATAAGCATGGAATGGGTGTTAAGGAGTATTGGGATTGGTCTGAAGAACCACTGACACGTGAGTGTCAGTCCCAAGACGAATGGACAGGTGGACTGAGGGATGCGAGTGGTCTGCACACCTCGTCTGACACTGGTTTTGTCACAAATCCAACCGTGGCTTTTGAGGAGGGGCCAACCTACAGTGTGGTGTTGACGTGGGCGAATAAAGCCTTGCCCCTTCGTCTCACTGTCGCAGCCATGAGGACCGACCTCCTCACTGAGGTCCTTAAAGTGCAATCACGCTTGGCTGAGCCTCTGCAGCCGTGTCATGAGACATTGACTGACGCTATTTTGTGCACTAGGTCCAGGCCCGATGCAGGTTCGGCTATAGATATGCAAGTGGGCAGGTGCCAACATCCGCCACCGGACGACCCATGTGTCCTGTCCTCCCACCCCACCCCAGAGAGCCTGGGCATCCAGGCCTCCAAATCACACAACGCATTCCCATCTGCTCCGCCGGACAGGGTATCCAAGAGGTATGAGCAGTACGGCAAGATGGTATCATCCTCCCTGAGTCTGGGGCTGCGGTCTCCCAACGTCAAATGCCTCTTTGTCTGCTACACCCACTCTTTACGGGACACGGTTGCCGAACTGCTTTCTGTTGTCGGTACGGGCAAAACTTGCACAAGCCCTTGTGGAAGGGCAAGCTGCGGCATGGTATTTGATGCGGTGTGGGCTGGATCACATCAACTCACTGGGCAGGGCGATGGCAACCACGGAGGCAATTTGTAGCAAAGCCTGGTTGGAGTCCAACCAATTTGTCCCTGATGTCCAGAGTACACTCATGGACATGCTGTGTGATGTTAGTTGCCTTTTTGACAACAAGGCAGACCATTCGCTGTAGCACATTAGGGACTCCAGGGCTACGGGCAGGTCCATGGGCCTGTTTCCCCAGCCCCTGCACCAGCAAACTGGTACCTTTTGCTCTATTTGTGGCGAAGGAAGTGGCACACACACATGTTCTAGCAGCCACGCAACGCTGACTAACATCCAACGCGGTAGCACCAGAGGTAACCGCTGTGGCGGTTGTCGGGGACAACGGGTAGGTCAGTCCACACCTCCCCTGCAATATCTGCCTACACACACCCCTACTCTGTATGTTCAGGGCCATGTGACACCAGTGGGGGGCATGGTTCGGCAACACCTCCACCACTGGCGCACTGTCACTTTTGACAGGTGGGTGCAGAAAATCATCCCAAGCGGCTATTCCCTCACCCTTGATGCAACCACTGAAGCCATGCCACCGCAAAACAAAAGCATATGTGGAGATCATTGGCAACTGCAGCATGCACGAGTTACAGCCCTCTTGGCCAAGGGGGCCATCATCCCTGTTCCTGGGCCCAAAATAGGGTGTGTCTGCTACTCTGACTACTTACTGCTACCCAAGAATGCCGATGGGGGCGTACCCACTATCTTGGACACATGTAACGACAATGGCTTCCTGCGGAAGTAGACGCTCAAAATGCTGATAGTGGCCCAGGTCCTACCTGCCCTGGACCAAGGAGACTGGATGGTAGCCGTGGACTTGCAGGATGTATATTTCTGCATCCCCATCCTGCCGGCCCACCGGCCCTACCTACGGTTCACGTTAGGCCACAAGCACTTACAGTTTCCCAGCTGCACTTTGGCCTTAGCTGCGCAACACGGATGTACATGTCGGTACTGATATCCCGAGTTCTCAGTATGTCAGTTGACCAGCCGGTTCACCTGCCTCTCCTGGAGGACCCTATGTTGCAGCAGCAGAGGACAGTCCACCACCCGTACCTGTACAGTCTCCACCTCCATGCTTGGAGATTGAGCGGCAACAGTAGAGGCCATTTGACTTTCATCCTCAAGTCTGTAATTTCATCCATGCTGCCAGGTGTCACTCCACAAAGTTGGAATACGCCTGCAGGTGGACCAGATTTGTGGCATGGTGCACACCAAAGGCTGTGGACCCTCATTCTGCACCTCTTCATGAATTTCATCTCCTCCTTCTTCCTTATGCCCAGCAGGGCTCTGCTCTAGCCACTGTCAAGGGCTACGTTCCTGGCCTTTCACCCATACTAAGGCTGACTGATCAACCTTCTTTGTATTAGTCCCCTATTGTGAGTTGTGATGACTCAGTGGGACTTCAACATGGTTCTTACATTTCTGAAGTGTGCTCCCTTTGAGCAACTGCACAATTTTCTTCTCCACCTTCTTACTCTGAAGACTGCTTTTCTCTTTGCCATGCCATCAACACTGCCAGGAGAGTGAGTGAGCTTCAGGCTCTTTCTACATAACCGCCTCACCTTACAGTCCATCCGGACAAGTTTGTGTTTCAGAATACACCCTATTTCCAGCACTAGTTTGACACGGACTTCCACATCGGCCACTCTTTCACCTTGTACACCTTATTCCCGCCTACGCATCCCCCAAAAGAGATGGAGCAGCTACACCGTCTGGACCCAAAATGTGTGCTCACATACTATGTGGATCGCACACGACAGTTCCTGGTGGATGAACACCTTTTAAACTGTCATGTGTTTGCTGTAAAGTGAAGGCCGGTACACGAGCAGACCATCTCTCTGTGTGTTGTCTGGTGTATGAAGGCTTTGTACCCTTTCCCAAATACGTAGACTCATGTTGGGCTGAGGGCCCATTCCACTATGGACACGGTGGCTACTACTGACCTGGGTGGGGAGTCCCCTTGCAGAACATTTGTCAGGCAGCTACGTGGGCCTCAATGCACGCGTTTGGAAAACACTACCGCCTGGACAGCCAAGTCGGAGGGATGTCTTATTTGGCCGCTCCGTCCTCCTGGATTTTCTTGTGTGATAATTTTTTTCAAGACCCACCACAGGCATTGGTCTTGCTGGGGTATGTTTTCCAAGGTAGGAATCTGATGCAGACTACTGTTACTTACAGATGATTCGTTACAAAAGGTAAGTAACTTGTTCATACTGTTAAGTATATCTGCTGTAGGAGCATAGATGATGTGTCCTTGCTGTGATGAGAGGTTGTCCCATGTACGCACACCATGCCACTTGTGCCAATGAACCGTCCATATGTGTGATGGCATCATACACAAATAGTCAATAAGATAAATTTAGGCTGTCTGATGATGCCTATGTTTGACTATTGGAAATGTCGCACCGCTAAGAGAATATGTCTGATCATTCTAAATGATGGAACATGTGTTGTGGGCGTGTGCATTGCTGTCAGCTGTCTGGAGGTGCAGACAACCTCCTAATGCAAATCACATGACGTGTGTGAATGACAAGATACATTCTTCCGCTCACTCAGACCTTACCATCAGATCATTTGTATGCATGTCATATCCATTCCACAAACCACAGGTCTTGTACTTTACATGGAGGAGTGGCTTGGAGCATTCACATGTTTCCTGTGTGTGTAGCCCACGCCACACTCACTATTGTATTGATGTGTTGAGAATTGTTGCTTGTGCCATGTACATTGTAATTTTCTTTGTCTGACAGTTGTACACAATTTTTCACTGGAAATTGTTTTGCAGGGCACCCCCTCTGCCAAGGCCGTTGCCAGACTTGGACGCTATGAGGGAACGTGATTGCATACGGCGTTACCGCTTCCCAGCACAGTTGATTCAGGACCTGACGGACAGACTGGAAGCACACCTGCTACCACGACATAGGTATCTGACTGCGCAGACACCCAAGGTAAAGGTGATGGCGGCACTACATTTCTTTGCCACCGGTACGTTCCAATTTACCATAGCTGATGTGGGAGGGATGTCACAGACAATATTCAGCCGGGTATTAAGTGATGTATTGGATGCAATGTTGCTGCACATTGATGAATTCATCACATTCCCTACTCCTGAACAGTTGACAGATGTCAAGGGGGAATTCTATGCCCTGGGACGCATGCCACATGTAATTGGTGCAATTGTTGGTACACATGTTACTCCGGTGCCACCACAGGCTCAGAAGCAAGCGTACCGCAACAGGAAACACTACCACTCGATAAATGCCCTGGTGGTGTGTCTTGCCAACATGCTTATCTCACATGTTTGTGCTCGCTTTACAGGATCGTGCCACGATGCTTTCATCATGAGGCGTAGCAGGATACCACAGATGATGCTGCGGCTGCACAACCATCGGGCATGTCTAGTTGGTGGGTGTACTCTGTTAGCCATGTATGTCAGTATGTCATTACTTCATGAACTGCATCATATTACACACTCATTTCCATGATGTCAATTTGCAGGAGACGCAGGATATCCAAACATGCCGTGGCTAATGACTCCCCTACGCAATCCCAGGACAGCTGCAGACCAGCGGTACAACAATGCTCATGGGAAGACCAGGCGGGTGATTGAGCGTACATTTGGACTCCTGAAGAGCAGGTTCAGGTGCCTGGACAAGACAGGCGGTGCACTCCAATACACCCCACTCAAGGTGTGTAACATCTTCATTGTGTGCTGCATGCTGCACAACATGGCAGTGGAGAAGGCTGTGCCACTCATCCTCGATCCTGATGAGCTGGAACATCCGCCCGTTGAGGATGAAGGCCTTGCCCAGGATGCAAGTGACGAGGAGGTTGAAGATGATATCCGGAGTCACCTCATCCGCTACTTCTTTTCATGATGGTGAGTCATAGGTGAATATTGTCCAAACCTCAACTTCAGAGTTGCATGGGTAGCATGTTGTGTATGCAGCTGACTGTATGCAATGTCATTTTTATGTTTGATGTGCAGTGTCACACAGGTGCAGATGTAATGCAACACACATATGTGCTATGTGTGTACTTGGAATTTACAAGTGTACTACAACATCAGGCTAATTAACATGAGTATGTCAGAATGACATTCTACAGAACTTGACCCCTTGTGTGCCTCTCATCCCCAGCTCACCCTGCCTGTTGTCCGCTGGTGCCATCTTGGTCATCCTGCTATTGCTCATCGTGATTGCAACGTCAGCCGAATCAAGGGAGCATGCATGGACATGTGGAAAAGTCTATTTGGGTAAGGACTCATATAAGGCTGTTTAGTGTTGGTATGTTTTCAATAGTGTGGTACATGTTCTTGCGCATGTTGTTTGACCATGCATACATGTAACCACATCATGTTTCCTATTATATGTAGGCCCACTCCCATGACAGGATAGTCACTCCACCTGACAGTCATCTGTACTTGTTTTAGACTCTGATGGCAGCATCAATGGGGGTTGTCATTGACACTGAGACATTGCATATACCATGGTTTGACATTGTGTGGGAGGTCTCAACCACAGATTCTGTGGGGGATTGCAGCCTCACTGTGTGCATTACAATGTATCAAGATCATCACCTCCAACTTGTGGACCAGTCCAGTTTGGTACATAACAACCATGTTGTGTAGGTGTGGCCCAGTGAAAGATCCACATGTTAAGACAACGGTCCTGTGATTCTGTTCGCATGGATGCATCACCCCTTGTTGCAGTATGTCAAGCGCTGTTGTGTCGTTACCTCACTGCAGGCTGTGACTACCGCTACACCAGCCTTCACTGTGAGTATGAGTTCTGTTTACATTGACCTGATGCCATGTATGTTGGGCTGATGACATCACAATGGTGTGCTGATGCACATGTTCAATATTCTGTGCCACCAGTGGGGTGCGGTAATTCCCAATTTTCTCTTGTCCTGTGCAGCATTTATGTGCGACGGTTGGGTTCTTTATGTGGCTTTGTTTCTTATTGATTGTTGTTGACTATTATTCCACCAGCTTGAAATGTTTGCCATGGTTAGGCACAGTTACTATAGCAAAATACCTGCTACAGAGTGCCTGTATTGCAATTAGGTGATTATCTTCCACATCATATGTGATGCTGACAGCTGTTGTGGGTGATGTACAGTCTGCCCTCATGGCCCTTACGGGTACACATGAACATATACAGATGTTACACTTTGCATAAGTACCACTTCCATATGTTTACATGTGTTTGCAGGGGACACATCATCATACATTGTGAATGATTATTTGTGAACACAAATCTCATTGCATCGTAGCAGACTTGTCACCTTTACCCAAGACTGAAATAGGTGACAGGCTGTCCTAGGTTTCATTTGTCCGTGTTACGGCATCTGCTCTTATGTGATAGCATGATGACTGATCTCTAATTGGCTACAGTCGGTACACTTTACAGGTGTGACTGGTACAGTGAATATCATGTGGTATTTGTAGTGTCTGTGACATGAGATTGTACTCCTAATGCTTGTGTGCCTCTGTTTCAGGTCTCCCTCCCTGCAGTTCCCATCCTCTCCTTCCCTCGCCTGATCACCCTTTTGTGTCTGTCATTTGTACTCAGACCAAGGGGCTATTTGGAGGTGGAACCCTTTGAGCATCACACCACTCTGATGGAGTAAGGTACGGCCAGTCCCTGGCAGTCTAGTGGCGAATGTTTCAGCTGCATTCCAGGTGAGATCATTCACTGACTTATTTTGTCTACTGGTTAATGACACTGACCATGTATGTTGGATTTTGCTCCATGGCCTCACAAGGTAAATCATCATGCTGTGCATGACATGTCATTCCAAACGAATATTGTGCATCCTTCATGTCAATGCACATGTCCTTCTAATGTGCATGTATAATATATAAACTATTGTAGGATCATTGATGATAGGTGTTTACGTGTACTGTGACAACATGGATGGTGTAGGTTGAGGCTGAAGTACAGTATTGTGTGTGAGGTAGATGGGTGTGTAGCTGCTGTTTTCCTTTGGACACAGTACATGTAGACTACACTTGCTGATGGTGTGTGTCCTGTGCCCCACTTGTCCCTAAGGGACCAGGTCCTGTGACTGTCATCTTTGCTGATTATTGTGTCATTTAATTTGCAGTGACCCTGAGTGACACAGACACTCCTGCTTCCACATACACATGTAAGTTACTGGCTTGACAATGCCCTTGTGGTATGTGCTTGTTTTGGAAGTTGACGCACACATTCAGCCGTAATCTCTTCACTCATTACTGCTGCTGCATACACAGCCACTATGTTGCGCACACTACCCAGATCCAGCACCACACACGCCTACAGATTAACCCTCCTTCAAGCCATTAGGAGAGCATGCTCCAGCCATCCTGCACACAGGGAACACCAGACAATCATCCACCTGGTATCTGAAGACCTCAACCTCACCCATGACGGATCATCTGCCTGTGTGTGCAACTCATACTGGCAAGACTATGCAGAGACACATGACAGTGTGTCAATGTACAACCAGGTAATGTGTCCCGTAGGGCACACAACACCTTCCTTCCACCAAAATATGGACAGTGTTACCTTGTCAGCAGCACACCTTACCTTCCTTACAGTAACGTGGCAGTACACTCCCTTGGCAGACCTATTCTAGATTTCCCTCACAGCCAGTGGATTAGCCACCAGGTACACACACTATTACCACGTTTCTTGGGTGTGGTGTGATGTGGCCGTTCTGGTGAAGATAATTGTCACACGTGGCTAGATGTTCTGTAGGCGTTGCACACATCACATCAGCTGTGTACTTGTAAATCCATAGGGGGAGGTCACGTGATCAGGTGAGATTGTGTAGACTGATACAGACCATAGGCCACAGTCTGTGCTGCCACCCTTTGCCTGTGCACCATTCATCACATCCACATTACAGCAGCACGCTGATGATAGTTGACATACCTGAGGACACAGTTGTGGGTACTACCAACATGGCCACCTAGCTTTACAGCCCTGATCTATACACCTCCAAGTTACTCTCCTGTGCCTGTCATTAACAGCAGTTTTGTGAGGCAAACCACCCTCCATTATTTACAAACCATCAAAGGTGTGTAATTCCATCCATGTATCTAGTTGTTGGAATATTGTTACCTATGTGTCTCATATCCAAGCGTGTGGATGGCTACAGTTTGTTGCTGTGGAAGGGGAGCGCCACTCACCTCGACCGAGCGGCGTCCGAGCAGGGATTACATGAACGCTAACCCTCCTGTTTCCCTGACGATCAAGACTCCTCATTTCTTTTTCTCCCTGCAGGAACTAGACCGACCGGCAGGACAGAGCACTAACCCGGATGCGGCTTCCCACGAACCCCAAGACCTCGGAAGTACCGACTCGGAAGCGACCTACCGTGAACCCGGAAGTCCCGCCCCCAACAACAGCCTGAGAAGCAGAAAAGCCGGCGACTCAGAGAGGAGAGCGTTCCAGGTAGCCGACTCGTGGCAGGAGACAGCGCGTAGTGGACCAGTGAAGGAGAGCGGAAGGAGTGAGAGGAGTGACGACGAGGAAGTGGAGGACGTCTGGACCGAGGAGTGGTGGAGTCCTCAGGAGGTGGCTGGAGAGCGGTCGCGACTCGCTAGAGAGTTGCGGCAGGGCACGTGAGTACATTGTTACCTTTCTCCGTGTCCCTCTGTAGATATATGTAAATACCTGTATAGAAGTAAAGCACACGGATAGATCACCATTGCACTGTATAGATACTTAGTAGCGTCACTGCACCTCTATCTTGTACCATAGCCCCTGTATCCCCCCCCTCACTCACTTGGGCACGCTTCTTCTCCCCGTTCCCACATCTCTTCCCTTCCCTCTGAACCTCCCTTTTCCATCCCGTCCTCACGTTCGTCTTCGTCCCCTCACGACCCTTGTGCTGGTGCTAGTGCTCCAAAAGTCCGAGCTAAAAAGGACTAACCGCCCTGTCTCTCTGTTTCCCTCCGAGGTTACACCGGCGCTCCCCAAAAAGACCAGAAGACGCCCCGAAGATCCATTGGCCGGCTGACGCAAGGGAACAGACTCTACGGCTTCCGGTCTCCTAACCCTTTCACTATCCAGATTGCTAACCAATCAATAAAAACAGCTACAATAGCCAAGTATATACGGCCTCCACGCCTGTTATTCCGGTCCGCACCAACCCCCAGTCCACACTTGGTGTCAGAGTGGGATCCGGAAACATGGAGGCCGCGGTAAAACAACTAGCAGAAAGCCAGGAGCTCCTAGGGAAGATGATGGAGCGCTTCCTCAAAACGGCCGAAGACGATCGAGGCCAGCTCCACGATGTCCTAAAGGACCAGGGCTCCGTGCAAGACAGAGCCCTTGGGAAACTAGCCAACGTCATGGGTCAGCAGAGACCAGCGACCTCCTTGCCCTCAAAAATATGTCCCGGGAGAAGACCCGGATTTCTTCTTTACGAACTTCGAGCGTCTGGCACAAGCAGCAGCATGGGCGGTTGATCGCTGGGGTCACTACTTGGGGCCTCTGCTGACGGGGGAACTGCAGGCGGCCTACCAACAGGCCAACGTACAGGGACAGACACCTTATCAGGACATCAAAACCTGTATCCTGGAGAGGCTAGGGATCGACGACGAGACCTACCGAGTACGACTGCGACAAGCCCGTGAAGGACCCCAAGAAACGCCCCGAGCGTTGCCATTCCGCATCCAAGATCTGACCAACCACTGGCTGAAGCCTGCCACGGCCTCTAAAGAAGAGATCCTTTCCAAGATCTACTTGGAACAATTCCTAGCCTCACTCCACCCCGCCACCCAGAAATGGGTACATCAGCACGCCCGTCTAACTCTAGACACTGCCGTGGAGATCGCAAGTGCCTTCAGCCGAGCACAAGACTTCCAGAAAAAAGACGAACACCCTACCCGGATGCCCCATGGAAGTCATCCTCGAGCCCAGAGGCCTGCCGTTCCCCTAGCACCAGAACCCGTCCCCTTGTTTCTGTTCCCGGTGTCACCAAGACCCAGTCTCCCTGGTCCCCAATGCTACCACTGTGGAGGGCATGGGCATATCGCCCGGTTCTGTCCCCAGAAGGAAGAACCCATGGAGGTTGGACTGGCAAGGAACTATGTATGTCTTACCACGGATTAGGAAACCAAAAAACGTCCCACAAGTTTACCACAAAATGGGTAGGAAATGGAATAGTAATGTATAATACGTTTTGCAATGTTTAGCAATACCAGTCATATACTTCTACTAGTTACCAAAGCGTGGAAAGCAAATCATAAACACAATGTTGTACTCAGAAGACCACCAACAGTTATAGATATAGCACCAATAAAGCACACAGTACGTCAAATGTAAAAAGCAAATCAGAAAATAGTGTTTTAGGAAAATATATATATTTTTATCTATTTATTCAAAAAAACACATTATCAACACAATTACAACAAATCAATAAAAAACATACAAGTAGTATGTTATAACATTTCATAAAAAGTTTTTAAAAACACATCACATAAGCATCAGGTTAAAAAGTTCGAAGGAACAGGGGTCGACGCGGCGTTTCGGTTACAGGTAAATAGACAACCTTCTTCAGGACCAAGTTCTAGAAGGAAACATATAGTTACTTTTCTTTACAAACCCGATTTTTCATACAGAGTCATTTTCCAAAACAACATTTTTGCTTAAGCTATGGCATTTGACAATCGGTACTGTTATTACACTTGAAAGAGGGTGGAAAGGTGGTTGGTTGTTACGGTATTGCTAAAGTGCATCGCGCATTAATACTGATACCATTTCGTGGGTCACTATGTTGCCTATCATAGTGATAAAGGAAATCACTTATGTGGGTAGGTTTTACTCATATTCACCACTATAAGGTTACCTGACATGATTGATATTACTGGGAGTGCCTAAATTCTTATCTATGGCACTTACTGGTGAGTCGCAGTTTGTATATTTGCGAAAGTGGATAGCTTTTGTTACTGTTATATCCACTTCAGAAATTACCTTAATAGTTTTCGTAACCTCCAAATAAATCCAGGAGGGCACTGGGCCGGTTCTATGATCCGGTAGTGAACTGGAATAAGTTCTCGCTGTTGTAATATAATTTGTCGGGGTATCTGTAAATGGCAATAAAGTTATGTTTTATGTTTATGCTCTATGCATAAGGAACGTAAAGTAGTAATGGGTCAAAATTATGAATTGAAAATAACTACCTTGAGATTAAATAGGGATAAAACTTGTTCTGGTAGTAGGAGCCACCGATATATATCTTCTGTGTTGCTGTAAATAAATGCCCCTATTAGTTTATTGCAAGTAAGGAGTAATAGCAAATAGTCTACTAGTCTTTTTTGATACATAGATTAGACATTTGTACTCACCCAGATTTAAATGACTGGCAGTTGTATATGATACACGTGCTTTTCAATATGCTTGTATATCAACTTTTAACGTTCATTTCGTGGTGGGGATTGTCCTGCCACTGGGTCTCTCTTGGGGATTAAATAAAAAAAAGTATCTTGTTAGGGTTCCAGTCTAGCTTACTATATGCTGAGTCTTTATCTCAAACAGCCTTATCCAATAGATCTTAATAGTTGGACTTGAAGTATCTAGTTGTACTAATGATGCGTTTTTAGGTTTCGCCTCGCCGAAGGATGCGCTCTGCGCATCCTTTTCGGCGCAGGCGAAATCCTGTTGAGAACTGTAAGGTGGCTTTGTCCGGCCCTCGTCCTTGATTGGCTGGCTCCGTAAACGGAGCCTTGCCATTGGACGAGGGGCCTGTCCGTCAATGCCGGACCAGACACGGGGGCGTTCCCGACATTCTTTGGCTTTTGCCGACGTCACGGGACGCCGGGAACGCCCCCGTGTCTGTTCCGGCATTGCCGGCACCTCCCTTGCTGCTCGGGTCTCCTTATTTGTTCTTAGTTGCCCCTCTCCCGCCTCCCTCGTCCTCTCCCGCCCCCCTCCCGACGTCCGTGACATTTCCCGCCCCCCTCGTCCTCTCCCGCCCGCCTCCACCGCCCCCCCCCAGAGCGGAGGAGTCTCCCGCCTCTCCCGCCCCCCTCCCGACGTCCGTGACCTTTCCCGCCCCCCCTCGTCCTCTCCCGCCCGCCCCCCCCCCCCAGCGGCCTCGCTCAGAGGAGGCTCGTGCTCCGTGGGGCTGCTGTTCCTAGCTCCTCGCTCCTTGGGTACGTTCAGGAGGGACCCTGTATGTGCGGTGCTGCCGGTGCTGCTCGTCGCCCCGGCCCCAGCGGCCTCGCTCAGAGGGGGCTCGGACCCGGCGCTGCCGCTGCTGCTGTGCGTTGCCCCGTGCGCTGCCGCCTCTCTGAGCTCCATACTCATATGAGGCCTCGCCGAGCCCTGCGCCGCTCCGGGGAGGGGGTGTCAGGTTCCAGCCTGGCCCAGTCACCTGATCGCTGCTCTTCTCACCCGGGGCGGGGGTATCCGGGGCGGAGGTGGGGGCTGGGAGGGGGCAAGAGCTGCCCGGACCTCTACAGACCCACCCCCTCCCCTGCTGCTCTGCGCCGGTCTATAACCTGCACACAGAGTGGATGGAGGTTCGGGGTCTCCGTCACCAACTGCCTCCTTATGCACCGGTCCATAACGTGGACCACCCGCCGCAGTTCCTGGGGGTTTAGGGGGGAGCGGTGGGTTGGGGTGGGGGAACAGGTAAGCGCTGCGATGGAGACCACACCCACCGAGGCGCTCACTGCCACCCTGTCCAACTCAACGACGATGTTTTAGGCCGGGAAAGAGGTGAGGGGGCACCAGCCGTCTGCGTCGGCCGATGATCTTCCGTGTAGCTTGGAGTCCAGTGAAGGGGGCGAGTGCAAACTAATATCAAACCGCCCCACCCCTCCCACCCTGCCCTGCAGGTAGAGAGGAGAAGAGGGGCAGACAAATAACAGCAGGGGGAGGCAGCGGCCCCACTGACCCGGGAGAACCCCGCTTCTACACAGCAGGGGAAGGGGGAACGGGTCAAGCCCACCCTGCACACCCCACGCATATCACAAGTCCACCTCACCCCAAATATATCAAAATCCAGACAAGAAGGAACTCTAAAGGTATGAACCGCTCCTCGTGCACCGAGCTGCCTGTGCACGAAGGAATCTCAAGAGAGTGAGCAGAGAGTGACCTCCCCTTGTGCACAAAGCTGCTTCTGCCTGTGCGTGGTGCTGTGCACGAAGGACTCACAAGAGTGAACAGAGAGTCTGATCTCCCCTTGTACACAAAGCTGCTGTTGCCTGTGCGTGGTGCTGTGCACAAAGGCTCACAAGAGAGTGAGCAGAGAGCATGCCCGTCCCTTGTGCACCGAGCTGCTGCCTGTGCATGGTGATGTGCACGAAGGGCTCACATAAGAATGAGTAGACAGTGACCTCCCCTTGTGCACAAAGCTGCTGCTGCCTGTGCGTGGTGCTGTGCACAAGGGCTCACAAGAGAGTGAACAGAGAGTCTGATCTCCCCTTGTACACAAAGCTGCTGCTGCCTGTGCGTGGTGCTGTGCACAAAGGCTCACAAGAGAGTGAGCAGAGAGCATGCCCGTCCCTTGTGCACCGAGCTGCCTGTGCACGAAGGGCTCACAAGAGAGTGAGCAGAGAGTGGCCACCCCTTGTGCACCGAGCTGCCTGTGCTGTGCATGATGTAATCACTAGAGAGTGAGCAGAGACTGACCTTCCCTTGTGCACAAAGCTGCTGCGGCCTGTGCGTGGTGTTGTATATGAATGACTCACAAGAGAGTGATCAGAGAGTGACCTCCCTTGTAAACCAAGCTGCTATTGCCTGTGCGTGGTGCTGTGCACGAAGGGCTCACAAGAGAGTGAGCAGATAGTATGACTCACCCTTGTGCACAAAGCTGCTGTTGCCTGTCTTGATGCTGTGCACGAAGGGCTCACAAGAGAGTGAGCAGATAGTATGACCCCCCCTTGTGCACAAAGCTGGTGCTGCCTGTGTGTGGTGATGTGCACGAGGGGCTCCCAATAGAGTGAGCAGAGAGTTGCCTTCCCTTGTGCACCCAGCTGCCTTTGCTGAGAATGATGGAATCACAAAAGAGTGAGCAGATAGTATGACCCCCCTTTGTGCACAAAGCTGCTGCTGCTGCCTGTGCGCGGTGATGTGCATAAGGGGCTCCCGAGAGAGTGAGCAGAGAGAGAACTTCCCTTGTGCACCCAGCTGCCTGTGCTGTGCATGATGGAATCACAAGAAAGTGAGCAGAGAGTAACGTCCCCTTGTGCACAAAGCTGCTGCCTGTGCGCGGTGATGTGCATAAGGGGCTCCCAAGAGAGTGAGCAGAGAGTGGCCTTCCCTTGTGCACCCAGCTGCCTGTGCTGTGCATGATGGAATCACAAGAGAGTGAGCAGAGAGTGACCTCCCCTTGTGCACAAAGCTGCTGTTGCCTGTGCGTGGTACTGTGCACGAAGGAGCTGTCGGTATGCCGGTACTCCTCACCATGGCCAGGACAGCGGTGGCAGCAGCGATACTCCTCTTCCTCACGCTGGCATTTGCAGTAAGTCCCGCGGGGCGCACTCATCTTCGTGGTGTGTCGAGCCACGCTGGGGGGGACGGGAGCAGTGCTTAATTTGTGCCGGTGCTTAGCACCGGCACTTAATTATCAGGGCCGGGGCTATAAGCATTTAGTGCACGTCAGTAGAGGATGTGGGTGACAAATCCGGGAATATATGTGTTATCAAAAGACTTTGCCCTCTTACCCCACCCAACCCTGTGTCTCATGTCTTAAGCTCCACAAGACGGCCGCAGTGCAACTCATTACATCACACCGTTTTTCCATGGCGCCTCCCTTTAACCTGAATTTCACATCCTTGTTTTACAGTACAGAACATATTGTCACCTCACCAAAACAGCACCGACCATGTTTTTTATTCATATTTTTGGTAGTTTTATATAGCGCTAATTCGGCCCAAGGGCATCGGGGTCCATTACATGGGAGATGAAGTGATTTGTCCGGAATCACAGGTTGTTGAGCCGACGCCGAGACTGGAGCCGCATTCCTAGGTTCTGAAGTGCGCAGCTCTCGTCGTAATGCCACATGCACTTTTACCCACAACGTCAGCAGAGAGCGTCTGCATAAATAGTATAAAAGTATAATTATACATATTTATACTGCATTAACACCTGCGCTACTTCAACAGATACGGATACGGACAGATACGGCTAGCAATCCTTACAATAATTCGACGGATCTCTTCAAGGCGCTATCGGAGGTGCTTTAACAGTCGTGGATAAACAAGTTGCAGCCATCGCTGTACGCTTGTTCATAGACTAAAGGCATAAAATGCGTGTCTCAGTGGGTGACGTAAGGGCGGTAGTCTTTACCTCACCAATGCTCGTCCGCGCCAATCATGGCCTTACTTTCTGTCTCTGGCAGGCTGATTATTCATTCGTCATCATCAGAGTCCATTTGTTTGCCGTTGCAGACTACAGTGGTCAGCCGAGACTACCATTTCTTTTTTTATCATCGTGTAGTCAAACTATTTGAGAGGATTAATCAGGGGATATATATAACCCGATACTAAGACCAGCACTCTCAGGGAAACTGAGTGCCATGGTAGCAGGGCCCATGCTGAAGCCATTCCTGCTGCCTGGGCAGAAAGGGGAAGATATATATTTATTTATTGGAAGACAGAGCTTACTGTGGTATAGCTATTGCCCGAACATGAAAGTTCAGCACTCCTACATTTATTCATAAAACGCTGTCTGCTTCGCCTGAGCCAGACCAAGCCTTTTCTGTTTTTTAAAAACATTTTTTATCAAAGAATAGGAAATATCTTTACTTGCTCTGAATTTGAAGACCGCACTGAGAACCAAATATTTCTGACTGGCTTGGCATCTCCTTTTGGCACGTGGAGCAAAAGACAATCCTCGCAGAAGCCCGGTTTCCATAGCGCTCCACCTGGTACCGTGTTCTGCTGTGTAATATCAAATGAGTCGGAGAGAGCACTTACATTTAATTCATAAGGAGAACAAGCATTGGCAAAGCCAGTAGTACTCAAGGACTATTGTCTTTGGTGTCTAGATTGGCAAACGTGAATTATCCATTCTATTTCTGGAGTTCGTCTGCTACAACTACAGATCTCCCTACACTGTCAGTCTGTAAAAGCTTGGCAGTCCTGTTTTCATTGTGGCAGTTTCCTAACAGCAATCCTTCATTCCAGTTAAATAAGTGAGCTCTAACTTGCCCACAAGGGCTCGTGACAAAAACCTTCAAGGATGTAGACTTTGGGGGTTTCGTTTTTCATAAGACCCTGGATCGTGATTGCCATTCATGTCCTGTATCCTGGCTCTAGTGTATTTATATTTTACCTCTGGTGAAAATATTAAATTGATAGTGCCTGCAGTGTCCGTCTGTCTGTCTGTGTGTGTGCCTGCAGTGTCCGTCTGTCTGTGTGCGTGCAGTGTCCGAGGTCCGTCTGTCTGTGTGCCTGCAGTCTCTGTCTGTCTGTGTGCCTGCAGTGTCTAACGTCCGTCTTTCTATGTGTGTGCTGCAATGTCAGCCTGTCTGTTCGTTCCCCCAGCAAAAAAAAAGTGAGCACCTACTGTCAAGGCAACCACAGTGTCATGGAGCAGCCCCTCTCCTATCTGTTCCTTCCTTCAACAAATCTCGCACCGGGTGAAACGCCGAAGATGCGCCACTCCGTGCCAGCAGGAATAAGAAACAACCCTTGTGTCTAGGTTTACAATGTCAACCGGCCAGGATACGGTGCCTGTCTGTGTGCCTGTAGTGTCCATCTGTCTGTGTGCCTGTAGTGTCCATCTGTCTGTGTGCCTGTAGTGTCCATCTGTCTGTGTGCCTGAAGTGTCCGTCTGTCTGTGTGCCTGTAGTGTCAGTCTGTCTGTGTGCCTGTAGTGTCCGTCTGTCTGTGTGCCTGTAGTGTCCGTCTGTCTGTGTGCCTGTAGTGTCCGTCTGTCTGTGTGCCTGTAGTGTCCGTCTGTCTGTGTGCCTGTAGTGTCCCGCTGTCTGTGCGCCTGCAGTGTCCATCTGTCTGATTGCAATGTCCGTCTATCTGTGTGCCTGCGGTGATCGGCTGTCTGCCTGCCTGCAGTGTCCGTGGTCCGTCTGTCTGTGTGTGTGCCTGCAGTGTCCGTCTGTCTGTGTGCGTGCAATGTCAGCCTGTCTGTGTGTCTGCAGTGTCCGAGGTCCGTCTGTCTGTCTGTGTGCCTCCAGTGTCCGTCTATCTGTGTGCCTGCAGTCTCTGTCTGTCTGTGTGCCTGCAGTGTCTAAGGTCCGTCTTTCTGTGTGCGTGCTGCAATGTCAGCCTGTCTGTTCGTTCCCCCAGCAAAAAAAAGTGAGCAACCACTGTCAAGGAAACCACAGTGTCATGGAGCAGCCCCTCTCCTATCTGTTCCTTCCTTCAACAAATCTCGCACAGGGTGAAACGCCGAAGATGCACCACTCCGTGCCAGCAGGAATAAGAGGACTTTGCAAACAGCAAAAAAAAAATGGAGCACATTAAAACTTTGCTGCGCAGCCATGTAAGAGGCAGGGCATGTCTGCGCTTGTGCAAAGTAGTATATTATAACCAGCCACGTAAAAGGGCCGATCTGCGCTTGCGCAGAGTCCCCATCTCCAGACCTCACACGCGTCACCCAGCATCACAGGCACTGGTCACGCTCGAACCCGCACCATCTTAAACCTTTGCACCTAGGATCTCCGTGCAAACCAGAGCGCTCCACAGCCCGGGGATGAAGTGCTGTGTAAATGTCACAGTGCAGTACATGGTATAGGCCAATTCTACTACAGTACCTGCTTCAGTGCACACTTGCACTGAGAGCAACTGCTGTGCTGTGACAGCTGTGTGGGCGGATGGCTGTGAGAGCTGTGTGGGCTGTGAGAGCTGTGTGGGCTGTGAGAGCTGTGTGGGCTGTGAGAGCTGTGTGGGCTGTGAGAGCTGTGTGGGCTGTGAGAGCTGTGTGGGCTGTGAGAGCTGTGTGGGCTGTGAGCTGTGTGGGCTGTGAGCTGTGTGGGCTGTGAGAGCTGTGTGGACTGTGAGAGCTGTGTGGACTGTGAGAGCTGTGTGGGCTGTGAGAGCTGTGTGGGCTGTGAGAGCTGTGTGGGCTGTGAGAGCTGTGTGGGCTGTGAGAGCTGTGTGGGCTGTGAGAGCTGTGTGGGCTGTGAGAGCTGTGTGGGCTGTGAGAGCTGTGTGGGCTGTGAGAGCTGTGTGGGCTGTGAGAGCTGTGTGGGCTGTGAGGGCTGTGTGGGCTGTGAGGGCTGTGAGCGCTGAGAGCTGTGTTGGGCTGAGAGGGCTGTGTGGGCTGTGAGGGCTGAGAGAGCTGTGTGGGCTGAGAGAGCTGAGAGCTGTGTTGGGCTGAGAGCTGTGTGGGCTGTGTTGGGCTGAGAGCTGTATGGGCTGTGTTGGGCTGAGAGCTGTGTGGGCTGTGTCGGCTGTGGGCTGTGTGGGCTGAGAGAGCTGTGTGGGCTGTGAGAGCTGTTGGCAATATAAATAACAATGCCATTTATTTATAAGTAAAAAAAAAGAAATGTCATGAGCAATGCCAATAACTCTAACTTTTCCAAAGGCGAAACCATTGCATTGTAAATGCTTGTTAATAATGTAATCTCGCTGTTTTTCATGGCCTTGGCTTTATTTCCTTAGGTCCCTCTTAGATATGGCCCGCGAGGCCTGGGAGGCTGAGCCTGATCGTACCCGACCTCTGCCTGAATATGTTGCCAATCTTAAGACCCACGGTCAAATCCGGGAAATAGTGAGGCAAAACATGCTGACCGCCCAGGCTACACAAAAACGCCAGTACGACCGAGTAGTCAAGGCAAGAACCTTCGTTCCCAGTGACCTAGTACTGCTCCTCATGCCCTCTTCCGATCACAAGTTGCTAGGCCAGTGGCAAGGGCCGTATCCCGTAACAAGACAAGTGACTCCTGTCACCTACGAAATCGAATTGGACCACACTCGCAACCAGACACAAATATACCACGTAAACCTTCTAAAGAGGTGGGAGGGCCCCCAACCGGTACTATCCAGTGTACCTTGCCCAGGAACCCCGCAGTTCGAGGGTTGTGTGGACCCGGACCTACCCAAAAACAAGCGACAAGATCTACGGACCGCCCTATTACCGTTGCAAACGGTATTTTCCTCCCTACCTGGGCACACCACGGTCATAGAGCATGCAATACACACAGATCCCGGAAAGATCGTGAGACAACGCCCCTATCGGATCCCAGAAGCACGCCGAAAAGTTATTCAGGAGGAGACCAAACAAATGTTGCAGATGGGTATCATAGAGCCATCGATCAGTTGCTGGAACTCGCCCATCGTTCTCGTCCCCAACCCCGATGGCTCCACGAGATTTTGCATCGACTTTCGTGAAGTCAATAAAGTCTCGAGTTTTGACACTTATCCGTTGCCAAGAGTAGACGAGATGATAGAACGCATAGGCCGAGCCAGCTACATTAGTACGCTGGATCTCTGCAAGGGATACTGGCAGATCCCCCTGAAAAGCGAAGATAAGAAGAAAACAGCGTTCTCCACACCCAACGGCCTGTTCCAATTCAGAGTCATGCCCTTTGGGCTTCATGGGGCCCCGGCGACATTCCAGCGGGCCATGAACATTGTCCTACAACCCCATGCCCAATATGCGGGAGCCTACCTGGACGACATCGTCATTTACAGCAACGACTGGCAAGCGCACCTGTCCCACCTGAAGCGAGTTATCACCTCCCTGGGGGAATACGGGTTCACTATCAATCCCGCTAAGACCACTCTAGCTGCGCAGTCCATAAAATACCTAGGGTACCTACTTGGGGAGGGTGTTATCCGACCTCAGGACAACAAAATAAAGGTCATCCAGACCATCCCCATCCCCCAAACCAAAAAGGACCTCCGTGCCTTCCTTGGGCTATTAGGGTACTATCGGAGGTTCATCTCCAACTTTTCCCAAACCGCAGTCCCCTTGACAGACCACCTAAAGAAAAACACCCGAACCGAGGCCATGTTACAACACCCCTCTCTGCAGATGTGGCAGGCCTTTCACGACCTCAAGCAATCCCTGGTGTCAGAGCCAGTCCTGATCAGCCCCGACTACACTGTAACCGCGGGATGAGGAAGTGGAAGTAAACGGGTTTTTGTTGCAGTGGTTTTTATTCTGGCAAATAAGTCATCGGTACACTTTTTTCTAATGCTGCCTTTTCTGGGAGACCGGCTCCTCTCCTGGCGGGTCTTTCGGATCACTCCCTCCTCCTTCCTCCTGACGGGGCTCCTCCTCCTGCTGGGCTCCGGAGGCTCCGTAGTGCTCACCCTCGCCGGCCGCCAAGAAGGGAAACAGAAGAGAGGAACCGTAAGTATTCCTGTTATCGGTCACGGTGTTTGAGAGGGAGGGGTGCGTGGGGGAAAGTGAAGGTGACACACAGTGCACGACTAGCGGGAATGGTGAGAGTGCAATTACAGTGTTCCGATATTCGGAGGGCGTGTTACAACTAGGCTTTACAACAAATGCTAAGTCAGGCGTCTGCCTCTCCTCCTCCACCACCCCAGGACCCGTTCACGTACCTCGGCTAGCCGTACACCTCCTGGCGCACGGCTGGGCGGCTCGCAGTGTTGGCCTCCCGGCTTTGCAGCTCCCGTCTCTCTTTTCTCAGTTCTCCCTGCCGACGACCCGGGGTCGGGTTCCGCTGTCTCTTGGTCCGATGACGCTGAGTCCGGATCTCTCCTTTCAGGCTCTTCCTCCTCCGCAAGGTCTTCTTCGCTTAGCCAGCTCGATCCTCCTCTCCACTCCGTCTCGTCGAACCCACTCGCTCCACCGGTCCACTCCGCTTCGCTTAACCAATTCGCTCCTCTACTCCGCTCCGTCTCGCTGCTTCCCGCCTCTCCGCTCTCCTGCACTCTGTCCGCTCCTCCGGTGAAATAACACACCTGGGGACTGTTGTTGCTGCCTTTTACGTTCTCTCCAGGCGCCGCCTCGTCAATTAGGCTTGCAGTCCACTTAAAGGGACCCCATCCATCTTCGTCCTCTTCGTCAACGCTATATCTTTCAGCAGGCGACCATCCTGGGGTTTGAGGAGGCTGTGGAGACAAGAGGGGGGGGTCGTACATCGTTAAAGGGGGCCCCTCTGTAGGGCGAGACCCCGTGCCCACGTTACACACCACCCCCCCTGAACACTTCCGTTCGGGAAGTGGATTCCTGGACAAATAGTCAGCTCCAGTATTGTCGATCCCCCTTTTGTGGTGCACTCGGAAGACATAAGGATGCAGGGTGAGGAACCACCTCATGACCCTCGCATTGTTCGACCTGTTGCGAACCATCCAGAGTAGGGGGAGCATGGTCAGTGTATAACTCGAACTGCCGACCCTCCAGGTAATAAAATAGTTTCTCCACGGCCCATCTAATGGCCAAGCATTCTTTTTCAACGGTAGGGTATTTGAGTTCCCTGGGGAATAACTTCCGGCTGAGGAACAGGACCGGATGGTCGCAACCATCTGCACCCGCCTGCGACAGCACGGCCCCGATACCATAGTCTGAAGCATCCGTATGGAGAGAAAAGGGCCGTGAGAAATCAGGGGAGGTGAGAACCGGGGTGGAGGTGATCGCTCTTTTCAGGGAGACAAACACCTCTGACATGACCGGGGTGGGCGTTCTTAGGTCACCCTGTTTCACTTTAGTCTGTAGAGCATCTGTGAGGTGGGCTGCCAACTTTGCGAAGCCTGGGATAAAACGCCTGTAATAGCCTATGAGGCCCAAAAACGCCCTTAGTTCTTTTTTTGTTCTCGGAAAGGGGGTCTCGGCTATGGCTCTGACTTTTTCGATTTGTGGCTCGATCATGCCATGTCCTAGGACATACCCCAAGTATTTGACTTTGTGAAACCCAATCTTGGATTTCTTTGAGTTAATTTTCAATCCTGCCTGGGTGAGGGTTTCGAACAACCTATGCAGGTGGTTCAGGTGGGTACTCCAGTCCGGGCTGAAGATGACAATATCGTCCAGATACGCTGACGTGAAGGTTGATATGTCCTTCAGCACATTGTTCATCAGTCTTTGAAAGGTGGCAGGGGCCCCATGTAGGCCAAAGGGTAGGACCGTGAATTCGTATCTCCCTGTTTCCGTAGTAAACGCCGTTTTATGTCGATCCTCTTCTTTTAGGGGGACCTGCCAATATCCTTTTGTAAGGTCAATCTTGCTGATGTATTTTGCTTCCCCTAACTTTTCAATGAGTTCATCTATTCGTGGAATAGGGTAAGCGTCGAATGTGGAGATGTCATTCAGCGCTCGAAAGTCCATGCAAAACCTTTTTGTTCCATCCGGTTTTGGTATCAACACGATTGGACTCGACCACTAGCTGTGGGAAGGTCGGATCACCCCGAGTTTTAGCATCTCCTCAACTTCTTGCTGTATCCCCTTCTGTCTGGCCTCAGGGATCCTATACGGCTTGATTTTTACTATTCTTCCCGGGACGGTGTTGATACTATGTTCGGCCAGTCGGGTTTTTCCGGGGATGTCTGAGAACACTTGGGCATGCCTTTGTAAAGTATGCTCCAGCTCCTTTCTCTCCGTTTCGGTCAAGTCCTCGTTAATCACTAGTCTCTCCAGGGTGCTGGAGGGAGTAGGGACGTCGGACGCTGTAAGATGAATCTCCGCCGGAGGTCTACCGAGCCATTTTTTTAGGATGTTTATGTGATATACCTGCGTGGATCTTGCACGTATTCGTAGTTTATAGCTAGTTTTGCCAATCGTTTCTATGACTTGGTATGGTCCGCTCCATTCAGCTTTAAACTTTTGAGTTGAAGAAGGCAAGAGGACCAGAGCCCAGTCACCTACCGAGAGCCGTCTCCATCTCTTGCCTTGGTCGTATATCGTTTTCTGTTTGGTTTGGCTTTTTTCCAGGTTTGCGAACGCCAAGTCCCTTAACTTTCCCAATTTTGATCTAAGATTTCGGGCATACTCTAGGGTGTTTACCACATCGTCGTGGGTTTCCCTCTCCCATGCTTCCTTGGTCATGTCCAACAGGGATCTGGGTTGACGCCCATATAGAATCTCGAAAGATGAGAAGCCCAAGCTACTCTGTTTTTGTCCCCTAATGACATACAGTGCCAGGGGGAGTATCTGGTCCCACTCAGCCCCGTTCACCTCCAACATCTTACGTAGGGTGGTCTTCAAAGTGCGGTTATTCCGCTCCACTAGTCCATCCATTTGGGGGTGGTATACGGCTGTTCTAATCTGGTGTATGTGCAGGAGGGCACACACTTATTTCATGAGGCGCGAGACAAAGGGCGTACCTTGATCTGTTAAGATCTCTTTTGGGAATCCCACTTGGGAAAACAACTCTAACATCTTGTCGGCTACGTTCTTGGTTGTAGTCGCAGTCATCGGAAAGGCCCCGGGAAACCTGGTTGAGTAATCGACAAAGACTAAAACATATTGGTAACCTTTCTTTGTCTTGGGGAGAGGCCCTATGATGTCCATCCCTACTCTCTCAAAAGGGACTCCGATTATCGGAAGAGGTTGTAACGGAACTGCAGGTGGACGGGTCATGTTCCGTTTCTGGCAAATGTCGCATTCCTGGCAGTATACCATAGCGTCCTTATATATTCCTGGCCAGTAAAAACATTTTAGCAAGTTCTGCGTCGTTTTTTCAGCCCCGGTATGTCCCGCCACTAAATGCGAATGCGAATAGAACAACACCTGTTCCCGAAAGGCCAAAGGTACCAGTAATTGTTCGGGGTCGTCTGCCTTTCCTTGTCTATATAGCAGGTCGTTTTTAATGAACAGGTGTGGATACCTGATGGGGCGCTGGTCCTGCGTTTGGTGGGCACTCTCCCATGCATTAAACAAAGTGGCATCATTAGCCTGGGCGAAATGGAAACTTCGATCTAACACCCATGGTTCTGAAGATGCTAAGGCTGGCAAGGATGTCTGTTTCTGCGAGGGGCTTACGGTCTCTTTCTCGGGATGGAGGCTCTGTTTGAACATGTCTAGAAAAGCCGGATTGTCAGTTCCGATTATCAGGTCTTCTGGCAGGGAAGACAGGACACCCACTTTGACTCTAAAGGGGCGGCCGATTTGAGGAACCAGGGGGATCACGGCTACGGGATAGGTTTTCACGTCCCCATGTACACACCTGATATATACAGTTTCTCTGGGGACGATCTGATGGGGTCGCACGGGGTGGGCCTGGACCACGGACTGCCGACATCCGGAGTCGAGAAGGGCTTGTACTGGATTGCCATTGATACCCATACTCACTCTGTAGGCTTGGCCCATCTCTGCTGAGTATAACACGGTCCGGGGTAGATACCCGACCTCCATGGGTTCCTCTTCCTGTCTTCGACGAGGACAATGTCTGGCAATGTGTCCCCAGGTCCCGCACTCAAAACACTGGGGCCCGCTGTGAGGCAGAGGCTCCGGTTTCCACATACGGGGTTTCCCTGTTTCCTGGACTTTTACTGGTTTCCTGTCCGTCTTGTATAGGGGCTTCTGTCTGTCTGGTTCCCCTACCATGGTGGGTCTCTGGGGAGCCCTGGAAAATGTATTGGCCATCTCGACGGCTTGAGCGGTGGTTAAGTCGTGATGTTGTTTCAACCACCGTTGAGTAGAGAAGGGGAGAGCCTCAAGAAACTGCTCAAGATATATCCGGTCCATGATTTCTTCTTTTGGTACTTTCATTGGGTTTGAGCCATTTATCCGCGGCCATCTTCAAGCGAACAAAGAGGGTCTTGGGTGTTTCTCCGGGAACGCCCCTCTCTTTTCTAAACCTCAGTCGATAGGCCTCTTTGTCTAACCCTAGATGGTCTAGAATAATCTTTTTAATGTCAGCGTATGATGTGTCCCCTCTCGGGTTTGCCACTTGGTAGGCCGCCTGCGCCTCCCCCACCAACAATGGAGCCAAAAAAAATGGCCATTTGGCGCCGGGCCAGCCACAGGCCCGAGCCGCCCTCTCGAAATTAAGGAGGAAGGCGTCAGGATCTTCCCCGGGTTGGTATTTTTGTAGAGACACCCCTCCAATGGTGTGTGGTATCCCTCCCATGGCCACTGAGGCGGTCGCAGCAGGAGGGTCCAGGGTGCGGGCTACTACCGCTGCTTTGATAATTTCTCTATCTGCTTCGGCTGCTAGCAGCTGTTGTTCAGCAATTTTCTCTAGTCTTTCTTGTCCGTGTACCAGGGCTTGCACCACTGCTTCCATCTTATCTATACAGATGGAGGGGTTGCCCGCATTCTCCACCACTGTAACCGCGGGACGAGGAAGTGGAAGTAAACGGGTTTTTGTTGCAGTGGTTTTTATTCTGGCAAATAAGTCATCGGTACACTTTTTTCTAATGCTGCCTTTTCTGGGAGACCGGCTCCTCTCCTGGCAGGTCTTTGGGATCACTCCCTCCTCCTTCCTCCTGACGGGGCTCCTCCTCCTGCTGCTGGGCTCCGGAGGCTCCATAGTGCTCACCCTCGCCAGCCGCCGAGAAGGGAAACAGAAGAGAGGAACCGTAAGTATTCCTGTTATCGGTCACGGTGTTTGAGAGGGAGGGGTGCGTGGGGGAAAGTGAAGGTGACACACAGTGCACGACTAGCGGGAATGGTGAGAGTGCAATTACAGTGTTCCGATATTCGGAGGCGTGTTACAAATAGGCTTTACAACAAATGCTAAGTCAGGCATCTGCCTCTCCTCCTCCACCACCCCAGGACCCGTTCACGTACCTCGGCTAGCCGTACACCTCCTGGCGCACGGCTGGGCGGCTCGCGGTGTTGGCCTCCCGGCTTTGCAGCTCCCGTCTCTCTTTTCTCAGTTCTCCCTGCCGACGACCCGGGGTCGGGTTCCGCTGTCTCTTGGTCCGATGACGCTGAGTCCGGATCTCTCCTTTCAGGCTCTTCCTCCTCCGCAAGGTCTTCTTCGCTTAGCCAGCTCGATCCTCCTCTCCACTCCGTCTCGTCGAACCCACTCGCTCCACCGGTCCACTCCGCTTCGCTTAACCAATTCGCTCCTCCACTCCGCTCCGTCTCGCTGCTTCCCGCCTCTCCGCTCTCCTGCACTCTGTCCGCTCCTCCGGTGAAATAACACACCTGGGGACTGTTGTTGCTGCCTTTTACGTTCTCTCCAGGCGCCGCCTCGTCAATTAGGCTTGCAGTCCACTTAAAGGGACCCCATCCATCTTCGTCCTCTTCGTCACAGCTATATCTTTCAGCAGGCGACCATCCTGGGGTTTGAGTTGGCTGTGGAGACAAGAGGGGGGGGTCTTACATCGTTAAAGGGGGCCCTCTGTAGGGCGAGACCCCGTGCCCACGTTACATACACCCAACCCTTTATCCTGCAAACAGACGCCTCTGATCAGGGACTGGGAGCCGTTCTTTCCCAAAAAGACCAGGCAGGTGTCGAGAGGCCTATCCTCTACCTCAGCAGAAAGCTCTTCCCTCAGGAAATGAATTACGCGGTAGTAGAAAAAGAAGCACTGGCCATAAAGTGGGCCATAGAGAGCCTTCGTTATTATCTAGAGATGCGTGAGTTTCTTCTATACACAGATCACGCCCCCCTTGAGTGGATGACTCGGAACCGGGGACATAATGACCGGGTGCTTCGGTGGTTCCTGTCCCTGCAACCATACCGATTCAAGACATTACACCGGAAGGGGGTTGAACAGGGCAATGCTGACTATCTGTCTCGATATCCCCCTCCTGCCTCCCCCACAAGAAAGACAGCTAGGAAAAGGGGATGTGGAAGGGGAGCGCCACTCACCTCGACCGGGCGGCGCCCAAGCAGGGATTACATGAACGCTAACCCTCCTGTGTCCCTGACGACCAGGACTCCTCCTTTCTTTTTCTCCCTGCAGGAACTAGACCGACCGGCAGGACAGAGCACTAACCCAGATGCGGCTTCCCACGAACCCCTAGACCCCGGAAGTACCGACCCGGAAGCGACCTACCGTGAACCCGGAAGTCCCGCCCCCAACAACAGCCCGAGAAGCAGAAAAGCCGGCGACGAAGAGAGGAGAGCGTTCCAGGTAGCCGACTCGTGGCAGGAGACAGCGCGTAGTGGACCAGTGAAGGACAGCGGAAGGAGTGAGAGGAGTGACGACGAGGAAGTGAAGGACGTCTGGACCGAGGAGTGGTGGAGTCCTCAGGAGGGCGCTGGAGAGCGGCCGCGACTAGCTGGAGAGTTGCGGCGGGGCACGTGAGTACATTGTTACCTTTCTCGGTGTCCCTCTGTAGATATATGTAAATACCTGTATAGAAGTAAAGCACACGGATAGATCACCATTGCACTGTATAGATACTTAGTAGCGTCACTGCACCTCTATCTTGTACCATAGCCCCTATATGCCCGCCCCCTCACTCACTGGGCATGCTTCTTCTCCCCGTTCCCACATCTCTTCCCTTCCCTCTGAACCTCCCTTTTCCATCCCGTCCTCACGTTCGTCTTCGTCCCCTCACGACCCGGGAGCTGGTGCTACTGCTCCAAAAGTCCAAGCTAAAAAGGACTAACCGCCCTGTCTCTCTGTTTCCCTCCAAGGTTACACCGGAGCTCCCCAAAAAGACCAAAAGACGCCCCGAAGATCCATTGGCTGGCTGACGCAAGGGAACAGACTCTACGGCTTCCGGTCTCCTAACCCTTTCACTATCCAGATTGCTAACCAATCAATAAAAACAGCTACAATAGCCAAGTATATACGGCCTCCACGCCTGTTATTCCGATCCGCACCAACCCCCAGTCCACAGTTGCGTACTGTTGCATTTCATACATTTGCACAAACATATTCTTCATACTGTGGTTACAGGATGACTACACACATGCGTGTGATGAAATTTGATTTTATTAGGTGATCTTGTGCAGGAAACGTGAGTAGGTGCTGTACAGAAAGGGGGGGGAATCCAAAGTTCACTGCTGGAGATGAGATGCCTTGCACTTCAAGTCAACAGAGTCCAGCACACAGTGCTTGGCATCATTGGGCAGATTGTGACCAGTAAGTCCGTGTGGGAGAGTCTGATGGGTGATGCTGTTGCACCCAAGGCCAATATGCCAGGTCAGGTGTCCTGGGAGTTGTGCATGACCTACTGCCTCTCAACATCTTAGCCGTGGACGACCCTTCTTCCTTGGGTGACCCTCAGGTGCAGGCCTGGGCGATGCATGGGATGCTACGTCAGACAGTTCCTCCTCCTCCTCCTCCTCCCTCTCTGTGGCTGCTGTTGCACTTTGCCTTGATGTTTCTGGCCTGGTGACAGCCTGCATAGTGCCCACATCGGCCCGCAACCAGCCTCCCAGCAACATATACCATAAATAATCAGACCAGACAGATTGTTGGTGGGAAAACGTTGTTGCAGGTTTATTAGCATAAACAGATGCCAACATGGTGGGTTATCTTACAGATGATCCAAAGGCAAGCTGCCCTTCGCAACTTACCACCTGATGGTCCAAATAGCATCGCTGCCTTGTCCAGCCGGTGCTTAGCGGTTGTGGTGAGAGTATATCCCCTCCCATATCCGGTGAACCATTGGTCCACCCTCTTGCTCAAGCACCCCCCCCTAAGACCGGCAGAACGTTCAAGCGACCCCCGGTTGTACAGGTTTCCAACCGACCGTAGGATAACGGGGCGCCGTCTCATCCCAGGGTCCAACGCACAGATCTCCCGGGGATATTAGGCCTCCGCACCCTTTGTGCTCCTGAATAGGGTACTCCTGAGTACCTTTCCGCCTCTGTATCATCCTGTAACTCAGCCACAGCCCTGGGTGTGGCGACCGTCACAAACAGGGCCCCCCACCTGAGCTCCCTAATTACTTGCAGCCTGCTACCACTAACGCTTCCTCTAGGTCTAAAAGGAACAAGTCCATGCCCACTTTGAAAAGGTGAACTCCTTCTTCCTCAAAGCAACCCGTGGATTTGGCGTGCAGCTCACCATGCCTGATAAATCCAAAACCCATCTGCTCCGTGAATTTACGCATTGCGCAGGTAACTCTCCTGGGCGCTGCCTCCAAAGCTTGCCCCGATCGAGCCCCATGCAATACCAGGCGTGGCGTGATTTCTGACCACCACAGTTTGCATGTCCCTAACATGCTGCTTATCTTGCACAGGATCGCCTTCATGTCCTTCAACAGGAGCCTTTTGCCCAGTGCCGGTAGGTCGTCCCCACCAAGGTGTATGACTAGCACATCAGGAGGAGGTTAGCGCCTATCCAGTTCTCGCCACAATGCGCCCAACAACCCATTCCAGTGCATGCCCTGGAATCCCAGCCAAATGATTTTGGTGTTGCAAAACCCATGTTTCCACTTCCTGCTTTCCACCCACTGTGCCATTCTGGTGACACTCGTGTGGCCCATCACCCAGGCTTTTGATCCTGGTAAATAAGGAGATGTGTTATATCAAACTTTCTTTATTAAACACACATCAAACCGCACTGCAAACAAATACATAACACAAATTCCACTGCCAACCGGGGGCCGAGTACTCTCAGCTCCGAAGCTTTTTCGCCACAGGTCATCTATAATTAGAAATGCTAGACCCTAACACCCTTCAGAATTCCCCCACGGTGTATGTTGTCGGACCCGCCCAAATCCTAATGCTCTCATGGTCTAATGTACCTTTTGAAGTAGTTTGATTGCCACCGCCCCACCTGCTTGAGGCCCTCCGCAGGAAAGCCTTCTGTAAATGCTGTGGTGGCTGCGCCTATGCGAAATGAATTAGTGCAAAAGCGCTTTCCCGGGGCGTTCCCCCCCAGATAGTGCCAGACATGCGTGCATAATGTGTTCCACCTGATATTTGGTGAGGGGGGTGCTGTCTGCATGGATGAGGAGATAGCCGTCCCCAGCTGGGCGTGCTGCCAGGTAAGCGACCACTAAACTTACTGGGCAATACTTGCTAACACCTAAGCTGTTCAACCAAAACACTTTACCTCCCCCCCTCTGATCCGTCTTAGATTGTCGCAGTGTGAGTTTGAGCGCCTCGCGAGAGAGTAACACATCTTGCAGTGTCAGTGCCACCCCTGACATGTCGTTCTTAGATTTGGCAACCAATTCGCAAAACCTGAACGCACCAAAGAATGCCATGCTAAAAGTATCTGCAAATAACGCTGCCTCAAACTCAGAGCTGGTGGCCTGGGGTAACCAATCAATCATTCCTTGTAGAGTCTGGACACCTATGGGAAATCTACTCTCTTGAGCCTTAGGTGCACACCTGGCCCACCCTTTTAACGCTGCCCTAATTATGAAAGCCTTGGTGGGGTCAGCTTGCCCCCTGAGCTTGTCGTGGTGGCTAATGGCCGCTAGGTGGTCAGATATCCAGGAGTGGCTCTTCTTGCTGTCCTTAGCCCACAGGATAAATGACTGCACCCTCAATTCTAATGATGCCCGCAGTCATCCCAAGCCCCCACTGTTGCACAAAATGTTTTAATGCATGTCCTGTATCTACTGACGGTCTTAGGTGCTAGTGACAGCTCCCCCAAGCCCCACATTTGCATTTCCACTTCAGCAGGTACCAGAGATGTGCAGGGAAGGGGGTCGCTTCCTCTCTCGCTCTCGGCCATGGTTCCCGGAACCGGCGCCACTGAAAACGAGAGAGAGGGTACCTTGGATGTGACGCGCCCTGCATTCTACATTGTTGAACAAACACACTCGCACCAGCTCACGGAGGAGGCACAAAACCAGTGGACAACTAGCAGAATGCGAGTTTAGGGCTTGCACTACCGCCAGATTATCTGACCATAACAGGACCCTTTTGGCTGACAATACTGCAGGCCACAAGTGAAAAGCCACATCAATGGTGAATAACTCAAGCACTGTAATCTTGGATGTTACTTTTTTCTTATGCCAATCGTTGGGCAATTTCGCTGCGCACCAGTCCCTGTCCAAAATGGCCACAAAACCATGTCTACCAGAAGCATCAGTGTAAAGTGCCAGTTCGGGGTTGCCAGCCCAGGGTGACCTCCAGATCACTGCCCCGTTGAAATTGGGCAGGAACTTTGCCCACATGGCCAGGTCAAGTTGCATGCCCTTACTCAGCCTTACCATGTGGTGCTTCTTGGTGACATTGGAGGTATCCCTAGCGAGTCTCCTGGCAAATACCCTACCCGCTGGGATGATTCTTGCCACTAAGTTGAGTTTGCCTATGATGCCTTGGATGCACTCCAGAGATGCCCTGTGTAGCCCGGCTAAGGATTGGATTTGACTCGCCAGGTCCTGTACTTTGTCTGCCGGCAACCTGGACTCTCCTGCAATGGTGTCGATCTCAATTCCCAGAACCGTTAGCACTTGCGCTGGGCCTACTGTCTTTCCAGGTGCAAGAGGATCCGCCAAGTACCCTGTTAGTTGTACAAAATCTGCCAGGGCCTGAGAGCAGTGCTGTGTCCCATCGCTCCCGACGAACAGGAAGTCGTCAAGGTAATGAGTCACCCCTTCCACCCCGTAGGTGTCTTTAAGGGCCCATTGCAAGAAACAACTGAACGCTTCGAAATAGGCACAGGACACAGCGCAACCCATGGGCATGCATTTGTAATAATAGTACTGTCCGTCTAGCTTGAAGCCCAGTAGGTGAAAGCTGCTCGGGTGGACTGGTAGTAAGCAAAAAGCAGATTCAATGTCTGCCTTAGCCAACCAGGCCCCTCAAAGATGGTCTGGCAATTTCACAACATACTCCAAGTATTCAGGACGATTGCAAGAGCTCAGGCTCACTTAATGCTTGTTTGGTAGAAGGTTTATCTCCATAAAAGTCCAGCATCTCTTTTGGATGATTAAAAGCCACCTCCTCAAGAAGATGAATATCTGCATTTTGGTTGCTGAAGCCAGTAGATAATGCACATTCTTTAAAATAAAAATTGTCCATGTCCTTCCCCAGTGAATATATTTATTCTCTCCTAGAAATGTTATTTTATTAGTGTGAACTTTAGGATGATAAACATGGTACGGACAAGTCAGGTTGACCTGTCAAGATAATGTTTATTGGGTATGATAGGCCTGTTCTTTGATATACTTAATTTATCAGGAGAAACAAATGTTCTAGGATGTTCAGTAGATAACATTATACTTCTTAATAAAGGAACCCATAGATCAATTTGTCTGTTGAGCAACACTAACTCAGCAATTTCAAAAGAACACAGAAACGGTCTGCAGTTAAACAAATCAACTACAAGCTGGGTGAACTGACCTCATGCGAGGCTATACATGAAACCAAAGGCTTAGCGTTTAATAGAGTCTATTAATTAGTATGTAAAAAGAATGAACTTAGTAAGCTAAATGTGCAATGAAAATGTAAAACATAACGTTAAGCTGGCACGCATTTGAATTGTGCTAATTCACAGTAGGCAGTCATTGTTATTCATGTAAGCCATAGCACGGCCATGAAAGAAGTTTTCTTTAACTAGAAAATAATTTAATCTTAATGAAATGTGTGCAATGTGATTTAGAAGCTTGACCTTGAAGTGACATGCTTATAGATGTTGCCATAACTGCAGAATATTTCAGCTTAACAAAATGTATTATTTTAATAAGCAACTTTTCATTTTTAATGTCATAAACTTCCTATTTTATTATGTTTCATGTAAGATTGAATGGGATAACTTGTAAATTTTGAGCAAAAATTGTCTGATTTCTCTTTAGAATGAATGCACTACCTAGCAGTGATGTTGCAGTTTAGTTGATAGTTCATTGTTCTTGCATCGAAACACAATTTTATGCAGAAGGTCAAGCTGTGTTTTAAGGCCTATGGGAACCTTGCCTGATGTTTCCAAAATCTAGCTATGCAAGACTGTCTGTAGCTAACATTGTGATAAAAAGTTTGAGCCACGTGTATTTCCTTGAGAATGGAGGAGCAGAACCTGCCTACCAAAGAACCCTGCCACCTTATTGGTCCATTAAAAGGGAGCCTGCTGACTGTTTTCGAAATATGTTCTTGACTTTTTTATTAGTGTGTGCTCCTAGGTAGTCTGGGAGCCAGGGCAGATCAGGTCAGGTCAGATTCATTGGATGCTTTTCCTAGTCCCAGACTCTGACAGTTGTAGCTACCGTTACTACTGTTTTCTCTCTCTGCCTCTTTCATTTTACCATTTGATTTGACAGTTTGCTTCTGCAACTGTATGATGATGTACTTGGATTAAATTAGACTCGGTTGAGTCTTATGAACTGCTCTTTATGGGAAGTTTTGCTACTCTAATTTGACTTTGAAGTTGAATGCTCCTTTGATTTCACTTTTCCTTGAATTGAAACTCTACATGGGTTCTTGATATTTAAACACTAATCCTGATTTATAGAATAGGGAACGTATTCCTTTATGGAGCACGCCTAATGAAATCTTATTACTTGATGTGTTGTTCTAGCCATTCTTTTTGAAGAGATTTCTGTAACCTTACTTGATTGATGAACTAACTAAATAAAGACCAAAAATAAAGAAAGAATATTACTTATCTCTTAATGTGAAAGAAAGCGTTTAAACTACATTACAACTCTCATCATTGACTGTTCTCCAAACTGTTAATGAGTTTTACATTAGAAATGTCTAACCTGCTCCATGACTCCAAATACACACTCCAAGGTCCATCACTGAGGAGAAGAAAGATTTAGCTCGGACAAACCATGCTTAACCCTGAAAGATGGTAAATGATTAATGAGGTAAAAAAAATGAGGGCCCCTTTCTCACGGGGTTGAAGGGAAAACATGGCGGCCGCAGGCTAACGCGGCTCGCACGCCCAGAGACAGCTCTCTATATTCCACTCTGCTGCCTGACGGGATTAGGCCGTAGGACGGCGTTTCAGATAATTCTCTGTTTGGGGAAACTGGTTTGGTGCATTAAGGACAGAAAGTGCGCTCCAGAACTACCTACCTTGGTGGATCCTTCGCACGAGTTATTTGTTTAATGTGCCTGCCTGCCGCGGTTCGCCCCCTCCCCTCCGCGTTTCTGCCTCGTTGGAGACGGGCAGCCGTGGAGCTCAGGCGTAGCCGCGCGGCGGCTGCCCGTGGGCACCGTGGAGCTGTGGTGGCTGATCAGAGAGGAGGGGGTTTGACAACTGCGCTTACTGCTGTACTGGATCCGGGCGAGTCAGTTATCGGATCGGAGGTAGCAGCAGGGTCGGAAGCGTCCGGAGGAGATTCGACGTGCCCAGACGACTCGGCAGACCCTTCCCCAGCTGAAAGTAAGGTGGTTAGGCACTCCAGGGGGGGGACCAGTACAGGAGGGAACAATTAGGCCATACCCTTAAGGTGCACAAGAAGTGGAACCAGGAAACAAGACAAGGGGCTCAGGGGGTCAAAAAAACTACAGGTCCAAGGGTGCTCCACAAGATAGGGGCAGAGTATAAGCAGATGTGCAGCTGTGGGGAAGGAGCATATTTCAGCGACAGGTGAAGCAAAGAACACTGTTCCTAGGGAGGTGGGTAAAGGTATAAAGCAATAGGGAACAAGAAATAAACATCCAAAGAGCTCTAGCGGCATAACTCCATCCATACGTTCATTTTTTAAAGTGCTGCCCCAAGTACTGGATATTTCATCGGGGGTGGTGGCTGCTATGGCAGGGGCTTCTCAGAAAGCTCTGGCCTCTGTAGCTGCGCCTGCATCTAGTCCAGTTCCTAGGTCAACGGAGCTATCAGTTCCCTTAGTGGTATCATCCCCATTAGCCATCCCTTTACCTACTACACTAGCTAAGGTAGTAATTGGCTCAGTTGAGTCTTCCGTGCCTGCTACTGAAGATGATTCAGAAAAGGGGGTGGTGATGAACAGAGTGTCTGAATTAAGCAGACCACTCTTACCCAGTCAAGAGATCAGGGCTTGATCCATCACCGTTATTTAGCTCACTGCATCACCCCAGTTCAGAACCTGGCTATATGCAAATTAGTCTGACCCAGTGCCTCATGGGAACAGGGCAGACCAAACTACCAAGCCAATTCTTCACCGGAAAGGAGACAAGCTTCCGGGGACCGGTTTCTGGCATTTCAGCCGTCGTCGGCCCGGCTTGCTTGAATCCTGGTGGTGCAGTGAGCAAGGGACTCATGTCTGAGTATACCCTGCCACACTTGTGATGGCCAAAAACGATTCAGAAAAGGGGGTGGTGATGAACAGAGTGTCTGAATTAGGCAGACCACTCTTACCCAGTCAAGAGATCAGGGCTTGATCAGGATTCAAGCAAGCCGGGCCGAAGACGGCTGAAATGCCAGAAACCGGTCCCCGGAAGCTTGTTTCCTTCCCAGTATAAGAATTGGCTTGGTAGTTTGGTCTGCCCTGTTCCCATGAAGCACTGGGCCAGGGTCAGACTAATTTGCATGTAGCCAGGTTCTGAGCTGGGATGGTGCAGTGAGCTGAAAAACGGTGATGGATCAAGCCCTGATCTTTGGACTGGGTAAGAGTGGTCTGCTTAATTCAGACACTCTGTTCATCACCACCCCCTTTTCTGAATCGTTTTTGTCCACCATAAGCATGGAAGGGTATACTCAGATGTGAGTCCCTTGCTCATTGCACCATCAGGATTCAAGCAAGCCGGGCCGAAGACGGCTGAAATGCCAAAAACCGGTCCCCGGAAGCTTGTTTCCTTCCCAGTATAAGAATTGGCTTGGTAGTTTGGTCTGCCCTGTTCCCATGATGCACTGGGTCAGGGTCAGACTAATTTGCATGTAGCCAGGTTCTGAGCTGGGATGGTGCAGTGAGCTAAAAAACGGTGATGGATCAAGCCCTGATCTTTGGACTGGGTAAGAGTGGTCTGCTTAATTCAGACACTTTGTTCATCACCACCCCCTTTTCTGAATCGTTTTTGTCCACCATAAGCGTGGAAGGGTATACTCAGATGTGAGTCCCTTGCTCATTGCACCATCAGGATTCAAGCAAGTTGGGCCGAAGTCGGCTGAAATGCCAGAAACCGGTCCCCGGAAGCTTGTTTCCTTCCCAGTATAAGAATTGGCTTGGTAGTTTGGTCTGCCCTGTTCCCATGATGCACTGGGCCAGGGTCAGACTAATTTGCATGTAGCCAGGTTCTGAGCTGGGATGGTGCAGTGAGCTAATAAACAGTGATGGATCAAGCCCTGATCTTTGGACTGGGTAAGAGTGGTCTGCTTAATTCAGACACTCTGTTCATCACCACCCCCTTTTCTGAATCGTTTTTGTCCACCATAAGCGTGGGAGGGTATACTCAGATGTGAGTCCTTGCTCATTGCACCATCAGGATTCAAGCAAGCGGGGCCGAAGACGGCTGAAATGCCAGAAACCGGTCCCCGGAAGCTTGTTTCCTTCCCAGTATAAGAATTGGCTTGGTAGTTTGGTCTGCCCTGTTCCCATGATGCACTGGGCCAGGGTCAGACTAATTTGCATGTAGCCAGGTTCTGAGCTGGGATGGTGCAGTGAGCTAAAAAACGGTGATGGATCAAGCCCTGATCTTTGGACTGGGTAAGAGTGGTCCGCTTAATTCAGACACTCTGTTCATCACCACCCCCTTTTCTGATTCGTTTTTGTCCACCATAAGCGTGGAAGGGTACACTCAGATGTGAGTCCCTTGCTCATTGCACCATCAGGATTCAAGCAAGCCGGGCCGAAGACGGCTGAAATGCCAGAAACCGGTCCCTGAAAGCTTGTTTCCTTCCCAGTATAAGAATTGGCTTGGTAGTTTGGTCTGCCCTGTTCCCATGATGCACTGGGCCAGGGTCAGACTAATTTGCATGTAGCCAGGTTTTGAGCTGGAATGGTGCAGTGAGCTAAAAAACGGTGATGGATCAAGCCCTGATCTTTGGATAGGGTAAGAGTGGTCTGCTTAATTCAGACACTCTGTTCATCACCACCCCCTTTTCTGAATCGTTTTTGTCCACCATAAGCGTGGAAGGGTATACTCAGATGTGAGTCCCTTGCTCATTGCACCATCAGGATTCAAGCAAGCCGGGCCGAAGACGGCTGAAATGCCAGAAACCGGTCCCCGGAAGCTTGTTTCCTTCCCAGTATAAGAATTGGCTTGGTAGTTTGGTCTGCCCTGTTCCCATGATGCACTGGGCCAGGGTCAGACTAATTTGCATGTAGCCAGGTTCTGAGCTGGGATGGTGCAGTGAGCTAAAAAACGGTGATGGATCAAGCCCTGATCTTTGGACTGGGTAAGAGTGGTCTGCTTAATTCAGACACTCTTTTCATCACCACCCCCTTTTCTGAATTGCTACTGAAGATGAGGCAACTTCTACATATAAATGGCAGTCAGGTGAAGGGCCCCAAGGGGCACACACATTAGATAAGGAAGTGATGCCTGATGGCGATGGGGGCAATTCGGAGGACCCAGGAGTTGGTAGTACACTTCAGGCTCTGGTCAAATCAATAACTGCAAAGAGGGAGGAAATTCGTGCTGATTTTGCAGTCTCTAAAACTAATCAGAACGAAATTAGAGCATCCTGTGAGGTTCTTGACCAAAAGGTGGACGGTTTATGTGCAAGGACGGAGGTATTGGAAAGCTCCGTGGGGCTGCTGACATCCAACCTAGAGATCGCCAGATCCAAAATTCAAGCACTGCAAAGGGATGGGGAGAGTATGCAGGAGCGAGTTGAAGGATTTGAAAATTATTCCCAGAGGAACAATCTGCGACTGTTAAAGATCCCGGAAGGAAAGGAAGGCACAAACCTCAAAAGCTTTGTAATCAAGATATTAAAAGACTCCCTTAACTTGGAGGAATCAGTTGAGGAGCTAGACAAAGTCATCCAGCGAATTCACCGGGACCCATTTCGCCTGAAACCAGGAAGAAATAAACCCAGAATGGTTTTGATCAACTTCTTGACATACTCACTCAAGGATATGATCTTGAACCTTGCACTGAAAGCCAGATCAATACAAGGCCCGGACTTCTCCTTTGAGGCACGGTCAGATCTATCTAAGACCCTCCTTGACAGACAGTGGGAGTTGGGACAGCGCATGGATAAGTTTAGATCTTTAGGCGGCACTGTCCAGATGAGGTTCCCAGCCTTTTAACAATAAAATGCATAATATCTGTTCTCCCCTGGAAGCTGACGAGCTAATAGAGTCTTTTAGAGACCATGCCCAAACTCAGAGTGAAAGATAACGGGAAATTTAGGTCGCTATAGTGTCTACTCTACTTATTAATCCAAACCACAGTTGGTCTAAATTAGTCACTCTTATATGTAAGAGAAGCATTTCTCTTTGAAATTAAGTAGAGTGGGAAACATAAAGCCCAAGGCTTAAACCACATATGGGAAAAAAAAACAAAAAAAAAACAATGACATATGAAAGATACACTTGCAGTAAAAAAAAAAAAAGGAAATATAGCCACAAGAGGGGTCGTAGGGGAAATTTAATTAAAAAAAAAATACATATATATCTATACTACTATAATAAAGGAAGAACTTTGAGGCGGGTAAATTCGAGAACCACAGTGCCAATCCACACACCTGATACACCGTTGTAATTGTCAGAGTGTGTAGATGGTTATAGGCTACATAAACTAAAAAAAAAACGGTATTTTAAAAATTTACATTAAAAAAAAAAGTAGTCCCTCCGAAGTAGCGCCGGCCGCGACGTGCGTGCTCACGTCAGGAGCGCAGGGAGGAGCGGCGTCCAGGAACGCGACGAGGAGCAGCAGACATGGTGCGGGGGAGGAGCGGCGACATGAGGAGCAGCGGTCAGGCCGGAGGAGCGTTGACCAGCGGACAGGCGGGATGAGCTGTGAGGTGACGAGCAGCGGACAGTCGGAAGGAGCAGAAACCAGCGGCGGTGAGGAGCGACGAGCGGCGGGCCGGTAAACTGTGGAGCGCAGGGGAGAAGCGGCGGCTGAGGTAAGGGGACCCACGGACAATGTCGGGGCAGGCGGGGGTCCGGGCAGGCGGGGGACGGGCCGGGGGGGGGCCCGGGCTTCTGGACAATGTCGGGGCGGGCGGGGGGCGGGAAAGCCTGATTGCTCCCGGACAAGGTCGGGACGGTCTGCTAGTATATATATAAAAGGGAAACCAAAGGGTGGAGGAAAAGAGGAAAGACAAATAAACCAATACCTCATAAGGGGTCTCCAGGTCTATCCCACCATAAAACAAGTTTCCCCTTAGCGTCCATTTCGGCTTGCAGTTGTAGTTAGGCGATTGGTTATAGCAGCAGGGTGGAGTTGAGGGTGGAGGGCTGTTGGAGGCGTAAATCTGGCTAGCCATCAGGCCAGAGTAAGTAGGGGTGGGTTTTCCAGGGGGGGAGGGAGAAGGGAGGGAGAGGGAAAAAGCAAAAAATCCTCATAAGTCTGCCTCTTGGTATATCACAATATGTTCATTTCTGACACCTGTCTGACATCAGAATTCTAAAATGTTAACGTTAGGACTCCCTCAGGGCCCGTTGGGAAAGGTGGAGGAGCAGGGGATAGATGTGGCATCATGACACTTCTTCACTATATGTCCTGGAATGTCAATAGTCTGCGCGTGAGAAGTAGGCGGGATCGTATTATGCAGTACTTGAGGGACTCTCCCGCGCAGATCATTGCCATCCAGGAGTCACACCTTCTTAAAATAGAGGCTACAGAGATACTTAAAAAACAGAGATGGGTCGATAAATTCTGCTCTACTGACCATAATGCTAATATCAGGGGGGTACTATTTATCTTCAAAAAAGCTGCTAAAGCCCAAATTCTGGATCACATAGAAGACCATACAGGGAGATGGCTGGTCGGAGCTGTACCTTGGTGGGCTATTATGGCCCTAATTCAGATGATCCAACGCATCTGGATACCATTAGGAATCATCTGGTACTTTTTTTAGGATCCAGTGATCTGGATGGGCGATTTTAACATCGTGCTGAATCCTAGGTTGGATAAATTAGTAAATTCGAGAGCCTGTAGCTCACCAAGGTCCAGGCAAACTCTAATAGCAATTATGACCCAACTCGGCCTGGCGGATCTATGGAGGGAAAGAGCAGGTAGCAAAATGGGGGTTTCCTTCCGGAATAGTCGATTCAAGCACAAATCTAGAATCGACTACGCTCTGTCCAGCTATAATTTGAAAGACACCTTGACAGCGATAGAGTATCTCCCATCTCATCTATAGGACCATTCGGCTCTTGTTTTTACCCTTAGATCCGACAGTAGGATGGAACATCCATCTTGGTCATTTGACCGGACACTCCTACTCGAGGAAGAAGAAGTCAATTTTCTGGCCGCAGAAACTACTGCATTTTTTAAAATAAATCTTGACTCCTCAACCATGGCTGTGGTCTGGGAGGCCTTCAAGGCCTTTTTAAGAGGGTGTATCACTAGCAGGGCCTCCTATCGGAGTAAAAAATACAAGGAAATGATAGCCGGTTTGGAACAGGAAATGAAGGATATTGAGTTAAACCTAGGGCAGTCTCTAGGTTCCTTAGAGGAGCAGAAAAAACTGGCTGAGCTAAAGCTTCAACTAGAAAACATCTTACAAGAGAGGGTTAACAAAAGGTGGAAAACATGCAAGATTTCCCACTTTGAGTTTGGAGAGACCGCGGGCAGGGTATTGGCATGGAAAATAAAATCTGACCAAGCCTTGAAGTACATTAGAGAAATCAAGGTAGATGGGGAGGCGGCGCCAAGGGTATCAAATCTAGAGATCGGTAATGCCTTTTTTGAATTTTTTGAGGCAATCTATAGGGAAGAGCTACCAAATGATCAGACGGCAAGGGATACGTGGCTGGAAGGGATTATGCTTCCAACTCTCTCAATAGTACAGAGTAACAGCCTAGAGACGTTAATAACGGAGGCGGAGGTGAGGGAGGCAATAAGGCAAACAAAAAAAGAGAAAGCATCTGGCCCAGACGGTCTTCCTGGAGAGATCTATAGAGCTTTGGGGGATGCTATCATCCAAGTATTGACGACCCTTTTTAATGGTATTCTAACAGAAGGGATGCTACCGCCAAAATCGTGGGGTGAGGCCACAATTGTTCTCATCCCAAAACCACGGAAGGGTGTTTCGGACTGTGGGTCCTACAGGCCAATATCATTGCTGAACAGTGACTATAAGATCTTTGCCACCATAATGTCAGCAAGATTGGGAAGAGTAATAGGCACCATTGTCCATCAGGACCAGAAAGGTTTTATCAAAGGGCGCCATCTCTTGGACCTTACACACGACTTGGTAGGGGCAATAGATATTGCCTCTGCTTTTTCCCTTCCACTGGCCACCCTCACTCTTGACGCGGCAAAGGCCTTTGATAGGGTCAATTGGCCCTATCTGAATGATGTATTAAAAAAGTTTAACTTTGGGGAGGGCTTTTGCAGAACCATTGCCTTGCTTTATGGGACCCCTTCGGCTAGGTTGCTGATTAATGGGGTCTTGACAGAACCCTTTAAGATCACTAGAGGTACGAGGCAGAGCTGTCCGCTTTCTCCCCTCCTTTTCAATTTATATATTGAGCCGTTTGCTCAGGTGTTGCGTGCAGACGAAAATATTCCATCTTTCAAATTTAAGGAGTGGGAAAGGCGGATAGCACTATATGCTGATGATATTTTAATCTTTACCTCGGACCCTGTACTGTCTTTCCCGGCTGTGATCCAAAGGGCAGAAGAGTTTGGTAATGTCTCAGGCTATAATATCAACTCAAGCAAAACTGAGGTTATGGTGTGGAATATTCCAGATTTACGGTTAGGCATAAATATCACCACCTCTATGCGCTATCTTGGGACCCGAATTACCCAAGATATCGGTACTATTGCACAAGCTAACTTAGACCGAATATCCAAGGAATGTAAAGGCCTACTGAAATCTTGGACTCACCTGCCACTCTCTATAATGGGTAGGGTGAACCTAATAAAAATGTGTATTCTCCCTAAGTTCACATTTATTTTTGGTGCCATTCCTCTGGGGTTCGATGTCAAGATGATTGACAAGTGTCAGCGAGAGATTAATTCCTTTATTTGGAATTACAAATCTACTAGAATTGCATGAAAGAAGTTGAGGAGGAGGAGGGAAAAGGGAGGTCTTGCTCTACCTGACTTATTATACTACGCATGGGCCTTTCAGTTATCTTATTACAGGATGCTTTTAAAAACACCATCTAATCTTCCTGGGGGGACGATGTATAAAGCCATGTTAACCGGAGCAAATCTACCAGCTGATGGATTTCTGTTTAAGTTTGGGAGGCAGAAATTCTTTAAAAAAATAAGGCTAAACATTTTACAGTCATGGGCTAAGGTATGGTTAGCCATTAGAAAAAGACTGGGGTTGTCCTACTATTCTAATTTCGCTCCTATATGGGATTCTCCAGGACTACCGGTGTGCCTAAGGGATAGCTTATCCTCTTCATTAGAGGAGGCTGAGATTACAAGATGGGGAGAGTTAATGGCGGAAGGATCAGTAATAGCTTGGGGTGAATTACATGATCGCATAGGTCCAGCGCTCTCCAGATTTAAATTCATCCAGCTGGAAAGCTGGGGGAGGGCTCAGGGGTGTAAAGACGTACACTTTGGAAAGTAAAACTACCTGGAGCAGTTGCTAGTGGAAAGACCTAGGGGAGGGAAGGAGGTGGCCTTTTGGTATTGGCAGCTGCAGGAGGAAATCGATGGGGATTTTTCCCTCCCAGATGAGCTGTGGGGAGAGGCGACTGGCTTTCAGTGAGAGGAGGTATGGTTAAGATCTTTTGCGCTCCTTTATAAAGTTGTGAAGCCATCATGGTTAAGACGCAATCACCTGTCACAGCCCATCGAGCATATATAACACCGTTGAGACTTTGCAAGAATCTCCCAGACAAGAAATGTAGTAAATGCAACTTATTGGAAGCATCGGACATCCACATGTTTATGGAGTGCCCTGACATCGGCCGATTCTTGGAGGAAGTGAAGTCTACTCTGAACTCTATCTTGAGTACATCATTAGTAATCTCATTGCCATTTATCATCTTTGGCTTGGAGAACAGCATAACCGGCAAGGCTAGATCCTTTTTGTTCTATGCCATTTTGTTGGCTAGAAGGCAGATATGTATACAGTGGGTTGAGAAAACTGCTCCATCACATTTTGGTTGGCTCACGTCCCTATATGAAATTTCGAAGGCTAGATCTTGCAATAAACGTAACCTGGCCTTTTGGGATCTGTTGACACAATGGAGATAGTATTCCGGTTTTTTTTTTTCCTGGGTCCTATGATTATGCCATTAATACTCCTTGGACCGGGTCTGGCCTCGTTTCGGTTTTTGGTCCTATAGGTTGAAATATACCTGGGTGGAGTCAGCCCAAGTTCCTAAAATCTCTCTTCTTCTTGGGACCTCTGCCACCAGAATAACATTCTCAGGTTCCGGCGCCAGAGATGGGCAAGATTATCTTTGCTCCACCTCTTGGTCAGGGACACACAAGGTGGCTGGTATCTCCTAAGTAAGTGGCAAGGCAAATGAGGACAAAAAAAAAAAACACATTTAGGGCCCAGTCCACGCTACCAGTTTTCTGGTAGCAGAGGGAAGATTCGTGTTTAGAACAAGCAGCTATAAAATGTCCCTAGTTAGAATAAAATTCCCAAATCCTGGAATCCAATACCTGGTGATTGAGGAGCTGATAAGGTGCGGTTTTAGAAAGCGGTTGGAGGTGTGAGTATTAATTGGGTGATGTGTCGTCTATTGTGATTGTTATTGTGTTTGCGTTGTGTTATTGAATTGAGAGTAGATGGTGTGATGAAAAGAGATGTTTATTGATTCATGTTTTATGTGAAGAGATTGAAGAATTCATCCTTGAACATAGGCTAAGATTCTAGGAAAATAAAAAAGATTGAGACAAGTGTAAAAGATACTTGAATAATTTCTTGTTTGCAGAGTTTGTGGTGTAGTATGTGAGGTACCATCACCTACACAATTGAGATAGAAATACTAATAATCTGTTAAGGATGTTTAGTACGAATTGATGTTGGCAGAACTTAATTGCGAAAACAGGGAAGCTGCATTGATTAGGGTGATTTCACACTGGTTGAGATTTCACTTGCGCATGAGGATTTTCTGTTTGAATGATAAAAGTCAGAAGATGCAACACCCTTAGTATTCTGGTTGTTGAAGTGCTATTGTTTTCCTTCAGAGAAAAAGCAAACAAGAACTGATATATATATTTTGTTAAGAAGTTATATGGTTTGTGTAAGTACAAGAGAAATTGTAAAGGATGGTGAACTGCTACAGGGAGCAACATCACACGTTTTAGTGGTCCGCGCTGATATTGGTCATTTTGTGTGCTTTCACACTAGTTGGTCACACCATGGTGCCACGCTGTGATAGGTCAGTGGCTTTGTGAATGCTGCATTGGGATTTGTTAACAGGACTTTGAAAAATAACAACTGAGACAGGATTGGAAAAAAAAATTGACATTTACGGAACAGGTTCATAACTTGAATTGTTAATTGTTTACTTTATGAATTTTGTGAAAGCACTAACTTTTTAAAAGGTCTTACGAGTTTTGTGAGAGGATATTGTTCACATCATGGAAAACATGCTTAAGATACTAGACAACAACGATTCTTGCCTACGCATCCTCATAGACATCTCATCGGCGTTTGACATGGTCAATCACAACATCTTACTAAAAGTACTAGAACACAGAATGGGGCTGAGTGGGAAAGTGCTCTCATGGTTCGCATCCTTCCTACAGAATCGCTCAGAATGTATCAAACCAGGCAGCTCATTCTCTGACACCTCACCAGTGAGGTGCAGAGTCCCTCAAGGGTCGACCATTTCCCTGAAACTCTTATATGGAACCACTAATGGAAATTCACAAACAATCGAACACTGCATACCACATGTATGCAGATGACACACAACTATACTTAAAGATATCCTCCCTAGATGACGTCATTCGACTAAATAACACTCTAGTCAAAATGCAGTCCTGGTTATCTCAAAACAAACTCAAGCTGAACTCTCTGAAAACAGAGAGGTATATTTACAAGGAACTGCAGCTAAGTTGCGTTTGTGTTAGTTAGCGCGGGCCATCGCCGAAAACTATTGCCCTGATAGCGATGTATTCAATACGTCGCTACATGGCGATAGTTTCAGGTAGTCCTGGTGAAAACTGCTGCTAACACTAGCGTGAAGGCGATACAAATTCTGACGTTAGCGGGCAAAAACTGACAAATGGCCAATTTGCGGAAAAAACTTCAAGTTTTTTGCCTCCAGAGGCTAAAATAGCCATGAAGTCCACCTCCAATGAACAAAATCAAAGATAAACAATGGAATGTAGAATGGAGCAGCCAGGGACACATGCAGTACAGATCAACAATCTCCCCAAATCCCCCAACAGTCAGGATGACCAGCCAGAGTCCAGGGGAAGAGGAAATGTAGAGTCAGGGCTACATACATGAAAAGAGACCCATCGCTGAGTTGAACCTGTGATGTATCATCTTTCATAGCACCCTCCTTGCAACACCATGGCAGCCAAAACCTTGAAGCGCGGACAGTTCCCGGGCCCAGAGGCCTCCCTGTACCTGTGTCTGGGACTCGGAGTGAGTAGCGGAAGTGCTGTGGAGTTGCTTGGCCGTGGCAGTAGACATTGAGCAGTTGGCGATCGCCATTACCTGGTGGTAAGGATACACGTTGCTGACCTGTGTGAGGAGACCGTCTGGTGACCCTTGGAGCAGTGAACAGTAGAGGTGCTCCTGTGCACCAACCACTACACCAGGGTGCCCAGAGGGGATTACCAATGGTGGGCTGCGCCTCTCTGCATCACAGGCCAGAGAATGTTGCGCAGGCCGGACGCTGTGGAGGGTGAGGCCCCTAAGCTGCACCGAACTTGTGTGGCGGGAGCGCTGCAACTTCACACATAAGGGTGCCCTGTTGCATCACCTGCAGCGGGGGTTCCCAAGAAGGCTTGGCGGTGACTGCTGCACCCAAGCTTGTGAATTCCCGCCTGGCTGAAGCTCCTGCTAGCTGAGGCACAGATTTGGAAAGAGTGCAGCGGATTGCGCCACAGAGTCAATGTACAGGTGAGGAGAAGGTGGGACGTGTAGCGGAGGAGGCCTGGGGGTTGTGTCGGGCCCGGGCCTACCGCCTGTGGGTGACGCTCCTCCAGTGGCTGCTCCTCCGCTATGATGGAAGACCATTGCCCAACTGCTTTCAAGCAGTGCCAGAAGAGGAAACATAACATGATAACTTTCTTTTTTTTTTGTTCAAAATGATTTTATTGAATTTTTGACAGAGGAAAAACACAGAATACATACAGAAAATTGATAATATAATTCATGAAATTACATAAAGCGAATAAGCACAGTCATAAATAAGCATTCATAAATAAATCACATCGCCTAAAAACCAACGTCAATGAAAGGATAACAAAAAATTGAAGGGAAGAAGGAAGGGAAGGAAGGAAGGGAAGAGGGAAATATACAATTCATGTCATAATAAATAAACCAAATAGAGTTACCAACTAATAGTTACAAAAACAATATAGTAATCAATAAATAGCATATTAACATTGAAAGAACAGAAGTCATAATCTTATATATGAATCTATAGGTGACCAAAAAGATTGAAAATGCAAGGAATTATGACGAACACCTTATAAAGATAATTGAGCACCTCTTCTTGTAAAGATAATCCAAGACCACCAAGCATGAACTGAGAGAGAAGTAGCATCCTTCCAACAAAAAGTAATTGATTTGAACGCAGCCGAAATCAGAAAATTAAATAACTTAGCTTCAGCATCTTCAAGAGGAGTAATTAAGGCAATCGATTTACATATTAACAATTTATAAGAAAGCAAATCAGAAATAGGCAGAATTTTCAATATACCTTTCCATACTTCAGACCAAAATTTCATAATAATAGGACAATCAAATAACATGTGACGTAAAGAACCAGGATATAAATTACAATGCCAACATAGGTTTGACGGTAATAATTTAGCTTTAAATAGACGTAGCGGAGTCCATAAAGAATTAAACAAAATATAAGCATTGGTTTGATAAAGTGAAACTGGTAACCAACCAGAAATACTATTAGTCCAAATCAATGACCATAAATCAGTTGACAGGGAAATGGAGAGTTCATTATTCCAAAAAGTGGAAATTATATCAACGTTGGAACCTAATGAAATAGTAAATGTTTTATAAAACACAGAAACTGCCTTTGAGGAAACAAAAACCGTATTGATGTAAATTAAAAAATCAGCTGAAGATACAGACGGAATGCCGTCCGGGAAAAAATCTAAAATGGAATTACATAAAAATTGATATTTTAACAAATCTGACATTGGCAAATTGAATTTTAATTGAAGTTGAGCAAAAGGAATAAATGCACCTTCTAAGAAAACATCTTTAAGAAAGAAAATACCTTTAGCAATCCATGAAGACCAAAAAGAAACATTTCTGTTCAATTTTATTAGAGCACTATGCCATAAAGACAAATGCACCGTGGAGAGTAAAGGTAATGCAAAATTAGAGTCCAAATCGTAAAAAATTTATCTGGAAGATTTGATTATGGATGAGGAATGTATAATCTTAGAGGTAGGAGACATAGTTAATAGGGATGGTAAAGGAAAAGGTTTTGCAAGGGAAGTTTCAATGTGAAACCAAATAGGGGGATTAACAATAGGTGAACTATTAAACCATAATGAGCTCTGTTTTAAAATGAAAGCTTTATGATATAAATAGAAATCAGGTAGGGCAAAACCAACTTGACATTTAGGAATTTTCAATTTTTTATAAGCAATGCGAGGAGGTTTATTATTCTAGAGAAACTTAGATAACAATTTATCAATATTTTAATAAACTTTGAGTGGAAATTGAGTAGGTATCATTGCAAGAGAATAAAATATTTTTGGGGCAATATTCATTTTAATAGATTCCATTCTTCCCCACCAGGAGAGATGAAGGGGAGACCACTTGGAGGTTTTTTGTTTAATATAATCAAGAATGAAATCACAATTCAATTTTAAGGTAGCCGGCAAGTAGGACGAAAATAATATACCCAGGTATTTTAACTTATTGTTTTGCCAAACAATATCTTTTGAAGGTAATATATCAGGAGTACAAAGCATATTTAAAGGGAAAAATTCAGTTTTAGTAACATTTAATTTATAGCCAGATACAGTTGAATATTTGGAAATAATGTCAAGCAAAAATGGAACAGACGATGCAGGATTACTAATAAATAATAACACATCATCAGCATATGCCAAAGTTTTTACAGTAACATTTTTAATAGTGATACCTTGAATATTTTCAGATTGACGAATGAAATTAAGAAAAGGTTCAATTCCCAGTAAAAATAAAAGAGGGGATAAGGGACAACCCTGACGTGTACCTCTAAAAAGGGAAAATTGGCTAGAAATCTGACCATTAATAAATAATCGAGCAGTGGGAGCATAGTACAGAGCAGAAATCATACGAATAAAGGATGGGCCAAAATCAAAAGATAATAAAGTTTTAATAAAAACTGCCAATGGATTTTATCAAAAGCTTTTTCTGCATCCAATGCCATAACACCAGCAGGGACAAGGAGAGCGGGACTTTGTTCAATAACATGCAGTAAAGTTCTGGTATTGTTAGCAGAATAACTATTTTTCATAAAACCAGATTGGTCAGGGTGTATAATAGAATGAAGAACAGGGGCTAGTCTAGAGGCAAGGATTTTAGCATATAATTTACAGTCTTGATTAATCAAAGAAATGGGACGGTAATTAGAGACAAGGTTACGGTCTTTATCAGGTTTGGGTAGTACAATAATTAAGGCTTCTGAAAAAGAGCCTGAAATTGGTACCTGAGGAACAAAAGTGAGAAAAAATCTGGTGCAAATAAGGTAATAGATGATTTTGAAATTGTTTATAAAATTCGGCAGGGATGCCATCAGGACCAGGAGATTTATTTTTTGGAAGGGATTTAATAGCAGCCAGTATTTCATCAGTAGTAATAGGGGAATCTAACTCAAGTTTATCGGAGGAAGAAATATGAGGTAAATTAGAATAATTTAAAAAGGCATCAATTAGAGAATCATCACAAAAATCTGGCTTATTGTACAAAGTGGAATAAAAATGTAAGAATTCTTGCACAATATCATTGTGGGAAAGTGCAATTTTACCTTGAGGACCTTGAATGGAGGTAATCTGTATTTTATCCCTTTTAATACATAAATAATTAGCAAGGAGCTTACCAGACCTATTAGAGTTGAAACGGAATCTAGCATTAGAATTAGAAAGCTGGACCCCAGCCCTGGTACTAAGAATAGCATTAAATTCATATCTCAGTTTTTGTAATTTAAGCTTATATTGGGGATCACTAGAAGTAATAAATAAACGTTCAAAATGAGCTATTTGTTTCTCTAAGGATATGATATTAGAATTAAATTTCCTATTATCATGTGCCATAATAGAAATTGTAGAACCTCTGATATAAGCCTTAAATGCATCCCACCGATTAATAACAGAAGTAGAATTCTCCAGATTAAATGTAAAATAATCCTGAATCGCTTGCAATAATTTAGGTTTATGAGTGTCATTAAGGACAATATCAGTATTCATGCGCCATCTAGATTGCTTAACAAAAGGAGACGAAACATTTAAAACAAAAAAAATCAGGGCATGGTCAGATACATCAATAGTACCAATGGTAGGATTATTTGCCAATTGAATGAGAGAGGGGGAAAGCAAAAAATAATCAATTCTGGAGTGGGAGTTGTGAGGATTGGAGAAAAAAGAAAATTCCTTAGCAGTGGGAAGATGTAGTCTCCAAATATCAGCTAACTTGGTAGTATGAAGAAAAGTCTTAAAGGCATGAAAAATCTTAGAAGGTCGAAACCTAGAGGTAGACAATCTATCTAATAGGGGGTCAGCAAAAACATTAAAATCTCCCCCAAAAATCAAAGGAACTTTGCCTAACTTTAAAACTTCCGTTGTAACAGTAGCCCAAAATACAGGGTCATCTGCAGTAGGGCCGTAAACATTAAACAAAAAGAAAATAGAATCATGAATTTTGACTTTAACTATAATGTATCTGCCTTCAGTATCTGAAATCTTATTAAGAATTTGACAGTGCAGTCTCTTAGCAAAGAAAATAGCGACTCCATTCTTTTTACCGTTAGCAGATGAAGAGATAATATAATCCACCCATTGTTTGTTCATATATTGTAACACTTTATCGTCAACATGTGTTTCTTGAACAAAACAAATGTCAGCTTTACAACGACCTAAATAATCCAAAATTTTTGTACGCTTTACTGGATGCCTTAAACCTTTTACATTTAGAGAAACAAACTTAATATTATGAGTATTAGCCATTAAGATTTAAGAGGAAAGAAAGAAGGGATTCAGAACAAGAAGAAGGAAGAAAAAGACAGGCGAGAAGAGTAACTCTATGCAGAAAATAGGAAGGGAAGAAACAAAAAAGAGAGAGAAAGGAACAAACAAGAAACATGAATAGAGACAAAGAAACGCACACACGTTCCTCAAGCATGGCCATTAACCATTGGAGCCCACGAAGAAAATTATGCAGAGATGTGACACATGAAGTCGGACGCCACCATTTCAAGAATTAGGGTCCTGAGTATCCATGGGTGGAGGAGCTTGCCGATCAAGAAATAAGCGAAGATCTTCTGGACGCTGAAAGGATTTGGAGACATTATCTTTCCACACACGAATTGTAGAAGGGTCAAAAAGTCCATACTTGAAACCAAGGCTTCTCAGCTGCGGACGAAGGGAAGAAAATTCTTTACGAATAGCCACAGTTTCTCTAGCAAAGTCCTGGTGAATAAAGATTTTGGTACCATTCACCAACAATGATGGAATTTCTCTGGCAGCTTTCCGAATTAGAACCAAATGATGATGGCGCAGCACCTTAAATATCATTTGCCGCGGCCTAGTATGCCGAGGGTTCCGATGAGATGGGACTCTATGGGCTTTGTCAATCTCAAATTTTTCGGAGAACTTAATATTCAAAAGACCCGGTAGAAGAGATTCTAGATAGAGTCGGAAATTGGTCCCCTCAACATCTTCAGGCAAATTAAAAATGCGTAGATTATATTGTCTATTGCAATTTTCCATGTCCAACAGTTGAGCATGCATTGGAGCAATTTTGGCCATTAAAGGAGTAAAAGCGTCCAACTTATTTTTATTGTCTTGAATTTTAATGACATTGTCAGAAACCTTCATTGAAATGGAAGCCATGTCTTTCCGAACATTTTTTACTTCTGAGGCAATAGTATCAGTGTTTAGACGCAATGCCTTAATTTCTTCCAAAATTAGCGCAAGAGAAGGTTCTGAGGATTCCACCACCTTGGATTTAGTTGGAGGAGGAGAAACCTGCTGCTTTCTTTTATTAGTAGTGGACTGTTTGGAATCCATTCTGAGGTGAAAAAATATTCACTATCACTCAGGAATATTAAAATAACGAATAACCACCTCAAAAAGTGATAGAAATGACGTAAATAGGAGAAAAAACATCGAAAATCTCTCCAAAACAACAGGTGCAGCAGCTAAACTAAGCTGTAGGCGTGGCTAGGCCCAAGCCAGGCTCTGTCATAGATTTTACTCCGCCCCCTAGGCATTCAAAACCGGCAGTACCTGGAAGGGAAGCTGGGAGCAGGAACCATGAAGCCAGCAAAAGCACTTCCGTCGAGGAAATTCGTCAGGAAAAGACTTCACAGGTGAGGAGCAGCATAGGGAGGCAAGCGCCGGTATTTTCGCCGACTTTCTGTGTCAGAATCGTCGTAAAAAAAGATGTTGTAGGCTGTGGTGCTCACGGAGCTCCGGTGGCGGCGGCCATCTTGGTTGACGCGCTCGCGCGTCTCACCAACATGAGAACTTTCTGATATTCTCATGCTATGTTTCCTTTGCTGGCAGGAAGGTGGGTGGGTCTGCTTTACTCATGGAGCAGGGCAGTGGCGGAGTGGAATGCCCACTCAAGTGTGCAATGACTGTCTGGTCAGCCCTCTAAGGCCGACCAAAGCAGTCATGAGCACTTCCCTGTTCGCAATGCAGGCTGCATTACAGCCTGCATGGAGAACATGCCCACCCCTCCAGCCCCTAGCTGAATGCCTTGTCACGGCGCTCAAGAACAATCACAACCCTGCATTGCAGTGTTGTGATTGGCTTAGGGGAGGGAGCCTGGCTGCCTGCTTCCTGTTCCTAGAAGCAGACTCAGAAGAGCAGGAGCACTGAAGACGCATGACCCGGCCTTGAGGACCACGTCCCAGCCCCCTCCAGTGTCCTTTCCTGCATTTCCCGCCTCCCAGCTGTCCGGGCACCCCCCGCAGCACTACTTAATGGTGGCCGGTATGCGGTTATGCGCAGCGGGCGCACCACTGGTGCGCTAAAGGCAAGCCAAAGGCAAGCCCATCTGTGTCCGCCCGCCCCTAGACCACGCCCTGCACCAAGGACCCTTCCTCTCAGACACTCTAACGCTATAATGTCAGCACCCTCCTCGCCATCAATCCTGGATGCCGCACCACCTGCCATCTAGAATCACTATAGTATTCACTTGCACCCTGTACCTGCTGAAACTGCAAAAGCACCTTCTGCCACATCAGCACACCAACACCTCCTGCAGCTCAGCTGACCAACAGCGCAGCTGACTGGCTCAACTGTATCCTCCTGAACATGCAGTACCTCCAAAAACAAGCAACAGAAATCTGGGACCTCCTCAACGCCACCTCTTCACACATCGCCTTGTTCATAGAAACCTGGACCAACCTCTGCACCGGATTGGACATTGCCATCACCCTCCACAACGGCTACAAATTCACCCACACAGACCACCCGAGCGCCCATAACATAACATAACATAACATAACATGGCACACTCCGACTGACCACACACACTAATGACCCGACGTCTACCATGGAACACCTTTACTTCCAGATCTGGACAAGCCCCCAACCCCACCCACCGTGGCCAATGAACCCCCATTCACTGATGCCATTGTAGATCCCATTACACCCCAGGCTCTCCCATCCACTGGCTACATCCTACTCGGAGACCTCAACTTTCACCTGGACAATCCCGACGACCAGAACACCACCACCCTCCTGGCGAACCTCGCCAACATCAGACTCACGCAGCTAGTCAGCATACCAACCCACACAGCCGGACACACGTTCAACCCGGTCTCCTCCAGCCGGAACTTCAACTACAGCCACACCACCGAACTTTCCTGAACCGACCATCATAGTATACATCGTGCCTTCACTACGCCCACTGTACACCGCCTCCCCCCCCCCAGCTGCAGCTGGATTAAGATTGTAATCATTTAATCAAGGGGGTTGGGGTGCACACCATGTATTCAGTGTTTTACAAAGTTTGTCCAGGTATTCCAAGAATGCGTGCAGACTGGTAATGTGGCTTGCCAAAATACCATTGGAGAGAACAACAACTGCTTGAGATGGGGCAACCTCTTGCCCCTAACCAGATGCACAGCTCAACGCCGCCTTCTTTGGCGATCATGTATGCCTATTAAGTTCATCCATGTAATCATTTGAATCTATATTAATCATCTTTTGACCTTCATTTCGTTTTTATAACTTGAATCCACCTTCGGTAAATATTGCCTGTTTTCAGGTTACTAATATTCAAACGGTGCCCATCCAGGCCTCTTGAAAGAATACGAATGATGCAAAGTTCATCACCAGCACTGTTTTACTAAAATCCCAATGCATTTCGGGATGCGAAGCGCCCTTCATCAGGGGTAACTATGAAATAAAAATAATTATCAATTAATATAGATTATATGTAGCTCCTCCGTGTCAATGGATCGAGCATCTGGGGTTTGCTGGCAGCGGGGAAAGTGATAGCACACACCCTAGACGCAAAACTAAACTCTGTACAAAGTGACGCATCTAGACCTTGTGAACCCCTATGCCACGTTATACCTATGTCAAGTATATGCAGGGTGGGCATTCCCACGCAACAAAGCCTCGTAGGAGTGGCGCAGTGAAATCTATGAGACTTCACTGTGACAAATCTAGGACAACACTGCGTCAAAACCTTACGCCTGCGTCATGGCAGGCGTAAGGGTGACGCTGTGCCATAGGGAAATGCCTGCACCATGCATTGCTGGAGTTGCCTCATGCTTGTGACAATGCGTGACTTTTTACATATCTGTAAATTCTGGCAGCATGGAGCGCCATACAGTAAATACGGCGCATCCAGGTTGTCGCAAGGAGGGCGCAGTGAAAAGTGTGCCAATGCTGTTTTGTTGCAGCAATGCAACACTTTTCATGAATGAGGCAGAGGACTGCGCCCTAGTTTATTGAAGTGGGTTAGCAGCAGTTTTTTAACATAAATGCCCACCTTGCTTTAACTCTCGATAACAGAAGTGGTGATCTTTAAAATTAAGGCAATAAAAAATAGCCACCGTAACGCCAAAACTTTACGCTACGGCGGCGTTAAGACCTTGTAAATATACCCCAGAATTCCTTCTTTTCTCCCTTCAAAACAGCTCCACACTCATGCAAGATTGACTCAAGCACCTAGAAGCCCTCACCTGCAAACCTACCATTATTGATTCCATGAAATCCCTTGGAATAAAACTAGACAAGAATCTGAACATCAGTGCAACCACGCACAGTGTGTCATTCCAACTCAGATTACTGTAGAAATTGAAACCATTTCTGCTACCGCCAGACTTCAAACCAGTAGTACAATCATTAGTGGTCTCCAGACTAAAATACGGATCGGCAACCCTGCCATGTCTTCCCAAAGCAAGACTGGTAATTGGAACTAGGCGCTTTGACCACATCACCCCATTGCTTAGGTGTTATACTGGCTTCCCCTCAAGGCCAGAACCCAACTGAAAGTTGCTTGCCTCACACACAAAGCATTAAATTATAACAAACCAAGTTACCTGGCAGAAAATATTCAAATCTCAAGTGGCAGCTGCTACCTAAGAAGTGCAAACTCTCTCAAGCTTGAACCCGCTAGATTCAGAAATCAAAAAATCAGTGGCGGCTCCACCACGTGGGCGTCTGGGCATTGCACCACTGCTTTCTCGCAGCGTATAAATACCATTTTACGTTTCTGCTTCTCACACTGCGAGAAAGCAGAAGGGCATGCTAAGGGCATGTATGTGCGTCAGATGGCACTTTGAAAAATGTAAAAATATGCATTTTTCAAGGAATTCGCAACTTACCACCAACTAGAAGTTGGTGGTAATTTGCGATTCCTTAAGGCCAATTTGCGAATTTTTTGGGCTTCTTACATTGCATTTAAGGAATTGCAAATTTTGCGATTCCTTATTTTGCAAGCAGATTTCCTTGATACATACCATTATTCCAAATTGCATTCGCAACTGCCGAAATTCTGTGAATTTCGGCGTTTGCGAAGTCAATTTGGCTTGATACATATGGCCCTATGAGAGGAGCGACTGAAAGATAAGCGCACAAATGCACCATCTCTCATAGTTATGGAGAAATATAAAGCAGTGAATAATTTCCTGAAAACAGAGTGCCTCCAAAGGACTTAGATTGGTTGAAAATTAATCAAACTGCACAAGAGGCAACAGAAACAGTTCATGAGTATTATGAACTTTTGTTGCAGCGGTTTCAACAGCACAGTGGAAGAGAATATCCTGAATAGAAGGACATGGAATTTTGTGGCACAATTTGTGTTAGGATTGCGACCAGTGAATACTTGATAGATAACGCAAAGAGTAATCTGTTGGCAGAATAAGTCATTTCATTAGATCTTGTGATTTGCAAAATATTGCAGTGATGAATTAGAAATGAAGCAGAAAAGATGAAAGAAAAATGTATTTTGACACAGATGAAATTGGCTCAGAAAGATTTCCAGAATTCTTCTTTTGCAGGAAATCAGGAAGTATGCAAGGTCTTGTTCTGCAGACAGGTTTCCAGGAAAATTCTGTAGGTTTTGGTATTTCACTGGGTAGAGGTAGAGGAGTACCTATTGATCCAGGTTCAGGTATGGAGGTTTCAGCCTTAAATAAAATGGATCCTTGCCACATCTGTCACAAGGTCAGGCATTGGAAGTTGGAATGTAGATTTAATCCTGATAATGGAAATGAAAATGCGACAATGCAGAAAGGAGTTCAGGTGCAAAAAAGCCAGTACAGCAGATGCAGCCAATGCAAAAACAAGCTCCGATGATATAGGTTCCACAGGATCAGATTATCCCACAAGATATAGGAAACCCAACATGTAATATAAATCAGTTGCCTAAGATAAATCCAAATTCTTTCCAGAATGTGAACCAAAATCTGTTCCAACAGATCCTGAATGCAGGTCAGAATGCTTTCCAGTAATGTCCTGTTTTTGAGAGTTTTAGCTCAGACACTTCTTTATGACAGTACCTGATAAAAAGCATAAATTTACACTCACAAAGAAAAGAAATGGACGCAGCCGGTATTACGTTCTGTCACATAGACCAACAGATAGTGTTAAAGCTTATTAGAATAATCTAACCTTTTTGATGCACCCATTAGAGAAAGTTTCTATTAAGACATTAGAAGAGAGAAACACTACCATAACACGTAGTAAAGACAGACATAGCGATGTTTTGCAAAGCGTTTTGAAGAAGATGAATATAGAAAGGAATTGCTTACCCAAACTTAAGATTAGATAGCCAACATAAGGGGAACATTTGCTTTTACAGAAGGACACCAAAACAAACTAGACACGTGTGGATTATTAGCTGTGAAAACACATTTGAACTGATGGGAGGAACATGGCAACATTTAAAAAGAGAAGAGTCTGAGATTCCAGTAGTTTATTATTTCTTACCTGCTGATTGGGAGATCATTTGTTATTCAGGGGTGCTATTTCCTAAAATGTACAATGTGACTAGTATAGATGCATTAACAATAACACCAGCACACAGACACCCCCACAGTGCTGAGAAGGGAGCTCAATTAGTAGGAGATATTTTGAAGCAATTATTCCACTTGTATGAGTTAATTTAAAATACGAAAAGATTAGGAAATTGTTAACTGCTGTTGACAAGCTGGCAACACGCACTTCTGGAGCTTTGCTAGTAGTAAATACTGAGTTGATGGCTATACGATCAATGGTTTTACAGGATCGTTTAGTATTAAACATTTTACTTGCAGAAAAAGACAGAGTCTACTAGATGCTTAAATTAACCCATTGCTGCTACGATACACCTGACTTAAAAGCCTAAATTAGCAATTTACTTTCCAGCGCTGAACTTGTTAAGCGCTGGAAGTAACGCAAAGGAATGTGAAGCAGCACATAGCGTTGCTTTGCATTACTTAGCACCATGGGGGCGTACCAAGGATGGTGCATGTATATATGTATATTCACTGAAACTGAGACGTTATAGTTAGGCTCAGATTTCACACATACACACGTACAAAACCATAGAAATTCAGCAGTTCTAGTTCCCAGGGCTAACTATAACTTAAGCCCCCGTAACGCACTGCTTATGACTTCACATATTACATCTCTCATGACATGTTCAGTGACATCACTAATGACTTCTCTGATGACATCTCAAATGACATCACTGATGACATCATCCAGAAAGTGTAAGTATTTCACAAATGTTTCTGAGACTTAAAGATGTATACTAAGCTACTGTGTAATTTAAATTACTATTTTTTATGTACTACTAATGAATGATAGTATTTCTTAAGGCTGGGCGGTTAACTCCACTCTGCCAATGAAGTTTGCAGAGTTTTAGAACTACTCACTCTGTTTGGAGTGCGAAGTTTAAAATATTTGTTTCCACCGCATTACCGAATGCCAAAAAATGTTCTTCATATGTGCTATCTTTATTCAGATATATTCTGAAATATCCACACAAACTTACATTTTGTTGTGTGCTAGAAAATAACATTGTACAGTCTTCCTCAGCACACCCCCAGTAGCCAGCATGATTGTCACATATATCCTCTCATTTTCAAGTCAGAGAAAGAAAAGTAAACATCAAGCTCCCTGGAAGACAGAGTCTGACATCTGATCTCTGTCTTTGAATACACAGCAAATGAGACAAGATAAGAACAAGATTTGAAGGCCTATTTACAGAAAGGGAGCACTCGGAAGGATACAGTAATTTAGACATGGGCCACGACAGGGACAAACTCAAGCTGGACAGTCTAAAACAAATAACGCCAGCAAACAGAAAGCAAGCAAAAGTGAGTTACAAACCACAAAACCGGTGGTAAGCAATGGGCAGAATTAATTCCCAGGGCAGCTTTCGGAATGTCCCCAAGGTGCTGTTAGCAAACCAGACAGCGGCACAGTCTTATAGGCTTCCTCCTAAAGAAAGTATGCCAAAGCCTAAAACTCGAAGCAGTGTAAGGGAACACACTGGCCAAGGAAACAGTAATTAGGCCATGCGCTGGGTGAGGCACAGTAAAAGCCAGAGAGTGCTGACCAAAGAGAAGCAAGGAAATGAGTGTGACTATGAAGTCAATCAACAGTAAGCAATGGGAAGGCTCTAAGCCCCCTGTAAGTAAACAGTCTCATAAGCGACAGCACAAGCACTGTCTCGGGGAGAACTAATGTCATTCCGTATGAGATTCACAGATTTGTAACCTCATTAACATTACTGAGCTTTGAGAACTGATTGCCCGCTGAGAAATTGGAAGAGTGGTGAATATGAGAAGAGTAGGAGCCAGAAGAGGGAAGTGGCCTCACGTAAAAAGTGTAAGCCACAAAATAGCGGGTGTCTGCCAGAAGCATTTGAGTGATGCACTGAAAGGAGAGCCAATAGGTAGCTGGAGACTAGACACAAGCGATGTCAGCCCAGGGGTGGAGCGGAGACCAACAAATATCAATGTTCTCCTTTCCCGCACAAGAAACACACTTACTTAATGGCTTTTTCCAGAAGCTGTTCTGTATGTTGTCGGAGTAGAAAAGCAATGCAAAACACTTGGGAGCCCTCACAATCTAATGGATTTTAGTTTTTTATATGCATTTTGTAATCCCCCACCTCGTCTCCTTTGGTCCTCCTCATGTGCCTCAATTAGCCATACATTTTTAATATTTGTCACACAAGAAGAATTTCTGCCATGATGATTCAATCTATCTCTACGGAACCTGATTCTGTGAACTAGGACCCAAGAATGAAAACATTTACAGAAACATATGTGAATCAAGCACTAAGGGCCAGATGTAGGTAGCCCAATACCGGTCAGTAACGGTCACAATTACCGAATTTCGGCCGTTACCGACCGGTATTTAGGGTTTAAGATGTAGGAGGCAGGTTTAAGGATTCGGTAATTTATCGAACGGTAATTGAAATACCGATTCGGTAAATTACCGAATCCTTAATGTAGGGAGCACTCAAGTGAGTGCATTTTAAATTTAAGGTTTCGTTATTTAGCACCAACTACAAGTTGGTGGTAAATATCGAAACCCTTTAAAAAAGCAATTTTGTGCTTATTTAAAAGTGCCATGTTGCAGACATACATGCCCTTAGGGCATATATGTGTGCCACTATTCAGGGGTGCAACAAGGTGTCAATGTGACACCCTGCCACCCTTGTAAGTCTTCCCCCTATTACCGATTCGGTATTTACCGAATCGGTAATTCCCATTTATTCCTATGGGCCTCCAGGCCCATAGGAATGAATAGGAAATACCGATTTGGTAAATACCGAATCGGTAAATACCCAATATTATCGATTCGGTAACATTTACTGAATCTTTACCTACATCACATTTACCGATTCTTAAATACCTGGGGCCAGATGTAGGAGCCCTAATACCGGTCAGTAACGGCCGAATTCGGCCGTTACCGACCGGTATTAGGGTTTTCTAATGTAGGGGGCCTATATTTTATCGATTCTGTAAATTTACCGAATCGGTAAATTTACCGAATCAGTAAAATACTGAATCGGTATATTTACCGATTCGGTAATTCCAGATGTAGCTGGCACTTCAAAGAGTGCCACAGGCCCTTTAGGAGTTGGTATTTAACACACAATCCTATTGGGTGGTAAAATACCGAATTCAGGTGTACATGCACATCTGTGCATGTACACCTGTGCCATGTGACACACAGACATGCCCTTAGGGCATGTATATGTGCCACACCCCACACCCCGTTCCCCTTGCAGGGTTCAGTATTTACCGAGTCGGTAAATACCGAATCGGTATTTACCATTGATTCCTATTCGCTTCAAGGCCCATAGGAATCAATGGGAAATACCGATTTGGTATTTACCGAATCGGTAAATACCGAATCTTACAGATTCGGTAATTGTAAAATAAAAATTACCTACATCTGCCTCCTTCCTATTTACCTACTCTTAAATACCGAATCAGTAAAATTTGGTATTTAAGAGTAGGTAAATCGCAATTACCTACATCTAGCCCCATATCAGTAAAATTCGGTATTTAGGAATCGGTAATATGTGATTACCTACATCTGGCCAAAGAGCTTACGGTTTTACGTTTACTTGTTAAAAAAGAGCTGTGATTCAGAAAATGTCTTCAACCTGATGAAAGTTGTGTTATGCTAATTATAATTGTTATGCTAATTTACAAAGCCTTTTTGCACCTCTTTGTACATTAAAGATGTTTTTAATATCAGCCATGTCGTATTCCTTCCTTTATGATTCCTTATTTTGCATGTTTTTCAATTAAAGGCTTGCTGGTTTACAAATTGGGGATTACTTTGGTGAATGCAAATATTTGGTAGTTCAACAGCTTATTCATTCCAGTAGTCTTAATTCAGGTTAATGCTGTCTTCAGGTTTATGGAACATCCTTTTCAGAATGCAACGTTACTCCTTTATGTGCACCACAGTTTCCTTTTTGTACATGAACATTTTATGTAAAGGCATAGCTGCCAAGTTTTCAGTGCACTTTTGTGTGGCATTTCCTCTTTTTCAGTGTACTTATGTGTGACATTTCAAGTCTTATGTGTGACACTTTGAGTGACACTTTACTGTGAGTATAAAATGAAGCCAAGTTCAAATAATGTTGTACTTGTCTAAAAGTACAACCTTTTGTGACGTGGGAGTGGTCTAGAAATAATCTACAAACAGCTGCAACACTCCTGAAAAAGCCTATGGAAGAAGGCCATGACTTGTGTTTGCTCCTTGGCCTGGACATCCTGGTGTGTATGATGCAAAGAGAGAAGAGATCCAGCATCTGCCACCCTCACAGACAAATCTTCAATGATCTAATCTGGTTTTCTATGCAGGCAATGTTTCAGTTTTTATAACTAAAATCTGATGGTGGTGGACAGGTACAAAATATTCAATGGTTTTTGTGAAACATGATATTCAACACCACAGCACATTTAATCCATTTATATCATACAGCCAGACTCTCAGCCAGTGACTGTGTGCTGGAAGGTATCTGCTGTAGAGTGCACAGGAGGGACCACAATAGCTGCTGTAGGTGCGAAAAATTCAGGCGTCAGTAAACATGTGAAAAGCAGCCACTATGCAGGCCGTGCCTGTACAGAGAGATACTTTAAAAACATAAAACCCATCCTGGCCTGTCCTTGTAACACATTGAGGGCCAGAAAGGTAGCTGGACAGTCTGTGTGCAGTACTTTGACCGAGAGGTTTTTGTAGGATGTCTTTGCTTTTTAGTCCGAGGGAGTTGGCTCTAGTGTCTGCCTTTGGTATGGCATTGTCTTTCAGTGCAGTCTCTCTAGTCATTCTGTCAAGGCAGGTCTCCACCACAGATGTTTCTCTTTTGTTTATCTCTTCTATAATATTATGTACCAGAGCGGTCTCTCTGATGTTTGGCTCCGCCAAATTACTTGGGCTTAGACAGGTAATGTAGAGCCTGGCTGTCTATGATACTGTGACCAAGAGCTGTTTCTAGCTGGTCTGTCCCTCCCTCACCCGGTACTACCTTCGGCATTGCCTTTGTATGGTTTGTCTCTCCTATAGTCAGAGCCACTGGAATTATGTGGCAGGGGAGTCACATTATGCGATAGTGGTGAGTAAATTATGTGGGATTATGCAGCACATTTTGTAATAGTTTTACTTCATTACTTTGTAATTTTTTAGTTTATTAACACGATCTGAGCATTAGTTGCACCTCATTAGTACTACTTTAACACCCAAATATAGCTAAAAACTGCAGAAAGATAACCAGTCAACCTTCCACTGTGCTGAAACATGCTGCTATGTTTTTACTAACTTTTGAACTGTTTGACCTAGACATAACATTTTTTTGATTAAAATCTGCAGATTATGCGGCGGATGATGGATTATGTGGTAAATCTACAGTTATGCAAAAATTTACTTAGTCGCACCATTCCAGTGGCCCAGCTTATAGTATTCTGTGCGAAGTGTCTATACTGTATGTGTGTGCTAGGCTGCTTTGTTTAAGAGATGTGTTAATATCAGCCTCTGCTACAATATTCTACTGTAGAGAAGTCTGTGTTTTGTTTGTTTTTTGTAGTGTGATACAGCGCAAACTGGGTCCAAGGGTCATTAGAGTGCTTTACACTTGAACCAGGTTTCTTTCTTTTTTGTGTTTGTTTAAGGATATGGGAGATTAAGGGGCCGATTCACTGAACTAATCTGAGATAAAATCCTAAATTTACCATTTTGGTATTCACAGAAGGCATTTAGTAGTAGTAAAGTTAGGACTCCTAACTTCACTACTACTAAACTGAAATACAATCCTAAACTTACTACTTTGGTATTCACAGAAGGCATTTAGTAGAAGTAAAGTTAGAAGTCCTAACTTCCCACCTTCATCGCCAGTTGTCGTGTCATCACGCAATAAGCACGCAGAGAAAGGTATGTGGAAATTCAATGCTTTATTGTGCTTCTTCGTTCCGGTGCCCACATGCCCTTCTGTCCCTGTGCCCTCGTATCTGTAGAATTGCCTCCCCACACCCTGACAGGAAGAGGTGTCAGGTTGCTGACCCCTCCCCACATTCGGGTGCAGGGTCCTAGTGCCTTCTGACCCACGTCACTACAAGGGAGAAGTAAACTTGTAGTTGACACCCCACATAGCGGTCAGATAGCTGGACAGAAAGTTTGTGCCCCAATCTGACACCATCTATTTTGGAAAACCAACTCTGGTTAACAGACCACGCAGTGCTCTAGCCACTGCAGGAGTATCAATGGTTCTAAGAGGGATTGCTTCAGGGTATCTAGTGGCATGGTCCACTACCACCAATATATACTGATTCCCTGTTACAGTAAGTGGGTCCAGGGGACCAACATTGTCCATCCCCACCCTTTCAAAAGGAACTCCAACCACTGGCAGTGGTATTAAGGGACCCTCCCTACCTTGCCACTGGCCTGGCCGGTAACACATGAGCTGTAAAACTCCTGTACCTTTTCAGACATATGGGGTCAGTAGAAATGGTTCACCAACTGTTTCCATATCTTTCTCTATTTCAAATGTCATGCCAAGGGGATATCATGACCCAAAGTCAGGATGAACTTTCTGTACTTCTGGGGCACCACCAGCCTCCTGGTGGCCTCCTCCTTGAGGTTTCTGGCCTCAGTATAAAGCAGCACAGGGAACCCGTCATAGGGCCCGTCACACCTCCCCATTCCAAATCCACCATAGCCATAGGATAGAGTTTGGTATTGCTGTCTGCATAGGTAAACTGGTGAAACTCACCAGGTAGCAACCTCTCTGGAGGTACCAGCACGTCCATGACCATAGTTACTCTATCCCGGGTGTCTCTGATAGCCTCAACCTCAGTACAATTCACTTTAGGCCTCTGCCTGTACCTGTCCATGGTTAGAGGTAAGTCAGCAAGGGTTGCAATATTTACCCCACCCGAACCGGGGTGGGCTTACAACAGCTTTTTATTGGTTTTAATAATTTTATGAGTGACCTTGGCTTCAAGACCAATGTTGAAAAATCTCAGACCTTTCCGCCCTCCCACCATCTGGGATCATATGGCTAACACTGGAAAACAAGCATTTGCAATGCAATAGGTCTCGCATTAGGAAAGTTTGATCTACTGGTATTGTAAATGACACATTTTTTATTTATGTATTGGTTTTAAAAATAGCTAAATTAATAGCTTTGTCATTTACAATGCCAATAGTTTTAACTTTGGCAAATGTGACACCTATAGCATTTGTAATGCAGTATGTGTTGTATTTATGTGACTTAGATGTATTGATATTAAAAATAACAACGGCTTTTAATTTTTTAAATTATTAATACTTAAATAAAAGTTTTTGTAATTTAGAATGGCAATAGCTTAAAATTTGTAACTAACTTTTGTGAAGATTATGCTCTATGTATTTTATTGTGACGAAAATCCAAGAACAGAAGTGAACTATTAACATCTTTTTGTGACATTTGTAATAAAGCTTGAAACATTGAGAGAACATATTTGAACCTGTTTTTGTTGAATGTTTGCACAGATTGATGCTGTGGTGGCGCTGAGTGGTGTTGTGGTGGCGACGAGTGATGCTGTGGCGTTCAGTGATGCTGTGGTAGCGCACAGTGATTTTGTGGTGCCCCTGAGTGATGCTGTGGTGGTGCTGAGTGATGCTGTGGTGATGCGATAGATAGATAGAGTGAGGGCGAAAGATAGAGGGAGAGCGATAGATACATTGAGGGAGGGCGATAGACAGATAGAGTGAGGGCTATCTATCTGAGTGAGGGCGATAGATAAATAGATAGATTGATGGCGATAGATAGATAGCTAGTGCGATAGATAGATAGATAGTGAGTGAGATAGATAGATAGATAGAAAGATAGATAGATAGATAGATAGATAGATAGATAGATAGATAGATAGATAGATAGATAGATGGATAGATAGATAAAAGAAAGGTTGAACCACATGCACAATTTAGGGCAAGTTGGCTAAGACATAGCTTTAATGGAATTTAACTTCAGCCTATTCTATAGCAAAGAATGTCCCGGGGAGTATATTGAACAGGACACCTTCTCTGGAGAGCTGGACTCAGGGTAGGGGCGCATGTCTTTACACGAAGAGGAGTTTTCCTCCCCAACAGTGGCCAGCTAACTTTTGTGAAGTGTCTGGTAGAGCACCGCACGCCATGTGCAGCAATTTTCGTAGCTTTTAAACAGCCTGAGCTGGAAACTGACTTTTTTTCCCCTCAAATCTGATAACTACGTAGGAAACACCAGACTATGAGGTGTGTGAGGCATACATGGAAATTCGACATCCACAAATTACATTTTTGTAGTGGCCATGATTATAAAATCATGTTTGCTCATTCTTCGACACATGATTCCGAGTTCTAGACTAATACGGAAAACCACAATAAATGTTCATCCAGTATTGAGATCAGATTCTGGATAGGGCAATCTGTACAAATATCTTCAAAGGATTAAGAAATTGTAAAAGAAAGTCCATAAATACAGTCATGCCAGTGTGCATATTGCACTTGTCTGCTCAGTAGAGTCGTTTCTGTATGGAAGTGGTACCCTCTATTCAGAGGTGCAAATAGAGCCAAATTTCAGAGGGGGTGGGAGGGAGGGCCAAGAAAATATTTTGGGGGGTGTGCTGAATCTTTAATCAATAGGCAGAGTGGAGCTGCAGGGGCTCTTAGAAGGGGTGAAACAACAGCAAGGCCTCATTAACATGCAAATGGTCTTTAAAAGACCTGTGAAGTACTCGGGTGCAGCTGTGTGCGTGCCCGGGAGCTGTCTGTCTGAGCCCGGGCTGCCACACACGACGGGGGGGGCTGAAGGCCTTTTAATCGAATGGGTGTTGCACGCCTGCCTCTATTCCCTACCATTATCAGGCGAGCTATCTCACAGTTCTATGATGTTCATTGCCAGGAGCCCGTCAATATGTATTACACATTTCCCACACTATGAGTATATTTCCAAATTGTATTTCGGCTGCACAGCATGTGCCAAATAAAGTAAAACAAAAAATAACAAACATACTTTAAATCAGAGAGATCAGAGAGCTGTCTCAGTGCCTTTTGGGAAGTTTGTTTTTTTAAACTAACTAGGTGGTATGGAAGTCTACTAATTTCAAAATAATGTTCTAACAGCGACTGTGTGGGGGGAAATGGCAGAGCCGCTCTGCTCAAATATAGGGAATTGAAGGCCACGAGTTCGAAGCCTGGCAAGGCAGAGGACATTTGAGAAAGGTGAAAATTGTATCACAAAAGTCTGTATCAGTAATGTAGCCTGTAGTGCTTAGAAGTGAGATAAGTGCGGTATAATGCCCTACGTACCAGTAGTGCTGCCACTGTCTGGGACAAGAAAGGCGGAAATGGAGAATCTGCCCTGGGCCATGGACTGCTACAGGCGGCATCTCAAGAGCTCTCGGATCACATTCCACACCCCTGCAGCCCCGGGCGTGTCATTTCTAAGCAACTTCCATTGAAAGGGCAAAGGCGTCACGAGGAAGCAATCCGGCAGTGCAAGGTGAGGCTAAAGAGAACGTGTGTGTTTAGCATGCTTCAATACAGTAGCTTTTTAGGCACTGGCACCGTCAACGTGGCACTTTCGGTAATGTAGCCTGTAGTGCTTAGAAGTGGGAGAAGTGTGGTGTATTGCCCTACGTACCAGTAGTGCATAGAGTGAGCACAGAGAAAGGGTGGGTGAAGGGAAACGTTGCATTCGTGCTCCGTGGGTGGGGGAGGGCTCAACACCAATTCGGAAGGTGAGAGCGCTCACGTTGAAGCTCCGTGGTGACGTAACAAACAAGCCCTCACCCAAAGGAAACAAGCAGCGTTAGTCAGTGACACCAAAGCCTACGTTTTCGTTGTGCTTTTCACAAGCACCAATAACATTACACAGTTAGTTTCATATTTTTTGTAGACAAGGGGAGATTAATAGGCACCTCTGTTAAAGACATTGAAGTAATGTCCTGAGCTGCCGATTAATCTCCCTGTGTCTACAAAAACACATGAAACTGTAATTGTGTGATATACCTGATGTTTGTGGAAAGCACTACGAAAATGAAACAAAAAGCCTGCAGAGCCAGCTGCTGCTAATGCGATCAGCGTGAACAGTGAGAGGAAAAGGCTTAGTAGCCAGCTGTGCAGACTTTGGAGCTGGGGCTCAGTGTTCGAGCCTCGGCATCGGTTCCACATCCCTTGAATAACTGTGAGCAAATCTTTGCCCTAAAATGCACAAAAAAATAACAATCAAAGACCCATAAAGATAAACATGAAAACGGTGAGATACCCGGCAGGTAAACAGACACTTGAGAGGAAAAAGAAAAACAACAAAACGATAAACGACAGACAGGTACGTGAAAAGACCGGTAGTTAAAAGATTGAACAAACTGAAAGGCAGGATAAACAACAGGGAGCTAAAGGGATAGACACAAAAGAGACAGAGAGAAAAAAGTGTGAAGCAGAGGGCTGGGAGGAGAAATGGGAGACACGGCCTGGCGGCCGTGAAGTGTGAAGCAGTGGGCGGGGGAGCATAGCCCTTTGAAGTGAAGCTCTCGGAGGCAGGCAGCTCGGGAGCAAGGGAAAAGCGCGTGCTTGTGTTCACTTGAACTGTTTGAAATCCGCCCGATGGTTTGAGAACCTATTTTCCCCACTATAATTCTCCCCTATCCATTCCTTGTGGAATGGGATAGGCAAGACCTAAAAATGGAAGAGGCACCATCCTTACCGCCCCCTTGGGTGTGGTTGGGGAGGTGCACACCCTCCATCCCCTCTTGAATCTCCTCAGCTACCCCAGCCCAGGTCTTTAGAGACTTAAGCAACCCTGACATCCTAATCTTATTGGAAACAGGCAGCCTCCTAAGACTACACTGTACCCTAAGATCAGCCATTCTGAACTGGGATAGTTTAGCCAGGTCCAGATCCATGGTTCCCTAGTTTTGGGTCACAACATCTAGGCACAACAAACTTTGAAAAATAAAAACAATGGATTAAAAACGGTTTAGTCCTAATTCCAAAAATCAAAATCAAAGGTTTTGTTCTAAGGCAATTTAGAGGATTTTAAAAATCTTCGTTCACTTTATTGAAAGGTGTACTTTTTAAACACAAGTCCTAATCCACACCGCTGAGCACCGAATGTTGGAAAGTGTATCATTGGTGGGGGCAAATATATATCTGCCACTGGCAATAAGGCCACTACACAGTCTTGAGCTCAGAATAGGTCTTAGAAAATTATTCCCATGCTCAACCCTTGGTAGCTTGGCTGCGAGCAGGCAGGCTTAACTTCAAAGACAGATATGTAAACCATTTAAAACACCAATTGAGTAAATAATTAAGCCACAACACACAATAAAGATCCAACATCAATTTACAAAAATAGGAAATATTTTTATCTTTAAAATTACATCAAAACGAAAAAAAATCCAACGTAGGGAACTGGTGATTTGAATGTTTAAAGATTTAGCATTGTATAGCACATACAACTCTAAAGCGCCTATTGGGACATCTAGTCGCGCTAGACCGGGTCAAAGTCAAAGTTTCAGGCTGACCGCGATGGAGTCCGCATGGCTACCCCTCATGGTAGGTATGAGTCAAAGTTTTTACCTTCTGACTTAGAAACTTTTCTGTAGCTTTTCTTCCCAGGGTCCTTTAAAGTAGGCCTGGGTGAAGCACTACGCTACGCTAGCGGAGTTTGCAAAGTTTGCGCAACTTCGCACTACGCGAGCTGCACGTAGCACAGTGCGAACATGCGTAGTGCAGCGTAGCGTCGTGCAGCGCTCATTTTTTGCTTGTTCACGGTCCTGAACGTCATGTTCGCGACCACGAGCAAGCAAAATTACATCCCTGCGAGATTCTCAACGCAGGGAGGTAAGGTTTCTCATTGTGAGTGGTTGTGCATTGTGCATGCTCGCGACCGCTCTCAATGAGAAACTACCAGTTCGCGTTGAAAAAGTCTACTCGAGCAGCAGAAAACTGTGCAAGATGCCGTTTTCAATGATTGCACAGTGCCGGATGCTTGTCCACACTGTGCAATAATTGAAAACGCATCTTGCACAGTGCGAACATGCTACTACGCAGCTCGCGTAGTGCTACGTGAAGTTCGCATAGTGCGAAGTGCACTTTGCGTAGCTTCGTGTAGCGCTACTACGCGAACTACGCCCACCCTTAGTTTAAAACTCTCATCCAGTCCAGATTCGGTGAGGGTTTGCCGGCTTTCCTTGCAACGAACTCCTGGTCAAACGTATAGAAGTCAGACCTCCGGAGCATTCCAGCAGGATGAACCAGGGATCCAGGCCGGCTTGCAGATGAAGATGGGCTGCTTGGCTCTCAGGGTTGGTCCCAGTCACCTTTTCAACGTTCGGACTTAGAAACTTTTACAGAGCTTTTTCTTGTGAAGTACCTTGATGCTCTTCACCCGGCCGGATTCTGTGAGGGTTCGCCGGCTTGGGTTTCAGCCTACTGTTGGTCAAACTCTGGAAGTCGGACCTCTGGAGCTTTTCAGTGGGACGAACCTGGACGTCAGGCCGGCTCGCGATTGAGGGTTGCCTGCTTGTCTGGCCAGGTCAAGTCGGTCCACTTATGGAGCTTTTTTCCAAAGTTGATCCACACTTCTCCAAACTTCTGGAAAGTCTTCCTGAAGAACAACAAAGTGCCCCAAAGTATCCAAAACGTACTCCAAAGGTCTGGCAGCTCCAAGATGGTCTTTGAAAGTTTGGGATTTCAGTTCCCACATTCCACTTGGACAAAACCCTTACAAATCCACTAGTTATGTTATGTTAAGTTAACGCATATTTATAAAGCGCGCAGCTACTCCAAAGAGTGTCTCGGCGCTAAACATTGAATGTCCAGTAACACAGAGCATAACTAAAAGACTACCAGTAACTCACAGCTGGAAGACCCATGTTTTAAGCCTTTTCCTGAAGGTGAGAAGGTCAGAACTCTGCCTAATCTCAAAAGGGAGCCTATTCCACAACCGTGAGGCAGCTACATGAAAAGATCTACCCCCTATCCGGGCCCGTAATATCCTGGGGGTGATAGTCAAAAGTTGAGATGACGATCTCAGGGAGCGCTGAGACAGATAAGGCTGCAATCTTTCCCCAAGATAAGGAGCTCCAATCTTATGAAAGGCTTTAAAGAACAGAACCAGTGCTTTAAACTGAATTCTCTTCCGGACTGGAAGCCAATGGAGGGAAGACAGAAGCTGTGTGGAATGAGTTCTCGAGGTAAACAAAAAAATGGCCCTGGCAGCTGAGTTTTGGATCACTTGTAGTCGGTTCAAAAGATATACCGGTAGGCCGAGATACAAGGAATTGACATAGTCCAGTCTGGACATTATCAGTGCCTGAACTACTGTTTTCCTGTAAGGAATGGAGAGCAAAGGAAGAAAATTACGAAGCTTTCTCAACAGCCCAAAACACACCCCAGCCACCGAGTGTACTTGGGCCTTTATGGAGAGGGTGGAGTCCATCTTGACTCCCAAGTTTTTCACTGTGGAAACGGCCGACACAGGAGAAGACATATCCTTGGGTCACCATTCATGACAGATATCCTGAGGCTGAGGCCCAAATAAAATAATCTCCGACTTCTCGGGATTGCTCTTTAAGTGATTATGGCTTAGCCAAAAAAAACTTTGGAAAGACCAGCGCTAATTGAGTTACCATCAAATGCTCCAAGCTAGGGATTCTTGGTGGTGATGTTCCAGGTGAGCTCTGTTAACCTGTAGCTTGCAGGGAGTCCACTCTTTAGTTCTTTTGAAGCAAGGTTGTCCACAGGACTATAGTTCTAGATCGTGCAGCAGGCGCAGTCTTCAGAATGCAGGGACTGGCTGATGCAAATCAAACTTCTAAGCGAGGACCCTTCTTCTCTCTTAGGTTTCAAGTAAGTCTGAACAGAGAACTCCACTCCACTAGTGGAGCTTACAGACTTTTCCGGACTCCGCGTTACGTGGAGCTCTGAAAAACTCTGCTTGTCATTGTCAAGTTGATGAGCACGAGCAAGAAAAATCCATCTCCTGCCGAGATTTTTCCTCATTCGCGATAGTTAACATGAAGTTAGCAATCGCGAGCATGGAAAACCAACCCCCAGTGAGATTTCTCAACGCAGGCGGCGGTCGGATTTCTGATTGCGAGCGGTTGCATATGCTCACGACTGCTTGCATTTAAAAAACATCCATTCGCATTGAGAAAGGGAGCAGCGCCTGCTTGTGCGTGTTTTCAATGTAGATGGTGCTGTTCGCGATGATTGCACAGTGCGGACAAACAACCTGCACTGAAAATGACCACAAAAAGCATTTATCTAATGCACTCCGTCACTTACGGAGCTCCGTGTAGTGCAGCAGAGATTTCTTTTCACTTCGCGGAGTTCCGCACAGCGGAAGCCCACCCTTCTATAGTTTCAAGCAGCAGTGCTGAGGGGCTCTGCCCCTCTCAGATACTTATGCCAAGGTCTTTGGGTGAAGCAGGAGGACACTCCTATCCAATGAGGTGCAGAGCAACACACCAGGTTATGACCACATTCTCCAAAATGTGGCACTAGTTCCTCCCAGAGAGCACCATTTCTCCAAAATACATCATGGCTAATTTTCCAGCAAGGAGAGAAGCGCTGGTTAAACACACTTTCAGGATGGCCAATCTACATAGTCTCTCCCCCGTTCATTTTCTAATTTCTTCCGTAAGCTTAGCATCTGTCTGGGTTCCAAGAGGAGAAGTGTAAATGAAACTGGTGTCTTCTACTTGTCTCCTCCTTCCATTGAAGTATTTTGTTTATGACCCCTCCACCTGCTCTGGCATTCCTGTGTAGCAGAACTCTGCCCTCCCAGAAGAACTGCCTAATCTCAGGGACTCTTTATCACCTCATCAAAAGAGCCTGGCAAATCCACCTAACTCTGACCAATCAGGACAGATCACCGGAAGGCAGAAATTCAACAATACCATAGTGTTGGCTTTATCAATCCCATTCTGGGAAGTCATTGAATGCCATTTTTATGATTCTCCTAGCAGGAATTATTAGTTAATAACTTATTGCCATGTTCACCTATATGGCAGGGGATTCGCGATGGGAAAAATGACTTAGGCCATTTTCCCAACACATAGGCTTATAGCAAATCAAATTAAGGAATGATACATTGATTGAGAATGCACTCTATGATTGATTAAGAGGCCTATTATTGTTTTGCCCTTTGTGCATCCCTGTATGGGACTATGGCCACATGCATCATTGTAAATTGCGGTTGCAAAGTGGCAGATTTGCAGAATCTGCCCCTTTGCAACCGCAATTTTTGCATTTGGGATGCATCATCCCAAATGCAAAATGTGTTATTTAAGTAATCGCTAAAATTGTGATTACTTAAATTGGGATTGCATTTAGGGAATCACAATTTGCAATTCCCTAAATGCAATGCAACAACCCCAAAAAAAGTTGAAATTTCGGAATTAAGAAACGCAAATTACCGTTAATTCAAATTTGATGGTAATTTGCGAGAACTTTGAAAAATTCACAAAAGTGCATTTTTCAAAGTTCTATGTTGCACACATGCATGTTCTTGGGGCATATGTGTGTGCAACATGTGTTGAGATTGCAATTTCAGGGGTGCATCAGGGTGTCTTTCTGGCACCCTTGCACCCCTGAAATTGCATGCACAATTTGTGAGTACCTATTTGGTAATCGCAAATTGCGCATGCAATTCCCGTTGATTCCTATGGGCCTCTAGGCCCAAAGGAATGAATGGGAAGCAATACCTTATTTGCGAATCGTAATTTGTGAGTCGCAAAGAAGGAATGTGTAGGAATCGCACATTTTTGGATGATTCCTACATGCATAAGCATTTTCAATTCTTAAATTGCGAATTTTTAAAAATTGCAATTTAGAAATCACAAATGCACAGTTTGATGCATGTGGCCCTATCTCCTTTGTGGACTGCTTTGCCTCAGGAATTTCTGCAGCCAAATTGACAAATCCCATGCCAGAAGAGAAATTGAATATTATTTGATGTTACTTGATACGTTCAGTTTTTGTAGTATATATGTTATGTCTGTTGTGAATGTTTGTTTGCGAGATAAAACTATCTACAGTGTTTCAAAGTGGTGCTTGCTTGTATTTTCGAAAGAACAAAGACATTTTGGTAGGTATAATATCATGCTACAAGAGAGAGATTAATTCATATTTTCTCTCACTAATATTTCCAGTTTATTTTTTTCTACACTTGCACATGTTTTGATTGTGTTTTATGCCATGCTTGTGGTGGGATACCGTGGGCAAACCCCTAGATCGTGATAACGTTAAGCTATGTGGCAGGGGGTTTGCAAGGGGAAAAGGACTTGGGCCATTTTTCCAACACCAGGGCTTATAAAAACACCTTTTATAAGAACCCTGCTTATACCCATATAAAACTCTTCAAATAAATAAATAAATATTTACAGGGCCCCCATCCCTGGAACACCTAGGGGAGACGTTAGGGGTTCTGATTACGTAAAGATATTGCAGATCCTCCCTCCACAGTGCTCCTAGCACCAAAGTCGATTTTGTGAGGCACTATATCACAATGTTGGGAGTGAAATGTGCAATTTCACTTAACCCAGGGCATATACAAATCATCTTATAAGGATCCTCCTTTTACGGACATGACCCCCTACCCCCGGAACACCTAGGGGAGAAGCTGGGGGTACATAATATGCCCAAACATTGTAGTGTATTAATTTTTAAGTGCCTCAAACAACAAAGTGGAGTTTGGGCACAATATGCATTTTAAAAGCAGTCCTCCAAAACAGGGATGCTTTTAAAATGACATCAGGCTCCAGCAGTGCACACATTCAAGTGCAGGAAAGGCTGCTGACCTCTAAAGTGCCATGCCCTATTATACACTAGGGACTTAAATGTAGTTTCAGTCTATCTGCGCTAGTATGTACTAGGGCCCTATTGGGGAGGCCATGCCTAACCCATAGTGTACTCTAGTGTATGTAGATGTTTTCACTGCATGGCAAGTGTCTCTTTTAGCATAGCACTGGCCCTGGGCCTTGTAGGACAGAGCCCAGGGTCAGTCAGAGTCAGTTACCACCAGTACCAGTGAGCAAAAAGTTGTCGGGTGCCCAGGGCACAGGATGACTTTGCAACAGTGCATGAGTGTCTCTGTGAGGGGCTGTATGAGCAGGTGAATGGATGTGTAAGTGGCTCTATGGGTGGGTGAGTGGCTTTATGAGTGGCTGTATGGGTGTATGAGTGTGTGTGAGTGACTGTATTGGGGACTAGGTGGCTATGTGTGTGGCTCTAGGTGGGTGAGTGGGTGTGTGAGTGATTTTATGGGTGACTGAGTCGCTGTGTGAATGGCTCTATGGGTGAAAGACTGGGTATTTAAGTGGGTGTTTGGGTATGCAAATGGATGTTTGAGTGGGTATATGGGTAAGTGAGTGATAGTGTGAGTTGCTGTCTTGCACAGTAAGTGTCAGTGTAAGTGACTGTGTTGGTGAGTGGGTGTGTGAGTACTGGTATGGATGTGTGAATGGGTATGTAAGTGGTTGTTTGGGTGAGGAAATGGGTATGTGAGAGGGTGTATGGGTGAGTGAGTGAGCGTGTGAGCATCTCTATGAATGAGTGAGTGGGTGTGTGAGTGGTTGTATGGGTCTGTGAATGGGTATGTTAATGGTTCTGTGAGTGTGAGTTGGTGTCTGAGAGGTGTATGGGGGTGTGAGTGGGTGACTGAGTGGTTATGTGGATGAAGCCATCAGTGATGTCACTTGAAATGTCATCAGTGATGTCATGAGTGATGTCACTGACTATGTCTTGAGTGATGTAATATGTGAGGTCATAAGCAGTGCATTGTGGGGATATAAATTATAGTTAGCTGAGGTTACTATACCTGCTGAATTTCTATCTTTTTGTATGTGTGAAATCTGAGCCTAACTACAACATACCTGTAACCTTTGGTGTTTACAGTGAATGTATACGTTTTTTTAAATACTTATTTCCTAACTATAAAGTCCCTGTAAACTTTGGTTTACAGGGAATGCCTTTTTAAATGTTATTTCCTAGGATTGTATTTCCTGACTGTCACTGTTAACCTTTGAGAGTGGGTGTGTGTGGCTGTATAGGTTGGTTAGGTGGTGGGTGAGTGGCTGTATGGGTCTGTGAGTAGTTGTATGGGTCTGTGAGTGGGTGTGCGAGTGGTTTTGTGTGTGTATGAGTGGTTGTATGGATTAAGCATGGGTGGAAAATCCGTTCCGCTCGCGGATTTTGCGGATTTTCGGTAAATTCGCAATTCGCGAACTCTTGCAAATTTACCGAAAATCCGCAAATTCGCACGCAGCAGATTTTTTTGCTTGGTGATACAATATTGCGGCGTGCGGCATTCACTTACCGTCATTCAGCGTTTGCCGAGTTGTTTTTCTCAATATTTTGCGAGTGCTGCGCCATTTTGGATCTTGCTGCGGGATCCCGCTGGAGTTTGGCGACGCATCGCGAGAGTTCGCAATTGCGAACATGTAGATGCGGCGGGCAGCAACAATCTCGCACTCGCGAAATTACAAAATTTGCAATTCTGCACAAGAAATCCACCAGCAAGCAGCATAAACCTTCTGAGAATGATGATTTTTATCAGAATAACTCCTCAGGTTGACATTTGCCTGCACTTTTTTGGATTTGAGGCCTTTTTGACTTTCTTTGGATCACTTTTGGATTAGAAATTAACTTTCACAAGTAAGTTTGTTTGGGGCATTACAGTTGCTGTTCTGCAGAAAAACGAGTTTTGCAAAACTGAAAACACTCAGCAGGTGCAAAAGTTCACTCATCATTAGTAACCATTCCCTGTAGTGCTTCCTGAGGGGCCCCTCCAGAGTTCAGTTACCTACGTTTGTTTGGGGCATTACAGTTGCTGTTCTGCAGAAAAACGAGTTTTGCAAAACTGAAAGCACTCAGCAGGTGCAAAAGTTCAAACTCATCATTAGTAACCATTCCCTGTAGTGCTTCCTGAGGGGCCCCTCCAGAGTTCAGTTGCCTACTTGCAACTATTCTATGACTCTGCTCTGACCCTCACAGCAGGCTCATAGAATAGCTGCAAGTAGGCCACAAAGGTCCTGGGAAACAAATTGCACTGCAACAGAAAGCAAATTACAGATAAGGAAGCAGGTGCCAGACAGGAAGTTTAAATTCAGTGACACATTAATCAACCCCAAATTAATTCATGTCAGTTGAAGCAGGGCAGGTGTGCTTACTTTTCCGCCCCATAATCTACAGTGATGAATCAGAGGGTGGCAGTGATGTACCAGAGGGTGGCATGGGTGAATCAGAGGGTGGCAGTGGTGAAACAGAGGGTGCTGTGAACCTGTGATGATGAACCAGACGTAGAAACAACAAAGTCGCGACCGTTGCGAGCCGACAAGTAAGTTCGCAATTGCGAACTGGTACAAAACCCTCGCGAACTGGCAGAAACCGTTGCGAACACAAAAAAATCCGCAAATTTGCGTGAATTCGCGGATTTTGCGGATTGTGAGTTCGCAAATACGCAAATTCGCGAACGCCAGATTCACAAAATTCGCCCATGCTTAGTATGGATCTGTGAGTAGTTGTGTAAGAGTCACTGTATGAGTCTGTGAGTGAGTGTGTGAGTAGCTGCATGGGTCAGTAATTGGATGTCTGAGTGGCTGAATGGGTCTATGAGTTGATGTGTGAGTGTCTGTATGGGTGTATGAGTGTGTGTGTGTGAGTAGGTTTTTTGAGTTTGGGAGTAGGTGTGTGAGTGACTGTATAGGTCTGTGAGTGGGTGTATGAGTGGTTTTGTGGGTATGTGATTAGATGTGTGAGTGACTGTATTAGTATATGGTTATGTGTGTGAGAGTCTGTGTGTGGATGTGAAAGTGGCAGAATGGGTGTGTGATTGTGTGCCAAAGTGTCTGTGTGGGTGTGTCAGTAGCTGTGTGAGTCACTGTGTCACAATAGAATCTAACCTTCCCTCTATCCAACCAGAGTTCATAGTTTTGCACAAAACGCCTACCCAACTGAAACACATTTTACTGGTTAATTACTAAGTATTACCTCATTGGGTAAATGTCCAGTGCAAATTCTACACTACATCTGCATAACGGATCACAAGGACATGTCTCCAGTGACCTTGTGTGCATTTTAGTAATGTGATTGTTCCTTGTGCGTCTTTATCCGGAAATCTGTGATAACATGAATCACCCAATATCGAAGATAACAAGACTAGAAAGAGGAAAATCTCCACCTAACATAGATGTTTCCTCTGAACTTTATGGAGTAAGTACTTCTTTGTTTGGTGGAGAGATTCTAATATTCTTTGGCATCAAAAATGCATCATCAAAATCAGTGGGATATGCACTGAGGGCCCTTTTGGTAAGCTGTTTATTACTGTGCGAAAACGTGGGTAAGACATTGCATATTACTAAGGAAAACAGGGCGAGGCCAAATGTGCGGACCTTGCAGATGATTTTAGGTATTTGCATAATCAGGGTAAATAAAAGGGAGAACCATGGTCTCTGCTCTCAAGAGCTACCATCACAGTTACTACAGACCAGATTGCGCTCCAGTGGATCAACGATGCATTGACCTCCATTAAGGATTTCAGATAGTTTTTCAATTGGGAATACTACAAGAAACACATTTTGTGCTTTACAGAAGTGGATCTTCAACTGGGGCACCTGCTGTGTTTATATTTGTATGTGCTTCCTGTTGAGGTTTGATTTCTGTGAAATGTGCATCAGGTCCATAATGGAACTTTTCCAAGAAGAGTCCATAGTTCTTTGGAAAATGTCTATGCCACTGGAGTACTTGCTACTGGTTAATTTAGTAAGTGCTGGCTCATTGAGTAAATGTCTAATGCATATTCTACACTACAGCGTCGCAAAGAATGACAAGGTAATATCTCCAGTGACCTTATGTGCATGTAATGTCGGCAATGATATTGTTCCTCGAGCGTCTTGATCCACAAATCTGAGATATCATGAATCCTCGTCAAGAGACTATGGCAAGGCTACAAAAAGGTGAATCTCCACCAAACATGGGTTCTTCCTCTTAAGTATATAAAGTAAGAGGTTTTTAGGTATCGCCTAGGCAGCGGGCATGCGCTGATCTAGGAGATTACCTTTTGCAATTGGTCTGTCCTTTTCAAGCACTCGTACTTGTGCTAGCATTCACCTTGCGGATGCGAGCAACAGCTCATTAGCGTGGCTGCACTTGTTTAAAACCGCACCAAGTACTTCACAGGACTTCAAGCGCAGGGGCCATCTGTTTATAATTAGTGTGGCCGCGCTTATAGCCCACGCAGTCTCTCTCCCCCCTCTTGCAGAATCTCCCTCATTGACTCAAGCCTCTTAGTGTTTCCCCTTATTAATAGCCTTTTTCTTTGACCAGCATTCAGTCTCTTGCCCTCGGCTGCTTCTACAACACTGTTGCTGCCTTTTTGATCGACACACACAAATGTATAGGCATTTATATAGCGCACTACTTACCCGGAGGGTCCCAAGGCGCTTCGACCGCTGCGAAACCCTTCCTGGCTTCCCTGAGAGATGGTCCCTTAATGGGTATCTCCAGGGTGAGACCAGGCATCCCCGGCGGTCTGGTGGGGCCGTTAGTGAAGATGAGGCAAGCTAATGCCCAGAGTTGCCGAGTGTGATCGCTGATCAGAGTGGGCACCGAGGCGAGAGAATTATCGAGTCCGCTGACCCTGGTCCAGAAACCTGCCGCGCCGGGAATCGAACCCTGGTCCCCGGCCGTCCTCTGCTCTCGGGTCTGCCGCCTCTAACCAGTGAGCCACACTACTTCAAACAAACGAGTCGCAGCAGTTTGTAATTTTCACCACCACCGCCGCCTGAGTAATTCATCCTCTGCACTTTCTTCGCATCTGGGCGTCTACGGAGAGAATGTTTGATGTAAGGGCTGCAGGAGGTCTACCTTTCTGGTGGAGTAAGGGATTTATTCCGGCTCTGGGCGTGGGGTGGACTTGAATACGTGATTGTGTTTAGAAGTGGATTGCGCGTCACTGGGGAATTCTCTGTGCTTCGAGTGGAATAGTGATATTTTGGGGGTTTTACTTTCAACTGCAACTGAAATGAGGATTACAGTTTCACTCACTGGGCACATGTCATATTGTACACCTGAATGTGCGCGCTTCTCTGTGGTTGCATGCAGTGTGGTTATTGCGATGTCTGCGTGAGGCTGTGTGCGGTTGCCGTGTGAGTGCCATACAAGGGGCACTTGTGTGCGCAGCCTCATGTACACGCTGTTTCCCGGTGCCTGCCGGCTTATCCACTCGAGCGTGTCAGCATGTGTAGTCATGTTTTCTTCTGCCATGACATGTTTTATTGTGAGTTTAAGTTACGGCGGATGTGGGTTGCTGCCCGTGTGTGTCTCTATTTGAGGTGCTTCGATTGTTGGTGTGCGTGTTACTGTCAATGATGCTGTGTAGGTGTTGGTATCTACATATACATGTAAGTATGGCTAGTAATCTTAATGGTGTTGTACTGATTTGCGTTAACTGCCATTGCTACTATATGTGTGTTTTACTGGAAGGAATGCTCTTGTGCGATTAGGAGTGATGCATGTTAGGAGTAGGGGTGGGCGGATATCTTCGTTCCACCCAAGGAATGTACGGAGATTTGCCCCTTCCGCCTTTCGCAATGAAGGCGGACAAACGTGGCAAATCTCCGCACAATCGGGGGCATAACGGAAGTTGGCCGCCCGCCTCTTATTTTAGGTTTTTTAATCTCATTTAATATTGCGGGCACGCAGAGGCGGGCGGCGGGCGGGCGTCGCGTAACAGAAATATGCGAAGAGGCACGGAAATTGGTTCAATCTCCGTGCCTCTCCGCGTAAGTCCCGTATTCGACTTCCACCCACCCCTAGTTAGGAGGTGTATTGTGGGGTCTTTGTGCTTCTTTGTGGCTTTAGGTGCAGCAGCATGCCTGAGTGTGTTGCTGTTATTGCCAATGATGCCACATGTGTGCTGATGGATGTCTGTGCTGTTCAGTGATGCTGTAAATCGGTATTTAAATCATGCCCGGGTTCCTAGCGCTGGCAGTAAAGCATTTGGATGTTGCTGTCTGTGTGAGTCTGTGTCTTCACAGCAATCTATGTGTGCTAGTATGTATGTTACTGTGCGTGTGTGTTAATGAAAGTGATTGCTGTGTGTGTTTTTGTTAGTGTTGCAGTCTGTGATACTTTGGTGTGTCTGTTACTGTCAGTGAAGACGTATGAATGGTGATTGCGTTACTGTCAGTGATGCTGTTCATGTTTTGTGACTGTGTCTCTTGAGGTTTATATAAGTGTGCTTGTTTTCCTTGGTTCTTCTCTGTGTGCAGTTCGCGTCATTGTCAGCTAGATAGTGAGTGTGCAGGTGTGTTTGTATCAAAGAGGCTGTTTTGCTGAGTCCTGGTCTGTAACTGTGTGGTTGTGTGTAATGTACTGTGTTGTGTGTCTGTCGGTGATTCTGTGCCTGTGTTATTGCTCGGTTATAATATCATATGAGTTCTGTTGTTGTGTGTTACGATCAGTTATGCTGTAGGCGTATTGTTGTATCGGGTTCAGTAGCAGTGTGTTGTGTAGCTGTGTGTCATTAAGTGTGTTGTTGTATGAGATGCTGTGTGTAGGTGTGTCTGTGACACTTGTGTAGGTGTATTGCATGGTTCTATGTATTAGTGATGAGAGCGTGTAAACAATAAACAAAAGGAAACTCAATAATGCGGTGTGTGCTTTGTGCAACTGTCAATTATGTTTGTGTATGAGTGTCAGTGTCTTTAAAGTTGTTTGTGTGACTCTCTGTACTAGTGATGGTGTAGATGTGCTGGTGCGTGTGTGGCACTGTGTGTGTTGTAGCTGTGTGTGCATGTATCAGAGGTCTGTGTTTGTTTTAATGCTCTCTATGTGCTCCCATGATGTTATGTAGCTCCGTATGGAAGTACTGTTGTGCTAGTGTGTCCGTGTTGCTCAATATTGCTGTGTGTGTGCATTGTGTCAGTCAGTTATGTTGTGTGTTGGTGCGCCTGTGTCAGTGTTGTGTGAATGTCTCTTTGTACTAATGATGATTTCTAAGTTTTGGTTTGAATGACGCTGCGTATCATGTGTAGCTCTTTGAGCACATGTTTCAGTGATGGTGTGTTTGTTGCATGTCTCTCTTTGTGCACCAATTGTGTTCAATTCTCTGTCAGTTTAATTTGCTACCCTATTATTACTATTGTTCATATGTACCCTGCAGTTTAGTTATACAAAATAACACATTAAATACATACTTTTCAATGCAGTTCTGTAATATGCCTAATAAATCTGTTAGCTTTCACCCACGATAATGTAAAGCATAACTAAAAAATTATATGGTCCCAAAGGCGAGACCTATTGGCTATGCTAATACTTGTTTGTTTGGTGGTGATGCCCTCGTATTCCTCTGCATCAAGATTGCATCAACAAAGTCAGCGGGAAATGTGCTCTGGGCCAGGAATTAATTGGGAGCGGGTGCTACGTGTCCCTCTTCCCCGGGCTGATTATTTCCCCAGGGACCACATCCCCTGGGGCTCAGTCATGAATTAATGGGGGAGTGGGCCATGCGAATTCCCCTGGCTGATTTTGACCCCGGGTACCCCATCAGCCAGGGGTTTGGTATTTTGATGCTGAGTGCCCTGGAACCCAGCTAGGACACCCACTGTGCAGCGTTGGGGATTGCGGTGAGCCTTAATGCCCCTGCATGCTCCACACCTCCAGCGGGAGCCGGCGTTGCTGCTGCAAGCAGGGAGCAGCCACAAATTCTGCTCCCTGCATGTGGGACCAATTGTTTCATCTGTTTTCAGCAGGCAGGAAAACCGATGAAAAGTCTGCTCCCAGCAAGCAGGAGCAGGCTTCCTGCTTCCACTTTCCGGAAGCGGACCTAATGTTTGCTCTCACTTGGCAGCAGCTGTCAAACCTTCTGCCAAGTGAGAGGAAAAAGCTATGTCCGCGGGGTGTGCACCCTGGGAAAAAGCCAGGGAGCCGACTCTTGGAGTGGCGACCCCCAGGGCAGAAAACCTCCTGGCAGGGAGACCTCACTGCCCCCATCCCTTTCAAAGTTTGGCCAAGCCCTGGGGAGGTGGTGGTCCCCGGTCCGTAAATGACCCAGGAGGTGAAGCAAGTGACCCGAATCGGGTAATCCTGGTCACTCGCGACCACCTCTCTGCCTTCCAAGAAATGAAGAGTCAGGTAGACAGTAGAGAATACAAACCAAGTTATTTATTAGTCAATGCGCTGCAGAGGAGTCCGGTCTGACCAGCCTCATGGCATAGCTGCAGAGGGACTGACTTCAGAACACTTGGTAAAACATAATATGCATTTCCAACACCCACAAGACAAGCCCAGGCGGTAAATTTCCATCTGGGACCAGTTACACATGCAGAAAGAAAGAGGGATAAGTTTGAATTCTGAGTCTGAGCACACACTATCTGTGCACCAGGGTCACTCTGCCTGCCTTTGCAGCTAAACCAGTGGGAACAGGCTTCCATCTCATGGGAAAGGCATGCAGAAGTACAAAACAATGTATTCATTAGCACAGCAAGGCCCAACCCTGACACAAATGCATCACAGCAGTTTTCTAGCTGAGAGAGGAGAAATGAGCTAAGATCAGTAAGACAAAATGTCAGCCACGAACAAAATGGCACAGCAAATGCCTACTTAACATAGGGCAATACAATGCAGATAACTTTTAATTCCAACAGAGAGGGCTGCGCCCCCCCCCCCTTTTCTATTGCTTAGCCTGGTCCCAAGAAGGTGGAGGTCCCTGGGGCCACAAAGGGCCTTTAAGGGGGTCTGTCCGGTGCCCCTCCTTTGAATTTAATGTTATTGGCCTTGCACCTGGGACGTGGTGGTCCCTGGGGCCATAAACAGCCTGGAGAGGGGGGGGCGAGGGGCCCACCGCCTCCATTTTGGCATATTGGCCTGGCTCTGGGGAGGAGGGCAGTGTGTGCTCTCTCTCCCAAATGTGTCTTAAAATATGCCCCCGGGACCCCTGGGAGTTGAAATACAAGCAAGTGCGGGAGGCCGTGCTTCCTTTTCTATGTGCGATTTTGCTGATCTGTCACGATTTTGCCGCAAACATTTAAAAAATATGCTTTTTGGCCCTGGCGTGGGTAGAGGTCAAGGTGTTCTTACCATGCCTCCTTCTCTTTCTGTTTACGTTTTTGTTTGGGACTTGGCTGAATCCAAAAATGGCTGCCAACACTTCTTAGTTTAAGTGTTGGCAACCAATCAGATCTCTGCATGAGATTGGTAAGAATCTTAGAGGGTCTGCGCCTCTAGATATCTATATATCTTTTTCTTTTAATATCTCAAAAACTACTGAACAGGTTTACAACAAATCACAAAAAGGACTCCTTCTGGAACAAGAGCTAGCCTTCTGCCAAATTTGGTGTAATTCTGTCCAGCAGTTTGGGCTATCATCATGTCTAAAACACTATGGGAATTAACATGGAAAATGAACTTTTCTTGACTCTCACCTTTTTCTCAGCCCCTGCTTGATGGATCACCCCAAAACTTTCCACGCACAACTAGATTCAGTAGCTCACTTTTTGTCAAATGGCACCAAAGTTATAAGTAAAGGTGGGCGGAGTTGGCGGAGTGCCACTTCGCGGAATTCCATGGAGTTGGCTAAAAACTGAGTGATATTCTGCTCCGCCCCTTGCCACCTGACCCACCCGAGCAGGCTTAACATCATGGCGCTCCTCCGCTTCCTTGCCCTGCACCGGCTGTCCTCCTCCTCCTGGCTGTCTCTGTTTCCATTCCAGGCTCGCTCATAGGCAAAACGAAACTCCTGTTTGATGTCTTGGGAGAACTGCGCATGTGCGCGCACTCATGCAAATGTCATCCCGAGAGTGACGTACGGGTACTTGAGAGTACTTCCTTTCCTCATTCATCCCAACCAAATTTGATTTGTATTTGGACACAAAATGTCTAAAAATAGGCTTTGCTGTGATACCGGTAGGCAGCATGCCTCAAATGGACCTCAAGAAGGCTTTTGATTTGTTATCGTGGGAGTACCTCTTCTGGGTTCTACGGTCAGAAGGCCTGCTCTCCTACATGAAGCTGTTGTACACAAACCCGTCATTTAGGGAGCCCATTGGTTGTTAGATTTCACCCCACTGTCCAAAAGGTTGTGGAACACATCAGGACTACCCTCTCTCCCCTATCTTATTCGCAATTGCATTGGATCCGCTGGCTCATGGCCTTTACATGGAGCCCCAGCAGTGGGGATCCCTCTTGATGGACCACATATGGTATGTTGCTCAATGCGGATGATTTACTATTATATAGACAAGACACTTCAGCAGACATGTCCTTAATATAATTTTCTTTCCGGGACTTGGAGGATATAGCTGGCCTTCGAGGGGACTGGCAGAAATCATGCGCCTTTCCATTTTGCAGCAATGCCCACCCACAGGTAATCCAAATGGGTGACAATCTGCTATCCTGGAGGACAGCTACGGTCCGTTATCTATGGGTTTGTATATATCACTCCCAAAAAGACCTGTTTGAAGGTATTCAGAAAAAAGTCTAAATTACCCTCCGATCCCAAATCTGCTTCTGGCAATGGCTCCCGCTTGCACTCACAGACAGCATAGCACTTTCTAAAATTATCATTCTCCCCAACCTCCTATAATATTATGTACATGTTCAGGTGTTTCCCCAATGCTGCTTTTTCCGCAATTCGGATTGATTGTTTTGGGACCTGTTGTGACAGGATGGGAGGCGATGTGCTGCTCTTCAAAAACTTCAGTTACGGATAGATCAAGGTGGGCTTGGGGGCGCCATCCTTTGAAACTTATCACATAGTGGTGCAGCTCTAATGGTTATCCTGATGGCTGGTGAGAACAAACCTCTAAGGTACGAGTACAGGAGACAGTCCTCTCCTCCTCTATACAACACTCCAGCTCCAACACCCCACTTCTAAGATACATAACTCCAGGTCCCTACAAGGGTGGATCATCTGAAAATTTCTAACAAGGGCTTTCCATCTCACCCCATACTCCTCCAAAATACGCCTTCAGGGCTTTCTCGGACCCTCAGGTCTGCTAATGGATGAGCAGCTGTCGGAATGGCATGAACAGTCCTTTGTAATGGTGGGAGCCCTCTTCCAAGATGCCCAGATCCTTACATTCAAGCAAATTTGTCAGGACTATATTATTCCTCCAGACTGTTACAGACATATGGGCAATTGCTGGTGGGACTCTGATCACTATGGGGGGCACTGAATGAAGAACCACCTACCCATCTGGCCATATATACTCTATACCTCATGGGGGGAGGATGACATCTTATTAGATGTCTATACAAGCTATCTGGGAACACACAAACAACTCTCTGGTTCACCTTCGATGGCTCTGAGAGGAGGACTTAACCAGACCTCTTCAGGATACTAAGTGGTCTACAGCCATAGAGTGCCCTAACAAATGCTTATTTAGAAAACATCCACTATATGACCCTTCACAGGGCTTATCTTACACCCTTTTGCCTAAATTATATTTTCCCCGCAGCCACTTTCACTTGTCCTATATGTCTCACCCAAGTTGCAGACGTTTGGCGCTTGCTCTAGTCCTGCCCCGGGATAGCAAGTTTTTGGCACGCAGTGCATGCTTCATTGACCAAGGTCACAGAAAATTTAGAGGGGACGGGTGCACTTTACCCACCTCACCCTCCTGTTGTCCAAGCATCCACTAACCATGCTCTGGAAAGCCCAACATCCACCGGCACTCTCCCAATGACGGAAGGCATTGTTAATGAGGCGAGGCAGAAAGGTCATCACTGCACTGGGAGGATGCCCATAGTATACTCCAGAGCCCTGTGGCCGCTGCTTGGGACCCTATGCTTATGCAGTACAAGGAACTGGCTGAAGATGACTCCTCAAAATACGCCAGAGTTCACACCCGCTCCGCATCCACTACCAATTCAATTTTGCAGCATTATATCAGTATCGTTCATGCACCACGTGGTTTCTTTTTCCAAGTTCGTCAACCCATCCTCATTATTCATTGAGTCCCCCTCATCTTTTTAGGACACTTAGGAAGACAAGCTACAGCAGCAGAAACTGAAGGATTCTGGCATTCTACATCATTATGAGCCAGTGCAATTTACTCCTAGCCTATTGTTTGTGCAGGTACTGAACCTTGGTTTCATTCATGTACTAAATATAATATATCTGAAGATTGCAGCCTGTTTTTGTCCTGCTACAATCGCTAATGTCTAAATAACGATGCCACCCATTTTTGTTCTCATCCTACTACAACTACTTATGTCTTTAGTTGATAACATCCAATACAAATTGTTTAATCATGGGACCATTATTAATTTCTAAAAACCTTCCATGACCATATAGAGGAACAAGGCCAAAGGCAGAGTTCGTTTGTGGGTTTGTGGAGCTTTGAGGTAATTTGCGGTGTCCTTGTCATATGCGCCAGGGGGTACTTTATCCCATATGATACATGGTTACACCATCACCTTTCCCACAAACCACTTAAACCCTTGGTGCTAGCTCTTTCATATCAAAAAGGAGCATTTTTCAATCATTAGGAATAAAAATAAAGCCTCTAGTGCACAATTATATACAATCAAAAAACTATTTGATATTTGTTGCAAACAGATACATGAAACAGTTCAATACAAGTCAGTTTAATAAAAACCTGCAGTAGCTCAGAATTTGTAGAAACATGCAAAAAGATTCTAAGGAGTGGAAAAATGAACATAATCTCCCTGCTTGTGATGTAAGCTATAAAAATAAAGCAGAAGAAAGAAAAGCAACATTCGTATTTGTTGATTATTTTATTTATTTATTTATTTATGCAATTTTATATAGCGCGGACTTTACCCGAAGGTGTCAGAGCGCTTCACAATAGGAACAGAAATGATACAAACTGAGAACATTACACGAGCAACAGATTGCAGAGGCATACGTTACGTTACATACGGTAAAGTGATAATTGTGAGCAAACAAGAATACATGAGGTAGTAAAAATTGTGAGAAACCAAAAATACATGAGGTAGACAAGGTAATTGTGACACTTGTGAGCAAACAAAATACATGAGGTAGTAAAAATGTGGGCTACCAAACATACATGAGGTAGTAAAAAGTGCACAGGAGGAAAAAGTGACAGGTGTGCAGGCTACAAGAGAAAATAGAGTATAAATTGCGGTATAATACTGCAATATATGTTAGACACTCAAGCACAAGAACAAACGATTACGTAGGCAAAAGTGGCACTTGTGCAAGTATCAAAGGTAAAAAACATGTGAGAGGAAGCAAACTGTGTGTTACAGGGGCAAAGTGGTGAGTGCAAGTTGCAAGAGGGTACCAAACACAAGTACATGGATAATACTGCAATAAAAGGCAAACACTCTAACCGCAGGAACACACTGGGAAGGCACTTCCATGGACATGAGAAGTAGAAATTATCAGTAGTGGGAGATCTTAAAACCGTTGCTTCAAGTATATTCCATGAGAGAGAGAGAGAGAGAGAGAGAGAGAGAGAGAGAGAGAGAGAGAGAGATGGGTCGGTTGACACCAGGATAATGAACAGGGAAAACACATAAAGGATGGGGAAATCGGAATGTGGGGAAGAAGAGAGGAAAGAGAGAAGACCCTGGAAAGAAAGTTTAATAGGAGAGTAACAGTTAGGAAGGGAATAAGAACATAGATAAAGATGAAAATATTTACCCAAAAAATAAGGCGTCTTTGAGCATCTGTCTGGTGAGACAGTATGTCATGAGAGTATGCAATAAAATATACTTCTTGCGGTCCTTGTAACTCTTTCAGATCTCATTAATGGACTAGAGGTGATGGGAGGATGCTTGCAAAAAGTCTAACCAATGGCAAAATCTTGGGATAAGATTCCAACCCATCGTTTTTTTTGCTCAAGGAGGGAGAGGGCCTATAGCAACCGGTATAGCCTGAGGCAGAAGGTCTATAAGGCTACTAGAACATTACACCCACTAATGGTAGAATGTTCTAAATTAAAAAGGGAGAAACATGAAGAGAAAAATTGGAATGATGGAGCTCCGGGCTTATAGTAGCCATTATAAGCCTGAAGGTACTTCATTATCTTCAACTGATCTCTTAACATTCCAGTGTTCGAATATTAAACACCCTATTCAAGGGCCAATAGGAACAACTATGCTCCAGGTAGAAGCTGAGAGCCCCTCCAGGTGCTAGAATTTAAAGAGTCTCCTTTCATTAATAGAGTAAGCATTTGTGGAAAATTGTAGAAACATGTCATCTGACTGATGTGGAAACTACATAGATCATTTGGCAAGAAAGAGCTTGTTGATTCTTGTGCCTGCCATGATACCCAAATGCTTGTTGGGTTGACTATGGGGCCATAGACGTCTTAGGAACAAGACTCGAAATTGCAATATAGTCCCCAAATGGGGACACAATCCAAAATCCTGAGCACCCTCTAATTCCCCTCTGCGGTCTCTGTCGTTTAATCCAGTCCTTGACTTCATTTGCTTCCTTGTCATTACTTTGAGAGCAACTTTACTTTGTCTGTACATACTGAGTTGCACTATGGCTTTGCCTAAAGAGACTTTTAAGGTAAGTATAGTTAAGCTTTGAGGTTAAAAAATATTTGTAAATTGATTCAATTATTTTTATTAAAATTCATTAAGAAAAAGGGTTAGAATCAAGCTACTTAATACTTTATTATAAAATTATAAAAATGTAATTATAAAAATGTTTAAATGAGCCCAGCAGCATCAGCACTTTGGACTCTTGCCAGTCTTTTACCGGTGGAGAGCCAGGGTGGCCTTTTCACCAGGGGTAGTGAGTGGTGCATGGGCCTAGTCTTTCTGTGGGGTGTCTTGAATTTAAACATCATGGAGGGCCTGGATGGCATGGGATTGTGCTGATTTTTCAGTGTTTTTCGATTTTTTGGGGTGTTCATGGGGACAGGCCATGTGGGTGGGGGCCATTTTGAGTGCTGCTACAGGCGGGCCATGTGCTGGGAGGCAGGGGGCCATTTTGAATGCAGGCAGTGTTCTTAGGTCTGCAATCATTTTGCCTAGCTTTCAACCTTTATGCCCAGGGGTAGTGAGTGGTGCATGGGCCTAGTCTTTCTGTGGGGTGTCTTGAATTTAAACATCATGGAGGGCTTGGGATTGTGCTGATTTTTCTGTGATTTTCGTTTTTTTGGGCTGTTGTTGTGGCCTTTTCACCAGGGGTAGTGAGTGGTGCATGGGCCTAGTCTTTATGTGGGGTGCTTGAATTTAAACATCATGGAGGGCCTGGATGGCATGGGATTGTGCTGATTTTTCTGTGGTTTTCGATTTTTTGGGCTGTTGTTGTGGCCTTTTTACCAGGGGTAGTGAGTGGTGCATGGGCCTAGTCTTTCTGTGGGGTGTCTTGAATTTAAACATCATGGAGGGCCTGGATGGCATGGGATTGTTCTGCTTTTTCTGTGTTTTTCGATTTTTTGGGGTGTTCATGGGGACAGGCCATGTGGTTGGGGGCCATTTTGAGTGCTGCTAGAGCCAGGCCATGTGCTGGGAGGCAGGGGGCCATTTTGAATGCAGGCAGTGTTCTTAGGTCTGCAACCATTTTGCCTAGCTTTCAACCTTTATGCCCAGGGGTAGTGAGTGGTGCGTGGGCCTAGTCTTTCTGTGGGGTGTCTTGAATTTAAACATCATGGAGGGCATGGATGGCATGGGATTGTGCTGATTTTTCTGTGATTTTTGTTTTTATGGGCTGTTGTTGTGGCCTTTTCACAAGGGGTAGTGACTGTTGCATGGGTCTAGTCTTTCTGTGGGTTGTCTTGAAGTTAAACATCATGGAGGGGCTGGATGGCTTGGAATTGTGGTGCTGATTTTTCTGTGATTTTCGTTTTTTTGGCCTGTTGTTGTGGCCTTTTCACCAGGGGTACTGAGTGGTGCATGTGCCTAGTCTTTCTGTGGGGTGTCTTGAATTTAAACATCATGGAGGGCTTAGGATTGTGCTGATTTTTCTGTGATTTTATTTTTTTTGGGCTGTTGTTTTGGCCTTTTCACCAGGGGTAGTAAGTGGTGCATGTGCCTAGTCTTTCTGTGGGGTGTCTTGAATTTAAACATCATGGATAGCATGGGATTGTGCTGATTTTTCTGTGTTTTTCGATTTTTTTGGGGGGTATAACTGAACTGATGTTCCTCTGTCTTCCATTGCTTTTAGGTGCACAAGACTCAAGAGAACCACCAGTGCCAGGAAGAAGTCCTGCAGCGGTGTGTGTGTGTGTGCAGCATAACGTCACGCGACGTCACGTCTGTCCACAGACAACTCTGCAACTCGTGCAACTGCGGCCTGCTGTTCTGACCTCTGAAGAAGATGGCCCCAAAAAAAGTTCCCCGTAGCTCCTCTAGCAAAAAAGTTGCCAGTAAGGAGCAGAAGAAGCAAGTTACCAAGGAGACTGGTGTGCCGCCCGCCACTTTTTTTGGGAGTAAAAAAAAAAGTACGCCTGCAGCAGCAGCGGGATCTGCTGGGGACCAAGCTGGGAGCAGCACCCCCGCTCCATTGGGCTCAGTGCCTCCACCACCACCACGCCAACTTAAGTCCAAGGCCTTGAGTGCTGCAGAGGCACTTAGTCTAGTTGTTCAATCACCATCGACCAATGATGTTGGCTCATCGCAAGAAAGTAGCAGCAATGTCCCTCAATTAACACAGGTTGTTGTAACTCATCTGACGAGTGTTGAACAACCACAGCCGCAACAACAACCACCTGTGCAAGAACAAGCCCAAGTACAAGTGGAAGGAGAGGCAGCGCAAGGAGATGCGCAAGCAGAGGTGCATGGAGGGTCACAAGTGCCCACAATAGTTGTTCCTCCCGAAGTAGGGGCACATCAGGAAATCGACAATCAAGGCGAGGTATCATTTGAGGAAGCCACTCCTCCTGATGATCATTCATTATCTTCCACACCCCTAGCAAGGAAGAGATCAAGGGTGGTGTCTACATCTTCTTCAAGCACACCTCCTTCTGATGATACGGATCAAAATTGGGAACCAGCACCACTGCCGTCTGAGAGTGAGGCACACCATGATCTGACAAAGGTAGTTAAGCATAAATGGAAGCGCGTCCAAAGTCTCATAGTTATGGAGTGTGATGAGGCTCAACAAGAAGTGGCGGATACTGCTGCTGATGAAGACTCGACCCAGTCATCATAAAGGTCACTGCAGCCCCAGCTGGCATGCCGCAAACAGACATTTTGACCCTAGCCTGAGAAGTTGCTGAGCGTGATGATGATGTTGTCGACGAGGAGGCAATGGAAACACCACAATCATTGGAGTTAACTAGTACACCAACACGTACCGCTTCCATATTTCTTCCTCGCCAGAAGGGACCTCCATCCACCTCGACCTCAATTAGTGGTGGTGAAAGTGCAAAACGTACTAAAGTTCGGCAATCCACATCTTCCACTTCATCTGGCATTAGCAGCAGGACCACCACCACCACCACCAGTATTGCCACCTCCTCCGGCCCCCAAAGACATTTCAAGTCCGCAGTTTGGGACTTCTTTAGTGTTTGCCCAAAAAAGGAAAACTTAGCCATTTGTAGCATTTGTAAGCATGCAGTTAGTCGTGGTAAGTTTGGTACCAACTATGGTACCGGAGGCCAGAGAGGTCATCTTGAGAGACAGCACGCTGTCCAATGGTTTGCGCACCTAAAGGGGATCAAGGAAGCCCGAAGTGCAAGTCAAGAAAACGTTGATGTTTCATCTGATGATGACGAGGAGGAAGAAGACGTGTCAAACACTTCACTTACACCCAGTACCCCTGTCAGCAGCACACCCCATGTGAGCCACACTAAGAGTGTGGGAGAGAGTGAGAAACCAATGCGAAAAAGTTCATCAGCGAGCGTAACTGGGTCGAAGAAGTCATCATCATCCCGTAAATGCTTGTTCCAGGGCAACATTAGAACCATGTTGTTTATAGAAGCGCCATATGAACGCAACCACCCACTGACGCGTCTGTATAACACTAAGCTGGCTAAAATGCTAGCTCTGGACCTTCTCCCTTTTTCTTTTGTAGAAGGGATTGGTTTTCTAGAATTAGTGGCAGCGCTCTGCCCTAAATGGAAGGTTCCTAGCCGGTTCTATTTTGCCAGAGTTGCGGTTCCAGCACTACATGAAGATGTGCTGGAGGTTATTGGGGCAGCTTTGCAGAAGAGTGCTGTTCACACTATACATCTGAAAAAAGACATGTGGACCAGTGGCGCCGGCGCTGATTACATGTGCATCACTGCACACTGGGTCTCTTTTTCAGGGGTTAAAGCAAAGGTAAACGCAGGTGTTGACCTGGACCAAGTTTTTAAAGCTGCTCGGAAACATGCAACACTAGCCATATTTGGCTTGGAGAAACGTCACACAGCAGAAAACATTTTGAATGAGTTTAACACAAAGGTCTTTCACTGGCTGTCCCCCAAAAAACGCCAGATTGGTTATGTTTCCACGGATAATGGCGCCAATGTAGTTAAGGCCATGGAGCTGGGTCAATATTTCAGAGTGCCGTGTTTGGCGCACTGTATAAACCTGGTTGTTAAAAAGTTCTTGAGTGATGAAGACAGTCCAGTGTGCGAGTTAGTGGCCACCTGCCGAAGAATGTGCATCCATTTCAGCCATTCTTTTAAGGCCCGGAAGCATCTAAGGAGCCTGCTACATGAACGTCGAATGCCAGTGAAAGCACTCATCCAGGAGGTGGCAACACGTTGGAACTCAACCTTCTACATGCTTGAGCGTCTGTATGAGCAGTATACGGTACTCAATCACTATTTCTTAACACTGGGTACAGCTCAGAAGGACCTGAGGCTAGATGCGGCGCAATGGAACCTAGTTAAAAGCCTGACAGACATGCTTCGTCCTTTTGAGGTCTTCACGGGTGCAGTCAGCAAGGAGGACTGTAATTTGGGAAAAGCTATCCCATTGTTGCGCATGCTGGAGCACCAACTGAAGGCGGTGTCTTCTATGTTTCAAAAAGATGAAAAAAAACAAGACCCTTTTCTTTTGGCGGAGAAATTATTAGAGCGCCTACGTGGCGATGAACGTCTTAAAATGATCCGCTCAGAACAGCATTACATTTGGGCTACTATTCTGGATCCACGATACAAAAAGGCGCTGGCAGGCCGAGCATTCTTTCCTTTTGCTGATGAAGATGTTACAAAGTACAAATGTTGGCTAGCCTTGTCAGCCAAGAGGTTTGAAAGAGAACGGCAGCAAATTGAAGGAAAAGGCAGTACATCAGCATCAGCAGGCCATCCCCAGTCAAAAGAATCCACTTTTACACCTGTGGCTGTGGCACAAGTGACCTCTCAGCCGTTAAAGACACCGGCAACCGGATTATCTGCACCAGACACAACAGTAGCATTGGATGCAGAGGAGGATTGGCTAACTCGGCTTGGGTTTGGTTCTCAAAAGGTCACAGCAAAAAGTAAGCAAAGTGGAGGAACCTTGGAGGACCTTGAGTCGATGGTGCAGGACTATCTGAATGATTCAACAGAGGTCTATGTTAATGCTGACCCATTGGCGTATTGGCATGGGAAAAAAGAATTGTGGGCACAGCTCTCCAACCTGGCTATAAACTACTTGTCTTCCCCACTCGCAAGCGTGTCATCTGAACGTGTTTTCAGTGCTGCTGGTGGCATTGTAACTTCCAAACGGAGCCGCCTCTCGCCCAAAAATGTGGAGAGGTTAACAATGATCAAGATGAATCAGCACCTCACACCACCAGATTACAAAGTACGAGTAAGCACGCCGCATGAAGACGAGGAGGAGGACAGCAACGTAGATGAGAAAATTTGTTCTCTGTTAGGTGACACTGACCTCACCCTGCCTGAATTCGCAGAGTATGATGACGAACTCTTATTCTTATTCCCTGACACCGAGCCCTGAAAATGAGACAATGAATCAATAACCTTCTTTTTCGTCCTTATTCACTTTTATTCCTGTGTGTCTGTCTTTCTTTGTTTTGCACAGTTAATTTAATTCAAACTTTAATCACCTAATCACAAAAACAAGCCCATCAGCAGAACTGTCTTCACTTGTTTGCTTATTGATTTGAATGTGCCGCAGTCTGCATTCCTCAGGTTCACAAGTTCACAAGAACATGCTCCTCTATCCTCCTCCTCCAGACTCCTATTTCCCTCAAAGCAGAGGGCTGGATTACGCCCATTGAAGAAAGACTCAGCACTTGTGGGGGTGTTCTACTTCTTTGCGGGTGAGTTGACGGCTCTGGGGCCATTGCTGGGAAGCTCTAATACCGGATAAAAGTGGTTTGGACCAAATCGGAGGCGGAATTTTTTTGCGTTTTTGCTGACTTGCTTGCCTTTGAGGTGCTCTTTGGGGGGATTCTGGGTGTTTGTGGGTGAGTTTTGGGGTCTGGGAGCACTACTGGGACAGTCTAATCTTGATTACATTTGCTTTTCAGGAAATCCGTGGTGGAAAACGGGAGTTATGACCTAGCTGCACAGCGCGTTTGGACCGAAGGCCGATAAATATTGTAAGTATGAGATTTTCCTTTTTGGCTGTTTGGGGGTGTTGTGCTTTTTTGCGGGTGGGTTGGTGGGTCTTGGGGCATTCCTGGGAAGGTCTGATACCGGATAGAAGTGGTTTGGACTAAATCCATGCAGAATTTTCTTTTGCTATTTCTGACATTTTGCACAATGTAGCGTTTTCGGGGGCCTGTTTGGGAGGCTTCCTGGTGTTTGTGGGTGGGTTTCGGGGTCTGGGAGCACTGCTGGCTATGGATACTTTAGATTGCAAGAGGTTTGAAGCAAATCTATGGTGGCAGAGGGGAGTTAGGGCATAGCTGCAGAGTGCGCGCAGAGTGATTTTGGAAATTGCCAAGAAAATGACTAAGTCCCCATTTTTGTACTTTTGCTTTTTGGCTGTTTGGGGGTCTTCTACTAGTTTTTGCCTGGGTTGACGGCTCTGGGGCCATTGCTGGGAAGCTCTAATACCGGATAAAAGTGGTTTGGACCAAATCAGAGGAGGAAATTTTTTTGCGTTTTTGCTGACTTGCTTGCCTTTGAGGTGCTCTTTGGGGCGGTTCCAGGTGTTTGTGGGTGAGTTTTGGGGTCTGGGAGCACTGCTGGGACAGTCTAATTTTGATTGCATTTGCTTTTTAGGAAATCCGTGGTGGAAAACGGGAGTTATGACCTAGCTGCACAGCGCGTTTGGACCGAAGGCCGATAAATATTGTAAGTATGAGATTTTCCTTTTTGGCTGTTTGGAGGTGTTGTGCTTTTTTGCGGGTGGGTTGGCGGGTCTTGGGGCATTCCTGGGAAGGTCTAATACCGGATAGAAGTGGTTTGGACAAAATCCATAAGGAAAAGCCTTTTGGCACTTTTTGTAACTTAGGGTTCGTTAGGGTTAGCCCTAGCAGCAGGATTGCATGTGTTTCGGGGTGTTCTAGATTTTTGCAACTGAGTTCTAGGGTCTTAGAGCACTCGTGGGAATGTGTAATTTTGGTTGCAAGTGATTTGAAGAAAATCCATGGTGGGAAAGGGGGGATTTGGCATAGTTAAAAAAAGCCTTTGCCACTATTCTTAAGTTAGGGCTCGTTAGGGTTAGCAGTATTTGTATTGCATGTGTTTGGGTGGGGGGGTTTGCGAGTCTTGGAGCGATGCTGGGTATGGATACTTTTGCTTGCTTGCAAGTGGTTTGAATACAATCCACGGTGGGTAAGGGGGTATTTGGGCCTACTTTTACTTTCAAAGTACGTTTTGCCACCAGTTTTCTACTAGGCCTCGTTTTTTGAGATCTGATTGGGGGTCTTCTACTTTTTTGCGACTGGCTTTAGTAAGGGTCTGGGTGCGAGCACTGCTGGGAAGGTCTAATTTTGTTCTAAAACACAGTTTACAGTACACCTAGCTTGAGGGAAAAGGTCCGCTAAATTAATTTGCCCATACTTATTTATCCTTCAAAAGGAGACTCAGACAGAGTACGCACTTTCAAAAATATTGTACTGTCTATTAGGAAACTCAAAGTGTGACTTTTTGCACTACACAGCGTACATACCTTATATTTATTTATCAGTGGTGTTCTAATATCACTTCCTGTTTTCCGTCAATAATTACAGGCCGGGTTTCAGTCTGTGCAATGGGAAAAAAAGGATGGAGTCAGGCTTCACATTAGCGAGCCGCAATTCAGCATCCGCCAGGTAGGCAGTGGACAGGGTGTCTTCTGGTCACCAACATTGATGGACGAAGCGTCAGCTGGAATGGAGGAGTGCCGCTAATAAGAGGAAGTGTTTGATGCGTGCAACTTACTTACCAAATTCAACAGGACAACTACAACAACATACAGATACAGCATCCATTGTTTTCTTCTATGAGTGTGACTGCATTTATTGGATCTCTCTCTGCTTCTAAATTGATCCCTACAGCCATTCTATAGGTTTTACTTCGGCTATTTTTTAAACCTAATTTAATGTAAGAAGTGTTTCTCTGAGTGCAGAGATAGGCAAGTGAAAACGCTGCAGCCCTGTACTGTCGCATTCTATCATTCATGGTTGTCGAAAGTACTACTTACTTTTCAGTAACAATGCATGCAGTAGTGCATGCACTTCCTTTATGTCACTTAAAAGATTTATGGTTAGCTTTGTACCCAAAGATTTCTTTATCTTCAATTATTGTTTGTCCATGCTGTGCTTTTTCTTTCTTCTCTCAAAACCTACCCAAAAAGAAACCCCCATTCCCATCCATTTTCCAAACCCTAACCCTCTTCCCCCGGGCTGTGTGGTTTTGATTGATGTGTAACTAAATGACATCAATAATTCCACACACTTGCTGGGGAGGATAAGGTCATAGCAACAGGCTGGTGAAGGAATCCGAGGATATATTCTAGACTTACTCAGCTTCAGTACTATTTCTTGTAGTAGTAGCCAACGTCAAAGAAATTCAACGCAAGTACTAGTTATACTTTACCATTTGTTAGGCTACATTGTGGCACTGTTCTAGTGTACTGTCACCTGCTATATTCTCTATCATACCATTGTAATGCTACAGTAAGGACAAACCAGGTTTCATTTTCTTTTTTTCCATAGGCATGCAACTGCCACTGTGTCACACCACTAGTACCACCGCAATGAGGAGATTTCATCCACCCAGGATTGCCAACATTAATCGCCATTTCCCATGGAGCCAGCCCTGGGCCTAGCCCTACTTTCAAACACAAATTACAGGTAAGATAAGCGTTTGGTGGGAGGTAGTATAATGGAGTATTAGGAGAGACGAGAGATTGACGGTAGTACTATTAAAGTCCTAGCACTCTTGAATTCACTTACTCTGTGAGAGGCACTTAGTGTTGAAAACATTTAGCCATTTACACTTAAAGGAAGAAAATGACACAGACTTAAGTTTCAGGGACACAAACTTTCTGTTAAACCCCCACCCACCAGACTCAAAAGCTGTAAAAAACAGGTATGCTCAGATAAAGTTTCAAAAAATATATTTTTGTAGCCCTAACAAAATAATCTCCCGCAAGACCCTCCCTAACCTCAACGATTGTCCTTCAAAAGTCCCAAAAACAACCCAACTCCCAATTCCCACCCCCCAAAAGTCTCTAAAAAAGGAGCAAGGGACACTACGGCAGGATGCTGTTCACTTTTGCGGCCAGGGCATCATACTCCTTGCGGAGGGTGGCATGGTCGGAGCGGAGGCCCTCCACCAAGGTCTTATACGTTAGGACCTCCTGCTCCAGGTAGGACACTCTGAGGGATAAGCGGTGCTGGCGTGCCTTGCGACTCCTGTGGGGGGCAGCTGCTGTCTTTGCTGCTCGGCGGTGGCGGTTGACTTTGGTAGCCCGGCTCCGTACCGCTGGAGCACTGCGCTGGCTGGAAGCCCGTGGGGGCACGGAGGAGGATGCAGCTGTCCCAGTGGATGTTGTACCGGTAGACTGCGTGTCCTCCTCCTCCAGGGCCACCAGCCGCCGATATTCGGCGACAGTGGCATCCAGCCTCCGTTGCCGGGCCATTCAAGCCAGCTCCTTCCTTGATGGTCTGTTTGATTTGGAAGGAGCAACTATATGAAGAAAGAAAGACATAGTCTGTAACCAATGCTCCTTAAGATTAACACAAAATGATTGAGCAGAAAGTTGTGTCACAGTACAAGTAGCAAATTGAAAGCACAGTACATAACTATTGAGGACAGTATCTATCTAACCTCCCACTTCTTCATCCTTGCTCTAACATTAGTGGGAGTTTAAGGAACAAATTGTACGAGCACTATGGACTTCCATTACAGTCGACTATGACAGTACACCAGTCTTATTCTTCTTCTTCTCTCTTGTTTAGGAAAATGGTACGTTATCTTATGCAAGCCGGCATAATGCCAGCGCAGTGAACTTGCACCCGTGAAAAACAGACGCACACCATGATGAGTGAGACAGACTTGCGTTGCTGTAGCGTTCCAGTACATGCAGGTGGTGAAGCTCTTACTTTTCTATTACGGGTGGCACTGAGAATACTCTGTTAAAAGGGCTACTGCTTAATTAATTTAGCTTTCACCCTACAGTGCAAATGAGTACTAGAAAAGGAAAAATGAAGAAGCTAAATAATCTGATTATCTATCACTTCACATGGGATGTATTTGATTACATATGGGATGACTTTAGGTGCTTTGCTTATTATTGAGTGAACAGTGATACACCCACACATGAATGACGTACTACTACTAAACTAAAGTTATTAAGAGAGGTAGGGAGTGTCCACCGTAAGAACCGGATATATGCTGTGCTTGCAGTTGCAATACAAACTACTGCTACTATTCATGGTAGTATTTGGACAAAATTACAACTTCTTTTCATTGCCTTTCATACACTGGAACGGACGTGCGGGTGCGGTGTTACATGCTCTTCAAAGTAACACTTAGTTCATCCAGTGATGTCTACTCTCTCTAGACACACATATGCTATCTAAGAGTATATGCTATCTAAGAGCCAGATAGTACCATGATCCAGGCATCCATCCATTCAAAGTATATGCACACATACAGTTTCTGTTTCACCCACCCAGGCTGTTCTCCTTCCACCCATCCTTGCTTCATCATTCACCCAGCCATGCACCATACCATATTCTTTCCTTCCCAGCCACCTCGGGGACCAAGCAAACACATATCATTCTTCTTTGTCAGTCATCATTAAATTTCTCGTCCTTCCACACTTACTTACACCCTTCTTTCGCTTTTCGTTCATCCCATCCATCAAGTTCATCTCAGATCTGATTGGGATTCTTCTCGCCAAAAAATTCACAGCTAAGTCGAAGTACATTTAGAGGAGGCTACTACCTGGTTGATTTATAATACACCCGTGCAGATAGCGGGCGCAGGCTCCTTGCACTTGCTGGTGCACCCCCTCCCAGAGCCCCAGATAGCACACTCTGCAGTCTTTAATCTCAATAAGTAAGGAATATATAGCTTACCTCTGCCCGCCACCACCGTGTGAACCCTCACAGGCACATTGGTGTCGTCCGGCACTTGCACCGCATCCTCCCCAGAAGTGTTCCCCTCATCCACCACCACCACCTCAGCGCTGGCCCCGCCACCAGATGTTCCACCTACAAAGTACATTCAAGAATGTTAGAATTCACTACTATATAATATTTGGTCTAGGAATAAAGAAATGTTAAAAAAACAGCAAACAATGTAATAATTTGTGGCTGTCTACTCTAAAGTAAAAATGTCCCTTTTTCCAGGGAAGGCTGTTGTCTTGCTGCACTTTTTGGCACAACTGATGAATGCTTGCTTTTTTATTTTTAACATGCACCACTTTCTCTCCTAACAGACAGAAGCTTGACTTCTAAGAACACGAGCAAGATCAAGTTCAAACCAGGTGAGAGCTCGGCTCGACCACAAGAAATGTGTCCAATTAATCGTCAGCACTAAGCACTTTTCCATTTTCAGTTAAACGTTTAGTTTTATCATAAACTTGATTTTAATAAATGTGTTTACTTTTAATAAAGCTTTTAAACTTAAATAGACTCTGTGGTTTTTAGTCCTCCAGAATAGAGTGGCTGAGCTAAAGGTTTTGGAATTTTTGCAAGCATGAGTCCGTGCCTCTGACACTTCTTAACTCTGACTCCGTACTCTTGTCCTGCGTTGGATAATCTAATCATCATTGGGGATCAATCATCGGTGACTTTGGGAGCTAAATGACTCTGCCACACTATCTGGTCAGTAAGGAGATTGGGGGTTCAACTACAAAGTCTGTTATCACTGAGGTATGTGGAAAGTCTAACAGCGCCTGTTATAATTGATAAGCTAAGCAATGCATTATTTAGTGTCCATAGTTCTGTTTGTGCAGATTTGTCCCTGCAACAGTAATAGAATGGATTGTCCTCCTATCCAAACCAAAAGTAAAGTAGTATCTTATTCTTTCTTGGTGGTCATTCACCTTTTTATTGTTGGCAATTGTCAAAGCATAAACATTTAGAAGACTTGAAAAGACAGTATGGACAATCCCAGAGAACTGCACTCAGTGCATAGAGCTATTGCTGACTAGAATGGGAGTCCAATGGAATTGCCAAATATGCAATCTTAGTTAGCTACACAGACAGACTAATAGGAATAATCTAGTAATACCACAGGGAGTCATAGTCGAGGCAGGATAAGAATTTAGATCCAGTCTACAAGAAGATCAAAGACGATTTAGAAAAAATCGAATGAGGAACGCTAGGAAAAAATAGGTACTTTATATTAAAATTAAAACTTACCGGGGCCAGCAAAGGAGCCCTCGCCTGCCCGATCCTGGCCTGCATCCTGTTGAACAGCACCCTCCTCCTCCTGTGTCCTCTTGCCCCTGGGGGGAGCTGATGTACAACATGAAAGAAAGAAAGACCAGAAAACATGGATGATATTTGTCAACCAAATCAAATATTTCAAAAGAACAATAACAAAATATTTTGGCGAAATAGCAAATAGACAACTATTCCACGGGATATATTGACCGATCTCATGTGGTCTACTACGTTATTAGTATTGCTTGATTTGCGGACCGTCGACTTGGAAATTTCTTATGTAACTCACTAAACAAAGTATAAAAAAGTTTGCCTAGAACTGGCAGGCAGCAGTTCGCAGCACGCGAAGTGACAGACAAAGTCCATCGTGATTGCAGATCAGCGACAACACTAAAGTTTCCTACTACATTAACCAGTCATTAAAATACTCAAACTATCAATCCACCACCATTATTTCTTCTTATCGCCATGTGTACAAAGGAAGGACTGGACTTGAGTCTGTAGGGGCTGATTTAGAAGCCCCTTGCGGCTCTTTTGCTCCATTGTTGCCTGACTTTTGTGACGCAGCGGCAGAACAAAAGAGGCGCCATGGTGCGGCGTATATTAACAACGTGACGCATATGGGAGATGCATCACGTTGTAAAGCCCTGCGCCATCAGGGGGCGTTCCGGCGCAAGGGAGGGCGTTCCTGCGCAGGAACGCATCCTAAAAGTGGCTGAGGGAAATCTACAAGATTTCAATCAATCACTTTGAGGACAATGATGCGTGACTCAAACCCTGCGCCTGCTTGAAGCAGACGTACGGCTTGACGCAGCATTGGGGAGAAAGGGCACCCCAGAGCATTGCTGGAGCTGCGCCACTATTGCGACGCAACTCCAGCAATGCGCCGCCTTTACGGCGCAGATGCGTAACGCTTTGGGGACGTTTTGGGCCCATGGTGCGCCGCATTGTAAATATGGCGCACCGTGGGTGGTGGTGGCGTGGCGCACAATTACTGGAGCATCCCTGCTACTTTGCAGGGATGCGCCGGTAATTAAAAATCTGACCCTTAGTGTCTAGCATAACGCAGTTCTTTAAACTACACTCATGCATAATTTCACAGGCCAATGAAATGAACACAAAATCGAAAACAAATAAAAATAGTAGCAGCGCTACTGAGAAGGAGAGCAGCGCACCTGAAATGCACAGAAGATTTTGAAATATAATTTACCTACAATGTAATCGGCAGCATTATTGCTCTTGGTAAAAAACAAAAATTTCCAAGATAATAACACACAGAGCAGGAGAAAACATAGTAAAGAGATAGCTACTACTAATCACCAAGCCCGGGGATCTCAAGGCCTAGCAGGTCGAGCAGTTCACGTTCCCGGTCCAGGAGATCCGTCCAACGGTGGGTGGCCTGGTTGTAGGTGCGCCGGACCTGAGAGTGTTGGTACATGGCCCGGCACACCTTCTCCCACCGCTTCCGGCGCTCCTGCATCCCGTATCCGCTTGCGATCTTGCCGCCTGCCATTATGGTCCTGGGGAGGCGGCGCTGAACATAATAAAGTAGTGCGGCCACCTCCTCCGGGCTGAAGATCTCCCGGGGTGCGACCTGCTCCCCCCTCAAACGCCCGCACGGGAGCCGGGCACGGGGTGCGGTACCCCTCCCCTTCTCGGGATGCATCCCGGCTCCCTTTACCATGGTCTGGGCAGAAAGGAAGCTAAATAATAAAGAAAATAGAAAAGGGAAGAGAAGAAAAGAAAAGAGTTTAAAAAAGTAGTTTAAAATTAACCAAAAGTAGCAGAAAACACAAAAATATAGAGCTAGAAAAATAGAGGGATAGATAATAAGTAAAATAGATTAAAAAAAACTTCAAACAAGCAAAGGATCGCAGAGATTCAGAGAGGATAGAAAAAGCATGCCCAGAACCATAGCAATGAATGAGAAACAAGATGGCCGCGCCCGTTCACGACCGCGTGGGTAAGTTCGCGCGAGATTTTCCTCGCGAACACATGCGAAATTGTACTAGCGAGCAGCATACTTTGCGAGATTACACATCGCGCACGGAAATGGAAATACGTCATGCAAACAAGATGGCCGCGCCCGTGAACGACCGTGAGGGTAACTTCGCGCCGTTGCAATACAAGAGGCTCGCTAAAACGCACAAAACCTTGCGAACTAACACGTCGCAAAAAAACAAATCGCATATTCGCACAAATTTGCGGCTTCCGAATTCGATCTCGCGCACGTTCGCGCCCCGCGAATCCCGCGAAATTGCAGAAAAACGAGTTTTGCAAAAGTGAAAGCACTCAGCAGGTGCAAAAGTTCAAACTCATCATTAGTAACCATTCCCTGTAGTGCTTCCTGACTGGGGCCCCTCCAGAGTTCAGTTGCTAGTTGCAACAATTGTATGACCCTGCTCTGACCCTCACAGCAGGCTCATAGAATAGCTACAAGTAGGCCACAAAGGTCCTGGAAAAAAAAATTGCACTGCAACAGAAAGCAAATTACAGATAAGGAAGCAGGTGCCAGACTGGAATTTTAAAACACTGACACATTAATAAATCAACCCCAAACTAATTCATGTCAGTTGAAGCAGGGCAGGTGTGCTTGCTTTCCCCCCCATAATCTACAGTGATGATGAACCAGAGGGTGGCATTGATGTACCAGAGGGTGGCATGGGTGAAACAGAGGGTGGCAGTGGTAAAACAGAGGGTGCTGGGAACCTGTGATGATGAACCAGACGTAGAAACAACATAGTCGCGACCGTTGCGAGCCGGCAAGTAAGTTCGCAATTGCGAACTGGTACAAAACCCTCGCAAACTGGCAGAAACCCTTGCGAACACACAAAAAAAAATCCGCAAATTCACGAGAATTCGCGGATTTCGCGGATTGCGAGTTCACAAATACGCAAATTTGCGAACGCCAGATTCGCAAAATTCGCCCATGCTTAATGGGTATTTGATTATTTTAATTCAAGAGGCATGGTGTACTGAGCCTTTGTTTATAGATGGTTTTCATACAATTAGCACCAGTGCCAGGCCATCAACCATGGGAAGAGCAAAAGGTGGTCTTATTACCCTGATTGCGGTCACTTCACCTTTAGCCTTTAGAAAAATCTTTGACTCGTCCGAACATTATCAATTTAAGGAACTACGATCACTTGAAAACCAGGCATATAAAAATTTTATAATAATGTTTGTAACAAAACTAAATCAAACTTACTTACATCGATGGAGAATGATTTGGATAATTATTGAAGGGTGTCAAAGGGGGTTGTAATCTTATTTGGGCTGGTGATTTTAACTGTGCAAAGTGTGCCTATGATGAGGGTGAACCTTGCGGGTATTATGATGCTGGGGGAGACAGGATCCTGCACTTTGTGCACAATGGGTATGGTGAGTCAATTAATTACATGATGCATAAGTATGATTCATCTGTTTTGGAACCAGTTGGCTCTGACGGAGAACATATGGTACCCTTGTTCATTGGAAGCAAGTCGTCCTCTAATATAGACCATTTCCTTGTATCCTTCAATTGTTGTAATCAGGTGATTTCCTCTTATATTGAAAACAGCCTTTTTAGTGGTCATAACCCGTTAACCATCATAATTAAGTTGGATCTCCGGAGAAGGAAAAGAAGAAAATTAATGGACGAGGAAATTCCCCCTTATGGGAGTAATGGAGTTTCCATTAAATGGACAGGAGTGAATCCAGTTTCTTTTATGGAACAATTTCTGGAGAAATCACAGGGAGACATTGATATCTGTCTAAAAGCATCTTCTACTGCACAGACAACTATAAATGCTTTCTGTATAATCACAATCTCAATTGCCAGGGGTCTTATAATTGAAAGGAAAATACAAACGTGCAATTTTAACCCTAGATGGTTTAACCATCTATGCTCTAAACTAAAAAGAGAACTGAAAGTGGCGTCAAAACATAAACCAAGAGATAACATTAGGATTCAAAGACTCAGGAAAGATTATCATTCCGCCTTAAAAGAAAGGTAAATAGAGATACAGGAGGGGGAATGGGAAAAACTAACCCAAGCTGCAGCTACAAATGATCAAACGCTATTCTGGAAAACTATAAACGATCCCTTTTTCAATGAGAATAGCATAGTAAAAATCGACACTGTTATAGCCTCTTAAGTTTGGGTGTCTCATTTGGAGTATATTTTTAACCCAAGCGCTAGTGTAGGGATAAATGCCATTTCAGACAAACTTATAACTATAAAAGCAGTTGGAATGGCTCCAATAACTCCAGACGAAATAAAAACTGCCCTAGAAAAAAGTGCAAGCGGGAAAGCGTCTGCTACAGATGGCGTACCAATTGATATATTTAAGTTTAACATGGCATTGCGGATTCCCATCTTATTAAATGTTTTTAATGCTACATTGAAAGGTGTTCTACCTGCGACTTGGGTGGAGAGTATAATTGTACCTATTTTTAAAAAAGGGAATAGGGGAATGCCATCTTGTTACAAATACAAGAAAATAAATTCCTTAAAAGACTATTAGCGGTCCCCCAAGCCACTGCAAATTGTATAGTACAGAAGGAATTAATGGCTCCATATCTAACTAACACAATAAATTTAGCAGCCTTGCTCTTGTGGAAAGGGATATGGTCCGAAGACGAAACTAAATTTTCTAAAGAAATTATAATGGACTGTCTGTCACTTGAATCCCACAGGAAAATTCCATGGTTGGAGCATATTTTTAAATTATTAACATATTGTAAAATTGATTATGATATAAAGAACCCTGCGACCATCCTAGAGATAAGTAAAAGGGATTTGAGGGCCAGATATCTCAAACTTGTGGTAAATGACAGAGATAGAGATGCTAAACTAAAAGAAAGTGTTATCTCCTACAATGAACGGGTGGCCATGGTTGGCCTGCCCCTATACCTTGTTTTAGTGAGAAACATCCAGCATAGGTTTTACCTAACAAGTTTGAGGATGGACACATTACATTTTATAGTAGCCTTCCCAATTAGGGATAAATGGAGCCGTAAACTACCAAATTGTCCCTGTGATGGAGGATCAGTCCAATTAACTATGCACTTTATCCTATTTTGTAAATTTTATATAGGCATTGGGAAAATGTTTTTAAAGCCTTTATTCTTATCTAATATACTGTTTAACTAAAAACATGCTTTTAGCCTTATTTGTAATCTTGGAAATGCAAAAATCATTAATTCTGTCTCTAAATATGTTCATGTGCAATTAGGAAAAGAAAATCTTCTTGAAAGCCTTATCATATGAGAATGTGGACAATAAAACATAGCTGCGTTAATGTAATCTTTTATCATTGAAAGCTTAACATATAAAGAGAATCCTAAGTCCCTACATTTATAAATAATCCATCTTATAAAACTATTTTTTATCTTATGTATAAAATGAAATTAAATTGTATGAATTTTGTTCTTTTTTAATGACATCGATGTTGTATGATTTTTGTGCTTTTAAGGTGATTTTCTATGCACCGAATAAAGCTGAATGGAATTGAATTGAGTCCCAAGTTGCACAGTGTGACTGAGCATAGCAAGCAAGGTTATCCTTAGAGAATAAGACTTGGGAGGTTTGATGTTTCCCCAAAATAGTATTGGAAAGCAATTTGGCAGAAAGAGGGCACTTTGATGAAAAAATAAAATGTATTGACTATTAGGTTATTGAAGTTACGTGCAGTTCAAAAACAAATATTGCAATACTGTAGGGTCTGCCAAAGTACCCAGGGGGCATCATCTCTCCAAAGCAGAAAGCCAGGAACTTCCCTGTAAAATGATGTGCCAGGAACATAAAGTTAGATGCACACCAGGCAATTGTCTGTGCCTTAGGAAATTCGTGTCTATGAGATACAATGTGCCTCATAGAAGCATGCAGACATAAAATCCTATTTTGAAAGGAACAACAGCAGTTTTAAATTCTATGCCAGGGCATCATGCCCGTCATTGGTCTTGTGCCAGTTAAACATTTATGAAAACGTTGTATAGTACTAATAATATACTCGCAAATAAGTGAAGGAGCCAAAGAATGCCAGTGCTTCTCAAAATGGCAGTTAGGCAGGGTAAGGAATTGATGCTAAACAAGGTCAGAGCTGCACGTTGCAAAGGAGACAACTACATACATGCCAACCTTCCCAAATTAAGGCGGGAAACTACTGTTTCAAGGCTAGTCTTCCGCCTCCCGATTCCTGCATGCAAAAACCTGATTCCTCTGCGGGCTTCAGACTCTGCATGGACTGGTCTTGTGTTTCTCGATTATTATGCGCTGCCAGTAACTTGCTCTTGCAGACAAGTGTACATAATTTTTGTCACCCTGACAGGTAAGGAAAAAACGTACATTTGCATTTCTGATATCCAATCTTGCACTCTTGTAAGTCCCGTACATGCCAATAGATCCGATACAAGCCGTAATAGAAATCAATGGAAGAAATCCATTCCCCCGATTTTTTTTTAATCTCCCACGTTCCTCTTCCAAAATGTTGACATGTATGCAATTATGTGACGGTCTGCTACTGATGCAAGGAGTGTGGTACAGGGCAATTGGGCTGCTGCAAGATGCATTTGATACATGTTCAGGTTTCAGACTTTAGGTTATCTCTTAGGTGACTGGGAACTTTGCTGCCTGTCCGTTGTGCTCATTCACTGCCTGCATTGCCGCAACTGCCTTTGAGAGAACCCCTGGTGGGATGACGGTCCCAGGGGCTACGCCGCCACTCAAGTGCCACTCGCACTGCTCTACACACTCGGAGGGGGGGGACTGCAACCCCCAGAGTGCACCACTCCTTCCCGCAGCTGCGGCGAGTGAGGGGGAGGCATGGCCAAAGCTCTTATAGCGCAGCCTCTCCCCGCACGGCACGGGACACGTGCGGGACGCAGCCCGGACCAAGGACGGGCCCATCTGAGCCCGTCAGAGACAGTAAGAGGCTGGGAAGGCCACCCCCATAATAACTTGACTCTGAGACTATTTATGCACTGCTTGTTTCCTTGTGGCACATATTTTATCTGGGTAGGGCTCTCTCTAGTATGAGTGAGCGTAAAAATCGAGGGGTTGTAGGTACTTTAGATGCCTTTCTTGTGAGGGCAGAATCAGTCCTCATAAATGAAATTAAGTTAACGGAACGAAGATTGTCTCTAGATCCTGTACCCTCACAGAGTAGACTCTCCCTGACACCTGTCGTTACGGACCAAGGTAGGGAATCCAGTAACGAGCCGTCCCCTATATTGATTGGCACTCACTACAAGCTGTAAATAATCAAGCAACAGACATTGATTCTCCCCTTCCCTCTGAACCCGAGGATGCTTCTGGTGGGCCAAAAAATATTACTGGAGGACAAAAGGTAAGTCGTAGGGCAGCTATCAGCGCAGAACCCCCAAAGAAAAAGAGAGGCACAATTGTGCAAAAACAGAGTGAACCAGCTCAGAACGCAAATAGGAGAAGAGGGAAATCAGTTATTGATGTGGAGAACAGCCCGAAACCACCTACAAAACATAATGAGATTGTCAAGATTGCTGAGGGGATATTAGATGGGAACTTCTGGGGAAAGCTCGAGACTATGATGACAACCCTCTTAGAACCTGTTCTGCTAAAGATGACTAACATTAAAACTAGATTAGAAAAGGTGGAAGAGCTGGTGACCAGTCGATATTCAGCTACAGCGGCTGCTGGCCCCATAACGAGAGAATGCCTTCCACGGGGTGGGGAAGCAGGTTTGGTCTCTGGAACAGCCTCGAGCTCCAAAATAAATAAACAACCACATGACAGGATCATTAATAATAACCTCAATGAAGATCTAGCATTTACTAGCCAACATCTCTCTGAAACTGTTCACCATCCCACAGCTCCAAGAACCTGCCTGGTGCAAAGGGGTAAGCAGAATCTATTAGAGAATCTAATCGGACACACAGCGGAAATAGAGCCTCAGAGAAGGGTAAATATTTCGCAGAGCATTTAGATCTAACTCATAATTCATTACAGAATTTAAATCTCCCACCAGCCCCGTATACGGTGGTTTTAGCTAACTACCCTTCTTGCCTATATAACGATTCTGAGCATTGGCCCAGCCTAAAGAATAAGTCCCTCCACTTTCGGGCCACCAAGATTGGTCTTAATAACCATATTTTTTCAGATTTTAAAATAGTTCGCAGAATTGGATGGGTGGGCCCTTCATCTAAATCACTGCGGGGGGACTGTGTTGTTTCAACTTTTGGGTCACCTCTATTAGTACACACAATCCTGGAAAGGGGTTTCAACGGACCTGTGAACCCACATGTCATGAACATATTACCGCTGGGATATTTTCACAGACCACGCAACTTGTTACAACGACAAACCTCCATGTTTGAGAGAGATGATCATAGGGAAATAAGGCAGTTTAGATACCCCATACCAACCTATAATCGCTTTGATGCACTGAACTCCCTAGAAAATATTGATTGACTGGACCCTGTGGTTTTTCTTGTGCCTCCCAGTCCTGTAACCAGGAATAGAGTAGGCATGATAGAAAGGGATAATGATTTGTCTTCTGCATCCCCCAGATATGCAAACAGGAGTGAAGCCGGTACACCAGCAAGGGATAGTGACAATCTCCCCCCTAAAATTGTAGCCTGAAATGTTAGAGATGAAACTTTGATCACAACACAAAAAACTGTCCTGATGATGGCAAGCCTCCTTCCTGTAATATTGTTTCAATGCTAAATTAAATAATCAACTATGCACAACGAGGGCACGCCGATTCAGCTACCCCAAAATATCTCTTGATACTGCCAGGGGTCATGTAGGCCCTGTGTAGCACGTAGTAGTGAATGAGCTAGAATCTCGCATTTCTCGTGCTATTTCGGGCTCGGTGCACAAGCCGGGCCGAAGTCGTTTCAGTAATATCTTTACCCAGGTCAGTTTCCCATTTGGACTTCAGCGCCGTGAGGGGCGGCAGGTTTTCGCGGAGCATTCATGAATACAGGCACGTCACCGCCTTGACCGTCCCAGCCGCCATCATAGCATACTGGCAAGCCATGGACGTCTCGGGCTCTTTTAGACCCCCCCAATGCGCCTGTATCGCTCCAACCACAGCCGAGTGCAGGAGGTAGCCCCCTCGTGGCAGGTCGAAACGTTCCTGAAGGTCCTGATATGGGAGGAGCGCCCCGTTTTCGTAAAGGTCTCCTACAACCTGTACCCCCGCTTCTTCCCATTGCTGCAGCTGCGACCAGTCGCCCCAGTGGGGCAGTGCCGTCAGCATGCCCAGGGGTATTTCCGGGGCGTATGGATGCCGTATCCCCGCACGCCGTTGAGATCGGTTCCAGCAAAGCCGGAACGTTTGCTGCTCAAGTGTTAGGTCTCGAACAGCGATCTTCTGCTGTAAGGCTATATAGGCCAAGACATGCCGTGGCGTGCCTCTCGTATCACCGCCTTCCGGGCCCCGGTACACTCGCGCCACCTCCTGCGTGTATATCTGCAGTTGGGCGGCGAGATAATAAAGCTCAAAGTTCGGTACCGCAAGCCCACCCTCTTCTTTTGGGCGGGTGAGCGTCGCCAGCTCCACTCTGCATCTGCCCGCTCCCCACAGGAACATAGTCAGCTGAGACTTGAGTTGGCGGAAAAAGGAACTAGGGATCCAGATCGGAAGTGTTCGAAAGTAATATAGCAATCGCGGCAGGGCAACCATTTTCAACAAGGATATACGGCCAGCAACGGATAGCGGGAGCGTGGCCCAAAAGGCCATGCTGCCTTTCAACGCTCGCACGCAGCGACCAACGTTACCCTAGAACATATCCACAGCCGAATGGTATATATATGCCCCTAAGTATTTAAGACAAGTCGGTTCCCAGTTAAGTGTGGGCCGGTGGTCAGGACGAACGGTGTCCCTCCGTAATGGAAACAAGCATGTCTTCGCCCAGTTGACCTTTAGGCCCGATATTCCGCTGAATCGTCCTAGCAGTCTCTCTGCTCCTTCCAGCGCTGTTGTGTCATTTTCGAGGAATAACAGCAGGTCGTCGGCATACAGCAGTATAAATTGCTGCCCATCTCTACTACCTATCCCTACAAAATGTCTTCCCGTCCGGGCCTCGGCCGCTAGTGGTTCAATCGCTAGTGTGAACAATAGGGGGGACAAGGAGCATCCCTGTCGGGTGCCCCTCTCCACCGGGTATTGATGAGAGACCAGGGGCCCTATCCTCACTCTTGCCACTGCCGCCGCATACAGGACTCGCGTCCACTTAATATACCCTTCTCCTAATCCGAAACGTTCCATGACCTTATATAAATAGTCCCATTCTAGACTATCGAAGGCCTTTTCGATATCTACTGATAGGACTAGAGCCGCCCGACTCGCAGCTTGCGAGCTCTCCAACAGGCGTGTGAGTCTCCTGATGTTGATCGTCGTATTCCGGGCGGGAGTGAATCCATTTTGGTCTTTGTGTACCAAGTCGGGCATATGCTTTAGAAGTCTAGCTGCCAGTATGGAACTCAATATCTTATAATCAGCCGTTAGCATGGAGAGTGGCCTGTAAGACGAAGGGCTACTGCTCTCCCTACCCGGCTTCAGGAGCGGTATCACTAACGCCTCCCGCATTGAGTGGGGCAGGCGGCCTGTTGCCCTGGCCTCCTTGTAAATTGTTTGGAGTTGCGGCGCTAAGATGTCTAAATAATTGCTATAAAATTCAATGGGTAACCCATCTAATCCTGGCGTTTTGTTGCGGGCCATTTTTTTAATCGCTCCCCTGATCTCTCCTAGACCAATGTCTCTCCCCAGATCCTTCGCCTGTTCCTCGTCTAGCTGGGGCAATTGGAGGCCATCTAGAAAGACCTCGGTCTCATACTCCCGGTCCCCCGGTTTGCTTTTGTAAAGGCCCTCGTAGTACTTTTGGACGCCATCTAAGATCTCCGTTTGGGAGTAGTGTATGCGGCCCGCTTCATCCTCTATAGCTAGTATAGGGGAGCATCGCTTCGTGGGGTTCGCCAGCCACGCCAGCAACGTTCCAGCTTTGTCCCCTCTACGTGGGTCCTAAGCATATACGCTCGATGGTCGAAGGCGCGAAGCCGCTCCACCTCCACCGCCACTCTAGCTGAGCTAACCTCCTCTTGGAGATCGGGACGGCCAGGCCGTATCTTCTCCGTTGCCGCAGATTGGAGTCTGCCTTACTGAGGTCCTCCAGCAACACCTTCCGCGTGCCCACATATCTCGTTATACACTGGCCCCTCACCACCACTTTAAAAGCGTCCCACTCCATCGCCCTAGTGGCCGTCATCCCCTCATTATCGGTGAAGTATTGGGTTATACCCGCCTCCAGTGCCGCATGAAACAACGGGTCTTCCAGGGTCTCTGGTCTTAGTTTCCAGGTCGGCACTCGAGGCACCTCGATCGCCCAGGCCAAGTTAACCATTAGCGGGTTGTGGTCCGAGATTGTTCTCGTTAAGTACTCTGACCAAGTTACGGCTGGCAACACGACCTGTGAGCATAATATCGCGTCAAGCCGGACGTGAAGGTCATGTAGGCTGGAGAAGTGAGAGTAATCGCGGTCAGTCGGGTGGTGCGCCCTCCATACATCGGTCAACCCCCATCCCTCTTGCCATTCCAATCTGCCCTTTGTGAGTCGGTGAACAGGGGAGTCCCTTAGTGGCGGGTGGGATCTATCCAGTGTTTTGTCTGCTATGGAGTTAAAGTCCCCTCCCATCAGGATCGGGCCCGCCAGGAAGTGTGCCAGTGTCCCCAATAATCCTGTTAGGAAGGCCAGCTGCTCCGTGTTCGGGGCGTATACGCTACACAGGACTATGTCCTTACCTCTCAGCCTGCCTTCCACCACCACATATCTCCCCTCCGGGTCTATTAAGTGTTGTGTTGGTTGAAAAGGTGTGCCCGCCCTAATCCATATCAGTGCGCCACTAGCATACGCTGAGTAAGAAGTGTTAAAGACCTGACTCCTCCATCTCCTCTGAAGTGCCGTCCCCTCCTGCTTCGTGAGATGTGTTTCTTGCAGCAGCGCGATATGGATCCCCCTTCGAATTAAGTAGGCGTGTACCTTATGCCTTTGTTGCATTGTGTGAAGCCCCCGCACGTTCCAGGTTATACACTTCAATACATTAGCATTAGCCATTGTCCCTTAGGTCAAGTCGCTGTCTCACATCGAATCTCAGCCCCTCGCGGATGGTGTTCCCCCCCAAACTCCACTAGGTATTCTGAACTTTCTATCTCCCAGTCTTCTCGGGATCAACAGTCGCCAAATGTGGAAAAAGTCCCCAACAGTGTGCCCCCTCCTCCCCCCCAGAACAGGCCCCAATATTAGACTATCAGTTCGCATCCAAACTAATGCAACTTTCCAAACAGTGTTGCTACAACACGGTAGTAACCGTGGACGCCTTAAGGGCCAGTGGAGCGTGGCCTAGATCAGAAGGGAGCAATGCAGGCTCTTCCCCCGCACCCTCCCTTAGGTCCCCCATGATTAGCAGCTGGCTTAAAACCCAGTTCGCAGTCCCGGGTCATCATACTCTTTAGTTCGGGAAATTCTCATTGGCAATCCTGCCCACTACCTGCTAGCTCCGAGTCAAATATTCAGGATCACCTCCGATGTCTGTGGTGTCACCAGCGGGCCCTTGGTACTGTGAATCCCTGATAAGTCTGATTCCGAGCCCGAGGCTGAGGTGTGTGTCTCTGTGTCCGTGCCCTGCTTGGATTGGGAATCTCCGGATCTCGCCAGCCTTTCCACAGCGTGAAGCGCGGCCTTCCGCACTGCTTCGGTTTGTGATGCCGTTGGTTTCCGTGTTCCATGTCGCCTTTTGCGCAGTCTCTGCGATTTCCGTAGGCCCGTTGGTGCCCGTTCTCGTTCCCGTTCTCTTTTCTCGGAACTTGGCACCGTCAGTGCCCGCCTTATATGTTTCCCACAACTCCCATGCATCCGCTGCCGTGCCGAAGAAGTGCGTTTTCTCGTCGACCACCACCCTGAGCTTAGCTGGGAAAAGCAAGGAGTACGAGATGCCTTCAGTCCGGAGCTCCCTTTTAAGCGATAGAAAGGAGGCCCGCAATCGCTGTGTCTCGAAGGTGAAGTCAGGGTACAATGTTACTCTGCTGTTCGCTATTTGAAACGGACCAGTGTCCCGGGCCCTTTGAAGTAGAAGGTCCCTGTCCTTATAATGCAGCAGCTTAGCTATGATCGGTCTCGGGGGCAGGCCTGGTTTAGGTGGCCCGGATGGGACACGGTGCGCACGCTCTAGGGTGAAGAAGGGCGACAGGCCTTATGGCGCCACCACAGTCTTGAGCCAGTTATCGAGGAACTCCACCACGTCCTCCCCTTCCTCCTTTTCTGGCTCTCCTACGATACGGACATTGCTACGTCGACTTCTATTTTCGGCGTCCTCAGCCCGTCTCTCAAGGACCTGGATCCGGTCAAGGGCATCTGTTGGTCTACCCTCTAGAGTTTTATGAGCGGGAGCTAGGTCCTGTAAGGTATCTTCAACCTCCTTGACCCTATCTTTGAGTTTGTCATGGTCCGCCCGTAGTAGGCCCAGTCCCGAAACCACCTGTGAAATATCTTGCTGCAAAGTGTCCCGTGTGGCCACTATGGCTACCAGGATATGATCCTGCAACTGCTGCAGCTCCGAGGGTCCTGCAGGATCACCTTCCGCCGCATCAGAGGCCGCCGCTCCCTCAGTCTTTCCCTTCGGCTTCACCATGTTGCCCAGCCACCTACTCCGATTACGTGCTCAGTGTCCGGTCACCAATCAGATCCTCCACTGTCCTCTGGACCTCTTTTCGGGCGTTGGATCCCAGTTGTAGGATCGTCGCGTTCCCAGCCTCACACTTCCTTGGATCGTCGTTGGTTCACCGCCCAGTCCGTCTGTCCCCTTTGTGTTGGCATTCTTCTGCCAACCTCCGTGGGTCGCTCGGGTCCATACCGATCCAGGGCTCGGCAGCGGTCAAGGGGTGCTCTCCGCCGGGCCTGTCTTGCAGCCTACCGTTATGGCGGGTTCGCGATCTGCGTCCCCGATCGATTGTCTTTTCGGCTTTAGGGGCGCTCGGGCTTTTCCCTGGGACTGATGGCGGACGTCTTCTCCACCGCCGATGGCTCGAGGTTCGGTCGTCCACCCCTTCGCCTCTTATAGGGGGGGGGGGGTCGTAAGTCAGCCACCCACCAGGGCATCTCGGCCTTGCAGATCTACTCCACTCCTTGGATCTTCCCAGGTAGCAGGTCTGTGCTTCTTCGGACTCCGCTCCTCTGCATGACTCAGCAGCCCGGGTCACTCCGCCATCTTGTCTAGTCACTGTTCTCGGTCTAGACGGCTCAGTGGGCAGGAAACCCTGTCGGTGTTTGTCATCTGGGTCCACCACTGGGTCACCGAACCTTGGTTGGCGGTATTATCCGGAGTCGGGGGTTCGGCCCCTTCAAAGGGAGAGTTGGTCTCGCTGCTGATCGACTTTTATCACACCTCGGCCCCCATTTTGGGAGCCTCTTTGTTCTAAGTCGTTTCGAGTCGAATCATTCCTCCGGCGTCAAATCTCTGGCAATCGGCTTCGTCGGCGGTTCCCAGTGTGGCCCTCGACTTCACCCGTTAGCGCCCCCCTTTTTCCGGGGCCGTCGTGGGTTTTTCCGCTCCGATTTTCAGGATGCTTGTGGGGATCGGGCGCGGAGCTCCGAGCTCACTGCGCCATTCCTTCTGGCGTCCAAGCCACGCCCCTCCTCAATTTGGAAGGTTTGATTCGAAATACACTCAAGCACTTTCCCGGCTTAAGAAAGAATTGCAGAAAATTCCTAGAAATGTTTCTGCAATAAGGTTAGCCAGAGAGGCTTACAGACATGCATTAAAGGCTAGAAAGATCACAATGAAGAAGAAAGCTTGGGAGTAACTAAATATAGTGCAGTGTTCTGGAGGGCAATTAGAGCCCCTTGCCTGATTAGTGAGGCAGGCTTAACTATCAAGATAGCCATACCTTAGGATCAGTGGATTAATCACTTTTCCCAGGTATACAAAGGAGAGGGTAGTCCCCTCACGGATGATAATCTCCCTCGTGACACTTCTGGTACAAACTGTTCCTTGCAGAACAAGGAACTAGAGTTCACCCTAGAGGAGGAGGAGCGGGCCCTTCAAGCTAGCCAAGGTGGCAAAGCTCCTGTCCGGACGGGGTTCACGTTGATATTTTTAAAATAAACACTCAGTTGTGGGGGCCCCTTCTGGTACAGGTGCTTAATGCTAGTTGTAACACTAATGTTTTGCCTACCTGGGTAGTCTCCACTATCGTCCATATTTTTAAAAAGGGTGATAGGCCCGATCCAGGATGCTACAGACCCATCTCCTTATTGGATACAATAGCTAATGTGGTAGGAAGAGTTCTTCTTGAGCTTCTTCGATACTGGGCTGAGGAGAACTCTGTTCTATCAGACCTGCAATATGGCTTTCGGGCCAGGGTGAGCACTACTGAGCAAGGTATAAACCTTTTTCTATTGGTGGGGAAATACACAAGGGCTAAGAAAGGTAACTTGTTTTTAGCATTCGTGGACCTCACAGCCGCCTTTGACTGTGTGGTCGATAATAAATTGTGATCAATTTTAGAAGTCATGGGGGTTGAACCAAATATTATTTATTTAATTAAACACTTTTATTGTGAGGCCAAGGCCCGCGTCCACTATGGTGTGAGGGGAGAATGCTCAGATGACTTTCTGATTAAGAGCGGGGTCAGATAGGGTTGTGTCTTGGCCCTGTTCCTTTTTAACTTGTATATAAACTGACTAGGGGAGGCTCTTCTTAAGGATAACCTGGATTTTCCGATGGTAGCGGGCGTCCAGTTCCAGCCCTCCTGTACGCGGATGACGTGGTACTGATGTCTCCTACCCAAATAGGTCTTCAGCGTGTTCTGGATAGTTTCTCCCTCTTTATGAAACATCTAGGTTTAAGAGTAAACTCGTCCAAAACTTTCATTATGCGCTGTGGTACTGGCATCAAGAAGCATAAGGATATGCTTGTGACAGGGCACAAAATTGGGGTTGCAAAGAAGTTCTCTTACTTGGACATTCTCTTTGACCATAACGACACCTGGGCTCAAGTAGTTTTAGCTAAAAGGCTGATTTTATTATGCACTACATCTGCTTTAATTACTTTTGCTAGGGAATTAGGTAAAAGACCCCCGTAGAACTTTTAAAATTGTATGAAGTGAAGTTCGTTGCAGCGGCACTCTATGGCAGCGGTGTGTGGGGTTTTGCTGACTTACTCCCACTCCAGAGAGTGGAACACTCATTTTTAAGGTACATCTTATGCTTACCGAAAGGCTCCAGTGCAAGCGTTTGTCACGCAGAGTTAGGGCTTCCATTTATCTCTGACCTGATTAGGGTTGAACCTGTGCTTTTATGGCACAGGGTGTGGTCATAAGATGAGGCCAATTTAAATAGAGAAATTTTTGCGGATACGTTGAACCTGGAAGGAGCAATGAAGATTCCATGGCTAAGGTATGGGTATAATTTTTTAAAGGATCTTGGCCATCCTGAGTTTTTCACCTATCCCCGCTCCCTTATGCTTATAACAAGGAAGAAGCTAAGAAAAGAGGGTATGCTGCTGCTAGACTCTAACAGGATGTTGTCTGAAATTTTAAAACCCACCGTTCTGCACAATCAGATGGCTTTAATCACTTTTAACATTCAACCTTACCTGACTTACGTACAAGATGCCTATGATAGGTTCCTATTGACCCGTTTTAGGTTGGGAATTTTTTATCGACTCGTCACTTTTCCCACACCAAATGACTGGTCACAAAATCTCCAATCTTGCCCCTGTGATAATTTGTCCCCACAGTCCATGATCCATGTTACTCTTTTCTGTACATTTTACACTGCTGCAAGGGCCCTGTACTTGTTGCCTATTTTCAAACAGCTTGGGTTGCGCCAATGCCGACCAGCCTTTTTGGCTCTACAATTTTTAGATAATGAGCATAATGTTCAGGATATTGATCTTTCTGAAAAAAGTCTTGTCCTGTAGGAAGCAATTGTCCATGATTTGATACATTTTGTCAAGAGCTTGCATTAGTTTAATACCGTTTTAACTTTTTAAAATGTAGTATAAATCAATTAACATGTGGTTTTTTTTTCTGTATGACTAATTGTACTGTATTTTCTATGCGCTTTCGTGATTGTCTGTGCAAACAATCGAATAAAGCTTTCTTGACTTGACTGGTATTACAATGATTCTATGGGTCACCGATATGTAAACATCACTGCTATGTCAAAAAGCAGAATGCTTGGGTATTTTAAACACCACTGTGGGGCCAGAACCCCCACACTGCCCTGGTAGGTAAACCATCCTTGTGATACCAGAAACCAAACTTCCCAAATATGTTAAACATTATTGCAATGTAAACATCCGCATTTCCCTGGTTAGTACAGAATTATGCCAATTTCACTTTTCCTAGGTGTGCACAGCTACATTGACAGCTCAGAGTCTGCATTGCATGAGCATGAAAAGCAACAGTGCCATGCCAGAAGACGCATTTCTAAGTTCTATTAAACCCAGCCATCAGGCAGACGCCATGGCCCAGCTGCTATTGACTCCATCTCCCATGTTGTCTCCACGCCCTTGCTATCCAAACCCCAGAGGCTTGGACTGCGCTGGTACCAAGAGCTTCTGTGCGGGAGCTGCGCATGCTTGGAATGCTGGGGCTTTCCAACCTGGACTTGGCCAGAGAGACTGCTGCTTAGTATGCTGCTCTACACAAAGACAGAAAGCATGTAGCTTCCTTATTTCACAGAACTTGTGTTTTCACTCTTAGTGGGAGGTGTCATGTTTAATGCCAAGGACAGGATTAGGAATTCATAAAATGAGAGGCAGTGGACAAGTTTTATGAATTCTTTATTCTTGGCAGATTAGTATGTTATTTTATGTTATCAGTGTTTTTATAGCACACAAGTCACCCGTGTGCAGCCATCCCTGGAGGTCTTACTTGAAGAGCCAGGATTCAGTACGTAATCCGAGCCGGTGGTTGCCGGTGGGGCCACCGGCACTTAGTTTTGAGTCCGGCACTTATTTTCCCGCATCAGATATTTATCAAGAGTGAGACAGGGAAAACACAAAGTTGGGAAAGATGGAGTAAGAGAAAGACGGCAAAGACATCATAAAGGGAGAAAGCTGAAACCAGCAAGATTGAGATAAAGGGGCAGGTCTGGTAGTCGAAGAAGCGGCATGTGGAAAATTAATACAAGCTTGGTGAACATTATCGGCGCCATCTTGCCCCTTTTCGAGCCCATTCGTGCGCGTAAGCGGCAGCCATTTTGAGCACCATGGCCTCCCTGCCCCTCGCTGATAGCCAGCGCGTCTCTCTCTCTCTTAACCTCGCAAGCATCCCCCCCCCGCACGCTGACAACCCCCGCTCTCTCATGCCTTGGGTCATAAACCCCTCTTCAGCGCAGCTTCACCACAGAATCCCATCCTGTTCCCAGCACGACACCTTCCCTCATTCCTTTCATGGCCTCAGATCCTTTTGATACAAACCCCCTTTTCCTGTGTCCCCGTTTGTCTTCCTTGTTCCCAGGCCGCCACCTGGCCCTGCGGATACTGTTTATTACCCCGTACAGTAGGAAGCTTCCCCTCCCCATCAAAAGACCCTCGAGCCGATCAAAGCCCCCACCCTATGAGATCCGATCAACCCCATGCATTCCGTGGATCGGCGGAATGCCCTGCTGTGCGACAACCATCACCTGTTGTGACCAGGGTGGGGAATCCAACTGTAAATGTATGTGGGAACGGGCCTGAAGGGGAGATTCCGAGGATGTTCTTTCAAATACCAAAGTGTTGCGAGAATGTGTTATGTGCAATAAAGGTCATAAACCCTAGTATAAGAGGCCAGGCCTCAGAGATGTGGGTAGAGCACCTCGTGACGATACTTGCTGTCTGAATTGATGTGTTCTCCTCCGGAGAGAATAAAATCCTCGTTTCCTGCCTTCCAGTCTCCAGCGCCTGCTTCTTCATTGATTAACATTGGTGGGTCATAGAGGCGATACCGCCGGGCAACATAAAAGGGTCTTTGGTTACTGGTTGTCTTTGAAATCCCTTTTTAACAGGCATGAGGGGATTTAATACTACCAGCCTTGGACTGGAAACTGGAAACCCCTCTCCACACCCCCAGTGCCTTGAGACCCTACAGGTGAGTAGTCACGCTTAACAAACACCCGATTTTATTTTATTTTATTTATTCATGATGCACCAAATGTAATTGTGCCAGATGCGGGTTCCACCTCCCTTTGTACCGCTTTTGGCCGTCATAAGTGTGGCAGGGTATGCTCAGACGTGAGTACCTTGCTCACTTTGCCACTGGATTCAAGCAAGCCGGCCTGAAGATGGCTGGAATGCCAGAAACCGGTCCTCGGAAGCTTGTTTCCGGTCCAGGGAAGACATGGCTTGGCAGTTCGGGCTGGACTGTTCCCATGAGGCACAGGGTCAGACTGATTTGCATATAGCCATGTTTGAACTGGGGTGGCAGAGTGGGCTAAAGAACGGTGATGGATTAAACCCAGATCTTTTGACTGGGTGTGAGTGTTTGATTGATTCGGATGCTCCGTCCATCACCACTCCCTTTTGTACCAAATGTGGGTTCTGGGCAGAGCTCATGCAGTCTTTCTTTTGGAATTAAACACTGCAGTCTTTAGCTTCTTACGAAAGTCAAGAAGAGAGGAGGAGGCTCTGATGTGTTGTGGGAGGTCAATTCAGACTTTAGGGGCCAGATATGAGGAGGAGCACCCATCGCTCTGCTTTTGTGTATACGTGGGATGTGTGCTAGTGAGAGACCGGCAGAGCGGAGGTGTATGAAAAGTTGGTTGCAAAGATTGCTGCTATTCAGGCAGGCAGGGCGTGTGGTGTAGAATGCTTTGGAAATGTGGGCGGGAGGTTGAAGTAAGATTTGCTGTGTATTTGTAGCCAGTGAAGTTCCCTGTGGTGTGATGTGGGCTCGGCCTTTGAGGTGGAGGACTAGTCTGACTGTCCGTGTTGTACGGTTTGCAGCCTTCTTGTGAGCTGGTTGGTTATCCTTGCATACAAGTTTTTCCCATAGTCTAGTCTGTTGGTGATAATGGCTTGGGTGGTCATTTTCTTGCTGTTTTCTGTCAGCCACTTAAAGATTTTCTTCAGATTTCTTAGGGTGTTGAAGGAGGACGAGGCCACTATGTTGACTTGGGCAGCCATGTCCAGTTTGTTGTCTATAATGATCAAGACTAATGGGCAGGCTCAGGCAACATGACCAGTGTCTGAATCCTTCTTTGTTCATTCAGGAACTGCCCCTACCTTGCCCTGCCCTGGATACTTTCTGGTTTTTCTGTGAACTCCCCAGGGAGTGGCCAGTGTAATCCAGCCCACCGGGACCTACCCCTACTCCATACCTCCCTTCTGCTTCTGCTGGAAATTACATTGCAAATTTCATGTCACATCTTAGTCAGTCTGCAGGGTCAAATGATAGGGTGCCTGGCCCTTCTTTGATCACATAGGGGTCAATTCCGATCTCAGTCAGAAGGGCTCCGAATCGGATATGGCTATGCCTAAACCGATCAGGAGCCCTTGTTTCTGAACGACTCGTACCCAATTCCGAACGACCAAGTGCGATGCCTGGAAACCCTTAGCACTGACCATATCGGTCCCATTAGGCCTCCGGAGAGATAGAGCCTTTCCGGAGTCGATTCGTACAGCTCAAAAGTTCAAAGCTGTAGGGAGTTGCAATTTCTTTCTTTGTGGCTGCTTGACCAGTACCCAGTCACCTTCTCTTACTTCTATTTCTTGGACTTTTTTTGGCACCTGCTTAGGATTAAAAAATGTTCTTCTTCAAATGGAGGCATCCTATGTTCAAGTTTTGTGCATATTGGTTCCCCAAAATGAGAGTGGCTGGACATTTTCCTGTGGTGGAATGTTTGGTATTCATGTACGCTCTCAGTATCTGGCAAAAAGCTTTGTTTAGTGGTGTCCTCCTGCCTCTGCTCACGACACTCTTTAAGAGTGCTCATGAATCTCTCTATCATGCCTTTGGCTTGTGCCCCAGGGGAGTATTTTTCTGTGTTCTGTGGCCTGCTGGGTGAGAATCTTGAAATTCCCCACTGATGAATGATGGTTCTGTTGTCTGACGGTTTGTGGGATGCCATATGCTACACAAATGTCATCTATAGACATAGTCGCGGTCATTTGTGCTGGTGAATGTCATGATTTTCACTACTGGAAATCAGGGGTAGTCATCCATGAGCACTGGAAGGTGTCTGCCAGTCGTCATGGTGTTAAATAAAAGTCATTTTCTCAGCCAACTCAAAGTTTGGAAAATGTTTATTAACAAAAAGTAAAGAAATTAGTAATCGCAAAATCAACTAACTTTTTAACATTTTAATTTCTAAGATATTGGAAGAAGTCACAGGTTTGAGAGTGAAAGTTTACATAACATGAGCTGAGGCAGCTGGCCCCCTGGTCTCATGAAAAAATGATTGAAATGTTAAGAAGGAGGTCCATGGCAAAGACTTCTCTGCTGTGCTAACAGGATTCTAACTTTCTCTTCTAATCAGTAGAGGCTGCAGGCAGGAGAAATCGGTGAGGCAGTGAGGGGGAATGAAATAAAAAATAAAAACAAACAAAACTTAACTGCAGCTTGATGTCCGCAGCCTCGCTGCCTCCTCAGCATCGATGCTCACACAGGTCCCCAGACAGCTTTGCGCCAATCCAGACATTACTCTCATATTGGTATCAACCAACATGAGAGAAGTGTAGGGATTGAGTGGAGCGGGCTGGTTCCACGCTCCAGCAGGGCCTGGGATCCTCTGCTCCTGAGCCTGCCAATATCTCCAAGCAATAGCCTGGAGATTTCCAAGTGCGCATGTCGGTTTGGCTGGCAGTGGACGCTCAGCTAAACCTACATGCCCACTGGCAGTGCTTGCCCTGAGCCCACCACTCCCCCTGCTCCTAATGGCCCCACCCTCAAGACTCAGCTGAGGGATTAAAATAAAATGATAATAAAGCTGTTATATTTTACATACGTCTGCTAGTGCATCAGTGGGGCGACGCTCCCCCGCCATAACGTAGGAGCCGCCCCTGCACTTACTAGTACCAAAGCAAAAACGAGGTTTAGGCTCTTACGCATAAGAAGGTCTGCACATATTGGTGTGACATAGGAGCCCACTGCAAATTCCGTTACAAAACAGCATAGCTGATGCACAGGCAGCATTCTAATAACCAAAATAATATTCATACGTTTATATCCCTTTCTTTTGCACCTCAAGGGGCAAATCTATATTGTAGCATTCAATATATTAATATGTGGTGCACAGACATAATATCGACTCCAAAATATCGATTGGACATAATATCGAGTTTTAAATATAGACTGGACAAAATATCGACAGGACAGAATATAGATAACCAAAATATCGATTTTAAGGTAAGTGATGTAATATCGACTGTTAAAAATATAGAAAGTTAAAATATCGAAGTACATAATATAGATAGGTAAAAATATCGATTTTTTAATAATATATAATTTGTTATAGTGTATTTTTATGTTATAATATGTGTGAAAAGTGTGTATTTATGTTATAAATAATTTTTATTAATGAATTTTGTTTTTATAATTATTGCATAATCTAATTCTGTAGCGGGTTGTGGGTTTATAGGGGAATAGGGTGGGAAGTAATTTAATTATAATTAATTGAATGTGTAACTGTATTTATTGATAGTAAATTTTAATTAATTGTTAATGAATTTATATTTGTTAATTAATTAAATTTTAATTGGTAATTGATTTTAATTATTTGATTATTTGGTAATTATGTAAATTTTACTAATTTATTTTCTGTAGCGGGTTGTGGGTTTATAGGGGAATTGGGTGGGAAGCAATTAAATTATTATTAATTAAATATGTAAATTTATTTATTGATAGTACATTTTAATTAATTGTTAATTAATTTATGTTTAATTAATTAAATTTGAATTGGTAATTAATTTTAATTAATTGATTAATTGGTAATTATGTAAATTTTACTAATTTATTTTCTGTAGCGGGTTGTGGGTTTATAGGGGAATTGGGTGGGAAGCAATTAAATTATAATTAATTAAATATGTAAAATTATTTATTGGTATTTATTTAGAATTAATTATTAATTAAGTATTTGTGGGTAATTATAAAAATAATTTTTGCCAATTAATTAGATTTAATTGATTAATTGTTAATTATGTTAATTTTAATAACTTATTTTTGGTAGGGGGTTGTGGGTTTATAGGGGAATAGGGTGGGAAGTAATTTATTAATAATTAATTAAATAATTAAATTTATTTAAATTTATTTAATTGGAAATCATTGTTAAATAATTTTTAATTATTAAATAATTAATTGTTAATTTTTAATTAATTAGTATTAATAGGTGATCAATTGAAATAATTATTGTTAATTTGTAATTTTAATATATTAATTACAATATTATATAAAAATTGTAATTATTTTTAATTAATTATTAATAGATATTAATTTTTAAATTTTTAAATAATATTTGAAGTCTTTACTTTCCCTAATGTTGTATTCTCTGGAGTGGGTATAGTAATTTTAACCCCTACGCTCTCCAACGTTTTCCCTACTGTTGCACCCACTGGAGTGGGAATAGTAATTTTTACCCCTACGATATCCAACGCTTTCCCTACTGTTGCACCCACTGGAGTGGGAATAGTAATTTTTACCCCTACGCTATCCAACGCTTTCCCTACTGTTGCACTCTTTGGAGTGGGAATAGTAATTTTAACCCCTACGCTATCCAACGCTTTCCCTACTGTTGCACCCACTGGAGTGGGAATAGTAATTATAACTCCTACGCTATCCAACGCTTTCCCTACTGTTGCACTCACTGGAGTGGGAATAGTAATTTTAACCCCTACGCTATCAAACGCTTTCCCTACTGTTGCACCCACTGGAGTGGGAATAGTAAATTTAACCTCTACGCTATCCAACGTTTTCCCTATTGTTGCACCCACTGGAGTGGGAATAGTAATTTAAACCCCTACGCTATCCAACCCTTTCCCTACTGTTACACTCACTGGAGTGGGAATAGTAATGTTAACCCCTACGCTATCCAACGCTTTCCCTATGCTTGCACTCTTTGGAGTGGGAATAGTAATTTTTACAATTTTGTTATTGTACGTTAATAATATTGGCTATTATTTAATTATATTTTGTGACTCTATATATATATGTTTTAACAAATATGAATTAATTTTTTTTAAACTTTCATTAATTATTTAATTATTATAAGTTAATTTAAGTATTTTAAATATATTTTAATAATTAATTTTTAATTTAATTTAACATTGTTTTTAGTAAATTCGATATTTTTTAAAACTATATTTTAGTAAACAATATTTTTAACTCGATATTTTTTTACTTACCTGTTTGTAGATAGAAACTCGATATTTTGTCTGTCGATATTTTGTCAACGATATTCTTGATGGTCGATATTCTGTCCCTCGATATTATGTCAGTGATCCCAGATATGCATGGGCAATGCCTTTATTGGAACTGATTACATCAATAATGCACATTAGTGTGTATATCAACATAATGGGGTCGATTCCGATTCGGAAAAAAAGCGTCCGTACGATTTGTATCCGGAGCCCTGTACGTACGAATCATACCCATCCGTCCGAGTCGCGAAGTACGATCCGTATTCCATGAATCCGTCCGAATCGTCGCGATCTGTACGTATTGCAAGGCTGAAACCGTGAACCGTACGACTCGTACACATGCCGTACGACTCGTACACATGCCGTACGACCCGACGAGTACGATCCAGACCGGGGTAATTCGTATGGTCCACGTCAGGTAAGGGCGAGTCGTACGGAAAAGCACACAAACACATACACACTGTACGGTCCGTACACCCCATGATCGCAGGGGTACGCACCGTACCCCTGCGATCATGGGGTGTACGAGCCATACCCCCATTGTACGATTGGTGTATGATTGGTGTACGAGCCGTACCCCCATTGTACGATCGGTGTACGAGCCGTACCCCATGTACGATCGGTGTACGAGCCGTACCCCCATTGTACGATCGGTGTACGGGCCGTACCCCATGTACGATCGGTGTACGAGCCGTACCCCCATCGTACATGGGGTACGGCTCGTACACCGATCGTACATGGGGTACGAGCCATACACCGATCGTACATGGGGTACGGCTCGTACACCGATCGACCGATCGTACACCGATCGTACATGGGGTACGGCTCGTACACCGATCGTACACCGATCGTACACTGATCGTACATGGGGTACGGCTCGTACACCGATCGTACAATGGGGGTACGGCTCGTACACCGATCGTACACCGATCGTACACTGATCGTACATGGGGTACGGCTCGTACACCGATCGTACACCGATCGTACATGGGGTACGGCTCGTACACCGATCGTACACTGACACTGATCGTACATGGGGTACGGCTCGTACACTGATCGTACAATGGGGGTACGGCTCGTACACTGATCGTACAATGGGGGTACGGCTGCTTTTACGGCTGTTTTCAGCTCCCGTAGAAAAAGGGTCGTACGGTGCGTCCCCGACACGTATCGTACTTCCTGGGTCGTAAAAACCAGCTGCAAACCGTACAGATGTTGCGTACAGCGGGTTCCGAGGAAGAATCGTACAGAGATTAGATTCGTATGGTGTCTTGTACGACTCGTACGGAGTACGGCTCCTGGTACGAATCGTACTTCGTCGTACGTACGGGGGACGTTGCAGGGTACGATTCGTACGGGAAAAACGCTCGAACGGCTATTCGGAGCGGTTTTTCCCGAATCGGAATCGACCCCATAGTGTGTTAGCAAAATCAGCACTACATCCAGACTTTTTCAAAGATTGAAATTCCACATTTCCCAAATGAGCTGTTAAGCCAGGGCCATAACCTGCCCGGGTTTAACCTAACCTAATGTGATCTATCTGTTCAGGAATACTAAGAGAGGTGTTAGGGATGAATGAACAACTAAGATCTGACAACAGCACACATTCCAAACTTACAGCAAGAGTGATGTTCTCAGGCCATCCTACTCTGCAAGATTGTGCTGCTCATGGAATATAATTGATCATCAGTCAACCCTAAGCAAATGTCTGTGGCATTTCACTTTCATTGACTGTTTTAGCTTTCGATCTAGTTCCAAGGATAGCCTGACAAGCCATACAAAGGAAACAGAAATCAGAAGAATCTATTGAACTGAGATGCTTCATGGCATCTTCAGTGACGTTGGAGATGACTCTCAGCTGAGTGTCTAATGGCAGTAACCACATAGCCAGCATAACAAACTCTAGTCCCATTGTGGAATAACCAGGGATAAACATTATTACCACAGATGAAATGGACATACTCCTCTCAGAATCAGCATCTGTGGTACAAATTACCTGTGGGAAAATGGAAAATAAAGGGGTTTACGTAGTCGGGCGTGGAGTTTGGGATTGTAGAAGTCATCACTATCACATAGGATTTCAAAGAGAGTGTCAGCATGTTCTGGCAAGGAGTGCCCGTGAAAGTACAGATCAAGGCATGTTTAATCTTTGCTGAGGGGAGCACAATCAAAGGCATACCCACTGAACATTGGTGAGCAAATGGACAAATTCAGCAAGAGGAAAGGTTTACTTCCTGGCTGCATGGGCAACGGCAAGTGGGAAATATTCTGGTACACAGCTAGGCGGCTCTTCTCAAGGAGAGGTGCAGTTCAGTTTTGCTTTACACTAGCACTCCATTCAGTTTTCCAGAGATATCCCACAAGGAGCCAGAGAGAAGCTTGAGCAAAAAGAACCAGCCAAAACCCACAGTGGGTAACGACGGGGAACGGCGGGGAACTGGTTGTTCACCTCAGAAAGCAGTGATAGCGCCAAAGAAAAGGAAAGGCATCCTGCGGAACTCCCTCAAAAACAGCATGAAGTCATGAAGAAGGATCACGTGTTGTGCCAAGTCCAGGAGCAGGTCCAGAAATAGGTGGGATTATAGGAACAGCAGAATCAACGTCTGGCAAGACAGGTGGACACTTGCAATCCGATTAGATGGATTCAGGTGGGCAGCCCATGTTACTCAAAAGCAATGACGGTAATCAGCAGCATTTGGTAGCGGTCCTTCCGGGCCCCAGGTTAACACCAGAACCTGGGCTTCTATGCGAATTCTCAAGGGCATATTATCAAGCTCATTATCTCCGCTTTAGCTGCAGTTTCCTGCCGATAAAAGCAGCGATAATGTATCGCCCTTTCTTGATAATATGGCCCCCAGTTACTTGCAGTGCTGAAAGAAAAAATCGTCAGTCAACTATATGTTCAGAGCAGCAGGTGAGTGAGGAGTGGCTCAAATTGACCAGAAGTCTAAGAGTAAAACATCAGGCCTTTTGATCTCAGTACCAGAACCTATTTTTCGATTTTATTCTTAAAAGTGGCGCAGTTTCATTCAACTTACTTCTGCAGATTTGGTATGATATGCACAGTGAAAGTGTTAATTTATCCCTAATGCTTTGCAGAACTACTAACCTACAGAGGAAATGATGGGTGGGCCTGATTGCTTGAGAGCCACAGGAGAGCTCTAAAGCAGGGAATAAAGTCTCGCAATACCTTCTTGGTAACTGTAATGGCATCTATTTGGCTGTGGGGATAAGTTTCCACCTAGCTGGACAGCATTAAAGGCAATCACAAGTATGTATGAGTATTGCCCACATCCGGGCACTTCGATAAAATATATATTCAAATAGACAGATTAACGTAAAGGAGGGGATATGGCAGCAGGGGTGGTTTTAATCCCCTTCCCAACACTGTGGGCTTGACAAGTGGCACAAGCCTGACAGTAACTTTGAGCAACAGAAGGGAAGAAAGGTAGCAGCAGCCTGTATCATGACTTCGCTCAAGACACATGCAAGACCTTCATATGGTCTGGCAAGGTTGGGAAGCAGAACTTTTGGGGCTATCACTCTCCCACTGCTGTCCCTCCTCTGTGCCTCTTGGTCCCTTTTTTAAAAATTCAATTTAATCCATTTCCACGTTGCAGCATATGGGGCTTGTTCCTGTAACAAGACTAAGCCTATCATATAGGTACTTAATTAAACCTCTCCATGTCCTTCAGAGTGTGGGAATGGGAAAAACATCAGACCTTAAAACAGGGAAGCTGGGGATCACCATGCTATTGCAAGCACAGAGGTCTTGCATGAAACAGTATACATTGGCCTTACCCGCCTTTTTAATGGAGAGAATCAGCATGTTAAATTGGCTAAACAGTGGGCACACAAATCCCCTGCTTAATGATGCCTGTGATTAAGGGCTCATTTCCCTTTCCAGCTTCTGGATGGAGAGGTTATTGTGGTGTGCTACGTAACTTCATCAGAGGGTTTACTTTGATCTTAAAGGGTTGAACAGTTGCAATGTAACCAACTTAATTTGCACCTATAGACCATAACTTAGAAAAGATATGTTCAATGACTGACTGGCTGACTGACTGAAGTATTTATAGAACGCCCTATTGCCGAGGCGTCTTGGCGCTAGGGGAATGTGAAGGCGGAGCAGCAAAGTAAGTTAGAGTTGAGTGAAGAGCTAGGTTTTTATATTCTCCCTAAAAAGCGTACGGCAGGACTGAAGCCGAAGTTGGACGGGGAGGGAATTCCATAATTTAGCTGCTTGGAATCAAAAACGTTATCTTCCCCATCTTACTCTTTTTGTACTCTGAAGATGTACCAGTCCAGTGTTAGTAGATCTTAGACAACGCGATGGAACCTACCGAGGGAATAGAGATTGTAAATCCATTGCCCCTCCTCCATAGAGGGCATTATGAACTAGGCAGAGGGCTTTAAACTCCACCTGCCATCTCAATGGAAGACAGTGAAGTTATACTGACAGAGGTGGGGTGGTGTTTAGGTAACCTAAGTTGTACTCATGCTGCTGCATTTTGCAGTGATTGGAGTTTAAGCTGCCGTGCTCCGGAGCCTAGCTAGAGGGCATTGCAATAGTCTATTCTAGATAGCACTAAAGCTCCTACCATCGTTTTCCTCAGGGAGAAAGGAATAAAAGGAAGAATCTTCAGTAGAACCCTCAACATGAAGAAGCAGGCTGAAGCCACTTGGTTTATGTCAGTGGCAAGTGTTAAATCTTTGTCGATCAGAAAACCAAGGTTCCGATCCTTGGGCACCGCAGCCGGACAAGTTCCGGCTTCCATGGGACACCATGATTGGCTCCAAATCAATGGTTTTTTACCAAATTCTATAATCTCAGTTTTTTCAGTGTTGAGTTTTTATAAGTTGGTATTCAACCAAGACATCAATGATGTAACACAATTGCGAAACCGTTCGGCTGTCATGTCCCCGTTTTGTGTGACAGACACCACTAGCTGCATGTCATCAGCGTAGGATACGAGCGACAGGCCGTGACTTTTTATTAGTCTGGCTAAAGGGGCAACGTATAAGTTGAACATGGTCGAGAACAGGGCCGAGCCGTGGGGGACTCCACCTGGAAGAGTAAACAGTTCTGACCGAAGAACCTCCCAATGTATTATTTGATCCCTGGAGGACAGGAATGATGTTAGAAGGGCCAGAGCTTTACCACTGATACCTACGGCACGCAGCCTTCATACTAATACTCAGTAATTTTATTCAACCCATCTGGGGTATGAGAACTGCATTCAATAGAAGATAAACTTCATTCGCAGAGAATTGCCAAACCCTCCTCTTCATAGTGTGGCAGAACATTCAAGAAATAAACATCATTTATACAGAAAATAGTGCATTTCAATTTGCAAACAGATCTTTTCCTAACAGGTGTGCAGTGAATATAGGTCTTACAAATAAGGCTTGTTTATCAGTGATGGGAACGAGGGTTATGCCAACTGCATTGATCACAAACCAGAGCAAGGTATGAAGGAAACTTCAGAGGACCTTAAGGCAGGCCGTCTGGCACCGGCATGAAGTAGGCTTGCCATTAATAGTGCACTTCAACTAGGTGTCATTCTAAACTATGTGGTGCAGCTTGCACCTCTTGGGCTGTCCTAGTAATCTGGGTTCTGATCTTGAGTAATTTGGACAAATTCAGAGGATTGGAATTTTCTAGGGGCACAGGTAACAAGGTTAAGTCAGTCCCTCTTCCAGTGTCCCAACTGCCCACAATTAAAACATTATCCACCCAGGAACATCTCACTCATGCTCACAAGCCTACCCTCCACCTCTTCAGGTATCAGAGCCTCCACTCTCTGATTCCTGAGTTACCTTATTTCTTCCTATTTCCTTTATTGTTTACTTCATCTGTTGCAGTTTGTAGTGACAATTTAGAATGATCACAGTCTTTTCTAAAGCTCCTGTACTGATATCCAATGATTTGCTATACTGACCAATTCTGTTTTTATAAAGCAATGGTTCCTAAGTGGCCAATATGGTCCCTGATTCTCTCAGTGTGCCCAGTGCCTCAGATGAAGCAGCTGCCTGTCCTTCCGGCGCGGACCGACTTACACGGTCCTTTTCAATTCCAGATGCAACAACTGCGTGGATTTCAATTGATTCCTGGAAGACTTTGTCCCGGGCATCTGCCTTACTGCCATATCATTTAATTAATTTTGACTTAACTCATGTATCACATACTTCCCAGGTTTAAATCACCTAGTTCCTTGCTGCACCCCCTAATTTAGACGCTACTCACAGCTCACACCGCTGATTCCATTACTACTAATTAACACTGAAACGCTGGCCAGGGCCAGTAGTCCTAATTCTCCTTGCTCACATACGATCTGTCCTGATGATGATCTCAACTCAGTGAGATCAAAACGCTGTTGACTCCCTACAACAAGAGACTCCATGTACTGTTAAAAGTTGTCATTTAGAAGTCTCTATTTTCTGTTGTCAATGCGATGTATATATTTCAAGTCACCCTCACTCACCACATCACGCTTGTTGTCACTTTTTTGTGAGCACTTGAGCTATATTTTCATATTTTAAAAAAATAATAAATAAAATATGTGTTACATAACTCCTTTCAGTCCCTGTTAAGTAACTTCCTTATTGCTCCTTCTGGCATTAATTACCCTATAGATCTACTTAAACTATAGGCTTACCTACTGTGGGGAAAGTTAGAGACTTATTTTAGTGCACATAACCGGAAGTTCAACTCCCAATAACTACCAGAGGGGAAAAAACCCTGATTTATCAATCAATATACAATGGGTCAGTCAAATGACTGTACATCGGTAGGAGTTCAGCAAAACACTTTAAATAATCTTACACAAATTACATGTTTTTCAATACAAAACATCCATTGGATATGTTCAGTTGCTAATCATTTATTCTTTCATCTTCTGTTTCACATTCTATTAAGAACCGTAGACAACGCGTTTCTTTCTCTAGGACTTCTTGAGGGTTCTCAAAGTGAGGTGAGTCGCGCAGGTGTATGGGATGTTATTTGGCATGACTCACTTCAAATAACATCCCAGAACCCGGCACCTGGAGAAACGTGGAATTCTGTCCTTTAACTATTGGTCGTCCCCAACTGGAGTGGAGCTTTCAATTTGAATACTGCATATGATGACGTATTTCACATGCTTTTACAGTATTAGTTCGTAATACTCCTTTTACTCTACGCACTTTTTATAATAACAAGTCTTGCAATTGTGGCAATTCATTTCTCTTGCATGAGAAGGAAGACTGCTCAATAAATAATACCTTTTATTGAAAACGCCCGTCTCTCTATTCTCTGCATACTAGTGAAAGTAATTCTGCCCAACTGACTGAGTGAAATAGCTGTCTATTGTTTCACACGACTCTAGAAATTGACTCTTATTCTGAGGAGCAAAGTTGTCATGTTAATGCGGTTGTTGGAAAACTGAATCCCTTCTTGTCTGAGCCAGGGAAGCTGATCACTTCCTATTCAGTCAAGAAAGTTTCCAGTGACCTCTGAGCTAGCTGGTACAAACCCAATTAAGTCTAACATAGTCAGTAGCGACCCAGGAGACCGCACTCCTACGTCTACAATGCTGTTTATGTTATTCCAATGCGCAGGGCCTATAGGGAAAATAGGAACTACACTACATGGCGCCCAATGTTTGGTAAGGCGATAAAACTAACGCAAGACGTTAGAGTAACTCAGTCGTGCTTTTTCACACAGACCCTTTCTCCCGTAAATACTCTAATAGACGTCTGGAGTGGGTGAAAGGTTAAAATCCGCCCGAACTTAGTAGGAAGAGATTCCTATGTAGAGCTTCTGGTTTATTCAACGTTGAAGGATACAGTGTTCCAAAATATTGTGCACCTAATCTTTGTCTCCTTGAAGACCTACTCTGCAAAACTTTCATTTATACAATGTCAGTACAAAACGACGGGAACGCTGATGCCGCAGTAAATGCGACTCAGCGGGAATGCGATGAAACAGGAATTTATCCACCGGGTGCAAATATCATCCCGGCAAACATAAGAAAAACTATAACGTTAAAACTTATAGAAAACGGACTGACCTCACGAGGTGGTACCGTCATTTTCGTGATAGAGGCACACGAATATCGGCAGACAGAGGTATTCTATTCATGGATAAACTTTCCAGCGGCAAATGCTACAACACACAAATTCAACTATTACAAAATAGAGGAACCACCGGATGAGTACGCTCCTTTTGAGGAGATTGAAATCCCATTAAAATACCAAGAGCACCTGCTCTGGTTTAAAGGCGCCCTAAAACATAATGATCACATTACCAGGCTCGGTCCACTAGGTAGACCAGGAGCAACGTGGCCGGTTCTAGCCAGCTACACACCACATCCAGACATTGATAAAATGTCAAAAGAAGAGCTGCTAGCACAGCTAAAAACATTAATTAAAATACATAGACAGTTAGTCCAATATGTAATGCGGACTGCAACAGTCCAAACAGCTGTTAATGTTCCACAGCTGACCCCTCATCAGGGGAACACAAATAAAATTACACCACAGAACATACAATCATGTCTTGGTAAAACACCCATAAAACGGGAACAAATTCCTTTCTGGTTAGCACAGAAAATTACTCAAATAGAGGCAGTATTCCCAAATACTACCCCTATTGAGAAACACAGAATTCTGACCATCTGCCTTCCAATGGGGGTCGCACCACACGTGGAGGACTGTGACACTTGGGGTACAGTCTTTGCTTCCATTTACACAAAAACACATGGTGTTCCGTCTATGGCGGTAATACCAGATGTGCTAAAACAATTCAGAATGAATACGGTCCAAAACCTGCTTTAACTCTTGGTATGAAATTACTGAAAGACTTCAAGCAGGTCTCGGCTATATTACTAGCCAATATAAAAGGAGAAGCAGCATCTGTGGCGATCCGCCAGTAATTGAAAGAAACAGATATAACAGATCAACCAATTGAGCTTGCCAGAATTATAGAAAAATGCTATGAAGAATTAGGAAGAGATAGTTTAGGTGGGAAACCAGTAAAACCCCAACTACTCGAAAATCCTGAAAAATTATTTATTAAAAATAATCAAAATATTCCAAAGAAAAATTGGGATGAAAATAAACAGTCCACTCCCAAGGAAAAGGTTTTCCAGTCCAGAGGAAGGCCTCCTCGACGGAGGGAAAGAACTCCGACTCGAGAACACCAGTCTCCCCAGAGGGAGCACTCTGAGAAAAGATATAACCTTAGAAATAGGGATAACTTGAAAAAGCCTGATAGATATCAAAGTATTGATACACGTCCCTCTCGATCTTTTTCGCAGAAATCGGAAAGAAGAGGACGGTCAGACCCAGGAGAGCACACCAAGTCCAAAGACAAGGAACCTGCTCAAAGTAAAAAATTACAATTTCCAAGAAAGAAGGTAGCCAGTATTAGAGTAATCGAACATGCCGAGAATACTGAGGACACAGCTGAAAAATGGAGAGTGGGCACAGACAATGCTAGACAGTGCAGCAGAAATCAGCATAGCTCGCAAGATCCTGATGAGTCATCTGGAGACAGTGGACACAAATGAATACATTCAGGTAGAAACTGCAGACACCAGAGTTAGCGAACCTCATAAGATATACGAAATTACACTGCGTATAGAGGGAGATAAGACTAGAAAAATAAAGGGTCTATTTTGAAATAACCTCTCAAAAGGCTATGACATCTTGTTAGCTGAGAAAGATTGGCCCCCGGAGTTTGTCAGGAAGTGCCCTCATGGCGAAGAAATGATTATGCCTGCCTTCTCAAATCACATTCCAATTCACACTAAATATGTATATGCAAGTAAATGGGCAGTAGCCCAGGCACCAGCATTAAATAAAAATAATGTAGGATGGGATGAGGACTCTCCTCCTCACAAAATCCAGTTAAAAAGTCAACCTACTGCACAAAGGCAGTACCCTATTAAGCAAGAAGCTAAAAAACAAGTCAGGGAGATTTTAGATCAACTTGAATACTAGGGGGTGATTGAAACATGCACCTCTCAAATGAACAATCCTTTGTTTCCTGTCTCTAAACCAGACGATTCATATTGTCTAGTCCTGGACTACAGACACCTTAACTCGTGTTGCAAAACCTTTGCGGTACAGAACTCGCACAGTGCGGCACTGATGAATAACATAGTTCGGAAAAAATACAAAACAACATTAGACATATATAATGGATTCTTTTGTCAAAATATTTCACCAGAAAGCAGGTACTTGACCTCTTCTCAATAATGGGGTCACAGAAAATTTCTGTAGGCTCCCACAGGGGTTCAAGAATAGCCCGGGATTATTTTCAGCCAGAGTAACAGAGTTACTACAGATATATGATGATGAGGCATTATCTTATGTCGATGACATCTATCTCACAGACGACGACTTGGAGACTCACTTGAAAAGAGTGAACACCATAATACTTGGGTTCGCAGCAGAGGGTTACAAATTCAACTTTAAAAAGTCTCGAATTGCCCATCTAACAGTACTATTTTTAGGTTACGAATTATCAAGTGAAGGAAAAAGCCTGGCGGACAACTTCTTAGAGAAGTGCGCTGTACTCCAAGCACCGAAAATGCTGAAGAACTTACAATCGATTCTAGGCTTCCTGAATTTCGGAAGAATTTACATACTAAACTACGCAGAGAGGATCAAACCTCTCTACGAATTAATTAAACCTGATTTTAAACCAATCAACTGGACTCAAAAACACACAGAAATTTTGAGATCACTGCAAACAGACATGTTAGCAAAAACAAAATTAGAAACACGTGACAATACACGAAATCTTGTAATCCGAGTCATCCCAGGAAGATGCGGATTCACGTGCCTAACCTCTAATGAGGGAGAAACGGTACCAATAGCTTACAAATCTCATTTGTACACACAAGCAGAAAAAACATTCAGTCTCACAGAAAATACTGTGAAGGCAGTGCAAACTGCTTTAGCGAAAGAACGAGAACTAGCACACGGCAAAAGGATCACTGTCCTCACAGCAGAATCCGCCTTCGAGGCGCTATTCAGCCCAGTAAACCTGCCTACAGTGTCACTGGATCCGAAATGGATACAGTGGGAAAATTCTCTTGCTGCAGAAGACGTGAAATACTATTTCGCCCGCACATGAAAAAACTGAATGATTTAAATTATGAAAAAGAATATCCTCTGCCAATCGAAATTCTCCCTCTAGAACAGTACTCCTGTATAATCTATACAGACAGATTTGTACAGCATTACAATGTAGAAAATAAATCCTACGATGCAGCCTGTGCGATTGTTAAAGGTCGCTGGCTCTGCGGTAAATTCAGACCGAAAATAACAAAAACTGAATCACTGAGAAAATGTTCGGCTCAGCGAGCTGAAATCAGATCTTTAAAGATGGCGCTTGAAAATGCCGAACGTGAATTCCCGACACTAATCGTGTGCGATTCGCATTTTTGCGTCAACTCCTACAATAATGATTTGCAGAACTGGATTCAAAATGATTACAAAGATGACACAGGTGCCACAATCAAGCATAAAATGCTTTGGAAACAAGTAGTTCTTTTACAGAAAGAACTACAAAAGACTCACGTGATGCACACTCTGAGTCATCAACGTGATGGCGTTCACGTTGCAGGGAATTCATTGGCTAATACAGCCATAGCGGAATCAAGTAAATCGGCTTCTGTAGCCACAAAAAAAGCGTACAAAAAAATACATAGACGGGGAAACCATGCTGGCAGTAAAAACATCCTTAAAAGGCAACTGTGCAGCACTACCTGTGAACTATCCACTCAATTATACATACGTAATTGATGCAAACTCCGTTCCTTTTGCTCGAATCCCTGGAGTGGGGGATAGGGTAATTCCAAACACGAATCTGAGAATCTTTTTAATAGCAGACGCACACATGGGATTGGGTCCAAGGCACAAAAAAAATCAAAGAATCTCTAACAGAATTACAATCAGAGTACTGGTAGCCGGTGATGAGCGTGCAACCTCCAATATTTGCAAAAAACTGTCAAGACTGCAGCAGAGATCGCAGTTGTGAACCGGACCGGTCCAGCCTGTAGCCCAGATACCCTTTATCGACAGGGTAATGCTGTCTATATGCAATCCAGCGTCCTATTAAATGTTTAAGACTACATTCACTTTAAAAATGTGGCCCCAGCACTCGGCTGACGCCAAAACTGTTCTAAAAGATCTGCGAGTCTTTATCGGCACATACGCAATTGCCATGCTTCATTCTGACCAGGGTCCTGCTTTTAGCTCTCAAGCTTATAAGGAGGCCATGACCAGTATGGGCATTGGATTGCGATTCTCTTGTCCATTCCACCCTGAGGGGAACAGTGTAGTGGAAAGAAAAAACCGAGACATAAAGCAATCTATAACAGCAAAGGTATTAGGTTTGGGTGATGGGTGGGTCAAACATTTTACAAGTGTCCAACATAGTCTTAATAATTTGCCAAGAAATTCTCTAAAAGGTTTCAGCCCGTACAAACTATTGTTCGGAACTAGAATGTATATTCAGGATCTTGATAGTCAGGCTTCAGTGGTAAAAGATAAAAATAAAGACTTCGACATCAAAGATCGTTTGGCTGTTTTACAGGACTTGAATGATACGAGAAGTGTGGCTCACTAGGTTGGCATCTTGTAAGTGAGGAACCTGGTGGGGCACCCCCTCCACTGCATGCGTTCAGCAAAGCAATGAATGTGAGGGACCATGTGGTTCGATCTCTCTTACCCATGAAGCCAGTGGTGGAACAGACTACTCTTTGGGACCTTCCCCCCGTCACGGGTCACACAAAGTGTGGATCATGTCGTGCATGTCCCTTAACAAAAGAATGCACCACATTCAGTCACAATAACAAAACGCACATTCTAAAACAACACAGCAACTGCAATACTACAGGGGTTATTTACGCGATCATATGCCCTTGTGGATTCTTATATGTAGGCCAAACTACACAAAGAGTGAAATGCAGAATCCTCCAGCATTGCAGTCGCATTAGATGCAAAACACCAGGAGCACCACTGGTTGACCATTTCACCACGTTTGGCCATGATTGTAACAGCCTTAGGTGGTGGGTGATTGAGAAGGTTGCTGCGCACGCACGCGGTGGTGACTTTGGGAATATACTTAGTCTGAGAGAATGTAAATGGATATATTCACTTAACACTGTAAACCAAAGACTTAACGAACAGGAGGAAATAAATAGACAGGTATCTCTCCTGAAAGTTTAGTTCACCATAACAGCTAAATAGTGCTCAACTAGACATCAGAAGCAATACCAGCTTGTTGCAATAGTTTTAATCATGTGTTGACCAATTAGCAGACCTGAGTGGCGTTCATTGTATCACTATGTATCCCATGAAGGTTTAGTTCATCACGTCAGCATAGTAATGCTGAACCAGACGTTACAAATTTAAACATGTGTTGAATTAACTGCAGACTTGTATGTCGTGTATTGTATTACTATGCATCTGTAGGTTACTTATTGCACAATATGTAAAACTGTACCATATCTTGAAATGTTAAAAATTGTAATGTCTCATATGGAACATGCTTTATATGCTGAATTCCAAATGGATTATGCTCTTGTATTTTGTACATATGAATAAGATAATTGCCGGTCCCAACTCAAAATGGCCGACATATTTTGGGTAATCATGTATCCCTTAAACAAAATGCAACCACGTATCTTCAACAAGCTGTTTATTACCATGGAGTGTGCGCTCTAGTTTTAAATAAACATAGAACACGGAACTGAATAGACTTCAGGTTGAAGTCCCGTTATGCCGTTTGGATTTGGTCCATTTCCTTCATAGTCCGTCTTCTCTTTCCATGACGGACGATAAACAAACCCGGAATTAAACGCCGAGTTGTGCTGCGGGACGGGTGAGTGCGGCAGGCAACCGCTTTCATACCTATTAAGAGTTTACAATCGATCCAACTCCCATTGGAAGCGCATACTGAGACGCGCCAAACGCCGAGCTGTCCTGGGCGACGGGTGAGTGCGGCAGGCAACCGCCTTCTTACCGGTTAGAGTTTAGAATTGATCCGAATCCCATAGGCAGCGCATACCGAAGGGCGGTTGTACACTACTCCATTGGACTTCGTCTTCACCCACAAAACTGGCAGAGTGAAGGGGCCGTTTGGAAACCTAAATGGGTAAGACTCAATAGAATATCCTTACTTACACACTAAGGATGACTGCACGTTTTTATTATTCATTCCTCATGAGCCCCCCCCCCCTTTTTCATCCACTTGTAAATAGGACCTGACTAAATTCCAGAAAAATTGAGGAAGCAGAGATTTAATACCTGCACGATTGGATCCAACTTATAACCTAGACCCTCCTTGTGAATAAGGTAATTTTACGTAATCAGGAGGTACTATGAGTTAATTATAATCATTATAGGATTGGTCCAGTGACCAATTTTGTCATATATCTTTTAGGTAGTAATTTCCTATCTCTGGGTGTGAGACTGAAAATACCCCCCTGCCACCTACATTGATTAGGTAAGCCAAAACTTCATTTATAGCTAATATTATCGTTTTGGCTATGCAACAGCCTTATATATTTATATATATATAAAATTAATTTGTTTCAGGGCTTCTGCTACTCTTCTGGCTGCCCACACTAATAGTCCTGATGAAGCCTCGCAGGCTAAGGTTTAATTTTCCTAAGGCCTAAAAGACGAGTCGAAACGTCGACGCCATAGAATCTTTGTCCTGGACGTTGTTATACATTTTGTGTGCAATGTAATGTTGGAAGCACTGTCTCCAAAAAAAATGGTTTGAATTTATCACACGCCAGGCCGTCTGTAAATTATACATTGTGTAAATTCATTGTTTAGATATCCAAATTTGAAGTACTCTTCATTCTATGCTTTCTCTATATCTTTCTATTCTAGCACGCTATATTCAGTTTCTTGCACATATTCCAGTTTGGGCAACCAAATTCTCTTTCTATATATTGAAGTAGCCACAAATGCAATGAATTAAAATTGCCCTGGTTTCATAATTACTGCTGTTGCTTTTTTTGATTTGATTTTATACAAATTATCATTGAATGTACTTGGGCTGATTCACTGTACATGCCCCATGACTAAGAAAAGGTGTTTATTGTTTAAGTAGAAATAATTGTCTGAGACCATTGTCTTTGAATAGCACTGGTTAGAGCAGGCAGACCCTGAAGCAGAGGTCAGACCCGGGACCAGGGTTCAATTCCCGACGCGGCAGTGTGTTGAGCTCAAATGTCCACGGACTCGATAATTCTCGCTTTGGTGCCTGACCTAATCATGGGTTCACACTCTGCAACTCTGGGCATTAAGCTTGCTTAATCTCCACAACGTCCCCCCCACGGCTGGATGCCTGGCTTTCACCTTGGGGATGCCCTGTAGGGGCTATCTCACAGGGAAAAACCAGGACGGGTTCCCAAGGCAAGCGCGGAGATACCCCTTCGGGGGTCGATTCTGGCGCTATATAAGAAACATAATAATAATAATAATAATAATAATAATAATAACAAGAAAATCCTTAAGACACATAAAGTTAAAACAACAGCCAACTACCACTGAAGACACACCACTTGTCCCAGGAAGACCTGTCTGGTTTCCAAATATTGGGTATCTGGTCAGAGAAAAAATAGCAGTGAAGAAGGAATTTGGGCCTTCTTACAGAAAAGCAGTACCTGTCTTAAGTATCAACGGAACAAGATCAGTAGTACTACCGCCCCTTGCTGGTAAAAAGGAGAACCGAGTTGTATCCATCGACCTGGTGAAACCACAAGTATGTGGCCTATAATCAACAGCAGGCCCAGTGGACTCACAAGAAATAACAAAATACCCAAATTTGCAACAATCCAAGAGGTTCAAACTGAAAGACTAATCACATTTGATAAACCTGCAGTGCACAGAGAAGGACTATGCAATAATGCCATGGAACTTGTGCCTCTGGAAACACAAATTGAAACAGTTCGTCGTGAAACACCAGTCTTCAATGATGTGGCATCAGAATGTGCTAATGAAAAGCAAATGGAGAAAACAATTCCAACAATCGACAGAACTGCCTCTGGCTACTTCATCAATTTCGATAACTTTTCTGAAGATCAAAGCGACCCTGAAGTAACGCCAGAAACAAAAACATTTAAAGAAAAGGCAACAGAATTCTTTCATCAACTCAAATAAACCTATCTAATTTCTCCATAGTTAGAGTTTTGGTTTGGGCTAGGTGTATTTTTCCTCCTGCTTTGGCTCATCATGGTACTTTGTTTGGGAAAATTCATTGAGGGAAAATACAGTTCAATGGACACAGCAAGTCAGAACATCAACTTAGTTCTGAAACCACACAGATCATCCCACATCAAGAAACGAGAACTATCATCAGTGAATGTCACAGCCATTCCAATACCCGGCGGGGTAGTTTGGGACAAGACTGACTATGAAATATATGGCCCGGTTGAGATCTTGAAATATCCTCACCAGTTCAAGGTTTCATTAAGTGACTTTGTAAAACCAAGTACATTCTCTGATGATTGGGAATTTGAAATTATATATAATATGATGTTGGATTTAGTGTTGGCAGCAAAATTTACAGAACATGAATACTTGCAAGGTTCATCTAATTATGAACAGATGTACTGCTTTTCACATTACGCAGACCACTTTTTGCATAAATCTGCTCAACCTAGGAATGTTTTTAAATATAACCAATGGGAACATTGTGCTACACCACCTAAAAGCAGTTCAAAAACGTTTTATGAGAAATTCCAATACTTCTCAGGATTTAACACAAGTAATGCTGAAACATTCTATTATAAACTGTTGGATAAAACAGGGACGAAAACCATGCTGACAAATACTAAATTGATATATTCAGAAACATTTCATGAAAAAATTATTATATTTGGTTTTGATTTCTGGAAAAAAAACATTGAAACAAAAACAATCTGGGGTACAAAAGATTGGCAGGTACAAGGCCTAGAAGTATTATTTTGAGCCTGCATGATCCCAGAACAAATAATGTTCTTTAATGACACAATTCCCCAAACAACCTGTCTTGGCCTAGCTAAGATTAAGGACCTTAACAAACCGTCTATTCCAAAGCCAATACCTGATAATGCTACCACAGATATTGAAATAGGCGTATCACAAGTTTTACATGAAAACAGAACACATCCGGATTGGAAAAAATGGTTAATCTGGCCAACAGACACTAATAACTGTCAAGATAGATTCCTGAACAAAACACAGGTGTTAACATTGACCAGACCAGACCCTAGATACTCCCAGAGACAACATCCAGGGATAGTAACAACATACAGTGTAGGGAAACTCTGCCTCGAATGGCTAGAAACATCCACACTGGCAGAAATTAAGCAACACTTAACTTTACTTAAAGATGGTGCTGACTTGCGTGATTTCATTATGGGACCACGCAAACAGCGTCAAAAACGTTTCATAGCGGCAAGCATATATGCGGCATACAACGAGGCTTGGAAAGAAACTCAAATTGAAACAGCCGAAAAAATACGAGAAATTGATCGTATTAATTTGGAAAAAACACTTTCTGTTGTGGACAATGGGTTAATGACTCTGTCCTCCAGAATATATTCACTGGACAGTATTGTATCATCTGCTATCGATATAAAAGACAAAGACTTGCTAATGTTACAACATGGCCAGTCCCAATTACGTTCTATTGTACAGCTAGGCTGGACGTTGCAAAATCTTTGTTTGGGCTATGTGCCATGGCGTCTAATCAATACAACGTCATTGTTTTCCATCTTTAACCTTACTGATAAACAAATCAGTTTGGCACAGAAAGGAGCAGACTATACAATCCTGAGCATCGAAAAACTTGAGAGATTACCATTGACAATGTCAGAAAGACCTGTCATTGAATGGATAATACACAGGATTATCACAATTCCGATAACAACTTTCCAATTGAAAAATTGCCTTGAGTATATACCGGCAGGCCAGTATGAAAGGTTGGGTAAAGGGTACATTAAGTCATCATGGAAATTACCATATACACACACATGCTACAGTGACAACAACAAAAATGTATTTCTTAGTGGTGAAAATTGCAAACATTCACTAAGCGGTATACTTTTGTGCCAGGGTATTAATTTACATGGGGCCTGTGAAGGGACATCAAACAACCTTTCATGCCACCAACACGTCACACCTGCAACGCAAATAGAGCCTTTCTTTAAGCAACTTTCTAATGGGAGTTACATTCTAATAACGGATCACAGCTGTTGTGGCTTGGTGCCAGGGAAAGCATATCTCGTAAGCGTGACTTCCATGGTCACTTGCTGTATGCAAGCATTGTATCCAAACGGCCCTGGAGATTCCGAGACGCCGATTTGGCCTCCTTTGAAAATCTCTTCTATACGAATTGATACTTTAAGCAGAATGAAGTCTGTGCTTTTGCAGACAACAGTGCCCATCACGTCATCAAAAGAGACGTATGATCTCCAAGTTGCAAGGACAACATCGGAGATACATGAGCTTTTATCAACAAATTGCCCCGTGCATTTCACAGAAATGCTTAGCCAAATCCTAAATATGTCGGATGCCGTAGGTATCTCGAAGGTATTTAAGACGATTTTTTCGGGACTGCTAACACCATTCAAAGCAGTTCTAGGCATTATTCCAAATTTTGTCCATTCGGTCTTTGGCGGCCTACCACTACTTTTGGGACTCGTAGCAGGCATTTTATTTTTGACCCTCCTGCTCCGATATGGCAAGCCAAAACACAGACATGACTCCGGCAAGGATGGAAGAAACGATCCTAGCAATACGCTACCCGGACCGCATAACTAAGGTCCTTGGATTGGCCTGGCTGAGAGATCTGAACATGATCTGGTTTCTTTCATTCAGACCTATATGGCAGACCTGCATCTTACCTGTGCTTCGATGTATGCTATGCGGAGAAGAATGCGTGTTAGACACCTTCTGCACTACCATCAGCAGTACCAATGGATATCGATACTTTGCTAAGTCCTGTAACGGCTCACGCATCGTGTTGTCCCCAGCGGCTACCAATCCTGAGGACGGCATTCGTTGAGACTCCTGTGCTACGACTAGGTGGCGGCAGTGAAGCAATAAATGAAAGCAGCATCACCCAGGTACGACCTTCTGTGAGCATTGCTGATCCAAACATCGATGATAGCAATCATTCTCACAACTGCCAGGTTACTGCACTATCGAATCTGGTAGAACTGTCACCTGAATATGTAGACCTATTCTTTGCGAGCCTGTCTGATATGATGTTCTCCCCTGAACAGAAACAATGAATTTTGGAAAACAATCCGGCGCACAGCGTTCCCATGAACTCTGAATTCGGCCTTCAGTTTTGATCAACAAAAACAACTGAAAAGCGTTTGGAACTTTATTTTTCCGCTCCCCATGAATGATTTTTTTTTAATCAGACATTTTTTCAAAATATTTACTTTTTTTCTGGCACACATACTTTGCTTAATGTAGAACTATTCATAAAGAACAGAGCTTCTATTTTTAGTAGACCTAGAGACAAAAAACTTTACCTCGGCCTCTAGCACATTTTACAGCAATTGTATTTATATGTGATGAAATAGTCTCGCCCTTCTTTTCTGTATTAAGAGACATTTCATGTGTAAATTTTTCGCAAAATCTTTCAAACTGATTACATATGCAATAATTTTTTTAATGATTACTATGCTTAGAAAAACTTACAGTACCTGTATTCTCATGTATTTCATATACGCCATTTCAAATGCGATATGTATTTTGGGATGGGTAGGAATACACGCGCCTCCTATTTGCTTTAGTTTAAGTAATTTGATGGACATAAATTCGTGGAGTGGGTGTTGTGTTCTATCTAGGACCCCGATCAGTATTATGACCTCATGCCCCTATACAGCTATAATCAATTGATATCCCTATAATGGCATAAAAGATCAGAGCCATATTTCAGTAACTCGTCGCTGCAGCTCATTACAGTACATGACACAGCAGAAGCCACTTCCTTAGATTCCTAGATAACACACCAAGTTCTTTCGACGGCTCAAACCCCCAGCAACCTGGGAAAGCCCCGCTTGCTTTGTTTTGATTAGTAATAGAACTCTAACGAGCACTGTAAGAACGACCAGTTCTTAGTGACATCTTTATTGACGTCTTATGTCCAAAAACTTACGTCAAACTCGGCACCTTTAAGGTATAAATAATACCGACGTTGCCTTAAGTAAACACGGCGGTGGTGGTGAAAACTGGAGCAGAACAGCTGTCCCATGCAGAGAGCCCAGCAGATGTGAGAAGCCCAAGGACGCTGCCCCTCCTCCCTGACGCGCTGAGAAAGATGCTGTCTTTTCTATTGCCGAGAAAATCCAGCTCCGGCGTTTCCAGCCTACCCTTGCGGGTGACTGGAATATCGAGTCCTGAGAGGAGATACCAGACCTCCAACATTCTATTCCAGAGGTACGGTGCTGACTAAACCCTTAGAGAGAATTCTTGAAGCAAACCCTTGGCAAAACCAACTTAACTTAAACTGCTACTTACTTACTCCCTCCCACGTATTAGGCTTAGGTCAGGTACACTGGGGTAGGCGTAGTTAGAAGCACCAGTTGAGTATGTTAGCCGAATGTATATATGAATGTATATATTTTATTCATTTTAACCATCTTATGGCTAAGAAACCATATCCATGCTTTTACAGTATTATTTCGTAATACTCCTTTTACTGTACGCACTTTTTATAATAACAAGTCTTGCAATTGTGGCAATTCATTTCTCTTGCATGAGAAGGAAGACTGCTCAATAAATAATACCTTTTATTGAAAACGCCCGTCTCTCTATTCTCTGCATACTAGTGAAAGTAATTCTGCAAGCTTGCCACCCGGAAGCACCACTAACTGATCCGCGCCACCAAGAAAACTGCATTCAAGGACAGGCTGGACAACAACGCACACAACTGCAAGGAACTCTTCAACATCGTGAAAGAGCTCTCCAACCCCAACGCCGGAAACAACGACATCACCCCTTCGCAAGACTCTGCAACTCCCTCCTCTCCTACTTCCACAACAAGATCGCGGACATACACAACAGCTTCAGCACTCAACCGACGCACGCCACGACCGCACCAACGCCTCCCACCACCACCCTCCGCGCCTGGACTCCGATCAGCATCGAAGACACCGTCCGCATGATGAACTCCATCCACTCCGGATCTCCGACCGACCCCTGCCCTCACCACGTCTTCAACAAGGCCGACGCTGTCATCGCACCCCACCTACGGGACATCATCAACAACTCCTTTGACACCGCCACCTTCCCGGAGAGCTGGAAGCATGCCGAACTCAGCGCTCTACTAAAGAAACCAACAGCGGACCCCACCGAACTCAAGAATTACCGCCCCATCTCGCTCCTCCCGTTTCCAGCCAAAGTCATCGAGAAGACCGTCAACAAACAGCTGGCCGCCTTCCTCGAGACAAATGGATCCCTCGAACCCTCACAGTCTGGCTTCCGAGCCAACCACAGCACCGAGACCGCCCTCATCAAAGCCACCGACGACATCCGAGCCCTGATGGACAACGGAGAAACAGCGGCCCTCATCCTCCTAGACCTCTCCGCGGCATTCGACACTGTCTGCCACCGCACCCTAGTGCAGCGCCTCAGCAACGTCGGAATCCAGGAGAAGGCACTGGAATGGATCATCTCCTTCCTCGACGGAAGAACACAGAGAGTCCGACTACCACCGTACAAGTCAGAGGCCACCGAAATCATCTGCGGCGTCCCTCAAGGATCCTCGCTGAGCCCCACCCTCTTCAACGTCTACATGAGCCCCCTCGCGGCCATCGCACGCCAGCACAACCTCAACATCATCTCCTACGCCGACGACACCCAGCTGATCCTCTCCCTGACCAACGACCCTGCCGCCGCCAGAGCCAACCTTCACGAAGGGATGAAAGACGTAGCCAAGTGGATGACAACCAGCCGCCTGAAACTGAACTCGGACAAGACGGAAGTCCTCATCCTGGGCTCCTCGCCCTCCGCCTGGGACGACTCCTGGTGGCCCCCCGCCCTGGGCACTGCACCCAAACCGACAGACCACGCACGCAACCTGGGCTTCATCCTGGACTCCTCCCTCTCCATGACCAGACAGGTCAACGCCGTCTCCTCGTCGTGCTTCAACATCCTGCGCATGCTACGTAAGATCTTCCGGTGGATCCCCACCGAGACCAGGAAGACGGTCACCCAGGCCCTCGTCACCAGCCGACTGGACTACGGCAACGCCCTCTACGCCGGAACCACCGCCAAGCTCCAGAAGAGACTCCAGCGGATCCAGAACGCCTCGGCCAGACTCATCCTTGACATCCCACGACACAGCCACATCTCCGGACATCTGAGAGACCTGCATTGGCTCCCCGTCAACAAAAGAATCACCTTCCGTCTCCTCACCCACGCACACAAAGCCCTACACGATCAAGGCCCGAGCTACCTCAACAACCGCATCAACTTCTACGCTCCCAAACGCCACCTCCGATCAGCCAGTCACGCCCTCGCCGCCGTCCCCCGCATCCGGAGAACGACAACAGGAGGAAGGTCCTTCTCCTACCTGGCCGCCAAGACCTGGAACTCCCTCCCTCCCGACCTGCGCCTGACCCAAGACCACCTCTCCTTCAGGAAGAAGCTCAAGACCTGGCTGTTCGAGCAGTAGCAGCACCCCCCCCCCCCCCCAAGCGCCTTGAGACCCTCCGGGTAAGTAGTGCGCTCTGTAAATGTCTTTGATTGATTGATTGATTGACAACTGACTGAGTGAAATAGCTGTCTATTGTTTCACACGACTCTAGAGATGGACTATTATTCTGAGGAGCAAAGTTGTCATGTTAATGCGGTTGTTGGAAAACTGAATCCCTTCTTGTCTGAGCCAGGGAAGCTGATCACTTCCTATTCAGTCAAGAAAGTTTCCAGTGAGCTCTGAGCTAGCTGGTACAAACCCAATTAAGTCTAACATAGTCAGTAGCGACCCAGGAGACCGCACTCCTACGTCTACAATGCTGTTTATGTTATTCCAATGCGCAGGGCCTATAGGGAAAATAGGAACTACACTACATAGCGCCCAACGTTTGGTAAGGCGATAAAACTAACGCAAGACGTTAGAGTAACTCAGACGTGCTTTTTCACACAGACCCTTTCTCCCGTAAATACTCTAATAGACGTCTGGAGTGGGTAAAAGGTTAAAATCTGCCCGAACTTAGTAGGAAGAGATTCCTATGTAGAGCTTCTGGTTTATTCAACGTTGAAGGATACAGTGTTCCAAAATAGTGTGCACCTAATCTTTGTCTCCTTGAAGACCTACTATGCAAAACTTTCATTTATACAATGTCAGTAGAAAATGACGGGAACGCTGATGCCGCAGTAAATGGTACTCAGCGGGAATCTGTAGCATGTTTGCTAACAAAAAGCAAATAAATGAGTACTGCGACATAAACTACCAAAGCTTTGCCATCACAGAGTTATTAAGCATATAATGCTAACACTCCTAGAATTTGCATTATTTTTATACATTTTCTTCACATGGGTAAAGGAGGGAGTCAGATGATTAAGAGTGACACTTTTGATCAGGATCAGAGGCAAATGCCACTAATTCTGAAGAGAACATTTTCAAAATACCTTGAGAAGGAGATAAATATCAAAGCCTCTGCTGAGATTCTAAATTTCTGGCCTACAAGTGCCAAAACAAAATGAGACTTAGGCTCTTGTGGATGAGAAGACTTGCACATCTTGGTGCAACAGTGAGTACGCTGTAAATTAGGTTTCAAAACAACAAGAGTGATGCATCAGGCCAGGGATAATATAATAGGCATAACACTATTTGTATTACATCAGTATAGTTAATGTTGAGGTACATTTGCACTGGTTCTCCTTGAGAGTCATCTCCACTAACTTATCCAGTTTTGGGAACCATATATGCTCCCTCAGTGCTCTTTTGCTGCCACAATTTCTCTATATTCCTCAAGAGTGATGTCTAACACTAGTCTTCTTAGGCTTCTGGAAAGTGTAATACTGGACCCCCCTCGGAAGGAGTCCCTCTTTGGTCACTCCCAACTATTTATGTACATTGTGTACATTGTCAAAAGCCCTGATTTACTCTTCATCCATTTCTTAGTCTCTTTCATGCTTGCATTTTGTGTTTTTTTCAGTTGTTCAAATGCCTTAAGCCTTCTAGCTTCATTTTTCACTGCTATGACTTGTTGTAAGGACTTGGCCTTTGGTATATTTGTTTTTACAAGGAAATGAAAGTTTTGACATGTTTGTTTTTACAAGGAAATGCAGGTATTCCTCGGCTACTCAGGAGCTGGGCTTTGCTAACTTCATTGGATGATGGATACCTGGGCAAGTAGTTCATAGGGTTGTGCTCTTTATCCAGCTTGTGGTTGATTTTATAGTCAAATGTTTGTAATCTTATTCTCCGTCTTTCAATTTGCAAGATGGTGATCCTCCTAATATACATAAACATGTGGAATTGCTTGCATGTCCACACAACATCTAAACTTTCTTTTTCAGATTAGAAATATGCCTTTTCCACCTCTGGCAGGGTTTGATTAGCATATGCTACAACTTGATGAGGTAATTCTTTGCATTCACCATGTTAAGCTAATATGTCTCTATTAAAGAATGGTCCTCTCTGAAGGGTCACCCCAAACATTTTGCCTTCCTCCTTCCCTTTTTCTGAGATTTTTGTTGGCTTTAGGACTCGGGCCCATTACCACTCTTGACCAGTGATAACGTACATGGGCTTTCGCCTCTAAACATAGCATAAATGTTTACACACATTTAGCATATTTGATATGCTTGTAAGTCCCTTGTGAAGCAGTACACCATATACACAGGGCCTGAAAATTACAGCTGCTAGTGGGCCTGCAGCACTGATTGTACCACCCGCCTAAGTCTCTTTTAAAATCTGTCTCATGCCTTCAGTTGCAGTGCCTGTGTGTGCAGTTTACTGCCACTTTGACATAGCATTTAAAACTACTTGCCAAGCTGTGAACTCTCCTTTTATCACACATAAGTCACCCCTAAGGTAGGCCCTAGGTAGCCATATGAGCAGGGTGTTGTGGTAATGAAAGGGAGGACATGTACTGGTATGTTTTGCATGTCCTGGTAGTGACAAACAGCCTATTATGTGTTTGTTTACTACTGTGAGGCCTACTTCTCTCATAGACTAGCATTGGGAATTACTTAATACATGTTTAACCTGTAATTCCTGATCAGCGAGGAGTAGCTTTTTCATTTTTCATTTGTTTGGAATGGCAATGACAAATTCTCCTTACTGTCAAAGATAGCTTTGGCATTACTGCTTTAGAAATGGCACTTTTAGAAAGTGGACATTTATCTCTGCTTATAACTCATTGTGCCTTACAGCCTGTCTTCAATACATGTCTGGGCTGGGTGACAGCTACACTTTGTGTATTTCCTTTAGACAGCCACAAACATTGAAAGGCGAAGCTCATCTGCATTCTTCAGCATTCTGATGGCTCTTTCTGAGCAGTGAGGAATGGGAGGGGCAGACACATACACTTCAATAGGTAGTGTCCTGTCCACACACAAAAAACGGATTTACCACGCCACAGATAGCCTGGCAAACAGGACTGGTTTGAAAGAGATTCTTGTGCACTTCAGAGTTGCTTTGAAGTCACTGCCTACATCAAAAGCTCTTTGGATATAAATGCTGGGTTTCTGACCGCATAGAAGCAGACACTTCTGGGTCGTGAACTGAACTATTGTCAGAATGACAGCTGTGCTGCTTAAATGACTCAACTGGACTGCTTTTCTGGAAGGACTGTTTTTCTGCTTCTTGCCCTGCTGGCTGCTGCCTACTGCTCCCTGATTCAATAATGAGGCACAACTGGTGGTAGTCCACCCTCATATGAATTTTAGAACACTTTTTGTCTATGTCACATCTCCAACATGGCGTACTTCTTCAACGAGGAAGTTCACATCTAAAGATTCTAATCTTGGTCTATGTGTCATTGTCAACAATTATGTTGCTCCTTTTATGTTCACTGATGTTCCACTGTCCACTACAAACTTTGATTTCTGTCTTCCTGTCATAAGGCTGACTGACGGAGCTTGTTCTTAACATCGTCTTCCTTGACCGCATGTATATTTAGTCTTCCTCCCCGCTTCCCAAGTAGGTGCTTCATGTTGAGAACTGGTGGATGGAGACATCAACACTTGTCTTCTGATCTTTGATTCTGTTGCATATATGCAATGTCTCTCTTTTTCTCTTGATATAATCATGCCCCTGACGTGTGAACTGTCTCCCCATGTCCTTTCTTCAAACAGCAAATAGCCTTGTAGTGGCTTTCTTTTCATGGAATGTTCCTCAAGGGAGCAGTAAAGGCCACACACTTTGTCATTCAAACTAGCCACTCTTTGTGTTATTTCAAAGATATTGTATATGGCCTTTCATTAGTAAGTTAATAGTTGTGCACCTCAAAATGGCTGCTGGTGACCTCTTCTATTGTGTGTATAAGCTTTTTTGCATTTCAAAATGGTAGCAAACATTTATTCCATTATGGTGGCACCCATGTCTTCCACGTGGATAACTGTATTCAATGATTCCTTTTCAAAACGTTAGCACCAGTTTAGAGGGCACCCACCACCTTCCTATGTACATTACATGAAGGCATTGGGAGAGAGGGTGAAGCCAAGACGCTGACCACTTTTGTGTGTGAAAAAGGCCACTTTATTGAAACAGGTGCACATTACAAAAACATAACCTGGCAACTGCCTTACAAAACTAAAACTTTGCTATACATATGATACCTACTAACTGATCCCACCCCCACCCCTACGATCCTCCCCAACCTGCCCCACCCTGCAATTAACACATTACAAACATTACAATGTATTTCAATTAATACTACACAATTCTATTAAACGTACATCCTATGCCTGCAATTATGAAACTGTAAATAACCAAACGTCTAAAACTGAACCTTGAACTACCTGCCTACCCTTTTCCCTGCCCATGGTTCCTTACTATCAATCCCAACCAAACTTCTGCCAACCCCTGGCTTTACATGCCCTCGATAAGCACCTTTTCCAAGCAACAACTACCACTTACCCCTTGCACACTTGTCCCAATCAAAAAGGCCACAGAAGGGGAAAAAAAGTCTTTTCAGTATATAAACCCCCCCAAACTCCAATATGTTTGGGACAAGAGGGCAGGCAAAATACTGCTACCACTACTCCCTGCCACCAGCCACCCAGTCACCAAACCTAAAATGGTGGCAGGGAGCCCAATGACCCTATGCTGTATATACCTTGGGTTACATTGGGCTACACCGAAGTAGCCCAAATCAGCACAAAATGACAGTCCACTGGAATGCTCCACCCTCTTAATCTGCCTGGTGGCAGACCTCCCTCCTATTGGCTGCCTCCCAAGCCCTTATTCTTTCAAGATGGCAACGCTTGTGTATCTCCGAAAGCAGCGCTCCGCATTTCTTGCTGTTTCACTTTTTTTTCTTTATCCGGGGTAGCACTCACCAGCTGCTATTGTAGCACTCTATATAGAGGCCCTCAGCCTCACCCAACGCCATGTGATCTGCTGCGCTATGCAATATGGTGTGCTTCTGTCTCATGTCTTCTCCTGTATCAAGCTTCAGTCACAAATTAGGCACAGCTGCCCTGACTTTTTTGTCTCCCTTGTCACTGAGGTGTTCACAAGTACTCATGTGGGCATAGCTTCGTCACAAGTTGTTGTGTTGCTAACCAGGTTCAAGATGGGCCACATGTTAGGGCACACACGGTGAATAAGCGGTATGAATTATTTATTCTTGGCATGTTAAGGTAGACATTTACCTGGCAGCCTCAGGCACCTGCTCTTGCGTCTAAACCCTCTCTGGTCATTCAGGAACTGCACCTTCATTCTCCATAGCGTGCCACAATCTGCTCCCCTGCGACTTGCCACGTACCCAGGGTCCTAACCTGCTCTACAAGATGTATAGCAAGCCTTATGCACTATCCTCCAGCTCCTGCTACAGTCACCTGAAGATGCAACATTTTATGCTGAAGTGCATACACATTTAAGGTACTCATATTTTATAGGTTGTTTGGTTTTTCATTCTGTTAGGACAAGCTACTTTTATAATGGTGCTTGTTTGAGTCAGGGGACAAGTGGATTGCTCAACAGATGACGACAATAGCAGGGGGTGCGACTGGATGTGTTCAGGTCAGTATTTAATTTGAGCTGCTTGTGCAGATGGGTCCCACTGGCATCACTTTTGGGGACCAGCACTTTTTTCCTCATCAGAGAGTGACCGTGAGCAAGAAAGGGAAAACACACACATGGGAAAAAAGTAAGAAAGACAGAAGGAAAACTGTTGCAAAAGGAGATAGCAGGGTCCAGGAGTGAGATAAAGGACCAGGAAGTGTCTGATAGAGCATGGAAGTACCTCGAGGTCGATTCAATACTATGCAGCCTCGTTATTTGGTGCACAGATATTCAAAAGCCCTGGCCTCAGGTTTCTGAGCAGAGCTTTGGACACCAGCACGCCTTCAATTACAAATTATTTACTGGTTCATTTATGGATATGATAGCCCTTCAAGCTCTAAAATCAGATCCTTGGCAGGCTTGGCACTCAGCACTTCTCTTTCTAAGAATTGATTCATGGTTTCAGTCACTTCCGGGCGAATCATGTCACTTTAAAGACTTTAGTCCTGTTTAAAGTTGGATGGGTTAATGTCTTTCAGGCTGACAAAGTACTTTACTACGTTGCCTTGACAGACACCATGACCACCAAATTTAGAGATGTCGCAAGGCTTCACGGACAACTCTACATCGACAGAAATCACCATCATGGCGGGTCCTCTCAATGTTGGAAAAGTTAAAAGGTTTTTGTTTTCAACAATAAACTCCCAAAGTTGAAAAACAAACAACTAATGACCCCCACGCCCTGGGAGTTTTTTTCCAATGTGCAAGGACCAGTGTTGATTCCTTCCTAGCCTTCATCACCAGGTTTTTGCAGGCACTGATGGGTAGGGAAAAAGGCACAACACTGTGTACCCGAAATAGAGCAGACAATGTAATGTCCTTCATCCTAGGACCCTTACTCTGTCAGGCAGTTGGAGGAAGCCTTCCATCGATGGAGCCAATCTGGGCTCCGTCAGCAAAATACATATGGTTCGACTGTCTTTAAATGAGGTAGGAGGACTGAGGGCGTGGCAGGCAGGGTTCGCTGTCGCATTTGCAACAGAGTACACAGTCGTAAATCAGGCCCTCAGACCCTGATTTCGAAATTTGGCGGACAGGTACTCTGTCACAAACGTGGTGGCTATCCCGTCCAGCTCATTACAAACTCATTATATCCTAATGCACTTGTAACAGGGTGTTTGTGACAGAGTTCCCAGCCACCAAACTCTAAACACCTTAGGTCCAAAGTATGTGTGTAATGCTCAGCTTTTCTTTCTCTGAACCCTTCAAGTTTAGGGGTGATACAAGTGCTTGTATCACCCCTAAACAAGCGTTTGTATCACCCCTAAACTTGATGATGCGTGGGTGATGCTTGGGATTCGGAATTTTATCTCCAGGAAGGTCCCAGTTGAATATTTATCTGACCACTGCATACTGAACTCTACGGGGGGCCGTTTAGGCCATTGTGGCTCTGGCAGAGGGCACGCTAATTGAAATGTTTGGCATCTCAGCACCGAGCTCAGTATTGGTTATAAAAGAACCTCCTGATGAAGACCACTGTTAGGCAGTAAAGCCACCTCTGAAATGTGGCCTGAATTAGGGCACTTTAGCACCTATATATAGTGCTTCATGTCATCAGGGCCAGACTGGCCATTTATTTTATCGGGCATTTCCCGGTGAGCTGGAGCTTTTGGTGACCGGTTTTGTAAGCTCAGTGCTGCTGCTGATGCCTCTGTCACTTACCCAAACCTCTGAGACTAATTGCAGCAGGAAGACAGAGAGAGAAAGGGGGAGAGGAGAGCCATCAGAAAAGAAAAGAAAGAGAGAGCGAAAGGATGGATGGATGGGGAGAAAGAGACAGAGGAGTAGCTGATGACAGACGTGCTGGTTTGAGTATTTCTTCCAGGGCTGCTGTTGGTTCCCCGTCCGGCCCTGTCAGATGTTTATATGTATGATTATGTGTCTTATTCGTTTTGTACCTATGTGGAGAAGAGCGCTGGGATAAACAAAATCAATCTGGATAGTGTTCATCTCGATTCACTGAGATTCAAAGAATGCTCATACGCAAAGACTGAACCGGAAGTAAAGCCATATCACAATATAGTTATGTGGTTGAATGCAACAAATATGTTATTGGGAAAGGAGGGAATAGTACAAACTGTGGACTGAAAACGTAGGAAGTCACAAGAATTAAAACCAAATACCTGTGAATGTTTACCTTTTGAACTTTAAAGTCAAAGGTCAAATACCTTCCAGGCAGTGGAGTGATGACGCTGTCCGGGCACGTCTGCTGTCCTATAAAATAGGCATGAAAGCCATATCAGTGCATGCATCTCGCATATTATCTCAGTGCTAAATGCTAATCTCTCTCTCCCAGTCCCTAGGCATCGATCACGCAAGCATTGTGGGCCACCACATTCCTAGACATTAGGAGAAGCTTGGATTAGCATATTTGCTAAAATTCGGCCAATTGTTTTGAGGTTATAGTTGTTTTAATCAGTTATCACCTGCCTTGCACAATATCACTAAATCTGTAAAATAAATGAACTACAGACTTTTACCACGAGTGTTTGTGAGCAGTAAGACAGAAACACAACTTCCTAAACTGTTCTTCAACTTTTAGAATCGGCGATTACATGAAACTGTCATTGTACCATATGATTCTTGCTTGAGCAAGGGACAATTCTGCTCAACAATAAAACCATTACCAATCTACTGATGCATAAAAGACATCCCATCAATTGCTCGGTACCTTTTGCATCTTACTGTCACTAAAGTATCCTGGATATTTTTGGATATTGGGCACAGTCATTCCTTCAAAATACGTAGGATCATGAATTGTCAAAAAGAGGAGTAATAGGCTGCATCTTTATGCCCTATTCTTTTTCATTTTAATCATAAAGGCTTTCATACACCATTTAGTATCCCCACAAGATCGTTCGTTTTGTGTTGGATATTAAAAACTGATTTCTCAGAACAAATCCCAGAAATTTCTCCTTCTTCCCAAGCCCACCAAACACACCTTTTTTATGCAACCAAGTGATATTTTCTGTGTAGCCAGTAGGTCTGTACTGTAAGGGTGGAGGCCTCCGTTGTCAGACAGAAAGTGTCCTGTGTACAGAACAAGAGTTCTCCAGCATACGGCAGAGTTATCAATCGTAGGTCAATAGGTCCCCAAAGTGGGCACAAGGTCTCCAAGGACAAGACTTCCCCAGAGTATGGCAACAGATGTCTTACATGTAAGAAAAGAAGGTCTCCACTGTGGGGCAAGAGGACTCCAGAGTATGGCAACATGTGTCTGGCATACGTACAAAGCTTTTTTAGGTTTTGACTGGCGATGCGTACTTCAGTACGCATGCGCCAAAAAACCTTTTGATGTGTGTGTGTGGGGTCGGGAATACGCCCTCTCCTCCCATTGGCTAGCTCCATAAATGGAGGCTAGCCATTGGCAGGAGGGGGCGTCCGTCAATCACGGACCAGATTCGGGGGCGTTCCCGAGAATTTTTGGCTTTTGGCTACGTCAGCCGAAAGCCTGTTCTCGGGCACGCCCCCGAATCTGGTCCGGGATTGAGGCACCCGCCTTACTGAAGAGCGAGGTGTTCCAAGGCGATAGAGGGGTGATGAACAGATATTTTACCAGGGCAAAGGGGGGCTGTACACAAACACGAACAGAACCATAGATCTATCTGTGCAGAAGTGAAAGGGTTACTCACACAGGCGGATTCAGCGTTCCGTGTGGTGGGAAACAGATTATGGGGTGTGAAGGCACAGTGTTCTGGGGTGTTTCTGAGACTAACCAGGTGAGATAATGCAGGCGTGAGGGGGGGGCTGGCACTAGAGTGGGGGGCTGCGTGAGCTCAACCTGAAAGCAGTACAAAGGCCCAGCAGCTATTTCTGGCTCTCGTTCTCCCACGAGCGCACCCCGGGAGGGGCTGGCACTGGAGTGGGGGGCTGCGTGAGCTCAACCTGAAAGCAGTACAAAGGCCCAGTAGCTATTTCTGGCTCTCGTTCTCCCACGAGCGCACCCCCACCTCCCGGCGGATGCTGCCTCCCTCCATCGGAGCGTGGGGCCCAGCGGCATGGGTGACGAAGTGCGTGGTCTGCAGGCCGGGCTACTGGGCCCGACAGGTGGGTGACGATGCGCGTGGACTGCGGGCCGTGGCACTAGGCCCTGCAGGTGGGTGAAGATGCGCGTGGACTGCAGGCCGTTGCACCGGGTCGACTGCAGGCCGTGGTGCTGGGCCCTGCAGGTGGTGCGTGTGGACTGCAGGCCGTGGTGCTTTACCCTGCAAGTGATGCGCGTGGGCCCTGCAGGAGGGTGACGGTGCGCGTGGACTACAGGCCGTGGTGCTTTGCCATGCAGGTGGGTGATGAAGCACATGGACTGCAGGCTCCAGCACTGGTCCCTGCAGGAGGGTGTCGATGCGCTCGGACTGCAGGCCGTGGTGCTTTACCCTGCAGGAGTGTGACTATGCGCATGGACTGCAGGCTGTTGTGCTGGGCCCTGCAGGTGATGCGCGTGGACTGCAGGCCATTGGGCTGGGCCCTGCAGGTGGGTGATGATGCGCGTTGACTACAGGCCGTGGTGCAGGGCCTTTTTTTATTAAAAGCTTTAATGTGTACTGCCTGGCAGTGGCATCGGGAGGGGGGGGGCCCTCCGGCGGACGGGTGGCAGCACAGCCTGCGAAACTCAGGCACTGACAGTGGAGGCTGGGAAACCGGGTTCGAGTCTCGGCAGGATGCTTAATCTCCCTGTGCCTAACAACATGAGGAGCGGGAGCTCTCCTTTTTGCTGAACAGAGGGAAAAACAGGTATGAAGAGGACGAGAGAGCAAACCCAAGAGGAAGAGGACGAGAGAGTAAAAAACCACAGGCAGAGGACGAGAGAGCAAGCCCAGCAGAACAGAATCAGAGAATAAACAGGTATGAAGAGGGTGAACGGCAACACAGGCATGGAGAGACAGAGGGCAGAGCAATCAGGAAGATTCAGGGGTGGGGGCGGACATGAAAAGGATGAGACAACAAAACAATCAGGAAAAGAGTGAGAGGGCAAAATAAGCACGTGAAAGATGACAGGGCAAAACAAGCACAAAGAAAAATGACGTGGCGCTTGGCCCGTGGCGTCTCCGTGCAGCTGTGTGCTCCACTGTGCAGGAAGTGGTTCAGACAGGTATGTATGCTGCTGTTTTGCTGTTGGAGGTAAGCCATTTTGTTTATTTTGCTAATCTTATGTTTATTTCTTTGTTTTTCAGGTCCAATATGGCCCGTGTCGTCACCGTGCAGCTGTGTGCACTGCTGTGCACGAAGTGGTTCAGACAGGTATGTATGCTGCTGTTTTGCTGTTGGAGGTAAGCCATTTTGTTTATTTTGCTAATCTTATGTTTATTTCTTTGTTTTTCAGGTCCAATATGGCACGTGGCGTCTCTGTGCAGCTGTGTGCACGGCTGTGCACGAAGTGGTTCAGACAGGTATGTATGCTGCTGTTTTGCTGTTGGAGGTAAGCCATTTTGTTTATTTTGCTAATCTTATGTTTATTTCTTTGTTTTTCAGGTCCAATATGGCCGTGGCGTCTCCGTGCAGCTGTGTGCACGGCTGTGCACGAAGTGGTTCAGACAGGTATGTATGCTGCTGTTTTGCTGTTGGAGGTAAGCCATTTTGTTTATTTTGCTAATCTTTTGTTTATTTCTTTGTTTTTCAGGTCCAATATGGCCCGTGTCGTCTCCGTGCAGCTGTGTGCACTGCTGTGCACGAAGTGGTTCAGACAGGTATGTATGCTGCTGTTTTGCTGTTGGAGATAAGCCATTTTGTTTATTTTGCTAATCTTATGTTTATTTCTTTGTTTTTCAGGTCCAATATGGCCCGTGGCGTCTCCGTGCAGCTGTGTGCACGGCTGTGCACAAAGTGGTTCAGACAGGTATGTATGCTGCTGTTTTGATGTTGGAGGTAAGCCATTTTGTTTATTTTGCTAATCTTATGTTTATTTCTTTGTTTTTCAGGTCCAATATGGCCCGTGGCGTCTCCGTGCAGCTGTGTGCACGGCTGTGCACGAAGTGGTTCAGACAGGTATGTATGCTGCTGTTTTGCTGTTGGAGGTAAGCCATTTTGTTTATTTTGCTAATCTTATGTTTATTTCTTTGTTTTTCAGGTCCAATATGGCACGTGGCGTCTCTGTGCAGCTGTGTGCACGGCTGTGCACGAAGTGGTTCAGACAGGTATGTATGCTGCTGTTTTGCTGTTGGAGGTAAGCCATTTTGTTTATTTTGCTAATCTTATGTTTATTTCTTTGTTTTTCAGGTCCAATATGGCCGTGGCGTCTCCGTGCAGCTGTGTGCACGGCTGTGCACGAAGTGGTTCAGACAGGTATGTATGCTGCTGTTTTGCTGTTGGAGGTAAGCCATTTTGTTTATTTTGCTAATCTTTTGTTTATTTCTTTGTTTTTCAGGTCCAATATGGCCCGTGTTGTCTCCGTGCAGCTGTGTGCACTGCTGTGCACGAAGTGGTTCAGACAGGTATGTATGCTGCTGTTTTGCTGTTGGAGATAAGCCATTTTGTTTATTTTGCTAATCTTATGTTTATTTCTTTGTTTTTCAGGTCCAATATGGCCCGTGGCGTCTCCGTGCAGCTGTGTGCACGGCTGTGCACAAAGTGGTTCAGACAGGTATGTATGCTGCTGTTTTGCTGTTGGAGGTAAGCCATTTTGTTTATTTTGCTAATCTTATGTTTATTTCTTTGTTTTTCAGGTCCAATATGGCCCGTGGCGTCTCCGTGCAGCTGTGTGCACGGCTGTGCACGAAGTGGTTCAGACAGGTATGTATGCTGCTGTTTTGCTGTTGGAGGTAAGCCATTTTGTTTATTTTGCTAATCTTATGTTTATTTCTTTGTTTTTCAGGTCCAATATGGCCCATGGCGTCTCCCTGCAGCTGTGTGCACTGCTGTGCACGAAGTGGTTCAGACAGGTATGTATGCTGCTGTTTTTCAGTTAAGGTAAGGCATTTTGTTTATTTTGCTAATCTTATGTTTATTTCTTTGTTTTTCAGGTCCAATATGGCCCGTGGCGTCTCCCTGCAGCTGTGTGCACTGCTGTGCACGAAGTGGTTCAGACAGGTATGTATGCTGCTGTTTTGCTGTTGGAGGTAAGCCATTTTGTTTATTTTGTTAATCTTATGTTTATTTCTTTGTTTTTCAGGTCCAATATGGCCCGTGGCGTCTCCCTGCAGCTGTGTGCACTGCTGTGCACGAAGTGGTTCAGACAGGTATGTATGCTGCTGTTTTGCTGTTGGAGGTAAGCCATTTTGTTTATTTTGTTAATCTTATGTTTATTTCTTTGTTTTTCAGGTCCAATATGGCCCGTGGCGTCTCCGTGCAGCTGTGTGCACGGCTGTGCACGAAGTGGTTCAGACAGGTATGTATGCTGCTGTTTTGCTGTTGGAGGTAAGCCATTTTGTTTATTTTGCTAATCTTATGTTTATTTCTTTGTTTTTCTGGTCCAATATGGCCCGTGGCGTCTCCGTGCAGCTGTGTGCACTGCTGTGCACGAAGTGGTTCAGACAGGTATGTATGCTGCTGTTTTGCTGTTGGAGGTAAGCCATTTTGTTTATTTTGCTAATCTTATGTTTATTTCTTTGTTTTTCAGGTCCAATATGGCCCGTGGCGTCTCCGTGCAGCTGTGTGCACGGCTGTGCACGAAGTGGTTCAGACAGGTATGTATGCTGCTGTTTTTCAGTTAAGGTAAGGCATTTTGTTTATTTTGCTAATCTTATGTTTATTTCTTTGTTTTTCAGGTCCAATATGGCCCGTGGCGTCTCCCTGCAGCTGTGTGCACTGCTGTGCACGAAGTGGTTCAGACAGGTATGTATGCTGCTGTTTTGCTGTTGGAGGTAAGCCATTTTGTTTATTTTGCTAATCTTATGTTTATTTCTTTGTTTTTCAGGTCCAATATGGCCCGTGGCGTCTCCGTGCAGCTGTGTGCACCGTTGTGCACGAACTGGTCCCGATATGCTGCTCTTTTGCTGTTTGAGGTAATCTATCTTTTTGATTTTGCTAATCTTAGGTTTTTTTCTCTCTTTTCTAGGTACAACATGGCCCGTGTCGTCTCCGTGCAGCTGTGTGCACTGCTGTGCACGAAGTGGTTCAGACAGGTATGTATGCTGCTGTTTTGCTGTTGGAGGTAGGCATTTTGTTTATTTTGCTAATCTTATGTTTATTTCTTTGTTTTTCAGGTCCAATATGGCCCGTGGTGTCTCCGTGCAGCTGTGTGCACTGCTGTGCACAAAGTGGTTCAGACAGGTATGTATGCTGCTGTTTTTCAGTTATGGTAAGGCATTTTGTTTATTTTGCTAATCTTATGTTTATTTCTTTGTTTTTCAGGTCCAATATGGCCCGTGGCGTCTCCGTGCAGCTGCGTGCACGGCTGTGCACGAAGTGGTTCAGACAGGTATGTATGCTGCTGTTTTGCTGTTGGAGGTAAGCCATTTTGTTTATTTTGCTAATCTTATGTTTATTTCTAGTTTAGTTTAGTTTATGACATTTGTTAAGCGCTTGGTTGCACAGAGAACAGTGCGTCCCCGCGCTGACAACCCTACCTACATCTCTTCAGCTTAGCTCACAGAGGGAGAGCAAAGGGACACGGGCGAACTATGCTGAGTTTATCTTGGGGAAAAGATGGGTTTTCAGCCTCTGTCTGAACCTGGTTTCAGACGGCTCCATCCTCAATTCGATAGGTAGGTTATTCCAGTCGTTGCTGGCATGGTGTCTAAAGGAACGTCCCCCCATCCTTGCTCTATGTATCCGAGGCACCACTAATAGCATGTTACCCATCGACCTCAAAGGACGTGAAGGGCGATAGACTGGAAGCAGGTCCTGAAGATATGGAGGTGCTTTTTTGTGAGCTATACGGTGGGTGATGCACATAGTTTTAAATTTGATTCTTTCCTTTATTGGGAGCCAGTGAAGGGAGCGTAATGCATGTTTCCCAGAGGCTCTCCTAGGGAGGTTAAGGACTAGCCTAGCAGCTGCGTTCTGGACGCGTTGTAGCTGTGTTAGGCCTTTTTTACTAAGTCCACATAGGAGGGAGTTCCCATAATCTAAATGGGAGGTGACCAAGGCGTGTACCATAGTTTTTCCGGAGCTGGGGGGCAATAGGTCCAGGATTTTCTTCAGGACCTTCAGAAGTTCATAGCATTTTCCCGCGACCTTACCAACATGATTGGTGTAGGCTAGATTAGAGTCTAGAAGAAAGCCAAGGTTCTTAACTGTGTCTACTGGGGCCGGGACAGAGCCCAGTTCAATGGGCCACCAGGCAGAGGTCCAGATGGAAGGACAGGGACCTACAATAAGAACTTCCGTCTTGTTACCATTAAGGCGGAGACAGTTCTGTTTCATCCAGCCGTCAAGTGCCACAAGGCAGGCCGAGAAATTCTCAGCATCCACAACTGGATCACGGGACAGATTGATCACCAGTTGTGTATCATCTGCATAGGAGACTATTGCCACACCATATGACTCCACCAGTTTGGAAAGGGGTTCCATGTACAGATTGAATAATGTAGGGCTCAAAATCGAGCCCTGTGGAACCCCTTGCCTGAGACACCTTACACTGGATTTACATGGTGGGCAATGCACTTGGAATCTCCTGTTCTTAAGAAAGGATACCAGCCACTCATGAGTAGGTCCGGTTATTCCCTTTTCACTCAGGCGGTCCAGTAATACGGGATGTGATACGGTATCAAACGCCGCACTGAAGTCCAATAGGACCAGTGCGGCCGTGTGACCTTCATCCGCCTTGCTCCTCAGCAGTTCTTTGTTTTTCAGGTCCAATATGGCCCGTGGCGTCTCCCTGCAGCTGTGTGCACTGCTGTGCACGAAGTGGTTCAGACAGGTATGTATGCTGCTGTTTTGCTGTTAGAGGTAAGCCATTTTGTTTATTTTGCTAATCTTATGTTTATTTCTTTGTTTTTCAGGTCCAATATGGCCCGTGGTGTCTCCGTGCAGCTGTGTGCACGGCTGTGCACAAAGTGGTTCAGACAGGTATGTATGCTGCTGTTTTTCAGTTACGGTAAGCCATTTTGTTTATTTTGCTAATCTTATGTTTATTTCTTTGTTTTTCAGGTCCAATATGGCCCGTGGCGTCTCCGTGCAGCTGTGTGCACTGCTGTGCACGAAGTGGTTCAGACAGGTATGTATGCTGCTGTTTTGCTGGTAGAGGTAAGCCATTTTGTTTATTTTGCTAATCTTATGTTTATTTCTTTGTTCTTCAGGTCCAATATGGCCCGTGGCGTCTCCGTGCAGCTGTGTGCACCGTTGTGCACGAACTGGTCCCGATATGCTGCTCTTTTGATGTTCGAGGTAATCTATCTTTTTGATTTTGCTAATCTTAGGTTTTTTTCTCTCTTTTCTAGATACAACATGGCCCGTGTCGTCTCCGTGCAGCTGTGTGCACTGCTGTGCACGAAGTGGTTCAGACAGGTATGTATGCTGCTGTTTTGCTGTTGGAGGTAGGCATTTTGTTTATTTTGCTAATCTTATGTTTATTTCGTTGTTTTTCAGGTCCAATATGGCCCGTGGCGTCTCCGTGCAGCTGTGTGTACTGCTGTGCACGAAGTGGTTCAGACAGGTATGTATGCTGCTGTTTTTCAGTTAAGGTAAGGCATTTGGTTTATTTTGTTAATCTTATGTTTATTTCTTTGTTTTTCAGGTCCAATATGGCCCGTGTCGTCTCCGTGCAGCTGTGTGCACTGCTGTGCACGAAGTGGTTCAGACAGGTATGTATGCTGCTGTTTTGCTGTTGGAGGTAGGCATTTTGTTTATTTTGCTAATCTTATGTTTATTTCGTTGTTTTTCAGGTCCAATATGGCCCGTGGCGTCTCCGTGCAGCTGTGTGTACTGCTGTGCACGAAGTGGTTCAGACAGGTATGTATGCTGCTGTTTTTCAGTTAAGGTAAGGCATTTGGTTTATTTTGTTAATCTTATGTTTATTTCTTTGTTTTTCAGGTCCAATATGGCCCGTGTCGTCTCCGTGCAGCTGTGTGCACTGCTGTGCACGAAGTGGTTCAGACAGGTATGTATGCTGCTGTTTTGCTGTTGGAGGTAAGCCATTTTGTTTATTTTGTTAATCTTATGTTTATTTCTTTGTTTTTCAGGTCCAATATGGCCCGTTGCGTCTCCGTGCAGCTGTGTGTACTGCTGTGCACGAAGTGGTTCAGACAGGTATGTATGCTGCTGTTTTTCAGTTAAGGTAAGGCATTTGGTTTATTTTGCTAATCTTATGTTTATTTCTTTGTTTTTCAGGTCCAATATGGCCCGTGTCGTCTCCGTGCAGCTGTGTGCACTGCTGTGCACGAAGTGGTTCAGACAGGTATGTATGCTGCTGTTTTTCAGTTAAGGTAAGGCATTTTGTTCATTTTGCTAATCTTATGTTTATTTCTTTGTTTTTCAGGTCCAATATGGCCCGTGGCGTCTCCCTGCAGCTGTGTGCACTGCTGTGCACGAAGTGGTTCAGACAGGTATGTATGCTGCTGTTTTTCAGTTAAGGTAAGGCATTTTGTTTATTTTGCTAATATTATGTTTATTTCTTTGTTTTTCAGGTCCAATATGGCCCGTGGCGTCTCTGTGCAGCTGTGTGCACTGCTGTGCACGAAGTGGTTCAGACAGGTATGTATGCTGCTGTTTTGCTGTTGGAGGTAAGCCATTTTGTTTATTTTGCTAATCTTATGTTTATTTCTATCACTCACTGCTGCACTCTCTCCTCAGCCTCTTACTGCACCATCCCTTCACTCTCTCCTCAGCTCCACTATATCGTCTCTTCACTGTTGCACTCTCCTCAGTCTCTCACTGCACCATCCTTTCACTGCTGCACTCTCTCCTCAGCCTCTCCCTGCACCATCCTTTCACTGATGCACTCTCTCAGCCTCTCCCTCCACTGTCCCTTCACTGATGCACTCTCCTCAGCCTCTCCCTGCACCATCCCTTCACTGATGCACTCTGTTCAGCCCCCAATTGCATCGTCCCTTCACTGCTGCACTTTCCTCAGCCTCTCACTGCACCATCGCTTCACTGCAGCACTCTCTCCTCAGCCTCTCCCTGCGCCATCGCTTCACTCTCTGCTCAGCCCCCCCATCCAGGCTGCAGCCCTCACTCCTCCACTGCACCATCACTCACTGCTGCACTCTCTCTCAGCCTCTCACGGTACTGTCCCTTCACTGCTGCACTCTCCTCGGCCTCTTCCTGCGCCATCGCTTCACTGCTGCACTCTCTGCTTAGCCCCCCATCCAGGCTGCAGCCCTCACTCCTCCACTGCACCATCACTCACTGCTGCACTCTCTCTCAGCCTCTCACTGCACCATCCCTTCACTGCAGCACTCTCTCCTCAGTCTCTTCCTGCGCCATCGCTTCACTGCTGCACTCTCTGCTCAGCCCCCCATCCAGGCTGCAGCCCTCACTCCTCCACTGCACCATCACTCACTGCTGCACTCTCTCTCAGCCTCTCACGGTACTATCCCTTCACTGCTGCACTCTCTTCAGTCTCTCACTGCACCACCCCTTCATTGCTGCACTCTCTCCTCAGCCTCTCCCTGCACCGTCCCTTCACTGATGCACTCTCTCCACAGCCTCTCCCTGCACCGTCCCTTCACTGATGCACTCTCTCTACAGCCTCTCCCTGCACCGTCCATTCACTGATGCACTCTCTGCTCAGCCCCCCATTGCATCGTCCCTTCACTGCTGCACTCTCCTCAGCCTCTCCCTGCACCGTCCCTTCACTGGTGCACTCTCCTCAGCCTCTCACTGCATTATCCCTTCACTGCTACGCTCTCTCCTCAGTCCCACTGTACAGTCCCTTCACTGCTGCACTCTCTGCTCAGCCCCCCACTGCACCGTCCTTTTAATGCTGCACTCTCCTCAGCCTCTCCCTGCACCGTCCCTTCACTGCTGCACTCTCTGCGCAGCCTCTCCCTGCACTGTCCCTTCACTGATGCACTCTCTCCTCAGCCTCTCCCTGCACTGTCCCTGCACTGTCCCTTCACTGCTGCACTCTCCTCAGCCTCTCCTTGCACCGTCCCTTCACTGATGCACTCTCTGCTCAGCCCCCATTGCATCGTCCCTTCACTGCTGCACTCTCCTCAGCCTTTCCCTGCACCATCCCTTCACTGACGCACTCTCTGCTCAGCCCCCCATTACATTGTCCCTTCATTGCTGCACTCTCTGCTCAGCCCCCCCATCCAGGCTGCAGCCCTCACTCCTCCACTGCACCATCACTCACTGCAGCACTCTCTCCTCAGCCTCTTACGGTACCGTCCCTTCACTGATGCACTCTCCTCAGCCTCTCACTGATGCACCATCCCTTCACTCTCTCCTCAGCTCCACTATACCATCCCTTCACTGTTGCACTCTGCACCCTCCCTTCACTGCTGCACTCTCTGCTCAGCCTCTCCCTGCACCGTCCATTCACTGATGCACTCTCTGCTCAGCCTCCAATTGCATCGTCCCTTCACTGCTGCACTCTCCTCAGCCTCTCCCTGCACTGTCCCTTCACTCATGCACTCTGCTTAGCCCCCCCATTGCAACCTCCCTTCACTGCTGCACTCTCCTCAGCCTCTCCCTTCACCGTCCCTTCACTGGTGCACTCTCCTCAGTCTCTCACTGCACCATCCCTTCACTCTCTCCTCAGCTCCACTATACCGTCTCTTCACTGTTGCACTCTCCTCAGTCTCTCACTGCACAATCCTTTCACTGCTACACTCTCTAATCAGCCTCTCCCTGCACCATCCCTTCACTGATGCACTCTCTCCTCAGCCTCTCCCTGCACCGGCCCTTCACTGATGCACTCTCTCCTCAGCCTCTCCCTGCACCGTCCCTTTATTGCTGCACTCTCTCCTTAGCCTCTCCTTGCACCGTCCCTTCACTGCTGCACTCTCTTCAGCCTCTCCTTGCACCGTCCCTTCACTGATGCACTCTCTGCTCAGCCCCCCATTGCATCGTCCCTTCACTGCTGCACTCTCCTCAGCCTCTCCCTGCACCATCCCTCCACTGACGCACTCTCTGCTCAGCCCCCCATTGCATTGTCCCTTCATTGCTGCACTCTCTGCTCAGCCCCGCCCCCCATCCAGGCTGCAGCCCTCACTCCTCCACTGCACCATCACTCACTGCTGCACTCTCTCCTCAGCCTCTTACGGTACCGTCCCTTCACTCTGTCCTCAGCTCCACTATACCGTCCCTTCAAACTCTCTCTCACTACCTCACTCTCACTACCCCACTCTCTCTTTCACTAACTCACTATCTCTCTCACTACCTCACTATCTCTCACACTACTACACTATCTCTCATTCACTCTCTCTCTACCTCAATCTCTACCTCACTACTCAACTCTCTCTTTCTCACAGCATCACAATATCACTACCACAGTAACTATCTCTCTAACACACTACTTCACAACTTCACTCTCTCTATCTCACTACCTCACCCTCTCTACATCACTACCTCACTCTATCTATTACTATCTCACTGCCTCACTATATCATGACACTCTCAAAAATTCACTACAACACTCTCTCACTACCTCACAAATTCTCTCTCTCTCTCTCTCTCTCTAACTTACTGCTTCACTCTCTCTCTATCTCACTACCTCACACTCTCTCTATATACTACCTCACTCTATTTCTATCTCACTATCTCTCTCTCACTATATCACGACACTCTCTCTAAAGTTCACTACATCACTCTCTCACTACCACACAACTTCACTCTCTCTCTAACTCACTACTTCACTCTCTCTCTATCTCACTACCGCACTCTCTCTCTCTCTCAAATACACTAACTCACTTTCACTCTCTCATACACTACCTCACTCTCTCTCTAGCTCACTACTTCACAACATCTCTCTGCTTCTATCTCAATACAGCACAACAACTCTCACCCTCGCTACCTCATTCTTTCACTACCTCACTCTCTCTCACTACCTCACTCTATATCTACTTCACTCTCCCACAAAACAGAAATAACTACATCACTACTCAAATTATATCTATAACACTATCTCACTCTCTCTCTCACTAACTCTCTCCATAACATCACTCTTTCTATTTCCATATCACTCTCACTACCTAACTATAACACAAGTCACGCACTCAAAAAATAACTACAACACTCTCTCGCTGACTCACTCTCTATCTCACTAGCTCACAAGTTCACTCTCTCTCTCCACCTCACTACGTCACTCTCTATCTCACTAACTCACTCTCTCTCTTTCTATCTCACTAAGTCACTTTCACTCTCTCTTACACTACCTCAGTCCTTCTCTATCTCACTATGTCACAACATCACTCATTGGGCCCGATTCACAGAATGAACTTAAGACTCAATCCTAAACTTACTACTATTTTGGCATTCACAGAATGCACTTACTACTTTTGGCATTCACAGAATGAACTTACTACTTTTGGTATTCACAGAAGTTAGGATTTTGTCTTAAGTTTGTCTTAAGACAAACTTAAGACAGACTTAAGTTAGGATTTTGTCTTAAGCCTGTCTTAAGTCTGTCTTAAATCTGTCTTAAGTTTGTCCTAAGACAAACTTGAGACAAAATCCTAACTTCTGTGAATACCAAAAGTAGTAAGTTCATTCTGTGAATACCAAAATAGTAGTAAGTTTAGGATTGAGTCTTAAGTTCATTCTGTGAATCGGGCCTAGATATTCTATCTCACTACCACCAAAAATCACTCTCCATCACTAACTCACTCTTTCACTACCTCACTCTCTCTGTCTCACTCTATCTACCTCACTCTCTCTCTCACTACCTCACTCTCTCTATTTCTATCTCACTAAGTCACTTTCACTCTCTTTCACTACCTCACTCTCTGTCTCTGTTTTCTTTCAGAGGTAAGCCATTTTGTTTTTATTTTGCTAATCTTATGTTTATTCTCTCTTTTCTAGGTTCAACATGGCCCGTGGCGATTCCCTTCAGCGATGTGCACCGCTGTGCACGGAGTTGTTCAGACAGGTATGTATGTTGATTTTAGTTTATGTTAGAGGTAAGGCATATTTTTATTTTTACACTGCACTGTCCTTTTACTGCTGCACTTTCTCCTCAGCCTCTCCCTGCGCCATCGCTTCACTGCTGCACTCTCTGCTCAGCCCCCCCCATCCAGGCTGCAGCCCTCACTCCTCCACTGCACCATCACTCACTGCTGCACTCTCTCCTCAGCCTCTCACGGTACCATTGCTTCACTGATGCACTCTCCTCAGCCTCTTACTGCACCATCCCTTCACTCTCTCCTCAGATCCACTATACCGTCTCTTCCCTGTTGCACTCTCCTCAGTCTCTCACTGCACCATCCTTTCACTGCTGCACTCTCTCCTCAGCCTCTCCCTGCACCATCCTTTCACTGATGCACTCTCTCCTCAGCCTCTCCCTGCACTGTCCCTTCACTGATGCACTCTCCTCAGCCTCTCCCTGCACCGTCCCTTCACTGATGCACTCTCTGCTCAGCTCCCCATTGCATCATCCCTTCACTGCTGCACTTTCCTCAGCCTCTCACTGCACCATCGCTTCACTGCAGCACTCTCTCCTCAGCCTCTCCCTGCGCCATCACTTCACTCTCTGCTCAGCCCCCCCATCCAGGCTGCAGCCCTCACTCCTCCACTGCACCATCACTCACTGTTGCACTCTCTCTCAGCCTCTCACGGTACTGTCCCTTCACTGCTGCACTCTCTTCAGTCTCTCACTGCACCATACCTTCACTGCTGCACTCTCTCCTCAGCCTCTCCCTGCACCGTCCCTTTACTGATGCACTCTCTCCACAGCCCCTCCCTGCACCGTCCCTTCACTGCTGCACTCTCTTGTCAGCCTCTCCCTGCACCGTCCATTCACTGATGCACTCTCTGCTCAGCCTCCCATTGCATCGTCCCTTCACTGCTGCACTCTCTTCAGCCTCTCCCTGCACCGTCCCTTCACTGGTGCACTCTCCTCAGTCTCTCACTGCACCGGCCCTTCACTGATGCACTCTTTCCTCAGCCTCTCCCTGCACCGTCCCTTTATTGCTGCACTCTCTCCTTAGCCTCTCCTTGCACCGTCCCTTCACTGCTGCACTATCCTCAGACTCTCACTGCACCGTCACTTCACTGCTGCACTCACTCCTCCTCCCCACTGCACCGTCCCTTCACTGCTGCACTCTCCTCAGCCTCTCACTGCATTATCCCTTCACTGCTACACTCTCTCCTCAGTCCCACTGCACCGTCCCTTCACTGCTGCACTCTATGCTCAGCCCCCCCACTGCACCGTCCTTTTACTGCTGCACTCTCTGCTCAGCCCCCACTGCACCGTCCTTTTACTGCTGCACTCTCCTCAGCTTCTCCCTGCACCGTCCCTTCACTGCTGCACTCTCTGGTCAGCCTCTCCCTGCACTGTCCCTTCACTGATGCACTCTCTCCTCAGCCTCTCCCTGCACTGTCCCTGCACTGTCCCTTCACTGCTGCACTCTCCTCAGCCTCTCCTTGCACCGTCCCTTCACTGATGCACTCTCTGCTCTGCCCCCCATTGCATCGTCCCTTCACTGCTGCACTCTCCTCAGCCTCTCCCCGCACCATCCATTCACTGACGCACTCTCTGCTCAGCGCCCCATTGCATCGTCCCTTCATTGCTGCACTCTCTGCTCAGCCCCGCCCCCATCCAGGCTGCAGCCCTCACTCCTCCACTGCACCATCACTCACTGCTGCACTTTCTCCTCAGCCTCTTATGGTACCGTCCCTTCACTGATGCACTCTCCTCAGCCTCTCACTGCACCATCCCTTCCATCTCTCCTCAGCTCCACTATACCGTCCCTTCGAACTCTCTCACTACCTCACTCTATCACTACCTCACTCTCTCTTTCACTAACTCCCTATCTCTCTCACTACCTCACTATCTCTCACACTACTACACTATCTCTCATTCACTCTCTCTCTACCTCAATCTCTACCTCACTACTCAACTCTCTCTTTCTCACAGCATCACAATATCACTACCACAGGAACTATCTCTCTAACACACTACTTCACAACTTAACTCTCTCTATCTCACTACCTCACTCTCTCTACATCACTACCTAACTCTATCTATTACTATCTCACTATCTCATTCTCACTGCCTCACTATATCACGACACTCTCAAAAATTCACAACTCTCTCACTACCTCACAACGTCACTCTCTCTCTCTAACTCACTGCTTCACTCTCTCTCTATCTCACTACCTCACACTCTCTCTATATACTACCTCACTCTATTTCTATCTCACTATCTCTCTCACTATATCACGACACACTCTCTCTAAAGTTCACTACATCACTCTCTCACTACCCCACATCTTCACTCTCTCTCTATCTCACTACCGCACTCTCTCTCCCTCAAATACACTAACTCACTTTTACTCTCTCATACACTACCTCACTCTAGCTCACTACTTCACAACATCGCTCTGTTTCTATCTCAATACAGCACAACAACTCTCACCCTCACTACCTCATTCTTTCACTACCTCACTCTCTCTATCTCTCACTACCTCACTCTATATCTACTTCACTCTCCCACAAAACAAAAATAACTACATCACTACTCAAGTTAAATCTATAACACTATCTCACTCTCTCTCTCACTAACTCTCTCCATAACATCACTCTATTTCGATATCAATCTCACTACCTAACTATAACACAAGTCACTCACTCAAAAAATAACTACAACACTCTCTCGCTGACTCACTCTCTATCTCACTAGCTCACAAGTTCACTATCTCTCTCCAACTCACTACGTCACTCTGTATCTCACTAACTCACTCTCTCTTTCTATCTCACTAAGTCACTTTCACTCTCTCTTAAACTACCTCAATCCTTCTCTATCTCACTATGTCACAACATCACTCATTGTTTCTATTTCACTACCACCAAAAATCACTCTCCATCACTAACTCAGTCTTTCACTACCTCACTCTCTCTGTCTCACTCTATCTACTTCACTCTCTCTCTCACTACCTCACTGTCTCTATTTCTATCTCACTAAGTCACTTTCACTCTTTCACTACCTCACTCTCTCTCTATCTCACTACCTCACAAACTCACTCACTGTTTCTATCTCACTACCTCAGAACATCCCTCTACCTCACTCTTTCACTACCTCACTTTCTCTGTCTTTCACTACCTCACTCTCTATCTACCTATCTCTCACTACATAACTCTCTACCTCACTACTCCACTCTCTCACTACCTCACAACTTCTCTCTCAAAACATCACTACCTCACTCTCTCACTACCTCACTCTCTAGCTCACAACCTCACAACTTCACTCTCTTTCTCTAACTCACTACCTCAATCACTCTCTATCTCACTACCTCACTCTTTCTATCTCACTAACTCACTTTCACTCTCTCTTTCACTACCTTTTTCTCTATCTCACTACATCACAACATCACTCTATGCTTATATGTCACTACCTCACAACATCCCTCTCCCTCACTACCTCACTCTTTACTACCTCACTCTCTATCTCACTACCTCACTCTCTCTCACTACTTCACTCTCTCTCTATTTCAATACCTCACTCGCTCTCTCTATCTCACTACCTCACCCTCTCTCTGCTAATGCAATAGGTATCACATATGCAAAAAACAAAGCTAATGCCAATACAAATGACAATGCCATTTATTTAGGGATACAAAAAAGATTAAAAAAATAATGAGCAATTCTAATAGCTCTACCTATAATATTGCCGAGACCATTGCATTGTAAATGCTTGTTCCTTCTTGGCTCTATCTCTATTCATTATCCCTCCCCGACTCCTCCTGATTCTATAGAGCACTTTTCAAAAAATTTTGTAACCATCGTCCATTTGCGTGAGATTACGCTATTGGCATTGTAAATGACAATGCCATTAATTTATCTGTTTTCAAAACCAACACATAAATACAAAATTTGTCATTGACAATGCCAATAGCTCTAACTTTGTCAAAGGCAAAACCATTGCATTGTAAATGCTTGTTTATGGTTGCAAACCATCTGATTTAGAGTTTGTGATCGCAAAAATGCTTTTTGCAATGTACTAAGCCAATTTTGTAAGTTGCTAACTTTTCTCTATCTCCTAAGATGCGTTTAGGAATTGGCATGGAATTGCTATTCCTAATAACGATTCCTAACCATATGTGTAATGTTTTAAGATCCAAAGAGCAGTCTTAAGCCACTGAAAAATTCCCAGCCCCCAAGTTGTGGTCCCTTCCCCCTTTGTAAGTGTAAACAGAAATTTTCAGAGGAGGCAGTAGTCAAAGGGACCCCTGTCTACTTTCCAGCAAACGTTTGAAATATTTTCTGCATTCAAATATATATATTTTAATTACCTTGTTACAGTCCCCGGTAGGTAGTTATAGTAAGGCCCTAGTTTCCATAGGAAAAGCATTTTTTGTTTTGCCAATAGCTATGACACTGTTTATCGAATCTTCACGAAATTTTCAAAATTTGTACGACGCTCAGTGCAGCTGCGGTGTTGACAGTTTAGTGGTGATCCATTAAGCGGGAATGAGAAAAACAGGGGGTCCAAATACACGTTTCCCCCGTGTTCATTTCCATAGAGATTTTAGACCCAGCAACAGCCCCATCTGCGGGAAGGAATTGCACCAAATTTGGCTGAAAGGTAACTCTTGGTCCATAAAATGACCTTTTTATAAGTTGGTGTAAATCTTTTCACTAGTTTTGGTGATATTAAAGGAAAAGCAAATTTGTGTATGTAGGGATGCGGATCTTCCAAGGATCCGACAGCCCTCATGCTGAAATGTGATTGGCTGCCAAGATTTCAACCAGGAAGTGTAGGCAGCCATCTTGTGTGGCTTCAGCCGAGCCACAAAAAAACATTAAAAATAAAGAAAAGGCAAAATGGTATAAAAACTCTGACCTATTAGCCCTGGTCCTGGGGACCCCCTTGCACCCTGGCAGGGCAAAAAAGCAATTAGGTAAACCCCTAAATTGCGGACTCCTGCACTTGTTTGAAAAAGATCCCCCAGGTGGGCCAAGTCCTGGGGGCATTTTTTTTTAAAAGGAAAGGGGCGCACTGGCCTCCCTCCTGAAGCTCTTTGAGCCCTGGGGACCACCACCTCCCTCAGGCTTTATATTTAATAATGCAAGGTGGGGTTGCGCAAACCCCCTCCTAGGCTTATAGAAGCCCTGGGACCACCCCTTCCCTGGGACCCAAAAAATAAATATTACTGGGAGGAAGGCTGCAAAGACCCCAGCTGGGCCTTATATGGTCCTGGGGACTACCACCTCCTCAGGTCTGGCTATGCACAGAGAAAGAGGGGGGCTGCATGCCCCCTTCCTTGAGCCATATATGGCCCTGAGGACCTCCACCCCCCAGGGCCAGCGCCTGCTATGTCGGGGGTGCCCACCTCTGGGACATAGCTGTTTGCTCTTACAAGGCAGGAGCATTGACCGCTCCCGTCAGGTCAAACACTAACTCCACTACCAGCAAATGGGAGCTGCCAAAGTGCTCCCACGTGCTGGGAGTGGAGTTTTCATCTGATTCCCTCCCTGCTGTCATGCGGGTAGGGGAACAGATGAAACAATTGCTCTCACACACAGGGAGCTGCATTTTTAGCAGCTACCTGTGTGTGAGAACAATGCTGACTCCCGTGAGAGCAATGCTGTCTCCCGCTGAAGTAAGCGAGCCGGTAGGGACTGCTAGGGCATTCAGGTTTCCCCGTGGTCCACAACGGTGCTGACTTGGTGGCCTGGGTGGGCTCCATGGCACCCAGCATTCAAGGCCGGGCCCCGATGGGGTCCCTGGATTCGAATTCAGCCGGGGGTGGGAGTTGTGCAGTCCCTCCCCATGTCAATTGTGGATGGGCCCTAGAGATTTATTACATTTGAAAGTCGATGAATACTGCGCCTTGTGTACTGCAACATTCTGGCCAAGGAATAATAGGAGATGGGGACAATAGTGCTTAGCATAAGGCAGAACTAACCCTGGCTCTCAGTGACTGTCTACCCAACTATTCCAGTATAACTGAGGGCTCTTGGGAAGTCATTGGGTCTGTTTTCCTGTAGTTCCAGAACTGCTGTTTTTCTACTTTCTCATTGACTAAATAGATGAACATCTTCACACTGCTCCGGATCTTCCTATGTGAATGAGAATACACTTGTTTTGCTCCAAACTCTGCATTTCAACATGCTCTTTGTGTTCTACGTGTGAAAATGATAGAATATTACCTTTACTTTGCAAGCTCTACATTCTGAGTCTTTACAATAAGTACGTTTGCAGTCATTTATTTTGCAAGTACCTACTTTCTAGTTAAGCGATTTTAAGTATTTAAAGTGACTTAATTACATATATATTTAATGAAATAAACAAAAGTTACAGGGTTGTTATGGTTAGAAAATGAAACTTTAGAAATTCACTGAAATAAAACACAAAGGTTACAGGGACGTTATAATTAGGCTCGGAATTTACTCGTACAAAACCACAAACATTCAACAGTTATAGTTATATTATTGCAAGAAACTATAACTCATGCCCTACGATGACTATAATAATTCACACCCTCACCATGCACTGCTACTTACCCCACATATTAAATCACGTTAATTAAATATTAATTAACATTGGAAAAAATCCTTGAAATTTGCTGAAAAAAACAAAGGTTACATGGACGTTATAGGAAGGAAAACTAATTTAAAAAACCTTAGAAATTCACTGAAAAAAACAAAGGTTACAGGGAAGTTATAGTTAGGTTCAAATTTTACAAGGAAACAGCAATAAAAATGGAACAGTTATGGTTGTACTTATCTCAAGAAATTATAACTTGTGCCATAGGGTAACTATTACACATGCCCTTGCTATGCACTGCTATTTACCCCAAATATATTACATCAGTAATGACATCTGGTATGTCATCATTCATAAGGCAACGCATCATTTGCAATAAAATTAGTGATGAGAAAACTTTGCATGGCTGGGGTGTGAGTTATAGTTACCCTAGGGCACTCAGCCCCAGGCTCTTCAACATCTACGTGACCCCCCACAACGTCATTGTCAGACAGCATGGGTTCAGTATAGCATCCCATGCCGACTACACCCAGCTCATCCTCTCCCTCACGAAAACCCCCTAAGACACCATACGCAGCTTCCAGGAAGGAATGAAAGATGTTGCAGCTTGGATGAGCAACAGCTGCCTAAAGCTCAACTTGGAGAAGACAGAGGTCCTTGTCCTAGGACCCTCCCCCACCAAATGGGACAACACCTGGTGGCCCTCCGCCTTCGGAAACCCACCCCGATGGACCACGCCCAGAACCTCGGCATCATTCTAGACTCCTCCCTCACCATGACTCACCAAATCAATGCCGTTGCCTCCACCTGCTTCAACTCCATCCGCATCCTCCACAAGACTTCAAGTGGATCCCCGCCGAAGCCAGAAAGACCGTCATTCACGCACTCATAACCAGCAGAATGGACTTCGGTAACGACCACTATGCTGGAATCAACAAAGCCCTGCTACACAAACTCCAGACCATCCAGAACACCTCAGCCAGACTTGTCCTCTGCACCCCACGACATGAGCACATGACCCAACACATGCAAGACCTCCACTGACTCCCCATTGAGAAGAGAGTAACCTACTCACTCATGCCTTCAAATCCCTCCACAACATCGGACCCAAATACCACAACAAAAGAGTCTCTTTCCACATACCCAAAAGAAACCTCTGCACCGCCGGTCTCACCCTTGCAGAGACCCCGTGCATCAGCAGAACCAGAGCCGGTGGAAAAGCCTTCTCCTACGTTGCGGCCAAGGCCTGGTAAGACCTCCCAGTCAATATCAGACGCTCCCCTACCGGAAAAGCCTCAAGACCTGGCTTTTCTGCTGACCTGGACCTGCACCCATGGCGCCTTGAGACCCTCACAGGTGAGTAGCGTGCTTTAAAAGTCCCTGATTGATGGATCTCCCATTCCTTTGTGCTTACCCACAACCTATTGTAAAGTGCCTATTAAAAAATGTATATATATTTTGTATGGGGCCCTACATGTATCTTACAAGTCTGGGTTGGTGCATACAAAATTCAGGGCTGCCTACTCTTTATTCCACCGATGCCTCATTCTTCCAACATTCAACACTCCCTGTCTCTTTATCTGACTCGTTGTAGGTTCTTTATCATCCCTGCTTTCCACCTGTGTCACTGTATTCTTATTGTTCTCCCTTTTCTGCCTTTACCTCTCTTCCTCTGAGACAAAGTCATGTGATGAAAAATACGTCCCGGTACCCAAAAATGATTACAAGTGCCCAGGACATAAAGTGGTGTGGGTCCTTCCGGGTCTCAGACCAGCAGTAAATATAAACGGACATTGAAAAGAGGCCCCATGGGGCCATCTATTGATGCTCTTTATTTTACTGGAAATGAACACTGAAAAATGAATGCAAAAAATTAGAGTAATCCATGTCAGAGATTTGGGGCTTGACAGTGCTTGATTTGTAAAAAGATAAGTGCCAGGGCCCTCATCAAGAGGCCACTGTAACTTGCACTACCTATTGTTCCGGCCAGCGCAGCTGGTGACAGTGTACACACACCTACTAACATCACATTCCTACAAGTGCAGTGCTTCAGACTATTCCAGGCCTCCAGAACTGTATGAAAGGCTTGGGTTGCAGGTATTAGTCATTTTTAATGTATATTCAATTAATAAACTACAGTTGTTGTGTTCATCTCTAAACAAAAAACAGTGCCACAATGTGGCAGACTGTCATAAGTGCCGGTGTTAGCAATAAAGTGCCAGTGCTGAGCACTGGAAAACACCAGATCAAATTAAGCACTAGGGCTAGATATAAGAAGAATAGCAATAGCAACTACCAAATTGCAATTTTAGGCGATTTGCTATTTGGTAATCACTACCACTAATGTACAAAGGGGTTATTTAGCCCCTATTCCTAAAATCGTAATTAGTAGAGGGTCGCAAATAGACCTACCTCATGAATAGTAATGAAGTAGGTCACAATTTGTGACCCACGACGATTCACTGCAATCACAGGGATGGTGGCCTGCTGAGGCAAGCAGACCACCATGTCTGGGAATGCTTTAAAATAAAGCAATTTTTTTTAACACAGCCCCTTTTCCTTAAAGAAAAACAGGCTGCATTTAAAAAGAAACAGATACATGTTCTGCGATTCTCAAAGGGGAAGGGTTCTCTTAGGGACCAATTACCATTTGCACACGGGTTACCACCAACTTTGAGTTGGTGGTGAAGTGCGCATGCTTTGCGACTGCACTTCGGTCGGAAAACAATCATACATATCAATGCGATTCCGTATTTGGAACGGATGCCCGAAACATGCCCCCTTCTAAATACCAATTCGCAAACCCAAATTGCGATTTGGAAACAAGTTACTGAATTGCCATTTGAGCTTAGTACATCAGAAAAGGCACTTTTGCGTTTGCAAACGGCACGATTTTCCAAAATGGGCTGTTTGCAAATACAAATATTTTGTACATCTAGCCCTTAGCTCCTGATTTTATTTTCAGGGCCGGATTTGCAAAAGTAAAGTTAAACTTTTGTGTAAGTTTACTCTTTTTCGGTATTCACAAATAAGTGAATTAATAGTAACTTTATGGCTGTGGAAATAAGACAGGCCTACATTTATACGTGCATAGTTCTCCGCCCTGTCTGCATAGTTTCCGCAGTCAAAAACGTACTATTAACTCGCATTATTTTAATACAAAAAAAAGTAAATGTACATAAAACTACAAGTTTACCTTTGTGACTCAGACCCTCAACGTACTTAAACTTGCATTCCCTACGGGTGTTAACTATTTCCAGGATGTTTTGTTTCTGTATTATTTTTCGTGTAGCATAGGACTCCTGTATAGCCCATACTTTGAGCTGAGTCACCTCCAGGTGTTTAGTGGGCCATGAATGTGAACTTTGGAGTTGAATGTGAAGGCAGTGTGAGTATCTCACAAGCCTGTCAGTGGGTCAAAATGGTGTTCAGAATGAATGGCCATTCAATCCTTGGCCTCTCTGCAATGCCCATAGAGCAGTGGCAGTATTCCAGATGCAATTGTGATTCTGTGCAAATGTATGTGAAGGAGGTACACAATTGTCAAAATATTGGCAATGCGAAAATTAAAAGAAAATAAAGTGCTTACAAGTCAGTGGGTGTGTTTTTGTGTTTGGGGGTGGTGAACTTAAAGAGATGCAGGGATGTGCACTCGGAAAAGTGTGAAAATACTGCTGAAGAGGAAAGAGATGAGCTGTAAGATATGCAGATGGAGGAGATATAGAGAGAAATATTGTTGTACACGCCTAACATAGAGTGAACATAACAGGGGAGAATGAGACACTCTGCAGACCACTGCTCCTTCCATATACCTCGGAAATATTTAATTCACACTCTCACAATTTCAGAATTGAAACATTTTCAATATTAATTATTGACAATAAAATCATTGTTGTTACTTATTTATCTTAAACAGTTGGCAATCATTGACAAAGCCAATAGTCCTGGCTGGTTTTAGATGTATGTAAGTTGTTGTGTTATATATATCTGGATGCAATAATAGAAAGCTCACAGAGAAACCAAAATACTGGTCGGGTAGCACACTATGGGAATCACAGAAATGTTGTTTACGTGTTTTAAGCCGCTCCTTTAATGTCATAGGCCATGCCCCTTTTAGAGACCCACCCCCACTCTTTTGACATCCCTCTTAAAGCCCTGCCAGTGGCAAGTACCTGGCACAAATTAAGCAGTGCTACTTATGTGTAGGTTAAACAACAATTAAATGCATGACCCCTGTGCAAGTTAGAAGTTTCAGGTGTTTTGGTGCATGTGTATATTATGACTTTTTGCGATTTTTAAAGTTTGATCAGTTTTACACTTGGTTTGGCCATCAAACGCTTTAAGGGTCCCATTACAGACAATAAAAGGAGTGTAGCTATATTCTCAACCTCATGATATAATAAGCAAGCTCTCACTGTTATGTTTCAATAAGGAGTTAAACTGTATTTTTTAGATTGACTAGATCCTTATTTTAAACTTCAGTATGTCAGCTGTAAACTTTTATGTCTGGATTAAATATAATAGGGAAGCTTTTGGCCGTAAATGCCTGTGATAACGGCGCCCTTCTCAGAACCTAGTGGGTAGTGAATCCAAAACCATTTTAGGATCTTACATTTTAGCAGCCATATATAGGATACATTTGAAAAGTGAGACACCTAGTGGTACACATCATGGCTTCTTGTTGAGTGTTTTTGAGGCACTTCTCTTGCCATTAAGTTTCCCTCAGTTGACCCAAACACTTGATGGACAAAATGAACGCTCAACGCGTCTTAAGAGATGAGGAAAGGATGGTTCCTGGTTTTAGGAAACAGGGCCACTCGGTACTTGTCGCACAGATTTTTACAATAAAGATGAGCTGCATGCATCATGAGAAATATAATTAATCGTGTATTAAAGCATCAGGTCTTCAAACGTTTTTAAAATGATATCTGACCAGGACTGGAAGGATCACGACTCGCCATATTTTCCAAATAGAATCTTATCTATAAAGTTCAAGTCAGCCAGTTCGGCTACTTGAGAATTCGATTTCCTCTTTTCAGTACATGCCTACAATTTCCCGCATGGACAGAGCCTTTGGATTACAAATCTGGATTGTTTGAAGGGAACCCACGTGACTTTGGTCACTCTGGGGCTATGTACACAGGAAGCTGATATGCAGTGGTTCATTTGTATAAATAAATAAACAAATACATAGCTAAAAAAATAAGTAAGTAAGTGAAAGAGCCCAAAACATTTCTTAGGTGCCTGCCAGGGGCCCTACCCAATGCCAAGTTGCTTGGATACCAAGGCTGCTTCATCTTGACTCCACCTCAGGCGACTTTCTTCCTCTACCTTGCACGTCTTTTACCATTATTTAATTCCTTTGCATTCTTTTTCATCTCTGGTTTCCTTATCTTTCTTTTACTCCTTCTCATCCATTTTCTGCCTTTGTCTGACATGCGCCAGAGCAAAGTCTGCCAAATAAAAAGTCCCACATTGGGGGCACCACATAATAGGAGAAGCTTTAAAGTTGCATTAGACCCATCATTAGATAGACCCACAATCCTCTTGCAAGCTGCTCCACCTCTTGACCATGTCGACCTCCGATGTCCCTGATAGGGACTATATATTCTTGTCTAGCATGAACAGGTCTCACTCATGCATAAACTACTTTTCGAGCTCCCCTTTTGATGAATAGCCCCCCTGACTTTCCTGATGGACCTCCTGAGCTCTCGTGGGCCACACCCACCCAGTTAAGCAGACTTAACATTTCTTCACGGGTTCTTCACTCCACCTCCTCCCACGCAGATGTTTCCAGGTCGTTGCACAACAGACACTCCACTGGTATGGCAGGGCTTACAGATACCTTCTTTGGAACAGTAATTACAACCCACTCCAAGGTGACCATATCCAATTGATGAAAGTTCACTTCATTGTTTGCTTTGACTACTCAATGAAGGAATTCTGGGATGATCTCCTCCGCAGGCACCAGCTTTTCCATCACTGTGGTCATGCTGGTTTCTGTATCCCTCTCAGCTTCTACTGAGGTCCTGTTGGCAACTGCCATTTTGGGAGGTAAGGTGGCAATGACTTCAACATCCACCTCATCCATTGTGACTCTTGTTGCATAGTACAACCCTTTAGCAACTTCAATACCAATTCCTACACTCACAATCCCTTGGGACTGCCCACTGGTAGAGGGGGCTTCTTTTATAAGGAAATGTCTTCCTTCTTGTGCCTGGCCTGATGACATTCAAGCACATGTCAATTTTGTATAGGGATTTTTTAATTTTGACATTTAGAACTAACTTGCACTGCTAAACACAACTGACTGCTGATCACCAATATAAGAAATAGGGTTATTAATTGGGGTGGATGTGAGCCCACCACAAGGAATAAGGATGCCAACATAGGGTAAAATATAGTTTCAATAATTTAAATGTGGGTGTACTTGTAAAGCGCACTGTGACTCCATGGAGTATCCTGGCGCTGAAGACCGCTGGGGAACCCATCCTGGTTTTACCTTTGAGATGGTCCCTTTCGGGGTATCTCCAAGGTGAAACCAGGCATCCCCGGCATCTGTGGGGGGCGGTTGTAGAGATGTGGCAAGCTTAATGCCCAGAGTTGCTGAGTATGTTCCCTGGTTAGACTAGGCACTGAGGCGAGAATTCGACCCTGCCGCGTCGGGAATTGAACCCTGGTCCCGGGCTGTTCTCTGCTTACGGGTCTGCCGCCTCTAACCAGTGAGCCACACCACTCCACCTGGTCTCAATCCGTTGGTAGCTATGGCAAAGAGCAGACAGGTTTAACTAAGGAAAATGAGTAAAGTATTTAGCAGCAACAAAACATTTAATAAGTCAAAACACAATACAGTAGATATCCCACAGTCAATTAAAAAAATAGGGGAGAACTAAATTAGGAAAATGACACGAAAACAACAAAAATCCTTTAAGGGGAGTAGGGGATATGAATTTTTGAAGAATGATGGCAGAAAGCACAAGGAAAAAGTAAAAAGACAATCAGAAGTTACTTTTTGCGGATGAATGAGACTTGCATGAGATTTCAGGCTTGTCATGATGGAGCATGAGTTGAATACACCAAGAGGGTCATCGGTCAAAGATGTTACCTCCTGGCTTAGTCTCTGAATGGAAGTTAAAAGCTTCCAGCAGGGACAAGGCTGCAGGCTGTATCTAGAAAAGTCCTCTTGAAATTGCATAGCTGTTGGACAAGGTGGTGCTGAAGCCATTGGTTCTGCCAGGAAAAGCACAGAGCGGAAACATTCAAACTTTGCAACTGCCAAAGTCTTTTCATTGGGTGTATACTTTTTGCTCCTTTTGTGTCAACATTTCTACCTTTGGACGCAACGCAAATGCAAATGAGTACCGTACCCACCAAATCCAAAGCCCTTCTGTCCTGGGCCGGACTCGGAACCGAATGCCGGCCCTGTCAAACTGCTCCCCCCCCTCCCCCCTCCCCCTCGGGAGTGAGGTGTGGTGCTGCTGCCAAGCTGTTTGCCAGGGCCGGTTTTGGCCGATTTTGTTACTGGGGGCTGATATTGCCAGCCCCCAGGGGCCAAAAATCGCCCCCACCCCCACTAGCGGCCCACCGGGGAAGCACCAGGTACCCGCTACGGCCAGTCCGGCGGTGCTTCTGTCTCATCTAGAGATTGGCAGCTCTTAAGAATTCTATCAATGGAGCGCTGTTGATTCTGTCCATGGAATACTTCCCCCAGTGGCCCAGCAGAATAGGGGCTATCGAGGGAAGGACATTACATCGTCCAACCTTTTTTTCCTGCCCATCACCACTAGCTAAAACCTGGCAGTGAGCGTCAGGATAAAAACAATAGTGACCCCCCTTTGGGGGTTTATTCCTAAAAAAGAAAAAAAAGTCAGAAGTTTGGTGAATGCCAGTCAAAACAACTGACAGTCATCCACCAAACTTTTAGTACATTGAAAAGAACCACCATAGTGGTAGTTCCCTTAAATGTAGAGGTATAACCGCTAAGTCAGAGATCTTCTCTTAATTTGGTGGGCATAATACCGTTGAGATGGTTGAGGTAATGTTTTTCACCATCCTTATAGACAGTAGCCCATCCGCCAAATGCTAATTCAGGCCCTTACAGCCAGATTCATCAAGCGAAATGCGCTCGCAAAAGGGCCAGATTCTGAGAATCTGGCCCTTTGCGAGTGCAATTTTGCATTTGGGATTCATCATCCCAAATGCAAAAATCGCTAATAAAGAATTCGCAAATTTGCGAGGATTAGCATTTAAGGAATCTCTATTAGAGATTCCTTAAATGCTATTCATGAAACATTTAAAAATTGCGAATTCGCAATTTAGGAGCGCTATTTACCACGAAGTCAAACCTCGTGGTAAATAGCGAAAAACTTAGAAAAATGCATTTAAATGCATTTTTCTAAGTTGCATGTTACACACACACATGTCCTTTGGACATGTGTTTGCACAACATCAGTGTAAATTCACATTTCAGGGGTGCTACAGGGTGTCCTTTGGACACCCCTGGCACCCTTGAAATCGCATCCTTATTTGCGATTAGCAAATTGCTAATCGCTAATAAGGATTGACTCCCCATTCATTCCTATGGGCCTTTAGGCCCATAGGAATGAATGGGGAGTTATTCCTTATTTGCGATTAGCAATTTGCTAATCGCAAATAAGGAGCCTGTAGGAATCGCAATTTATTTTGCGATTTCTACATGAATCCCGATTTGCAAGTCCTTAATAGCGATTCCTTAATAATCGCTATTTAGGACTCGCAAATCGGGACTTTGATGAATCTAGCTGTTAGTCTTTTTTATGGGGTTATGGAGCTCACATTCATCCACTGGGGAAGACTAATTGCTGTATCTGCCAAAACCTTCTTGAAGTTGAATGCCTTTGCCACCAGGTCCCACTGAAGCCACAGAGGTCTTGAAAGTCCAAACATTTTCTAAGTCACAATGTTTCAGATTTTGTGGACCAGCTCTTCTTAGTCACTTCTAAGTAAGCCTGGGCGGACCTCCGCGAAGTGCAAAAAATACTCCACCACGCTACGCGGAGCTTTGCAAGCGGCAGAGTGCTTTAGATAAATGCTGTTTGGCGTTGATTTTCAGTGCCAGATGCTTGTCCGCACTGTGGAATCATTGCGAATGGCACCATGCACAGCGCAAGTGGGCGCTGCTTCCTTTCTGCCGCTCCAGTAGATTTTTACTCGAGTGGCAGCTTTCTCAACGCAAATGGACAGTTTCCCAATGCGAGCAGTCACGATCATACGTGACCACTCACAATGGGAAATCTGACCGCCTGCGTTGAGAAATCTCGTCAGGAGGTTGATTTCCCACGTTTGCACTCGCCAACTTGATGTTGACAATCATAAAGGAGGAAAAATCTCGCCAGGAGGTGGATTTTCCTCGCTCACCAACTTGATGTTGACGAACGCAAGCGTAGAAAAAAACTCTGCGTTTTTCAGAACGCCGCGAGCTCCACGTAACGCGGAGTGCGGAAAATTCAGCGAGCAGAGTTCACCGCCCAGACTTACTTCTAGGGCTCTCAGAAACTCAGGGACAGCACTGAGGGGCCAGGTCTAACTCCAAGAGAGGCCACCACCAAGGTCCAGTTCAGCCTCATTTGTTACTGGTTAAATGGTGACTTCAGGAAAAATGCCTGTTGCAGCTTCGGTCCCGGGAGCCACACAGGAGGTCAGTCAACTCACACCTGGAGTCCACTTCTTGTTCCTGGGTACATGTGGGAGCAGGTCCAGTATATCAGGTCTCCACCAAGGTTTCAAACAACAAGTCCAGCCTTCTTCTGTTTATGTACAAATCCAGAGAGTAGTCTGATGAGCTGTGGGTGAGGTGTAGAATTAATTAGCCAATAAGTAGGGTGAGCCTGGACACTTCCTAACCAATGAGAATAAAGTTCCCAAGGGCAGCCCTTCCCGCTTGTTCAGCACATCCAGTTTGCCTTACTGCAAACAATCCCACAGTGCACAATTCTGAGGCAAATTTAAAATGGTGGCACCTTTCTATCTTGGAGGCGGTTGGTGTGCCAGCCAGGGTTGCGTTTAGGGAAATGAACAGTCCCCTCCTCATGAACTACAAAAAAGTAGTTCTCAGGGCAGCTCCCCTTCCCACTGGTCTGGTGCCAAGTTAACCAGAGAAAAAAGGCTTCTTCTCCTCAGGTCTCCTATTAACCTTAACTATGAATGGGCAGGACCTATCCTGTTTCCCATCAAGTTCATTAAATTCCTGAACCCTCCCCAACTGATCTCCCTGCTGTGTTCTGAGCTGATAGCAGCCAGGTCTTCCTGCCAATATACCTAAACCATTTGTTTCTGCTCTGGGAACAGTTTTAACACCAAATTTAGAAGAAGCACTGCCAGAGTTCCTCTGCTAAGGCTAATTAGCTTAGTGGAGGTTCAGGCAGACAAAGTGTGACGTTTTAAACTCTTGACATAGAGAGGGCATTTGACATAGTTGAGTGGCACTATATATATGGGCCATTTTGAGCCATATGAGATTCTGCCCCAACTTCATTTGATGGGCACAACTACTATACACGTTGCCTGTGGTGAGGGTTGGGTACGGTTGGCATCATGTTGTCCGGTGGGAGCTGGGACGGAGGATGAGGTAGGGATGTCCCCTATCCCCTGTGCCCTTCATACTGTTGGTGGAGCTATTAACCTCGATGTTGAGACCTAGACGCGACCCATGTGGAGTCGGTCTGGCTAATCTTTCATGTGGTGTTCATATTTGCAGTTGACAGCCTGGTGTATTTGCAAGATCTGGAAGTGTCATTCCTGTTACTGCTGGACGTATTGAGCAAACTCGCAATGTGTCCGTGCTATATGCAAAAAGAGCCAATTCTAAACAATCTCCGCTCGCCTGACTGGCACACACAGATGTAGAACTCCTGAGGTGATTGGGGCTGCAGTGGAAGCCAGCCACTTTTCACTATCTCAGAAATTTTGGCTTATGTGGTGCCCCAAGTCCCACTACAACCTTAACGTGGGCAAGGTGTTGGGGGACTGGCTTCATTAGTTGAGATCTGGAAAACCCTCCCGCTCTCTATGATGGGAAGAATATCAGTGCCTAAAATGGTGTTCTTGCCAGGCGGCCTGTATATGCTAAAGAACACAATGTCTACAGTTCCACCTTCCACATTGCATATTTGGATACGCTGCTAGGTGCACTGGTACGGGTGGGTAGACAAAGCCGAGTAAAACTATACACAATGCAACATCCTGGGAGAGATCTCTTTTTATATCACACAGCCACGGAACTACAACAAGTAGTGCAATGATTTGATGGTGGTCATGATGGTCCTGTATTTTTTATTTTCCCTGTTTCCCTCAGCAGGCTCTCAGCGAGGGAGTGGGGTACGTTCCTCTGCGGAGGATCCACCGCTGATAAAATGTTGATATATATTGGACTGCTGCCCAGATCATGCAGCATCTGTAACCCAGACCCTGGCAGACTTCTGTCCACAGTCCTTCCCAAGTGTACGTTTTTTAAAAACTTTATTTAAATAGCCTTCTGCCAGGGCTAGAAATACTAGATCAATGTTGGCTTGACTGACAGCTCTTTTTCCCATAACAACATTGAAAAGATCGGAAATGCATGAATCCCTAGTCATTAATAGGTATATATCAAATCTTTCAGATCCTAAGAAGAATCTATTTTGAAACTTGCAAAGTTTCATCGATAGGTACAAAACACTGATATTCAAAATTAAAATTGAACTGCACTAGATGGTACTGTCAGTAAGTATGCTTTCTGTCCAGTAGCGGCTGGGTTGTAAAGTGGGTAGTGGGCAGGGGGCACACCAAAAATAAAATAGACTGACCTAACTTTCTGGCCGACGTCCTTCTCCCTGGGGTGTCTTCTGGAAGCTTCGGAAACAGGAAACGGTACTATCCAATTCTTGTGCTGTTCTCGCAGCATGAGAGCAGAACCTGGATTGGATAGCGCAGGCTCTCTCAGCGCTCCTAAGAGCACTGGAGGCCTGCACTTTCTCTAACTCAACTGTATGAAACAGCTAGGTTAGAGCACTTTAAAATGCCCATGTCCGGCTGGTTGCCCCAAGATGGCCTGCCAAAGAGGCACGCGCACTTTAAAATAAACAGCTCCCTGCTGCTGCCACTCGGCAGCACTGGCCCCGCCACGTCCTGATACTTAGTTCAGGGCGGTTGCTGAAAAATAAAATGGTAATAAATAGACGTATTACCACTTTTTTTTTTACAGCTCTGGTGCTTGTGTGGCAACGCTGCTGTGCTCAAATGGAGGAGCCGCCCCTGGCAATAAATTAAAGTCAGCGGGCAAAATGAAGCTTTTCTGAGGGAAAGGACAAAGGTTTGCATGGTTGTAATGGGTATCGGGTGTCGCAGCCTGTTCCTTAGCAGTGCAGTGGGAAAGTAGTGCACACTACAATGGGTCTTTGTTCCCAAAAACCACAGAGACCCTGATGATTTTTTTCTCAGTTGACAGTTGCATTTTTGGCATTTTACCCAAACGCCCTTATGAAGAGCTGGTTGCAAAAAAAGTTATAAAACATTTTCTGCAGTAAGGTAGAAGCTAATTTTTTTCAAATGGATCTTTATTGTATTTTACAGCATATTGTCATAGGAGAAAGTAGGCATCATTTAAAGAATACAGGCATATAACATCCCCCACCACAGTATGTACTGATGAATCATGACTCATTACATACCCATAAACAGGGCCATATGAGACCACACTGCTATATGAAACTCAGTGGAATTTGACAGGCATCAATCTTACATTGATCAGGTCCGTCCCTTTAGAGCCTCCTGCATTACTCAGGGTCCCTCCCAGCTTGCACTTGGAGCTTGGGGGGAGAGGGGGGTCTTTTAGAGGTGTAATCTGCTGGTGCCCTCTGTGAACTACAGGATCTTCATCAGCGTTTCCTCGAAAGTTAGTTTATACACTCTGCTCCCACTGCACCAGTGCTTTAAGTTGGCCGGGTCCTGCCTGTGCTCAGCACCAGCAGTTCTAAACAGGCATTCACAATGCAATGGTCTCGGCTCTGTTAAAGTTAGAGCTATTGGCATTGCCAATGGCATTTTTTTCATTTTTTGTTTTTTTAAAACATAAATAAATGGTATTGTCATTTACAATGGCAATAGGTGAGCATTAGAGAATAGTAGAGAGTATTAGCGGACACAGAGCCACACACACAGCCACACACACACAGAGCCACACACACACACACACACAGAGCCACACACACAGAGCCACCTACACACACACACATAGCCACCCTCACACAGACCCACCTACAAAAAAAGCTACCCACACAGAGCCCAACACACACACACACACACAGACAGAGCCACACACACACAGACAGAGCCATACACAAACACAGACAGAGCCACACACACACACACATACAGAGCCACACACACACACAGACAGAGCCACACACACACACACACACCCAGACAGAGCCACACACACACACACACAGACAGAGCAACACTCACACACACACACACTGACAGAGGCACACACACACAGACAGAGCCACACACACACAAAGACAGAGCCACACACACACACAGACAGAGCCACACACACACACACAGACAGAGACACACACGCACACAGAGACACACACACATAGAGCCACACACACACAGACTGAGCCACACACACACACACACAGACAGAGCCACACACACAGACAGAGTCACACACACACACAGACAGAGCCACACACACACAGCCACACAAACACACACAGACAGAGCCACACACACACACAGACAGAGGCACACACACACACACACACGCAGACAGAGCCACACACACACACACACACAGAGCCACACACACACACAGCCACACACAGACAGAGCCACACACAGACAGAGCCACCCACACACAGAGCCACACACACACATAGAGCCACACACACACAGAGCCAAACACACAGAGCCACACACACACAGAGCCACACACACACAGCCACACACACACAGAGCCACACACACACAGAGCCACACACACACAGAGCCACATACACACACACAGAGCCAAACACACACACACAGACACACACAGAGCCACACACACAGAGCCACACTCACACAGAGCCACACACACACAGAGCCACACACACACAGAGCCACACACACACAGAGCCACACACACAGAGCCCAACACACACACAGAGCCCAACACACACAGAGCCCAACACACACACACAGAGCCCAACACACACGCACACACAGAACCCAACACACACATAGAGTCCAACACACACATACACACACAGAGCCCAACACACACACACAGAGCCCAACACACACACACAGAGAGCCCAACACACACACACACAGAGCCCAACACACACAAAGCTCTACACACACAGAGCCCTACACACACAGACATCTCTCAGTCTAGGTCAGCCACATGCCCATCTCTGCTCAGTAACACCCTAGGGAACAGAGCAACTACAAAACGATCACAAGCAGGGAACAGCAGCACTAAAAAAAAATCACAAGCAGGGAACAGAGACACTAAAAAACAATCACAAGCAGGGAACAGAGGCACTAAAAACACACACAGAGCCCAACACACACACAGAGCCCAACACACACACACACACACAGAGCCCAACACACACACACACAGAGCCCAACACACACACACAGAGCCCAACACACACACACACACAGCCCAACACACACACAGCCACACACACACACAGAGCCACACACACACAGAGCCACACACACACACAGAGCCACACACACACAGAGCCACACACACACACAGAGCCACACACACAGAGCCACACACACACAGAGCCACACACATGCACACGGAGCCTTATTCAGGTGGGTGGTGTTTGGTTTGAGACGCACAAATTAGTGTAACATTAATAGCAGGTAACAACACATCCACCCAGCGCTTACCAAGAGCACAATCCTATAGATATAAAACACAGACCGAGACAGATGCACATTTATTAAGGAGAAATCAGGAGGAATGCTATCAGTAGCAAACTCACCTCAACCGTGAGAGTGCCCCTGGTTTGGTGCATGCAGGGCTCGCTCTCTTCTGACTTCCGGATCGTGCTCCAGTGCACTCTGGGAGCCGCAGTCCGGAACGCACCACTCCTGGAATTAAGGCAATCCGTGAACCACGCTAGTGCCCTTTACAACTCTGAGTGTATTTACATCCGGTTTTCATGCAGTGTCCAGCCTGTGCCCTGCTCCTCCCGCCCCCTCTTCTTACTAAGAAGAAGTTCTTAGCTGTCCCTGTCTGCTGGATGCACTCCGTTCTCAGCTGCTCTGTCCCTCAGGTGTCACTGGATGTGAAGCTCCGTTCAGCTGAAAAGTAAACAGAATACCCATCGAAATTGAACCTTCCTGCACTTATTTGCCTCAACCCCGAAACCCGTCCCCAACCCTAAACTCACCGCTGGTGTCCGTTTACCTCAGCCACGGGCAGGGTTTGCCTTTTTGCTCAGAGATCTGGAGCCCCAGGACCGGTTCATCCTCCTCCAGGGGAGCGCATCAGCATCGGGGCAAGGCCGCCAGTCCCCCCCCCCCATAGAGACCGTCAGCGGTTTCAGGGGAGACTGGGGAAGCACCGCCAGCTCGAAGGATGAGCGGCGGCAGCCCCGGGGGAAAGGAGCGTGGGCCGTGTGCAATCAGCCCGGAGCACCTCACCCCTTCCCGGCTCACCAGGCACCGACGGGGGTGACAGAAACGGGGCCCCCTGCAAGAAGCCAGCGAGCTCTGCCAGGCAGAAGCAGTCAAGTACCGAGCTACAGCTTCTCTTCTTCCCCTCGGGCTGCTCAAGTGCTCCAGTAATCCATTTCAGCATGGTCCCTAATGGTACAAGAAAGTGCATGGTGAAAGTGGCTGTGCTTCAAAAAAAGTGCAACTAAGCCTACACGATGGTCCCCAGGGTAGCACTTGGTTCTTTTATAAAGTGCACTTAAATGACACCAAACTAGCAGCAAGGCGATGGCTGGACATAGATAGTCAAGAGTGGAGATCTTTTGTAGAGTCGACCGTAGCGTTCGAGATGGCTGCTACTATAACTCGTGGAGCGGGCAGACATTGGGCACAGATAGCGGCACATATTACACGTGCCCATAGTGCAGATTAAAGTAGCTGGGCTGAGCGCTCCGATAAATGTCAACATTGAATACATCTAAGAGACTGGCGAAACATACCAGCAATCTCTCATGTGACTAAAGCTGGGCTGGAGTAGGTGAATGATGATAGCCCTACCCCAATCTGAGGGTCCCTTAGCTTACTTGAAATCCGAGTGGTCGGCGTTAGTGAAAACAAATCTACTCCGACCAGCGCTGCTGGCGTGTTCTCCGTCAGTCTCCTTCCCCTCGTGTTTTGTGTCCATAATTTAAAGGGCATGCGCGAGGCGACGTCCATAACCTCGCGGTATTAAGGTGAAATAGCAAGTAGGGGCATATGTTCATCAGCGCTTGAAATGCAAGCTTAGCTATGAAAACAAGCGAGTTCCGGCTGGCACGACCATGTTTCTTCGAGGCGAGGCAGGATTGCCTCGGAGAAACGAGACGCCATTTTGCAACTGGGGGGTGTGTTTTCTTTCTCTCCTCTTCCCATTGGCTGGAATGTAAAATTGAAGCCAATGGGAAGAGGAGAAAAGAACCTAAAACCCCCCCCGAATCCGGGCTTGAACGGAGTGATGCCCCTCTCCTCCAATGGCTGGCCTCTGTTTAGGAAGCCAGCCAATGGATAAGAGGGGCGGGTTAAAGCCCCCATACTGAAAAACAAAATTTCTCGCCAGTGAGACTGCGCAAGCGCAGCCTACGCAGGCAGAGTCCCAAAAAGCAGGTACTGAGATGGGTCCCTTTCATGCTTTCCATTTTTGCCTTCACCATCACAGTGATTTTTTTTTAACTATGCAGCAATACCACCCTTTACTGCTTTTGATGTAGATTCAAAAAGACTCATTATAGTTCTTTTACTGTCTCATTTCAGAACTGAAACATTTCTAATATTCAATACAACAAAGCCATAGCTGTTGCTTATTTATCTAATGCAACTAACAACCATTGACAAAATCAATAGTCCTGACTTGTTGTAGGTGTAATGTTACTTGTTGTATTATATATCTGGATGCAATGACAGAAGCAACAAAATACCAGTCGGGCGGCACACCGTGGTACGCACATATTTTTAGATTACTTGTTTTTAAGCAACGCCCTTAACTACACAGGCCATGCCCCTTTGAGAGACCCCCAGGTTTCAATCCCTCTTAAAGCTCTGCACTGCACCCAATCCGCCCACCCCGTCTTGCCCCAGATGTTCAACTGTCCAGAGAGAGTGAGACAAGTTTTAGGTAAACTCTTTGATTTGCCATCAGTGCGCCCAGGCATGTGTCCTACACAATTTTAGGTGGCCCTCAGCACCCTGTGCATGTAGGGAGAACCGGGCTGTGATCGTTGCGGCCGCCTATGTGGTGCGGTAATGCATCCAGACTTCTTTACCGGGGAAAGGTGGTGTGAAGGTGATTTCCATGTCATCGCTATTCGTCTTTAAATCACATCATATATTTGGTCTTTTTAGTGCATGTTGTTATCCCAATAAACACGTGAGAGGGTCCACTTTAGTGGTCTACCAGTGATTTCAGACCGGGATGACAACCATTTTCTACCAGAACCATAAAACTACTTAGTCCACACTGTATGGTAAAAGAGGTCTCCATACATGGGAACTGAGGCCTTTTAAGCGCTGCCTCCAGAAACACACGATTGATCCAGGCGGGGGTCAAGTAAGTGCGGTGCACATAGTTACACTGGGTGTATTTGAGGCAGGTGGTCCTCAGCACCTTTTTGACAAATGCCGAAGTGGCCTTCCAGTCTGTCTGTCAGGTTCCTGATCGACAGAGAGGGCCCATCACTGCCTGAGTGCTGGAGACGTGTATGTCCTCAGTAGGGCATCATAGAGCTTAGTGACAGCTCTCCTGCCAGTACCATGGCTGAGCAATAAGTAGAGTGTATCAGATGTCAGTTCTTCCCAATGGTCTGGACCCCACAATGCTCTGATTGTGCTGATCAGGGCATTGTATTCTTTTTAATGTTCTTTTTAATGAAACAAATGCTCTGCAACACATCATAGGTACACTGAAAATTCAGATTGTGTTCAGCAGGGTTGACAGATTCATCACTTATGGGTTATTTGGTCCTTCCAAAACAGCAAAGTTTTAAGAGTCTCGAGTCCAATGGCATATTATTACAGTTTAAACAATTATTCATATCCTCCCTACCCACAATACCTCAGGTTATTATAATGTTTCAAATCCCTCTATATTCCGCCCACCTACTCCACACTTTGCCCCACTTCTTCGGGCATCCTCTGCTTTGATAAACCACTTTTTTAGCTCCACAACACCAATCAAGGTCTTCCTCCGTTTCTGTGACCCTTGGGGGCTGCTCCGCCCCCATCCCTTTGCGATGTTCCTTTTCGCTACTATATCGTCTACCATTAACCATATCTTGGTGTATTTTGGCGATGAGGTGTCCCCTGTCACGCATAATATATTGGGCATCTAGTGAGACCTCCTGTCCCGACACCTTGGACATCAACCGGGCAATCTCACTAAAATATTTCTGAAGCTGGGGGCAGTCCCACAGTGTGTGAAAAAAGGTACCCACCCCACCAAATCCCCTCATGCAACTGTCAGTATTGCTTCTGCCCACACAGTGGAGCAACGTCCTGGTCGTATAAGATCTAGGTAAGATTTGGTGTTGTATGAGGGGAACTGTGCTCTCGTGGCCACCTCATGGGGGCTCTGTATGGCTTCCGCTTAGTCATCATCTTCCAGGATACCAATCTCTGTCTCTCAATCCTCCCAGAGGTCCCTCAGGGGATCAGGTGTGTTATTCATTATCTTTTTGTATATGAGGAAAGTGGCTTTTTCCGGGATTGGATCTAACAGCACCCTGTCTCAGAGTGGTGTATACTCAGGTATCTGACCGCCCCAGTGGAATGTGGGTCTTTAGTGCATGTTTTTTGTTGCAAGTATCGGAACCATTTCGAATCTGGCATTTGGTACTCCATCTGTAGACCCGTGAAGTCCACCATCGCTTGTTCTCTAGAGACATACCCTAAGTGATCAATACCCAGCAGCATCCACGGGCGTAAACCCTGCAGTCCTCCCACCTCTCTTAAGAAACTTAGGAACTTAGTTGCCTCCCTCCATACTCGTACTGTTGTTGTGTTTGCATTGGTAGGCTGCTCTCTGTCTTTCTATTATATAGTGCCTCCGAATATCCCTTCTGGCCCATCGAGTTGTGGTCAACCCAATATGCAGGCTCCTCCCTCCCTGAAAATACTTAGTTGGTAATTGTAACAAACTGCGCTGCCCAGTAGTATTTTTTAATATTGGCAATTGACAGTCTTTCCTTGAATAATACCCGCTGTAGCTTGTGGAGAGCTAGCCTTGATCTTCCCCCGTCACACAAGAGATTCCTTATTTCAGTGTCGATCTTATGATATCTTACATGTGGGGGTCCTCGAGGACGTATAGGAGGCACAGAAGTGCCATTATTTTCAAAAGGGCTGCTCTCCCCAACAATGAGAGTCCAATGCAAAACGTCCCTACGCAACCTATATAGCTGGGAAAATAAATGATCTTGCAAAAATCCAGCAACAAGCCAAGAGACCATGATGCCTAGATATTTAGAACCTGTGTCTTACCAAGAGGGCTCTCCAACAGGCCGGCAGGGTCGGCGTGTCTCCAGCCGATACAAATAGAAGAGGCCTATCCCATTTATCTGTTAGCCAAAATAACTGCCGAACAACTGGAATATATGGAGCATGCGATTTATTGAGTACCAGGGGTTTGTGGCATATAATAGTATGTTGTCAGCATACAATGATATTTTTTCTCCCAGTCCTCCCCACAGAGATTTCTCTTATTAGTGGGTCTCCCCTGACCCACGCCAGCAAGGGCTCCAACGCTATAGCAAAGAGCATGGGGGAGAGCGCGCACCCCTGTCTCGTACACTTGTCGAGCGCCACCTGTCTGTACACCGCCCAGTTCACCTACACCCTGGCTAGAGGGTTTGTATAGAGGAGCCGAACCCAAGCACAAAACCTAGGACCAAAACGCTCCAATACCACAAACAGGAATGGCCATTCAATGCTATCGAACGCCATGCAGGCGTCTAACGACAGGAGCACTGCATCCTCTTCACTCTACTCTTGGTAATGTGCAATACCCCATACAGGTGCCTCAAGTTGAGCCTAGCTCTTCTGTGGGGCATAAAGCCAGACTGATCGGGGTAAATTATAGAAGTTATCAATCTGTTGAGTATGGTCGCTAAAACCTTGGCCAGCACCTTTGCTTCGGTGTTCAACACTGAGATCGGCCTTTAGGAAGTACATTCTGCTGAAGCGTTAGCTTGCTTTGGGATGGCCACCACCATGGCTAGCCGCTGGTCTACCAGTAAACTGCCCCACTCCAGTGCCTCTCGGAACATACCAAGCATATGTGGAGCGACCAACGTTGCTACTCCCTTATATAGTTCATCCGGCAGACCGTTAAGTCCGGTTGACTTGCCCAACTGCAGGGCTCTAATTGCGCCACCGATTTCCTTTGCGGTGAAATCCTTGTCCAGTTCCTCCCGGTTCTCCATTGCGATATGTGAGCGTGTATAGTTGCTCATAATGGTTCGCTAACGCTACGGCTATCTCCTCACAGGTCTTACAGATCTCACTGTACAGGCTACTAATCTCTAACACCCAGTTCCTCTCTCTGGGGCATATTTATCAAGCCATGTCATTACTTTAGTGGCCTTGTCACTCACTAGATTTTCCTCCAAGTCGTCTTGGGGTACTCCTTGGCTTTCCCTTCCACAATATCACACATCCTTGTTGTGGATTAAATGACTGACCTGTGTATCTGACACCCCGGGTTGCTAGGTCGTAGTTTCTAACTGGGTGCTTTCCTTCTCAATTGCTTCATATTGAGGCATCTGCTCTTTCCTTTGTTCACCTGCCAAGGCCTGTGTATATACTCTTATTACCGTTTTGTAGGCCTCCCAAAGTACGCAAGTCGGGGCTACCGTTCCCACATTTTCCCAGAAGTAGTGCTCTCCCTGTTCTCTTAACTTGTCCCTGACCTGTTTGTCCTTGAAGAGCCACTGGTCTATACGAGGTGGCAAGTTAATTGTTCTAGTGTGCCCCTGCAGCCGTACCTCGACACTGGAGTGATCTGAGATATACCGTATGTTCTCTGAGTTGCCCCCAAAAGCAGCCCATGCCAGTGGAGTGATGTGCAGAGTAAAAGGTGTATTGTTTAGTCATGGGATTATGCTTGCCCCAGAGATCAATGAGCCAAGGGCCTCAGCAAACGTCTTCAGGGAGTCTGCCCTTACTTCACTTCCTGAGCTCGACACCCTGTTCGACTCCAGGTCCATAACAGCGTTCAAGTCCCCACTCAGTACCAGAACACCAAGTGGGAGCTCCAGGAGCAGTGTACTAAGCTTAGGTAAGGTGTCTGCATGCATCCTCGTGCCATGTACACCGAGCACAAATTGAGGTCCTAGCCCTTCCACACCGAGATAAGAGCCACATATCTGCCCATCTGATCGTGCCATACCTTACAGGGAACAAGGGGAAGGGTTGTTCTGGCCAATATCCCCACTCCTCATAACCCTGTGTGAACCCTGCATGTACCAGTAATTTGTACCCAAACCTAACTAGTGATTACAGGTGTTAACTTTCAACTGTGTCTCGTGCAACAAGACTGTATCTCGTGCATGCCTTCAGAGATACTGCAACACCATTGTACATTTGATTTTGTTGCCGAGTCAGTTTACGTTCCCGGTCCTGATTCTCAAATCTCGGTGCCCAATGGTAAGTGCAACAGGTGGCGTCAGAGGGAGCGCGTCATGGACGATGAAGTCATAGAGATAGTCTATGGAAAAACTCACTCGGAACTCGGTTACCCTTGCAGCATTGTATGGAGGTGCTCACCAGTCTCACCCCGCCAAACCATAGAACAACACCGCCTAAAGTGTGGCAGTTAAACTCACAAACATATCACTCCACCCTCCCAGCTACCCTACACAGTGGGTACAAAACATCCCACCCACCACAATTTAAAGAGCATCTGTCGCCCCAGAATAGACCTGCCAAACATTATGTGGGCTTAGGCCACATGAAGGCCCACCAGCCAGCCTCCCCAAACCCCCCATGCAGAGGACTGATGTGCCAACAGCAATATCATAATACAATGCAAATCCACATTCTGTAAGGAGCGAAATGTGGAAAAAGGAAAGCTGAATTCTTAGCTATGTTTCCAGTCTCATTCTGTGAGTCTGCCGCTATGGGCAGTGCCCCTGCACCTGGCCCTCAGGGCTGTGTGGGTAGCCCATAGGTGAGATTACATATGAAGGTGTTCCAGGTTTCCTCCTCATTCCCCTTGGGCTGCCGGAGAACCATCTCAACAAGGAGGCCCCCGGCTCGGTTTCCATTGTCATATCCATCTCAGCCATTCCCGCTGTATCAATGCCTTTATGTGTGTGTTGCGGCCATCCAGCCGTTCCCACATCTCCTTTGGGGTAGAGAACCTCCACACCTCGCCGTCTGCTGTTACCCTGAGTGTTGACGGGAAGAGCATGGACTACTTGATGCCCTTCGCCAAGAGGACCTTTTTCACCCCAAGGAAGGTTTGTTGTGCATGTTCAACCTTTGTGACGAAGTCTGGGCAAAGGGTGATAACAGCATTTTCAAATGTGAGCGGGGGGCCCTTCGGGCGGCCTGGAGAATCACATTCCAGTGGTGGTAATTGAATATTCAGGTTATGATATGGTGCGGTGGGGACCCCGGCCGAGGTCGAGTGCCTGGGACTCTGTGGGCCCTCTCTACAGAGAAGTATTTTGACAGACTCTAGGGATGGAGCGATTTCAGCATGAGATCTCCACAAATAGATTTACTGATGGCCCCTCTGCTCTCTCTGGGACTACAACAATGCAAACATTATTGAGTGGGGAGCAGCGTTCCTGATCCACCAGCTTGGCCTCCAGCACCCTGGTTGTGACGGTGAGGTCCTAGACTTGTTTCTGTAGGGCCTTGGTGTCCATCGCCAGGCCAGTCAGGACCCCTTCCACCTCCTTCACCTGGGCTCCCATATTGCGCAAGTCAGCCCTTAGCAGCAAGACCTCCGTAGTTGCCATGTTGATTCTCCCGGCCAGATCAGACCGAACTCTCTGTAGAGCTAACATTATGTCTTGCAGTGTGGGCTCCGAGGCAACAGGGGGTGACAAAGTTCCCAGGTCCGGTGCAGCTCCCATCACAGGTCTTGGGGCCAACTCTCTGGGCAAGGCATATTTATCAGGTTTGTTTGCTGGACACTCCGTGGCCCCTTACCACCCGTCATTACAGAGCTACTCAAATCCTCCAGGGCCCAGTTCCACCAGCTCAAGTGCAACCCTCTGGGAAGGATAGGAAAGTCCCATGAGCAGTACTCACTGCTGCCTGCCCAGCTAGATATTCCTCTCCTGATGGCCAGTCGGGTTTCTTACACCTATGGCTCTGTGGTAAATACAGATGATGCTGGAAGCAGGTAGAAGCTTGAAAGTAGCAAGTTTATTGGCAGCACAGGATAAACAGCACAACACCATCTGGCCAAGTACCAACTGACCAAACCAGGTGTTCTTAACAAGAACCATTGCATTAGGAACGTACTTAAAGTTCTAAGAACTAGACAGAGAAAACAGACTAACACAAAAAGCTATTTACAACATATCTCCCTCCCTTGAACCTATAAACAAAAATTGCAAACAAAAACGGTTATTGAACATAATCACTGAGATAAGCAGGTGGACGCCGAAATCTAACATTTCTAGAGGAAATCGCATTTGCAGAAATAGATTCATTAGAAAGCATAGGAGTAGAAGAAGAGACAGAATCACCAGAGCACAAAGGTGTAGAAGTAAACATGTCAGGAGAAGAAAGAGAAGAAGAAGAAGAAGAATCACCACTATCTACCTCCCCCCCTACACAGGTTTGCGAACAAGAATTACAATCATACTGGGCAGAAAACATGTAACCACTACCAGAAGAAACAGAAGAAGGAGGAGAAATTTTCAGAGCAGTCTTCACATCCACCTCACCCAACCTACAATCAACAATCACGATGGCAAAGCGCTGACTGAAAGGCAACTCATTCATAGGTCCAATAAAATCTAGACAAACTGTGTGCCAAGGGAAATTCTCAAAAGAGATATTGTTATCCTTCTGAGAACCGATCACTTTCAAGCGCTTCTCCCCCTCCTTACAAAAACAACACTGCACCACACACTCCACAGCATCAGCATCAACAGAAGGCCACCAAAAATTCTCTTTAACCCTTCGTTGGGTGAGAGTTTGGCCTAGAGGACCCTCATGAGCCAAACCAAGAATTTTACTTCTAAGTGAAGAAGGGGGAATAAACTTATCACCTCGCATTAACACATTGTTGTCGGAAATGGACAACTCATCAAGAACTCTAATATAAGGCCTGACAGAGGGCTCCACAGTACTTTCCCTTCTTGACCCCTTAACAATGAGATCCACAACTTGATTCAACACAACATCATTTTCCATACCTTTGGACCACTCATCAAGCGAAAAAGACTCTGCACATAGAAACAAAACATCTTGTGTGAAAGCAATTGCACAATCATCCACAGACTTCTCACTAACACTGGACCGCATTGGCAAACGAGATAAACAGTCAGCCTGAATGTTTTTCCACCCTTGCACAAATTGTATTTCGAACTGAAAATCTTGTAGGCGAGAAGCCAACCTTGCTAATCTAGGTGAACCCTTGCCAGTACCACCAGGAGCCAAGATATTTACAAGGGGTTTGTGATCAGAATGCAACACAAATCTAGTGCCCCATAAATATGTCCTGAAGTAATAGGTGCCTCATACCGCTGCAAGTGCGTCACGTTCAATAACAGAGTAATTAGATTCAGACACAGTTAAAGGCCTGGAGGCAAAAGCGATGGTCTTTTCCTCATTCCCATGTCGTTGGAAAACCACTGCCCCTAAACCGACTGCACTAGCGTCCACCATTAGGATTGACGAACGTTTAGTATCAAACGGAGTGAGGACATTGGCAGAAGAGAGCTCCATCTTGATTGATTTGAAGCAAACCTCTTGTTCATTGGACCAAGAAAATTTTACAACCTTCTTCAATAAACTTCTCAAGGGAGCAGTTTTACTGGAAAAGTCCCTAACAAATTTGGAGTAAAATTCAATTAGACCCATGAAGGATCGCAATTGGTCCTTATCCGCGTGAGATGGAGCAAGGTCTATTGCCTCCAATAAATTCTTTTAAGGTTTAACACCATCAGCTGAGAGAGAAAAGCCCAAATACTCAATCTCAGAAAGTAAAAATGCACATTTTTCTTTTTGCAAAGTGAGACCAGCTTCATCTATTCTGTGCAAAACCTTCTGAAGAACAATGTTATGTTCCTCAACTGAATCTCCAAAAATTAAAATATCATCTTAGAAATAGATGACTTTCTCCAACCCTTTAAATACTTCAGAGACCATTCTCGGAAAAACACTAGCAGCTGAAATCAGCCCAAAAGGTAATCTCGTGAACTGAAACGTTCCCTCACCAGTAATGAAGGCAGTCAGATGTTTAGACCCTTCCTCAAGCTTTATCTGTTGGTAAGCATGTTTCAGATCGAGTTTACTGAAATATTTAGCCCCTTTCAAGGTAGAGACTAGCTCCCCAATGTTTGGCAAAGGAAAAACATCCGCAATGACACATTTATTTAATGACCTATGGTCCACACAAAATTTAATTTTGTTATTAGGCTTCTGGGAAATAACCACAGGAGAAATCCATGGGGATGCTTCAACTGGTTCAATAATACCGCCCTGCAGCATTTCCTCCAGAACCGCCTTCACCTCCTTCCGAACAGTAAATGGAACCCTTCTAGCTTTATGCTGAATGGGTATACTACCTTCTTTTAACATTATTCTGTGAGAATAGCCTTGCAATTCACCCAGCTGTTCTCTAAAAACATTGTTGTAACTCAAAAGTATATCATTCACACTAAGGTCATCTACGATCATCACAGGCTCCTCTGCTCTGGGATTAATGACTATGTGAAAATCATATTGATGAACACGACCTAATATCGCCGGTCCATCCACAGATACATACATTTTGCCAAGTGTAGACCTGTTTTTAAAAAGAATTTCAGCTTTGAAGTATCCAAGTAGATCTATTTTCTCCCCTTGATATCCAGAGGGAAAAATATCACAGTTTGTTAAAGATTTCTGACCCCAGAGTTGTTTGACTAATGACGAGGGAATAATAGTCCATTTGGAACCTGTATCAACCATAAGGCTGATGGATTTATCATCAATAATGAAATCAGCCTTTGCAATCCTTTCCCTTTTGTCTTGACAAACATAGATAGAATCCTGTAAAACAAGCAATTTGTTAACATCACGATTCAAATCACTGTAATCATTTACAACAGTCACTCTAGGGTTGCTTCTATTTTTACACATCTTGGCAAAATGACCTTGTTTGCCGCACTTTAAACACTCTTTATTATTAGCGAAACAAAATTTCGCATCGGAAGAATGGGTATCACTACCACATCTAGAACACATTTTAGAATGTGATTTAGCATACTGTTGACTGTAATTTCTCTTTTGAAAAACATACCCTTTCTTTCTAACAAGAGCAACTGCACAACTGTCAGTATCACTGTTATCACTAGAAACATTCATCTTGTTAGATACTTCTGCAACTTTAAGATCAATACCACTTTTTTGTAATTCTTTCATGCATTTCTCACTTTCCTCAACAATTTTTGCAAGTTCTATGGCAACTTTTAAAGTTGGGTTTTTTGCTGCCCATAGACGTTCCTGAATTTTCCGGTTGTTACATTGGACTATTAACTGATCACGAATATGTTCATCTGTCATCTGGCCAAAATGACACTTTACAGAAAGTTCACGCAAATGTGCGACAAAATCATCTATGCATTCCTCTTCACGTTGTTTGTTTTTGTAAAACTTAAATCTCTGCAAGACAAGGTTCTCTTCTTTAGCAAAACGAGTTTCAAGTCTGGCAATAGCCTCCTTATACTCATCAAGAGGGGACTGTGAACCTGAAGGTAAAACCTACGGTAAATATTTGAATATGCGCTGACCTTCTTTCCCCAAGGTTGTCATCAATAATGCCTTTTTCCTTTTAGGAGAAAAGTCTTCCCCGTCTAAGCCTCTATGTAATTGTAAAACATTACAATCCAATCCTCCCAGGAAGTGGAGGGATTTCCTGGTTCAGAGAGAAATTGTGGTGGAAGTGCAACGTTAACTTGTTGAGACATCGTTGCAGAGAAAGAAATAAAGAAGTAAATGAGTAATATTATTACATGGACAAGGTACAGTAAAAGAAATGGAAGGAAGGCTGACTTGAAAGAAATCCAGGCAATGAATTTCAAAATCAAATACACAGTGCTCTTGAAGTGAATGTCTTACTTATTTCTGTTAAATTGAAGTTATTTTTTTCCAAACGTGAAGTGAGACTGAAGATCGGTGGCTCCGTAGTAGAGATTGAAGAAGCAGCGCGGCTTCAAGTGCAGTGCGATAACAAGCGCGGTGTTGCTAGGAAACCGGCAACAACAATGACGTGACTTGAAAGCTCCGTTACGATAGGCTGTAGTGAGGAGACTGAGCGGAAGAGAAGAAGAGTGCGCGCGCAGCACGCAACGTCGGATGACGTGATCTTCACGCTCGCCTCAGAGTAAACACACACGAAGGAGCTTGCGCGAGGAGCGCGAGAACAAAGCAGGTCACGAGTCTTTGAAAGAGTTACCAGGCAACAAAGGTAACAGGCGAGAAATGTTTAAAGTACAAATATACTTTTTGAAATGTTGACGAAGTCGCTCACCTTGCCGATTTCAATTTTATAAAAGAGAAATGACGATGAAACAAACGATGCACACGGAGTTCGAAGTTCTTTTGTGGTGAAGGGCGAATTTATCCTGTAGATCAGTAAATAAAGATCCCACTGCAGTTTTTATCTTCTGGCCAGATACAAGTCCCAAAAGTCGCCAAAATGTGGTAAATACTGATGATGCTGGAAGCAGGTAGAAGCTTGAAAGTAGCAAGTTTATTGGTAGCACAGGATAAACAGCACAACACCATCTGGCCAAGTACCAACTGACCAAACCAGGTGTTCTTAACAAGAACCATTGCATTAGGAACATACTTAAAGTTCTAAGAACTAGACAGAGAAAACAGACTAACACAAAAAGCTATTTACAACAGGCTCCCCACCAGATCTCCTCAGCACTTACTAGTCCTGAAGGCCCCAGAATCCAGCTCTGAGACTTTCCAACCAACCTATGCCTTCCCCACACAGGCCGCACCGGTCCGTCCTACGATTCCAGGTCAGTTTCAGCCCACCAAGGTGTTGTTGACCATGGGACTCCATGCGGCTCCTCTTACTATGCTGCTTGGCCCCACAACGGATGATTTGCCGGACTTATGAGTGGTGAGGAAGAGCGGCCCAGCAGAGCCGCTCATAGTGTGGCTATCTTCCAGCGCAGCAAACCACACCCCGATCTGGGCATTGTAGGTCAGGAATTGCCCCCTGTTGATGCCATAATGGTCCCCAATTTCTTTGAAGGTCTTCAACATGTTGTGCATGTACATGTCACTCATGTCAGACCCACTTCTGTCCTTGGCCTGGAGCAGCAACACTATGTGCACTGGGGTGTTCGCAAATTTGGAGGCTAGGGGTGTAAGGTGGGGGATCCTTCCTGGATTGCACGTATTTTTGCCAGCAGGATTTGGCCACTATGTCCAATTTGCCTGACAGGGCAGTAGACCGCAAGGGTCTAACGACCACTTTTTAATTGTTCCCCCCTGAAGTTTCCCTGCAAGGGACCAGCTCACAGCTGATGTGTCTTCTGACTACAATGTGTGAATCCCAGTGCTGGAAAATGTGTTTAAAAAATCGAGATTGGAGTTTCCAGTTGGAATAATTGCTGGTGCCATTACTAGCAAGGTAGATAGTGGTTCATATCTGAAAAAAAAGATGCATGTTGGCAGAGATGATTGTCAATCAAAGTTTTACAATAGCAGGGCATGATACAGGCTAGCTATAAGTACTCTGCCAGAGTTATCCATTAGGGGCTCAACTCAGGAGTTCTTTGTCAGACCTGTGTTTGAAGTTGCAGTTTTCGAATAGCTTTGTGTGCAGTTCAGGACAGAGGTGTAGGAAAGAAGTGCATTATATGTTATTTGTGAAGCTAAGCAGTACAGTATCAGGGCTGCTGCAGGCCATGCTTCTGGTTACTCGGCTAGCAGTGATCTGTGTAAGAACTTAGTCTTGGAAAAGCAGGTGGGGCTTCAGTTGATTGCTGGTTTGGAAGGAGGTGCTTTGACAGAACTATGTGTTAGATGCTAATACTTGAATACCAGGGAGCACTGCAGGTCATGAATGAAGTGCAATAAATGCTTTCTGGAGTGCCCGTCATGTTTAGAAATGATGTGTGTAATATAGCCCGCTACGTTGAGATCTAAGGCCATTAGAACATTCCGCCCTAGAGGGCAGAATGTTCTAATTTGTAAAACAAAGGCCTCACTGAGCCCTAGAGGGTTGAAATCCCCTTGGGCTCAGTGAGGCCTTTGTTCACAGCAGCAGCTGTGAACAAACATTTAAATGTTGATGCTCTGGGCTTCTACCGGCCATTAGAAGCCCGAAGCACTCCATTGTTTTTAATGGAGCGCTCAACATTCCAATGTTCTAATAATACCTGGAACATCTCTGTACAGAGCCCTGAGTGATAAAGTTACTGATTTACTCAGTAGCCTACTGATTTATTTCTATCAGTGAAACTTTCTGTAGATTTATCTCACACTTCTTCTGGGAAAGCTATTGATTACGTCTGGTAAATGCCAGCTTCGTGAGCAGGACATCAATAACCAACAACAGTGCTTTGAAACATGTCTGACAACAGCTGCTAGAAAAGCAGACAGACATTGTGTTAGGAAGGTAAGGCTAGTCAGTCATCAATAGGCTAATGAATAGGCTACACGGTAATAGAAGATAGGCTAATAAATAGTTGTTGAATTTCATGATGTTATTAAGGTCAAAAGCCATGCAATCATTTCCCATGGTTGGGTGCCCATTTCATGTCATTTTCCATATTTGTCTGTCTAAAGGTCATGTGATATCATGTCAGGTGTCGCCTTCCATTTGCTAATTAGTTCAGTACATGTTCTGTGTGAGGGAGAATTGCATAGCTGTTTTCTGTGCTGCACATATTGTGTGGTGGCCGCTCCTCCGCTAAGGCAAAGGAGCGTCGCCCCACTGCTCTTTGAGCAGAGTGAAAAAAAAAAGAAAATGATAATAACAAGAAGTTATTATCATTTTATTTTTTTGTGGGGGAGTCGGAGCCAAGGCACAGCTAGGCTGGCCAGAGAAGGGGGAGGAGTGGTTTGCACTCTCAAAATGCGCATGGCAGTTTGGCCAACCCTATTGGGCCGGCCAAACCATCATGCGCACTTAGCATGTTCTCCACCTGGCTGTGTTGCACAGCCAGGAGAAGAACATGCCCAAACTCACAGACACTGCCTGAGCGGCCAAACAGGCTGCTCAGACCAATCACGACACTGCTGATGCAGCATTGTTATTGGCTGGGAGACCCTGGGAACCTGGGTGCTTCCGGTGCTGCCATTGTCGTGTGACGATGGAGGAGAGGCGCGGTGGAGCAGCATTTGAAGGTAAGTTTATCTTGTTTCTTTTTTCATTCCCCCTGCCCCACCACCCGCATCCCAAGGCAGTGTGGTGGAGGCATGCACTGCTGTTTATCACGCAGTACCCAAAGTATTTTGTGAGATAGAGGCCTCCCCAGTAGATTTCAGTGTTTTTCCAATTTTGTGAGGGAGGATTGTACTGCTGTTTTGCATGCTTTGTTTAAGAGGGAGGCCAGCATGTACCCATTTGTGAGGAAGGAAGGAACTGCTACTTATCTTGTCCATATATATTTTGGAAGAAGTTTGTTTTCACAGTTACTTCTTTTGTCTTTTAAGCATGTAGGAAGCTTGCAGAACTCACCCATGTGCCCTGGCACAGTTGATGCAGAAATTGTTCTGTGTGAGAGAATGTAAGCGAGCATGTATTGGTATTTATATAGCACAAACCTAACTATGAAGCAATTGAGCATTGAACATTACATGAGGGATTGGGGGACGATCTACAAGATTGTGTACATCAAGTGTGGATTACTCTAATACATTTTGCACCAAGGCTGAGATTAGAACCTGGGTCCTCAGATTCCAAGGGAGGCAGCTCTAGAAAACAAGGTGACATCTTTTTGCAATCCGACCCTCACATCTTGCACACTTGCCTGTGCTGTACCTTTTTTGTGTGTACTTAGAGTTTGCAGTGGTTCTACCTGTGTTGTACCTTTTGTATGTGTGAGTGAATCTTGTATTGATTTTGTCTGTGCTTTACCTACAGGAAGAGAATTCTGTGTATGAATTGGTTTTGCTATTTGATTCCATCGTAAGTAATGAAGTGATTTCTTCCAACTTTGATCTCAGCACCACTCAGCCAGAAGGGTATTGGAGAACCTGGAAAACAGACTGAATGAACAAGACCCAGTGTTCAGAAGCTAAAGGGAAGAAAAGCATTCAGCATGGTGAGAGAGAAAGACATATAATGAAAAAAGAGAGAAGAAAAATAAAGGCACGAGGTGAAGAAAGAGAGGAAAATAGAATAGAAGAGACATTGAAGATGGGTAAATGAAAGGGAGAGTAGAAGAAAGCAAGGAGAATCAATGTAAAATATATGATTAAAGTGCGATTGAGTATATAATGAAAGGAAGAAAACAAAGCCCATTTCCTATCGAAACAAAACTGTGCCATCCTTCACTATCTGCTGACATGGGGGTGATATGGAGTTGTACTTACATACCACACCTTTTTTCACGACGAGCAGTGCATAACCAAAAAGTCTTTGGGAGGACAAGTCAAATATTTTATTTTCAGAGAAGGAACAGAATTATGTGTTCAAATATTAAAATGATGTGCTGTTCAAATCACAACTTAAATTTGGGTGTGGTAACCTTTTACATCATGGCAGTGGTCGCCATAGAGACAGGCAGAGCAACGCTATGCCCTAATGTAAAAGTTTGGAAATGTGCAGGGGTGCAACATTGTCCATGATCTGTTGTACAAGAGAAATGATTCTAATCATCTGCTTGGGGGATATAAAGACTGATCTTGGGTCAAAATGCTCTATTTGTGCAAATGTGGCTGTACTTCAAGTTACAGCCAATATTCTAGATATTAAACACAAACTCAGTTGCTGGTAATAATCTATGTTGCTAGAAGTAGCGAAGATTGGCATCCTAAGGCCAATCATGTCTACTGGCACTGGCCGTTCCTTCATTAGGGTGAAGGAGAGTCGGCCACCTATCTGCCAGCGCAGCAAACATGAAAAATAAAATGGTAATAAATTGATCTTAATACCATTTTATTTTTTCAGTGCTGCCAGCCCGAGCCAAGTGTCAGGGCATGGTGGGGTCATTGTTGATGACTGGCAGCAGCGGAGAGGAGAGGTGTGCCATTTTAAGGTGCACGTCGCTCTTTGGCCAGCTGTCTTGAGACAGCCAGCCTGACATGCTCACTTTAAAACCTTGCCAACCCGAGCTGTCTCAGGCAGCTCAGTGGAGAACAAACACAGGCCTCCAGTGCCTGTTGCAGCGCTGAGCCAGGCAGCTCCAACCAATTGTGGAGCTTCTCTCATGATGGTTAATGGCATGAGAGCAGCATTTGGATTGGTTAGGGTAGTTTGCTCAGGGACCCCTCATTGCCTTAAAGACACAGATTGCGGGAGAGGAGAAAACTATGTAATTACTTTATTTCTTTTTTTATTGAAAATAGTTTTTTGGTACCCACTGTCAGGCAGTGTGAGAAACATGTGCTGCCTTGTACCTCAACTCCAAAGCTTTCAATGGTTTCCTGTTATAAAAAAAGTTTATAATAGGCCTGTTGTAAATGGATCTCAAGACACTTCTAGATAGTTACAACTAGATTTATTGTAGGACTAAGCTGAGTACACACCTCGCCAGCTGACCAGACCATCAACTGACAAGAGTAGAACACTCCGGTACAAGTTAGAACACACATAGGTATTCTGTGAGGCTAAGGAGGTAAGAACACAAAGGAAGGGCAAATGACCACTGTCAGCCATGTTACATGAAGAACTGATTTAAAACACATCTTCCTCCTTTACAGAAAAATGAAATAAGTAAACAAATCACAAAAATGAAGCTTAATGGATGGGGGATGACAACAATAATAATTAAGACAGATAGGAGGTCTACAACCTCTTGAACTATTTTTAGTTCGAGAAGGCAAAAGAGCGTTTAGGGGCAAAGAGTGTTAAGAGAGAAATTTAAGGTGAGACACATCACCCAAACAACTAATAGGTATCACCACCACCTATGCCCCTTAGACTGAAAAAAACAGAAAAGGCAGGCCACTTTCTCCTATCTGTCCCTAACCAGCAAATAAAAACCAGAAAGAGAAAGTTCACTTCCTTCAATCTGTTCATGTCTACCATCAATTTCTGCTCCAAGTTGAAGATGAACAGTTCAACCGATGCCTCCATGCTTTACTGGTACTACAGTCCTGGGTACAGTACTACATGTGATGTTATGAGTTTTTATTCTAGCTTGAAATTTGAATTTTTTTTTCTTCAAATGATGGACACTTAGTCCTGGTTGAGATCCACTTTGTCTCAAATCTGGTTCACTTTCTCAGGTTCTGCGGTTCTGAGACCTTTGAGCCCTCTGGTACAGGTTCTTTTTGGTTCTCTTTGTCCGGTTCTAGACTTCTTTCTTCAGTCTTGAGCCTTTTGCTCTGGTTGTGGGCCTCTGTTTGTTTGGTTCTGGACTCACAGACCCATTTTTTTTTCTTTTTTTTCTGGTTCTGGACTCTTTGTCTCAGTTCTATGGGCTCTCAGATTCTATGGGCTCTCAGACTCCATTGCGGGATCATCTTACCGGTTCTTGACTCACTGAGACCTCCCCACCTGGCTGTGGGACATTTGTCCCCTCTTGGTTCTGGGACATTTGTCACCTACTGGTTTAGGGGCCTTTGTCCCCTCCAGGTCCGGGTACCTCCTTTGTCCTCTCCCAGTACTGGTTCTGAGACCTTTGTTCCCTTCAGGTTCTGGGGCATTTGTCCCCTCCTGGTCCTGGGACCTCCTTTTTCCTCTACCGGTCCTGTTACCTCCTGGTTCTGGGGCCTTTGTCCCCTCCCGGTCCTGGGACCTCCTTTATTTTCTCCTTGTACTGGTTCTGAGACCTTTGTTCCCTTCTGGTTCTGGGGCCTTTGTTCCCTCCCAGTCCTGGGACCTCCTTTGTCCTTTGTCCTCCCCGGGCCTGGTTCCAGGTACTGGGACCTTTATCCCCTTGTGGTACTGGGACCTTTGTCCCCTCTTGGTTCTGGGGTCTTTGCCCACCTTCTGCTTCTCTGACTTGGTTTAGGGTTCTTGACCAGCCTCCAGATGTGGGACGTTTGTCCCTGTTCTGGGTCCTCTGACCTGCTTCTGGTCGCCATCACAGTCATGGCTCTGTGCTCCTTTGAGCAACCTTTATCCACTCCTAGTTCTGCGACGACCTTTGTCCCCTGTCCACTTCTTTTACTGGGATGACCTTTAACCCTTCCTTGTTCTGGGACTACCTTTATCCCTTCTTGGACGTGCTAAGCCCTGCTTGTGGGCTCTTTACCTCCCTTCTAGTTCTGGGACATATGTGCCACTTTTACTTTTCAGTTACCCATTTCTTTTCTTCTTGTTTTTTGGTGTAGGCGAGTGGCACGCAGTCTTGGGTTCTTGGTGCGAGGTGCTGCTCATGCTGGGCTGGTTTCTTCCCTGGTCTGGTCAATCGAATCATCGCCAAATTGTTGTAAATGGATCTCAAGACACTTCTAGTTAGTTACATGTAGATTTATTGTAGGACACACTGAGCACACACATCTCCAGCTGACTAGACCATCAACTGACAAGAGTAGAACACTCCGGGACAAGTTATAACACAAGTAGGTATTCTGTGAGGCTAAGGAGGTAAGAACACAAAGGAAGGCTAACAACCACTGTCTGCCATGTTACATGAAGAGCTGATTTACAACGAGGCCATAGTTGAGAGCTTTTCTAACACTGCCTGAAAGTGGATTGAAATATTCACCCAATCAGCCCACTATTTTCAACTACAAGCAGTCGACACTGGCTACTGGTAAATGGCTACATTCCCAACATGAAACACATGGCTGACAGACATTTTGCCATGGACTAATGTGAGAGAATTATGTACAGGTTAAATAACCAACTACCTAAATATGAAGAGATCTGGGACCCGCGCACCCTATAATAACTTTGCATTCCATAAAGGCACGAAGGTCTTGTACCCATAAGACCGAGTAAAGATTGCCCTTCAGTTTTGCACCCTGGCCGTGCTTGCGCTGTGATATCTTTTTATATTGGATGTGGATGGCTCTACCCCTCCCCCACCTTTCTGATGTAAACTCTATGCTCATCTGAACCTGAGATCAAGTTGTCAGGAGAGTGAGCAAAAGGTACAATAATGCAACAGAAGTGTTATTGTTTCTGTCATACTAGTTCTAGTGTAAAGTTAGGCCAAATTATTACTGTTATTATTCTGTACGTCTGCCCCCCACCCACCAACTCTGAGCAGGCCAAATTAACTGGTTTAAGTCATATCTATATATCTATATGTATAGCTGTATATGTGTGGTGTTTGTGTGTAATTGAAAGTATTATGTATATACTGCTGCTTTTCAGTAAGGAATAATTAAAAAACTGCCTGCTAATCACATGGGGCATGTGACATGGGTTATATAATGTCCAGGACGAGTATCAAGGTTTGCTCTTCTCGACCTGTGGAGCCCATGACATAGATCTATTTAACCTAACTCCTAAGTAGTCAAACTGACTAATCCCCCCCCCCCCCATGTTATCAGACCCCTAAATATTTTCTGAGGACTAATAGTCATAAACTTGGTCTTGGACTGGTTTATTACAATGCCACATTCAGTGCAAAAGTCTTTAAATGTACACACCAAATGCTGTAGGCCTCTAAGGATCTTAGAGATCAAGAGGGTATCATCTGCAAATTACAAAAGGGACGTTTTCCAGCCACCCAAGCAAGTAGTGTCGTTTAGGTCATCTTCCACATAGTATATCCCATCATTAAGATACAAAGAAAAGAGGGTTGGCGCAAGGACACAAACTTGTCCATTCTTAATTTCAATCCATTCAGTTAACTCCCCTCCCCAGCTCCATCTCACATCTGCATAAGTATCCTGGTGGAGAGAGCCAGTATATCCACATTATAAAAATGGAACCCCACTATTCCTCAAGACAGCCGACAGTTTAGCTCTAGGGACTAAGTCAAATGCAGACTTTAGGTCAACAAAGACCAAATAGAGGTGTGCCTTCTGTATAATAATGATGTTTCCAATAAATTGATAAGAATCTGAAAATCTGGTCAATCATACTAATCCCTCATCTGAAACCAGCCTGCAATGGGTAGAGGGCCTGATGGTCTTCTATCTAAGAGTCCAGTTTCCCAAGTACTTGTCTAGCATAGACCTTTTGGGCTACATCTATAAAGCTAATGGACCTATAGTTTAATTGGGAACCTCCAAGCTTCTTTATAGATGGGCACAATTTGAGTGGCCTTCCAACCAGCAGGGATGCTTGCCCATTCCAAAATATTATTTGACAATTTATTAAAGTATACGACCTATAATTCCATATCAGCCCGAAAAAGGTCACCCGGGACACCATCTGGTCCAGCTGCTTTTCCAGGAGCAATGGCTTTTATTGCCTCAATTGTATACCTCATCGCTATCGCTAAAGGGCCTGTAGGGGGTTAATTATGTCTTGTTGCTGCGTAGCATTGTCAGCCAATGGACCATGTTTTGACCTGTATAATTCTGTAAAGTGGGTATGCCAAACCTCATGGGAGATTGTGTTTGGCAAGAGCTGCACTGGGCCCTCTTTACCATTTGCTACAAGCTACCAGAAGGATTTAGTATATTTTGATGTAGCTGCCTCATAGATATCTTCGATTCTCATTCCCTAAGTGATTTAGCTTGAGTAATTTTCTACTCATTTCTTTTGAAACTGATCAAAGGTATGTCACCCTGAGTAAAAGCCTGACGGAGTTCATTCTTTTTATTGTTGCACAGTTTGTTGTATCAAGAACGTTTGGGGTTAGAATGGAGCTAGTAGACTTAATAACTTGTGTGAAGCACTTGCCTAGGGTATCAAATAAGCCTTAGTTTATCATGGTTACACTAATGGACCAAGAAAGGTCCCTAGGATGCTGGCGGCTTAGCCTATCTAACGCTAGCGTCTGTTTCTTAAGCGCCAACTTTCACATATTTTCTAGTGCGCTGATCAAGAACTATATGACCCCAAGTAATCCTACCCCTATCATTAGACGGGAATAAGTTAGAGGCAGCAAGTGATATGGGAACTTCTGGCAGATGACAGAACAGGCCGTTCAGCATACAATAGAGGGCATTATGATTACTATCGTCCCTGCTTATTATCTTAAAGTCGGGCAAATGCCCCCAAAGCTGCGTAGAAAGTAAGATATAATCAATTCTACTAGAGCAGCCTGGACGGTTGATGGTATGTGCGGCATTGGGATCCAAAAGCAACCGACCATTACATGCCCTCAAACCACATGAACTGCTATGAGGCAACTGTACAGCCCTTTACTGGAGCAACATTAAGGGCAGGTATCCCCCACTACTTGTCCTCTACCCATATGGGAGATTGAGTACCCATATCACAAGGCTCATATGTAGTATTGAAATAGCCAGCAAAAATTGCAGTATCATAGTGTTGGAAAGTGGGTTATTTGTAGGGGCAAATGCAGGTCTGCCACTGGCAATAAGGCCACTAACACATGATAGGACTTTGCATAGGTCTTAGAAAAGTATTCCTTTGCTCAACCCTTGGTAACGTGGCTGCGAGCAGACAGGCTTAACTTCAAAGACAGGTATGTAAAGCTTTTAAAAACACCATTTCAGTAAATAATTAAGACACCACACAAAATAAAAATCCAACACCAATTTATAACAATAGGTAATATTGTTATCTTTTAAATGACACCAAAACGAAAATAATCCACTGTAGGGAACCAGAGATAGGAATTTTTAAAGATTAGTCACTTTCTAGTGCTTAGAAACCAACAGTGCCCCTTTAAGTCATTTCGTTTTCTCTGTCAGGGACACACCTTTATAAATTGTTCAGAAGAATTCTCACCACTGTAGTGGGCCGCCTTCTTCAGCAAGCGGGGTCCAGTTAGAACACCTTCCTGGCGTTCTGCTTGCAGGTCCCAAAGTATCCAGCACACAATCCAAGGTTCTGGAATCTCCAAGAGGGTCCTTGAAAGTGTGAAACTTCAATTCCGCAATCCACTTGAACAAAACCCTTACAAATCCACAGGTACTCCAGGCTTGGAATTCTTTGTGGGGCTGTTCAGGTGAGCTCTGTTAACCTGTAGCTTGCAGGGAGTTTCCACTCTTGAGTCTTTTGGCAGCAAGGTAATCCACAGGGCTGTAGTTTCAGAGGGTGCAGTCTTCATAGGTCATGCCTTAGAGTTCCTTGCACACAGCAAAATCTTCAGCAGGGCACTTCTTGCTTCATTCAGTTTCAAGCAGCAGATCTGGAAGGCTCTGCCCCTCTCAGATACTTATTCAAAATTCTCTGGGTCAAGCACCAGGCCACTGCTGACCAATGAGAGCAGGGCAACTCCTCCTAGTTATGACCACTTCCGGTGGAGTGTGGCATTAGTTTGTCCCAGAGTGCATCATCCTTCCAAATCCATAATGGCTGATTTTCCAGCAAGGAGGTAAGAGCTTGCTAAACACACCCCCTGGGATAACTCATTTCCATGGACCATCCCAGTAACATCTGCAAATACCTTTCTTAAGCCTAGTCCTGACTCTGGGTCACGACTGTCATAGTGGACTAAAACCTAGGCCTCCCCTCTTGCCTTTGAAGAGCGTAGTTTACGACGCCACCTCCTGGCCTGGCATTCCTATAGAACAGATCACTGCCCTCCCAGCAGCCTGGCTAATCCACTTAACTCTGACCAATCGGGGCAGACCACTGAAAGGCTGAATTTGGACTTACAAACAAGAAAGTCTCATAACTTATTGTATATACACTTTAGGAGAAATTCAACAATATAATATCGTTGGATTTAATACGACCATTCTGGGAAGTCTTTGAATGGTCCGGCTAGTCCTCTCCTATCAATATTTATTAATCAATCACTTACTACCATGTTAACCTATGGGCCATGGGGTTAGCAATGGGGAAAATGACTTGCGCCACTTTTGTAGCACCCGGGCTTATAAAACCATATTTTTTAAGTATTTCCCTAATTTCTACCGGACCCCCACCCCCTGTGCAACTAGGGGTGACTTCACGGGTTCTGAATCTGCAGAAATATTGCAGATCACCCTTACCCAATTCTTCCAGCATCAAAGTCGAATTTTAGCACCTCTTTAAGACAATGTGGGGAGTGAAATGTAAAATTTCACTTTACCCAGGCTTCTAAAAACTCATTTTATAAGGGCGCTCCTTCTAGATAACTGACCCCCCACCCCTGGGATACCTAGGGGTGACCCTGGAGGTCCTTAATATGCAAAAACATGGTAGGTTTTTAATTTTTACGGGCCCCTACCCCCAAAGTTTGGGCACAATTTAAAGTTTAAAAAAACTGTCCTGGCCACCAGTGCAGCTTTTAAACTGACCTCAGGCTTCATCATCACTGCACACATGCTGGTGCAGAGAATCTGCTGGCCTCTAAACTGCCATGCCCCAGTATACTGGAGACTTCTAGGCAGTTTCAATCCCCTGCCCTATTACATACTAGGGGCTAAGGTGGTAGGTCATGCCAACTACAGGGGTACCCCACCATACTAAAGTGTACCCTAGTGTAGGTTGGGTGTCTTAACTGTGTTCTAATGTGTTCCTTTTGGCTTGGCACTGGCCCTGGGCCTGGTTAAACAGAGCCCAGGGTCAGTCAGAGTCAGTTACCACCAGTTCCAGTCAGCAAAATGTTTGGGGGTGCCCAGGGCACAGGATGACTTTGCAACACATAGGAGTCAAACAAGGCTCTATGTAGGGCGAGATCCCGAATCACCATAGTATCCTCCCTGCCCCAAGTCTCCTATTATAGACATTATACAAAAATACGTTTGGGCGTCGGTACTAATGATGGATATGCCCATGTTGTTATCTGAGATTGAGGGAAGGGGCTGTATTTTTGCATCAGTAATTATTTTGGCCCAAATGAGAAGACCGTCTGATGGATGGCCCTTTCCAACACTACGAGCAGGTACATGGTAAGTTGTGTATCCAGGTCTATGATGCGGGTTAGTGGCCCAAGTTTCTTGAAACAGACACATATCAAATTTGTAAATGAAAATTCTTCCAGAATGGGTCATACAACTTACCCCTAATTCCCGTAATATTCCAAGAAAGAATATTCAAGATGGTAGAAGGACAGAAAATGGAATCAGTGGAAGAGATGATTACACCAGGGGGTAACCCCAAAATCTACACACATTGGGTCTAAATCAAGGCAATAATCCCCACTACTACTGTTAGTAATTATGGATACATCATTCAGTCAATCTACTATTGATGTGCCCATCTCCCTGTTTCCTTTCGCAGCCAAAGTCATCGAAAAGGAGGTCAACGCCCAACTAGCAAACTTCATAGAAGCCAACAACGTCCTGGACATCTCCCAATCCAAATTCTTCAGCAACCACAGCACCGGCCGCCCTACTCGCCATCCCCGACAACATCCGCTCCCTCCTCGACCATGGAGAAATGGCAGCCCTCATCCTCCTGGACCTCTAGGCTACCTTCAACACCGTCTCTCACCGCACCCTAGTCACCAGACTCCACAACGTCGGCATTCGTGGCAATGCCCTCGACTGGATTTGCTCATTCCTCACCGGCAGACCTCTATGAGTCAGTCTCCTGCCCTACATCTCGGAACCAACAGAGACCAACTATGGAGTGCCCCAGTGCTATTCCCTCAGCCCCAACCTCTTCAACATCTACATGGCCCCCCTCGCAAATATTGTCCAGAACCACGAGCTCAACATCGTCTCTTACGCCGATGACACCCAGCTCATCATCTCTCTCACAAACGAACCCAGCAGCACCAAGCACAACTTCCAAGAAGGGATGAAAGCCTTCACCAGCTGGATGAAGAACAGCTGCCTGAAACTCAACTCCGAGAAAACAGAAGTCCTCATCTTTGGCTAGACCCCCACCGCATGGGACGAACCTATGGTGGGCCCTCGCCCTCGGAAATCTCCCCACCCCGTTAGACCATGCACGAAACCTTGGAATCATACTAGACTCATGGCTCACAATGAACCGCCAGATCAACAACCTTCTTCAACACCCTCCACATGCTTTGAAAAACATTCAGATAGGTCCCACCCGAATCCAGAAGAATGGTCACACACGCTGTCATCAGTAGCAGACTGGACTCTCTCTATGCCGGAATGAACAAGAAACTCCTCCGCAGACTCCAGACCATCTAGAACGCCGCAAACCAGACTGTTCCTCAACATCCCCAGCTGCAGTCACATCACCCAACATCTCCGCTATCTCCACTGGATCCCAGGAGAAAGAAAAATAGCCTTCAAACTCCTCACCCACGCATACAAGGCCCTGCACAACACCGGACCACCATACCTTATCAATCGCCTCTCCTTCCACACACCCAAAAGTCACCTCTGGTCAGCCGACCTCTCACTGGACACAGTTCCACGCATCCACAAGACCAGAACGAGAGGAAAATCCTTCTCCTACCTCACAGCCAAGGCCTTCGATTGGCCTTCCCCTCCACCTCCAACAACCCGCCACGCTGCTCCAGTCAGGAAGGACTACAAGACCCGTCTCTTCGGATGACTCAACGGAGCCAACCCCCACAGCAACTTAAGACCCTCGCGGGTGAGTAGCTGCGCTTTACCAACCCTGATTGATTGATTGATGCGCCCAAAGGCTCAGCCTGATCATGATGGTTTCCTTTTAGCGGGGGGGTGGATCACAATGAATATGCTGATTAAATTAAAAACCAGGTCATTGGTAACCACAACCAAACGTCGAGTCAATTCCATGTTCCCCAAGCCCTCTGCCTAAACCTTTGACTTCAACTCAAGCTTTATGTCATCGAGAGAACCCCATGGGTCAGAAGAATCATGGGGCCTCATTTATGAGAAATTACGCATCGCTGCGTGAAAGCAGCGATGCGTCACTTCTCAGTGCGCACTCCTTGCAACATTCCCGATGCGTCATATTTAATGTATGGCGCATCATGTCGCAAGGAGTTACAGATACGTCAGTATTTCTGACGTATCTGTAAGCGCAAAAGTGACGCATTGCTGGAGTGTGTCACAAAAGTGACGCAACTCCAGCAATGCGTCCTTTCACATGGGGCAAGCCCCGTGTGAAAGGGCCTGCGTCAGTCTTACGCCTGCTGTGAGGCAGGCGCAAGATTTTGACTCAACGGCGTCCTAAAAGTGACGCAGTGAAATCTCATAGATTTCACTGCGTCACTTCTACGACCCTTCCTTGCGTCAATACGCCCCTCTTGCAAACATTATACCTGGCGCAGGTATAATGTGGCGCAGGGGTTTACAAAGTGACGCATCTACCTGGATGCGTCACTTTGTAAATATGGCGCAACAAGGCGCATTTTTTACGCCACTGGTGCGTAACAAAAAGTGACGCACCGGCGGCGTAAAAATGACGCACTGCCTCATAAATGAGGCCCATGGAACTTTGCATCAAGGACATCAGAAAGAATAACCTAGTAGCATTGATGTACAGATCGTATTTGATAAATGCACTTGTTTATAAGTGACTCTGTATATTTATGGTCACACTTAGGTAGAGTGGGGATCTTGGTCATATAAATCAAAGCTGTTGGGATATTCCTTCTGTGGGCCAACCTGGCTATGCCAGGGGAAGCGCTGGAGCGACCTCTTGGGCGCCATGGGCGTGAGGGTGTGTTTGCCCAAACTTATTTTTGTAATCAATGTTAGAAGGCTTTCAGCTGTTGCCTGGGACCAGGGCTTGGATGGGACAGACTACGTGGAGTGCAGGGTTGGGAACCAATGGTGCACCAGTAGATGGACGAGAATTGACAACAGATGTAGGACAATTTGTAACCATTTAGTTTCTTAAATTATTCCTCTTGTTAATCAGTATGGTATAAGCAGCACTTGTAACAGATTGGGAGATTGTAAGCCATGTTGGTCCCACTGCTCACCTTAACTCTTCAAATTGGGTGGTTAGGGATGCTAATTGAGACTTAAAATGAGCAGCCTCTGATTGCAAACTACATACCAAATAAAGACCTTGGCTATTCTCACTACTGGTGTGTGCTAGGTTTGATGTGCATTCAAATATAGAGGGAGCAATACTAATGGATCTCCAACTTTGGATGTAATCGTGGGCGCTGCCAAATCAGGAGCAACGGAGGCCAGGGGTGCAAATCTGTTGTCACATACAATTAATGGGGACAGTGGTTTCAGTATTTTATCATCAGTAGGGGATGTAAGTGAGGAAGGGGATGGATAATCTCTCGGACCAACCAGAGTAGAGCCATCCGAAGTCGGGGTGGAGTTCAAACGAACCTGTCGAGCTGTTGGTGTTTTAGTTTTCTAATTCTTTAGAAAGATAGAAGGATCTTTCTTTAAGTTGGTAGAGAAATATGTGCCAGACAATTTACCCTTTCCCAAAAGAGTTCCAATTTCCTCAATGAGTGTATCAATATCCTTTAGTGTGGCATTATTTACTAAGGTATTTGTTGAAGTTGGAGAAGCTGATTTGCGTTTTTTGTCCTCTTTCCCTTGGGGGAGTCCGTTGCTTTCTGTTTCCCCCCATGGTCTAACTTGCAGGGTCGCTGCAAAGTGCCTATGTGGCAGTTAGGCACCAGAAGTGCAAAAATAAACCAGTTGAATTATGACTAGGGCCTCACACAACAAACAAATTACCTCTCTCCCGGGAACAAGGGAAACCAGTCTTGATTCAAGGAGGATGGGGTGCACACAAAATTAGCCAAACCTTTAAAAAAGAAAGATGAAAGGGGGGTGGCCTGGCCCCGACTCTTCCTGGCACGGGCCGAGCCCAGGCCAGGCCCGCCCTTGGGATTTGCCCAGCCTCGGCCCCCACACATCCCGCTACATGAGGTGGAAGGACATTTTGTTGCACGTGGCACACGGGAAGCAGGGTCAACACCTTCTGTGGCTGCCTCAAAGGATGATGGGACACCAGGTTCCTGGCGAAAATCAGTGACTCCTGTACGTCCCATCCATATTTATACAATATGTACGTTCCAGCAATTATATATATGTATATACACACACACACACTCACACACACCTGAATTGATCCAGCAGCTCACCTTGGTTACTGTGAACAATTAAATGCTGATTTGCGAGAGCCAAGACGGTTCATGCTCATTTGGGTTCCTTCAATTTCCCCTAAATGTGTCCATGTCAAAAAACACTAAAAACTCCCTTCTCCAAAATGTCCCCAACGTTTCATTCTACCTTTCGAAAAGCTAATTTAACATATATAAAATATATCTTTGTTTTCAATCTACGAAATACAATGGGCTAAACATGGCAAAAGCCAGTGATGTGAATGACTTTAAATCATTTGCATTCTCCTAGTTAGACTCATCCGGTTCTAAAAAGACTCGCAAGCAGTGCAACATCTTCAAAGGCAGCCCATCCTCTATTAGCTTGCTAAAATATTGTTTTACCCAGCAGCAATTTCGATTGGGCTCTGTCCAACATTTGATAGCATCATTAATTCACGAGCAGTCTTTTGCACTATATTTTATGAAGCTAATCTGATCTGTGCGATCTACAATTACCTGCAAACACACATTTTAAAAAATTACATAGATATTAACTTCAAACAAACCCTGGTTTTTTTTCTAGGCTGCATACAGAAATAACAGCTTTTAATGTTGGTAAATCACACGTTCAATCACATATCAGAAATGCTTATTATATTACATTTCTTCTGGTTTCCTTCAGCTCCCTTCTTCCTGTCTCAACAAAATATTATACACCACGTGATCTATATTTACTCAGGCAATCCTACACAGCAATATGTACAGCACATTCAAAACATAGCTCACTGGGTCAGAGATGTTTTCTACACTTTGTAATGTTCATTGATATATGACAATAATGCCGCTCACCACAATGCTTAAGGATATTTGAGGTTGTTCAGACAGGTACAGTGTCCAGCTTTAGAGAGGCTGAAAAATGGGACCGTTCCTGCACCTCGTGCCTCCCTGTAGCATACACATTTAATGCACTATATCCTGGGTATTTCACTTCTCCTTAATGTGCATTCACAATCATGTGCCCTAGCAGCTCAGCTTTAGTTGTATTCAGCACTTACAACAGCAAATCACCTAAGGTGTGTACTATGTGAGCAAATGCGGCATTGGATTTTGGCTGTCACTACACCGCATGCTTCTTGACTTATTAACTGGTAGAAATTGGATAACTGGCTGACTGAGGTGTGAGCCCTGGTCAAATAGCAACCACAATCCTAGACAGGGTAAGGCACAAGTGAACCCCAAAGTAACCCGTGCGCACCCTCTGGTAGTTTGGCACAGAACAGTCAGGCTTAACTTGAAGGCAATGTGTAAAGTATTTGTGCAACACTTCAAATAGGAAATCCATGAAAACACCACAATAAAAAGATCACCCACCAGGTTTAGAACAATAGAGTGCTTTGTAATAAATAAAACAAGACCAAAATGATAAAATCCAATTATCAAAACCAGAGATATTGAATTTTAATGTTTTAAGTGGAAATAGTGCACCAAAGCGCCAACATGGGATATCTGGTCGCACCGGAATGGGACAAACTCACACATTCAGGCCACATGTGACGGAGCACAGGCCGGCTCCTGGACCCAGTTAGGCCCGTTGAACAAAGTACCTTAAATCCTTGTTGCGAAGCCTTGCGTGGAACCTGGTTAATGAAGATGCATCGGTTCTGCCTGTAAGCACTTTAGGCCCACTTCAAAGGGTTCAGGACTTGGGTGGCATCACTTGGCAGGGTAGACACATGGATAGCAGAGTCTAGGTGCATATGCAAGGTTTTTGGGAGCCTATTATGTCCCAGAGGCTTCAGATCAGGAGGCCAACCAACAAGCCTGTGAAGTCACTCTGGGTTCTGGGTTCAGAGATGCAAGTCCAGATGTTCTCTCCCAGGCAAGAGGGCAACAGGCAGAAGATCAACACAGCTAAGCAGGAGTTTAGCAGAGTAGCAGTCCAGCAGAATTGCAGTCGTTTCAGAAGCACAGCAGTCCTTCTTCCCGGCAGAGTATCCACAGGAACAGAAGTGTAAAAGTGGTGGTGTCTGAGTAGGCCTGAGCGGTGAACTCTGCTATGTTTGCAGAGTTTGTGGAGTGTTCTTTAGTCTGTGCTCCGTGGAGCATTTTCCTCGCTCGTAGGAAAGTTAAGTTAAGTTGGCGAGAGTGAGCGAGGAGAGTCAAATGCTAGACCACTTCCGAGCAGGAGAAACACCTGCTAAGGAATCGAAACCTTGAGAGGAGTCCCCCTTAAGGGACTGATGCCATTTGGTCCACTAATTGTGAACAACTCACTCTTTTCCTGCAGGGTATCTTACCTTACAAGGTCTGACCCTCTCTCTCTCTGCATGGACTACCGCCATCTTGTCCTAACAAGATTAGACACCCAATCCCTAGGTACAGACAGAAACTCGATGCAGTGAATGGCAATCTCTTCCACACTAAATGGACTGATCGAACAATCTCCTTTGTAGGATCTGTGGCCTCCTTATCACCTATTGTTGCCCAGAACGAGGTAACTCTCTAAGGCCATGCTGGGACTGACATAATGTTACCCCACTATTGACTGCTGCCCTCTGCAGAGAATGACACCTTCTATCCTAGAGCATTGGCTGACGCCCTAGAGGATATATGTGCCATTGTGTAGGCGTGAGTGTGGGTACTGTTCGGTGTGATGGCAGAGCTGTAAGGGGGTGATGTGGTGGAGATGTGTATGACGGTGTGGTAGTCAATTGTGCAGTGGAAAAGTAGAGAAGGAAAGTATAACTCAAGCGTACCCTAGAGGAGTGCATGTGGACATTGTCATAGAGGTGAGAAGTGTGAATGTGGCATCTGGTATGGAGACTTGGAGGAAGTGAATGGTGAGGTGAGAGGCTCAGTGTGGCGATTAGAGGATACATACAAGAGCAAACACCAATGGAGGACCAAAGCTACGACTGTATTATGTGTCAAGAAAAAGCCCATTATTTACTCTATTAGGTGAACCTATGAGCATTTAGGCGTCTCTAATTATTTTCCTTTTAGATGAAAACACACATTGGTGTGGATGTGAAATGGATCCCAACGCTTTAAAAAATAAAGATATTTATCAAAAGAGAAATCTATCCATATTTATCAGACTCTTGTCAGATTGTTAGACCCCAATAAGATGTGTTTCTTGCACATAAGCCCAGTAATATCATTTCGATAATGCAGTCAAGAGAAAGTACCTCTACCCGGCTAGACTTTTGTAATAAAAGAATTGGGGGCATATTATCAAGAAGGGCATTAAAATTATTGCTGCTTTAGCGGCAGGAAACTGACGGTAAAGCGGCGATAATGGGCTTGATAATATGCCGTTGAGAATTGCAATAGAAGCCCATGTTCACACCAGAAAATGGGATTCTATGGGAATGCACAACGGCATATTATCAAGCCCATTATCCCCGCTTTAGCAGCAGTCTCCTGCGGCTAAAGTGGCGATAACATTAACGTCGGTCGTTGATAATGTGCCCGCAGGTTTTTTTTCGTCTTGCTCATTCTATCCCCATTCAGTAGACGCCCTAAAAACATATTACCCAGTAGTGTAACGAACCTTGAGGGGGCCCCCCTGAAGGGTACGTGAAGGGGCCCCCTCCAGACTCAATCTAGAGCTCCCCAGCAGAAGTGCCGTGCTGACGGGGCCCACTGGAGGGTGAGGGCCCCCTGCACCGCGGGGGCTGCAGGGGCCTGTGTTACGCCCCTGATATTACCTCCACCAGTGCTGAATTTATGGCAGAGTTTGAAGGTGGAGGGAGGGGGCACCAGTATTCATTTTTGGGGACCAGTAAATATGTTCCATAATCACACTTTGATCAAGAGAGCGAGAGGAAGGCATAGAAGGGGCAAAGAAGGGGGATTAGGAAGAGAAAGCTGGGAACCCAGTGACAAAGTCGGAAAGCAGTGACGAAAAAGAACCTGCAAGAGGGAGTTAAAGAGACAGTAAGTGTTGGGTGGTGAAAGAGGTGTTGCTTGGAAACAAGTCTAGGCAGCCATGAGTTTCTGCAACCGCGGCATTTGGCAGTGCCAGTAGTGGGCTACTAAAACACTTTAGTCCGCTGTAGTTATGTGTTATTTTTTAACAAGTTAAGGACTGCTTCCCCTAAACGCTGGTGTGCATGCACTGGGCTTCTTTCCTCAAACACAAAGGTATTTCGCCCCATCCCTCAGGTCTTTCTGGATCTGAAACTACTCCCTTTGGAATATGGGTCTTGCTAGAATAAGGTGCGCCTCGCTAACACAAAGCCCTCAGTCTGCGCATATCTAAGCACCCTGTACACAGCTCACCCATCTTCGGAGGTCAGATACATATCCGAAGCAGGTCTACCCTTCGACATAAAATCCTCGGATAGAGCTCTATTCTGCACGTTTCCTTCTCAGGGAATACTCACAGGACATGGAAAGCCAAACATCTCGGGTGGCGGAAGTAACAAGGATTCTGGGTTGAGCCCGAAGATTTCTTTGAGTGAAGAGGAATCGCCCACCGAGGTTCCAACCACCGGCAGCTTCCAAACCCGCACCATCCCCGGTGGGCTGCATGGGTGGGGGCCGGTTTTGGGCCCCTGGGGGCCATTTTTGTTACAGGGCCCTTTTTGCAGCATGGCCCTGGCAAAGAGCGCGGCCAGACCCCCGCACCCGGGGTTTTTCGTTCCCAGTCCGGCCCTGGCAGCTCCTCAATTACCTCTGCAAGCTGTTTGTGATCTCTGGGCGAAACATGGGAGGGCTCATCCAACTCTGCAGACATTATAATTATCAATTGGGCAAGTAAATTGGTAACAACCCCATCGAGAATTACTGGCCTCTGACAATGAGAGACAAGAAGTAATAAACTGCTTCAAACTTGTAAAATCCCTGGATAAGACTTTAGGATCTATTCTACCTGTATATCTACTATCTTGTAGATCCGTAGAGCGAGCGACCTACTTATTGCTCAAACAATACCTCAAAAAAAAAAAAAAATTCCAGCTTTGCTTTGACAGTTCTCTATTGCAGTTCTCTGTTTCTTTTGTGTGTCTTCACATCACGTGTCAAACCCCCTGGAAGCACCCAGCAAGAAAGAGCCCTGAAGAGCAGTTTTGTGAATTACATATTTCCTATGTAGAGGAGGTCCTTTACGATTCAAAACCTAAGACTTCAAAAAGAAATGCTGAAAGGTTGAAATGCTCCTATGCCCAGAGCGCTTTACTGAAATAACTGCTGCTTTGAGATCACTGCGAGGTGAACACGAATTGGCATGGAAAGAGAAATGAAACATGCTCTTGGCAATCAATCAATCATTCTTTCAACCATGTTAGTATTGTGATTAAATGCGTTGTGAGGTTTATTTCCTGTTATAGACAAGATGACCTTAACAAACTCTACACTGGGGATATTAACACCATCTAAAGTTTCCATATTTTGCATCAGTGCCTCTGGTAGTTGGGAGGCAGGTGCCAGTTCATATGTAGCCTTTTAATAACCTTGGATCTGGTTGGTCAATAAATGCTGCTTGGCGCTGAAATCTGTAAATTATATTGCAGTTCGTGGTTTAGGAGGTAAATATGGAGAATCCATAACTATCTGGAAAATCATATGGCTAAAAAATCGCAGAATTCCACTGGATGCAGGGGTAATTGTATTATCTTTTGCTACGGTATATGGGAAATGCCATTCAATTACCTGGTCCACACTTGCTTGCTCCTTTCGCAAATCGTCGTCCGCACATGCGGCTGCACTGAAAGCCAGCATTCTATGCCAATATCCGCTGACGGTTTAAGCCCTTCTTTCGACTCCCCAGCTGTGGTCCTCTAAGAGCTGGGTACTGTGGGGCCTCTTGCCTGAAGAACTTGCTCTAACTTGAAGACGCCAACCACAGCTGCATTCCCACAATGGGGAAATGTGATCTGGAAAAAAGTAAAAGGATTTTTAATTAAAACATTTCTGGACTTTGGGCGTGCTGGAAGTTGAAGCAGGAATTCTTCATGACCTCCTAAGATCCAGCTACCTAAGGCCTTGATCCCTAGCCCACAATATGTTCCTGCATGTTGCTGAAGCACCTACTGTTCATGGAAGACTCCATCAGCAACCCTATTGGTACAAATGGTATCATGTGACACACATTGTCTTCTTGCTGAACTAAAACATTTCAGTCCGGACTTTTAAGTGTCAGCATTTAAATCAATGAGAAAATTACTAAAAACATTTGATGGACAGAATGTAGATCAATGTCTTACATTCACCCCAGTACAAGGATCTGGGCCTAAATCCATCGTTTTTTGCACTCCACACCACCCTGGGTCAGATAATGGCATTATGCAAATCAGCTCTGACCCTGTGCCCCATGGGAACAGTCCAGTCCGAACTACAACAGCCATATCTTTCCCAGACCGGAATCAAGCATCCGAGGACCGGACCGGTTTCGAGGTAACACCTCTCATCAGCCCGGCTAGCTTAACTCCAGTGGTGTGGAGGCTCTGGGACCCACGTCTGAGCTACCCCAGTACACTCAGGGAGAAAATTACAAAAAAACTATTTGATGGACAGAATGTAGATCAATGTCTTACATTCACCCCAGTACAAGGATCTGGGCCTAAATCCATCGTTTTTTGCACTCCACACCACCCTGGGTCAGATAATGGTATTATGCAAATCAGCTCTGACCCTGTGCCCCATGGGAACAGTCCAGTCCGAACTACAACAGCCATATCTTTCCCAGACCGGAATCAAGCATCCGAGGACCGGACCGGTTTCGAGGTAACACCTCTCATCAGCCCGGCCAGCTTGACTCCAGTGGTGTGGAGGCTCTGGGTCCCACGTCTGAGCTACCCCAGTACACTCAGGGAGAAAATTACAAAAAACACACCACTGGAGTCAAGCTAGCCGGGCTGATGAGAGGTGTTACCTCGAAACCGGTCCGGTCCTCGGATGCTTGATTCCGTTCTGGGAAGGACATGGCTTTTGTAGTTCGGACTGGACTGTTCCCATGGGGCACAGGGTCAGAGCTGATTTGCATATCGCCATTGTCTAACCCAGGGTGGTGTGGAGTGCAAAAAAACGATGGATTTGGGCCCAGATCTTTGGACTGGGGTGAATGTGTGACATTGATCCACATTCTGTCCATCACCTGTTTTGTTTGCAATACCGCCCTAAGTGCGCTGGGGATGCTCAGACGTGGGTCCCAGGCACTCCACACCACTGGAGTCAAGCTAGCCGGGCTGATGAGAGGTGTTACCTCGAAACCGGTCCGGTCCTCGGATGCTTGATTCCGTTCTGGGAAGGACATGGCTTTTGTAGTTCGGACTGGACTGTTCCCATGGGGCACAGGGTCAGAGCTGATTTGCATATCGCCATTGTCTAACCCAGGGTGGTGTGGAGTGCAAAAAAATGATGGATTTGGGCCCAGATCTTTGGACTGGGGGGAATGTGTGACATTGATCCACATTCTGTCCATCACCTGTTTTGTTTGCAATACCGCCCTAAGTGCGCTGGGGATGCTCAGACGTGGGTCCCAGGCACTCCACACCACTGGAGTCAAGCTAGCCGGGCTGATGAGAGGTGTTACCTCGAAACCGGTCCGGTCCTCGGATGCTTGATTCCGTTCTGGGAAGGACATGGCTTTTGTAGTTCGGACTGGACTGTTCCCATGGGGCACAGGGTCAGAGCTGATTTGCATATCGCCATTGTCTAACCCAGGGTGGTGTGGAGTGCAAAAAAACGATGGATTTGGGCCCAGATCTTTGGACTGGGGTGAATGTGTGACATTGATCCACATTCTGTCCATCACCTGTTTTGTTTGCAATACCGCCCTAAGTGCGCTGGGGATGCTCAGACGTGGGTCCCAGACACTCCACACCACTGGAGTCAAGCTAGCCGGGCTGATGAGAGGTGTTACCTCGAAACCGGTCCGGTCCTCGGATGCTTGATTCCGTTCTGGGAAGGACATGGCTTTTGTAGTTCGGACTGGACTGTTCCCATGGGGCACAGGGTCAGAGCTGATTTGCATATCGCCATTGTCTAACCCAGGGTGGTGTGGAGTGCAAAAAAACGTTGGATTTGGGCCCAGATCTTTGGACTGGGGTGAATGTGTGACATTGATCCACATTCTGTCCATCACCTGTTTTGTTTGCAATACCGCCCTAAGTGCCCTGGGGATGCTCAGACGTGGGTCCCAGGCACTCCACACCACTGGAGTCAAGCTAGCCGGGCTGATGAGAGGTGTTACCTCGAAACCGGTCCGGTCCTCGGATGCTTGATTCCGTTCTGGGAAGGACATGGCTTTTGTAGTTCGGACTGGACTGTTCCCATGGGGCACAGGGTCAGAGCTGATTTGCATATCGCCATTGTCTAACCCAGGGTGGTGTGGAGTGCAAAAAAACGATGGATTTGGGCCCAGATCTTTGGACTGGGGTGAATGTGTGACATTGATCCACATTCTGTCCATCACCTGTTTTGTTTGCAATACCGCGCTAAGTGCGCTGGGGATGCTCAGACGTGGGTCCCAGGCACTCCACACCACTGGAGTCAAGCTAGCCGGGCTGATGAGAGGTGTTACCTCGAAACCGGTCTGGTCCTCGGATGCTTGATTCCGTTCTGGGAAGGACATGGCTTTTGTAGTTCGGACTGGACTGTCTCCATGGGGCACAGGGTCAGAGCTGATTTGCATATCGCCATTGTCTAACCCAGGGTGGTGTGGAGTGCAAAAAAATGATGGATTTGGGCCCAGATCTTTGGACTGGGGTGAATGTGTGACATTGATCCACATTCTGTCCATCACCTGTTTTGTTTGCAATACCGCCCTAAGTGCGCTGGGGATGCTCAGACGTGGGTCCCAGGCACTCCACACCACTGGAGTCAAGCTAGCCGGGCTGATAAGAGGTGTTACCTCGAAACCGGTCCGGTCCTCGGATGCTTGATTCCGTTCTGGGAAGGACATGGCTTTTGTAGTTCGGACTGGACTGTTCCCATGGGGCACAGGGTCAGAGCTGATTTGCATATCGCCATTGTCTAACCCAGGGTGGTGTGGAGTGCAAAAAAACGATGGATTTGGGCCCAGATCTTTGGACTGGGGTGAATGTGTGACATTGATCCACATTCTGTCCATCACCTGTTTTGTTTGCAATACCGCCCTAAGTGCGCTGGGGATGCTCAGACGTGGGTCCCAGGCACTCCACACCACTGGAGTCAAGCTAGCCGGGCTGATGAGAGGTGTTACCTCGAAACCGGTCCGGTCCTCGGATGCTTGATTCCGTTCTGGGAAGGACATGGCTTTTGTAGTTCGGACTGGACTGTTCCCATGGGGCACAGGGTCAGAGCTGATTTGCATATCGCCATTGTCTAACCCAGGGTGGTGTGGAGGGCAAAAAAACGATGGATTTGGGCCCAGATCTTTGGACTGGGGTGAATGTGTGACATTGATCCACATTCTGTCCATCACCTGTTTTGTTTGCAATACCGCCCTAAGTGCGCTGGGGATGCTCAGACGTGGGTCCCAGGCACTCCACACCACTGGAGTCAAGCTAGCCGGGCTGATGAGAGGTGTTACCTCGAAACCGGTCCGGTCCTCGGATGCTTGATTCCGTTCAGGGAAGGACATGGCTTTTGTAGTTCGGACTGGACTGTTCCCATGGGGCACAGGGTCAGAGCTGATTTGCATATCGCCATTGTCTAACCCAGGGTGGTGTGGAGTGCTAAAAAACGATGGATTTGGGCCCAGATCTTTGGACTGGGGTGAATGTGTGACATTGATCCACATTCTGTCCATCACCTGTTTTGTTTGCAATACCGCCCTAAGTGCGCTGGGGATGCTCAGACGTGGGTCCCAGGCACTCCACACCACTGGAGTCAAGCTAGCCGGGCTGATGAGAGGTGTTACCTCGAAACCGGTCCGGTCCTCGGATGCTTGATTCCGTTCTGGGAAGGACATGGCTTTTGTAGTTCGGACTGGACTGTTCCCATGGGGCACAGGGTCAGAGCTGATTTGCATATCGCCATTGTCTAACCCAGGGTGGTGTGGAGTGCAAAAAAACGATGGATTTGGGCCCAGATCTTTGGACTGGGGTGAATGTGTGACATTGATCCACATTCTGTCCATCACCTGTTTTGTTTGCAATACCGCCCTAAGTGCGCTGGGGATGCTCAGACGTGGGTCCCAGGCACTCCACACCACTGGAGTCAAGCTAGCCGGGCTGATGAGAGGTGTTACCTCGAAACCGGTCCGGTCCTCGGATGCTTGATTCCGTTCTGGGAAGGACATGGCTTTTGTAGTTCGGACTGGACTGTTCCCATGGGGCACAGGGTCAGAGCTGATTTGCATATCGCCATTGTCTAACCCAGGGTGGTGTGGAGTGCAAAAAAACGTTGGATTTGGGCCCAGATCTTTGGACTGGGGTGAATGTGTGACATTGATCCACATTCTGTCCATCACCTGTTTTGTTTGCAATACCGCCCTAAGTGCCCTGGGGATGCTCAGACGTGGGTCCCAGGCACTCCACACCACTGGAGTCAAGCTAGCCGGGCTGATGAGAGGTGTTACCTCGAAACCGGTCCGGTCCTCGGATGCTTGATTCCGTTCTGGGAAGGACATGGCTTTTGTAGTTCGGACTGGACTGTTCCCATGGGGCACAGGGTCAGAGCTGATTTGCATATCGCCATTGTCTAACCCAGGGTGGTGTGGAGTGCAAAAAAACGATGGATTTGGGCCCAGATCTTTGGACTGGGGTGAATGTGTGACATTGATCCACATTCTGTCCATCACCTGTTTTGTTTGCAATACCGCGCTAAGTGCGCTGGGGATGCTCAGACGTGGGTCCCAGGCACTCCACACCACTGGAGTCAAGCTAGCCGGGCTGATGAGAGGTGTTACATCAAAACCGGTCTGGTCCTCGGATGCTTGATTCCGTTCTGGGAAGGACATGGCTTTTGTAGTTCGGACTGGACTGTCTCCATGGGGCACAGGGTCAGAGCTGATTTGCATATCGCCATTGTCTAACCCAGGGTGGTGTGGAGTGCAAAAAAACGATGGATTTGGGCCCAGATCTTTGGACTGGGGTGAATGTGTGACATTGATCCACATTCTGTCCATCACCTGTTTTGTTTGCAATACCGCCCTAAGTGCGCTGGGGATGCTCAGACGTGGGTCCCAGGCACTCCACACCACTGGAGTCAAGCTAGCCGGGCTGATGAGAGGTGTTACCTCGAAACCGGTCCGGTCCTCGGATGCTTGATTCCGTTCTGGGAAGGACATGGCTTTTGTAGTTCGGACTGGACTGTTCCCATGGGGCACAGGGTCAGAGCTGATTTGCATATCGCCATTGTCTAACCCAGGGTGGTGTGGAGTGCAAAAAAACGATGGATTTGGGCCCAGATCTTTGGACTGGGGTGAATGTGTGACATTGATCCACATTCTGTCCATCACCTGTTTTGTTTGCAATACCGCCCTAAGTGCGCTGGGGATGCTCAGACGTGGGTCCCAGGCACTCCACACCACTGGAGTCAAGCTAGCCGGGCTGATGAGAGGTGTTACCTCGAAACCGGTCCGGTCCTCGGATGCTTGATTCCGTTCTGGGAAGGACATGGCTTTTGTAGTTTGGACTGGACTGTTCCCATGGGGCACAGGGTCAGAGCTGATTTGCATATCGCCATTGTCTAACCCAGGGTGGTGTGGAGTGCAAAAAAATGATGGATTTGGGCCCAGATCTTTGGACTGGGGTGAATGTGTGACATTGATCCACATTCTGTCCATCACCTGTTTTGTTTGCAATACCGCCCTAAGTGCGCTGGGGATGCTCAGACGTGGGTCCCAGGCACTCCACACCACTGGAGTCAAGCTAGCCGGGCTGATGAGAGGTGCTACCTCGAAACCGGTCCGGTCCTCGGATGCTTGATTCCGTTCTGGGAAGGACATGGCTTTTGTAGTTCGGACTGGACTGTTCCCATGGGGCACAGGGTCAGAGCTGATTTGCATATCGCCATTGTCTAACCCAGGGTGGTGTGGAGTGCAAAAAAACGATGGATTTGGGCCCAGATCTTTGGACTGGGGTGAATGTGTGACATTGATCCACATTCTGTCCATCACCTGTTTTGTTTGCAATACCGCCCTAAGTGCGCTGGGGATGCTCAGACGTGGGTCCCAGGCACTCCACACCACTGGAGTCAAGCTAGCCGGGCTGATGAGAGGTGTTACCTCGAAACCGGTCCGGTCCTCGGATGCTTGATTCCGTTCTGGGAAGGACATGGCTTTTGTAGTTCGGACTGGACTGTTCCCATGGGGCACAGGGTCAGAGCTGATTTGCATATCGCCATTGTCTAACCCAGGGTGGTGTGGAGGGCAAAAAAACGATGGATTTGGGCCCAGATCTTTGGACTGGGGTGAATGTGTGACATTGATCCACATTCTGTCCATCACCTGTTTTGTTTGCAATACCGCCCTAAGTGCGCTGGGGATGCTCAGACGTGGGTCCCAGGCACTCCACACCACTGGAGTCAAGCTAGCCGGGCTGATGAGAGGTGTTACCTCGAAACCGGTCCGGTCCTCGGATGCTTGATTCCGTTCTGGGAAGGACATGGCTTTTGTAGTTCGGACTGGACTGTTCCTATGGGGCACAGGGTCAGAGCTGATTTGCATATCGCCATTGTCTAACCCAGGGTGATGTGGAGTGCAAAAAAACAATGGATTTGGGCCCAGATCTTTGGACTGGGGTGAATGTGTGACATTGATCCACATTCTGTCCATCACCTGTTTTGTTTGCAATACCGCCCTAAGTGCGCTGGGGATGCTCAGACGTGGGTCCCAGGCACTCCACACCACTGGAGTCAAGCTAGCCGGGCTGATGAGAGGTGTTACCTCGAAACCGGTCCGGTCCTCGGATGCTTGATTCCGTTCTGGGAAGGACATGGCTTTTGTAGTTCGGACTGGACTGTTCCCATGGGGCACAGGGTCAGAGCTGATTTGCATATCGCCATTGTCTAACCCAGGGTGGTGTGGAGTGCAAAAAAACGATGGATTTGGGCCCAGATCTTTGGACTGGGGTGAATGTGTGACATTGATCCACATTCTGTCCATCACCTGTTTTGTTTGCAATACCGCCCTAAGTGCGCTGGGGATGCTCAGACGTGGGTCCCAGGCACTCCACACCACTGGAGTCAAGCTAGCCGGGCTGATGAGAGGTGTTACCTCGAAACCGGTCCGGTCCTCGGATGCTTGATTCCGTTCTGGGAAGGACATGGCTTTTGTAGTTCGGACTGGACTGTTCCCATGGGGCACAGGGTCAGAGCTGATTTGCATATCGCCATTGTCTAACCCAGGGTGGTGTGGAGTGCAAAAAAACGTTGGATTTGGGCCCAGATCTTTGGACTGGGGTGAATGTGTGACATTGATCCACATTCTGTCCATCACCTGTTTTGTTTGCAATACCGCCCTAAGTGCCCTGGGGATGCTCAGACGTGGGTCCCAGGCACTCCACACCACTGGAGTCAAGCTAGCCGGGCTGATGAGAGGTGTTACCTCGAAACCGGTCCGGTCCTCGGATGCTTGATTCCGTTCTGGGAAGGACATGGCTTTTGTAGTTCGGACTGGACTGTTCCCATGGGGCACAGGGTCAGAGCTGATTTGCATATCGCCATTGTCTAACCCAGGGTGGTGTGGAGTGCAAAAAAACGATGGATTTGGGCCCAGATCTTTGGACTGGGGTGAATGTGTGACATTGATCCACATTCTGTCCATCACCTGTTTTGTTTGCAATACCGCGCTAAGTGCGCTGGGGATGCTCAGACGTGGGTCCCAGGCACTCCACACCACTGGAGTCAAGCTAGCCGGGCTGATGAGAGGTGTTACCTCGAAACCGGTCTGGTCCTCGGATGCTTGATTCCGTTCTGGGAAGGACATGGCTTTTGTAGTTCGGACTGGACTGTCTCCATGGGGCACAGGGTCAGAGCTGATTTGCATATCGCCATTGTCTAACCCAGGGTGGTGTGGAGTGCCAAAAAACGATGGATTTGGGCCCAGATCTTTGGACTGGGGTGAATGTGTGACATTGATCCACATTCTGTCCATCACCTGTTTTGTTTGCAATACCGCCCTAAGTGCGCTGGGGATGCTCAGACGTGGGTCCAAGGCACTCCACACCACTGGAGTCAAGCTAGCCGGGCTGATGAGAGGTGTTACCTCGAAACCGGTCCGGTCCTCGGATGCTTGATTCCGTTCTGGGAAGGACATGGCTTTTGTAGCTCGGACTGGACTGTTCCCATGGGGCACAGGGTCAGAGCTGATTTGCATATCGCCATTGTCTAACCCAGGGTGGTGTGGAGTGCAAAAAAACGATGGATTTGGGCCCAGATCTTTGGACTGGGGTGAATGTGTGACATTGATCCACATTCTGTCCATCACCTGTTTTGTTTGCAATACCGCCCTAAGTGCGCTGGGGATGCTCAGACGTGGGTCCCAGGCACTCCACACCACTGGAGTCAAGCTAGCCGGGCTGATGAGAGGTGTTACCTCGAAACCGGTCCGGTCCTCGGATGCTTGATTCCGTTCTGGGAAGGACATGGCTTTTGTAGTTCGGACTGGACTGTTCCCATGGGGCACAGGGTCAGAGCTGATTTGCATATCGCCATTGTCTAACCCAGGGTGGTGTGGAGTGCAAAAAAACGATGGATTTGGGCCCAGATCTTTGGACTGGGGTGAATGTGTGACATTGATCCACATTCTGTCCATCACCTGTTTTGTTTGCAATACCGCCCTAAGTGCGCTGGGGATGCTCAGACGTGGGTCCCAGGCACTCCACACCACTGGAGTCAAGCTAGCCGGGCTGATGAGAGGTGTTACCTCGAAACCGGTCCGGTCCTCGGATGCTTGATTCCGTTCTGGGAAGGACATGGCTTTTGTAGTTCGGACTGGACTGTTCCCATGGGGCACAAGGTCAGAGCTGATTTGCATATCGCCATTGTCTAACCCAGGGTGGTGTGGAGTGCAAAAAAACGATGGATTTGGGCCCAGATCTTTGGACTGGGGTGAATGTGTGACATTGATCCACATTCTGTCCATCACCTGTTTTGTTTGCAATACCGCCCTAAGTGCGCTGGGGATGCTCAGACGTGGGTCCCAGGCACTCCACACCACTGGAGTCAAGCTAGCCGGACTGATGAGAGGTGTTACCTCGAAACCGGTCCGGTCCTCGGATGCTTGATTCCGTTCTGGGAAGGACATGGCTTTTGTAGTTCGGACTGGACTGTTCCCATGGGGCACAGGGTCAGAGCTGATTTGCATATCGCCATTGTCTAACCCAGGGTGGTGTGGAGTGCAAAAAAACGATGGATTTGGGCCCAGATCTTTGGACTGGGGTGAATGTGTGACATTGATCCACATTCTGTCCATCACCTGTTTTGTTTGCAATACCGCCCTAAGTGCGCTGGGGATGCTCAGACGTGGGTCCCAGGCACTCCACACCACTGGAGTCAAGCTAGCCGGGCTGATGAGAGGTGTTACCGCGAAACCGGTCCGGTCCTCGGATGCTTGATTCCGTTCTGGGAAGGACATGGCTTTTGTAGTTCGGACTGGACTGTTCCCATGGGGCACAGGGTCAGAGCTGATTTGCATATCGCCATTGTCTAACCCAGGGTGGTGTGGAGGGCAAAAAAACGATGGATTTGGGCCCAGATCTTTGGACTGGGGTGAATGTGTGACATTGATCCACATTCTGTCCATCACCTGTTTTGTTTGCAATACCGCCCTAAGTGCGCTGGGGATGCTCAGACGTGGGTCCCAGGCACTCCACACCACTGGAGTCAAGCTAGCCAGGCTGATGAGAGGTGTTACCTCGAAACCGGTCCGGTCCTCGGATGCTTGATTCCGTTCTGGGAAGGACATGGCTTTTGTAGTTCGGACTGGACTGTTCCCATGGGGCACAGGGTCAGAGCTGATTTGCATATCGCCATTGTCTAACCCAGGGTGATGTGGAGTGCAAAAAAACAATGGATTTGGGCCCAGATCTTTGGACTGGGGTGAATGTGTGACATTGATCCACATTCTGTCCATCACCTGTTTTGTTTGCAATACCGCCCTAAGTGCGCTGGGGATGCTCAGACTTGGGTCCCAGGCACTCCACACCACTGGAGTCAAGCTAGCCGGGCTGATGAGAGGTGTTACCTCGAAACCGGTCCGGTCCTCGGATGCTTGATTCCGTTCTGGGAAGGACATGGCTTTTGTAGTTCGGACTGGACTGTTCCCATGGGGCACAGGGTCAGAGCTGATTTGCATATCGCCATTGTCTAACCCAGGGTGGTGTGGAGTGCAAAAAAACGATGGATTTGGGCCCAGATCTTTGGACTGGGGTGAATGTGTGACATTGATCCACATTCTGTCCATCACCTGTTTTGTTTGCAATACCGCCCTAAGTGCGCTGGGGATGCTCAGACGTGGGTCCCAGGCACTCCACACCACTGGAGTCAAGCTAGCCGGGCTGATGAGAGGTGTTACCTCGAAACCGGTCCGGTCCTCGGATGCTTGATTCCGTTCTGGGAAGGACATGGCTTTTGTAGTTCGGACTGGACTGTTCCCATGGGGCACAGGGTCAGAGCTGATTTGCATATCGCCATTGTCTAACCCAGGGTGGTGTGGAGTGCAAAAAAACGATGGATTTGGGCCCAGATCTTTGGACTGGGGTGAATGTGTGACATTGATCCACATTCTGTCCATCACCTGTTTTGTTTGCAATACCGCCCTAAGTGCGCTGGGGATGCTCAGACGTGGGTCCCAGGCACTCCACACCACTGGAGTCAAGCTAGCCGGGCTGATGAGAGGTGTTACCTCGAAACCGGTCCGGTCCTCGGATGCTTGATTCCGTTCTGGGAAGGACATGGCTTTTGTAGTTCGGACTGGACTGTTCCCATGGGGCACAGGGTCAGAGCTGATTTGCATATCGCCATTGTCTGACCCAGGGTGGTGTGGAGTGCAAAAAAACGTTGGATTTGGGCCCAGATCTTTGGACTGGGGTGAATGTGTGACATTGATCCACATTCTGTCCATCACCTGTTTTGTTTGCAATACCGCCCTAAGTGCCCTGGGGATGCTCAGACGTGGGTCCCAGGCACTCCACACCACTGGAGTCAAGCTAGCCGGGCTGATGAGAGGTGTTACCTCGAAACCGGTCCGGTCCTCGGATGCTTGATTCCGTTCTGGGAAGGACATGGCTTTTGTAGTTCAGACTGGACTGTTCCCATGGGGCACAGGGTCAGAGCTGATTTGCATATCGCCATTGTCTAACCCAGGGTGGTGTGGAGTGCAAAAAAACGATGGATTTGGGCCCAGATCTTTGGACTGGGGTGAATGTGTGACATTGATCCACATTCTGTCCATCACCTGTTTTGTTTGCAATACCGCGCTAAGTGCGCTGGGGATGCTCAGACGTGGGTCCCAGGCACTCCACACCACTGGAGTCAAGCTAGCCGGGCTGATGAGAGGTGTTACCTCGAAACCGGTCTGGTCCTCGGATGCTTGATTCCGTTCTGGGAAGGACATGGCTTTTGTAGTTCGGACTGGACTGTCTCCATGGGGCACAGGGTCAGAGCTGATTTGCATATCGCCATTGTCTAACCCAGGGTGGTGTGGAGTGCAAAAAAACGATGGATTTGGGCCCAGATCTTTGGACTGGGGTGAATGTGTGACATTGATCCACATTCTGTCCATCACCTGTTTTGTTTGCAATACCGCCCTAAGTGCGCTGGGGATGCTCAGACGTGGGTCCAAGGCACTCCACACCACTGGAGTCAAGCTAGCCGGGCTGATGAGAGGTGTTACCTCGAAACCGGTCCGGTCCTCGGATGCTTGATTCCGTTCTGGGAAGGACATGGCTTTTGTAGCTCGGACTGGACTGTTCCCATGGGGCACAGGGTCAGAGCTGATTTGCATATCGCCATTGTCTAACCCAGGGTGGTGTGGAGTGCAAAAAAACGATGGATTTGGGCCCAGATCTTTGGACTGGGGTGAATGTGTGACATTGATCCACATTCTGTCCATCACCTGTTTTGTTTGCAATACCGCCCTAAGTGCGCTGGGGATGCTCAGACGTGGGTCCCAGGCACTCCACACCACTGGAGTCAAGCTAGCCGGGCTGATGAGAGGTGCTACCTCGAAACCGGTCCGGTCCTCGGATGCTTGATTCCGTTCTGGGAAGGACATGGCTTTTGTAGTTCGGACTGGACTGTTCCCATGGGGCACAGGGTCAGAGCTGATTTGCATATCGCCATTGTCTAACCCAGGGTGGTGTGGAGTGCAAAAAAACGATGGATTTGGGCCCAGATCTTTGGACTGGGGTGAATGTGTGACATTGATCCACATTCTGTCCATCACCTGTTTTGTTTGCAATACCGCCCTAAGTGCGCTGGGGATGCTCAGACGTGGGTCCCAGGCACTCCACACCACTGGAGTCAAGCTAGCCGGGCTGATGAGAGGTGTTACCTCGAAACCGGTCCGGTCCTCGGATGCTTGATTCCGTTCTGGGAAGGACATGGCTTTTGTAGTTCGGACTGGACTGTTCCCATGGGGCACAGGGTCAGAGCTGATTTGCATATCGCCATTGTCTAACCCAGGGTGGTGTGGAGTGCAAAAAAACGATGGATTTGGGCCCAGATCTTTGGACTGGGGTGAATGTGTGACATTGATCCACATTCTGTCCATCACCTGTTTTGTTTGCAATACCGCGCTAAGTGCGCTGGGGATGCTCAGACGTGGGTCCCAGGCACTCCACACCACTGGAGTCAAGCTAGCCGGGCTGATGAGAGGTGTTACCTCGAAACCGGTCTGGTCCTCGGATGCTTGATTCCGTTCTGAGAAGGACATGGCTTTTGTAGTTCGGACTGGACTGTTCCCATGGGGCACAGGGTCAGAGCTGATTTGCATATCGCCATTGTCTAACCCAGTGTGGTGTGGAGTGCAAAAAAACGATGGATTTGGGCCCAGATCTTTGGACTGGGGTGAATGTGTGACATTGATCCACATTCTGTCCATCACCTGTTTTGTTTGCAATACCGCCCTAAGTGCGCTGGGGATGCTCAGACGTGGGTCCCAGGCACTCCACACCACTGGAGTCAAGCTAGCCGGGCTGATGAGAGGTGTTACCTCGAAACCGGTCCGGTCCTCGGATGCTTGATTCCGTTCTGGGAAGGACATGGCTTTTGTAGCTCGGACTGGACTGTTCCCATGGGGCACAGGGTCAGAGCTGATTTGCATATCGCCATTGTCTAACCCAGGGTGGTGTGGAGTGCAAAAAAACGATGGATTTGGGCCCAGATCTTTGGACTGGGGTGAATGTGTGACATTGATCCACATTCTGTCCATCACCTGTTTTGTTTGCAATACCGCCCTAAGTGCGCTGGGGATGCTCAGACGTGGGTCCCAGGCACTCCACACCACTGGAGTCAAGCTAGCCGGGCTGATGAGAGGTGTTACCTCGAAACCGGTCCGGTCCTCGGATGCTTGATTCCGTTCTGGGAAGGACATGGCTTTTGTAGTTCGGACTGGACTGTTCCCATGGGGCACAGGGTCAGAGCTGATTTGCATATCGCCATTGTCTAACCCAGGGTGGTGTGGAGTGCAAAAAAACAATGGATTTGGGCCCAGATCTTTGGACTGGGGTGAATGTGTGACATTGATCCACATTCTGTCCATCACCTGTTTTGTTTGCAATACCGCCCTAAGTGCGCTGGGGATGCTCAGACGTGGGTCCCAGGCACTCCACACCACTGGAGTCAAGCTAGCCGGGCTGATGAGAGGTGTTACCTCGAAACCGGTCCGGTCCTCGGATGCTTGATTCCGTTCTGGGAAGGACATGGCTTTTGTAGTTCGGACTGGACTGTTCCCATGGGGCACAAGGTCAGAGCTGATTTGCATATCGCCATTGTCTAACCCAGGGTGGTGTGGAGTGCAAAAAAACGATGGATTTGGGCCCAGATCTTTGGACTGGGGTGAATGTGTGACATTGATCCACATTCTGTCCATCACCTGTTTTGTTTGCAATACCGCCCTAAGTGCGCTGGGGATGCTCAGACGTGGGTCCCAGGCACTCCACACCACTGGAGTCAAGCTAGCCGGACTGATGAGAGGTGTTACCTCGAAACCGGTCCGGTCCTCGGATGCTTGATTCCGTTCTGGGAAGGACATGGCTTTTGTAGTTCGGACTGGACTGTTCCCATGGGGCACAGGGTCAGAACTGATTTGCATATCGCCATTGTCTAACCCAGGGTGGTGTGGAGTGCAAAAAAATGATGGATTTGGGCCCAGATCTTTGGACTGGGGTGAATGTGTGACATTGATCCACATTCTGTCCATCACCTGTTTTGTTTGCAATACCGCCCTAAGTGCACTGGGGATGCTCAGACGTGGGTCCCAGGCACTCCACACCACTGGAGTCAAGCTAGCCGGGCTGATGAGAGGTGTTACCTCGAAACCGGTCCGGTCCTCGGATGCTTGATTCCGTTCTGGGAAGGACATGGCTTTTGTAGTTCGGACTGGACTGTTCCCATGGGGCACAGGGTCAGAGCTGATTTGCATATCGCCATTGTCTAACCCAGGGTGGTGTGGAGTGCAAAAAAATGATGGATTTGGGCCCAGATCTTTGGACTGGGGTGAATGTGTGACATTGATCCACATTCTGTCCATCACCTGTTTTGTTAGCATTTAAATCAATAGCCAAAGTATTTAAGTTAATAACTTGAGGATATCATATTTTTGAACTAGTTAGGTCCTGGAGAGCACAATGCACCACAATCTGATGGTCAGCTAATAAGGGCCTTGCCAACCTGCCTTCCTAAGATATCTCAGTCATGCATCTCCTCATCAGAGACAACAAACACAAACATTGTGCATGTTCCTACACACCCGTCACCTGAGCACATATCACCACCCCCAACCCTCAAACTCCAGCAACCACATCACTTCACTCAACCTGATGCTAATCAGAGCCTAACCTTGGTCCCCCACTCATGCAGGCTTTACAGACCTGATGACCCACAACATTCTTGATACTCTAATTATCACATACAAATTGCTGCCCCACATCGCCCCTCATATTTGATTAAATATTTCCAAATGGCTGCACAATACTTAACATCAACTATTAAACAAGTGGTGACATAGCCATCATTCACAAATCCCTTTGTCCTTGCATGACTGCCATCACTGCACCCATATAAAGCTTCCAAGCCAACTTCACCCACCCACCACTTATTCCTGTCCCTACGTCACAAGGCTAGACTACAAGGATTCAACTAAAACTTCACGAATGCATCCTTTGACTTTGCAGCCTTTGCCACCATTATAAACACATCGACATCTTCATAGGGAACTTCATTTTCATTTGTGTACATAGAGGTTTTATGAAAAAACAAAGAAGGATATGTTATCACCAAGTAACGTGCTGTAATGGGATGGACAGGGACGTAGAACAAACGCTGTGGAACACCAACTGGAAATGTCATGGTTAGTGCCGGTGTGAAGCACCAGGATATAGAGAAAATGTGTGGTAGGGAAAAAGGGAAATTGTTCAATTACAGTGTAGTAATAAAAAATAAAAAATTAGCAATATGAGAAGGATGAGAAAGAGGAGAGGTGCTTGAGGTGTGTCAAGGTTACTAGGCGAAATACATAATTTGAGCAATTTCAGTAAAATTAAAATGCCAAAAGCCAGATTGTAGTGGATTGATGAGATTGTAGATGCATGAGACACCAGCAAGTCTATTGAAAACAGGACTCTGCAGAATTTTTGAGAAATGGTGTTGGGTTGAGTTGAGATACAGGGTGGTAATTGGTCACAGAAGAAAAGCCAGCTGTGGTTTATGTCTAAAAGCAGTAAAGGTGCACTCCAGAGTGAAGTGAGTGGGTGATTAAATTGAGAGGCAGAGGAGGCGATGATAGGAGGAAAGAGAATGTGCTTGATATTATGGAGCAGAGGATGAATTTGCGGGTTAAGGTAAGATATCAGGATGATATCGTTTTCAGTTTTGGGAGTGCTGGAGAAGGAGGTGAGGGCAAGGAGAACATGTAGGTATTCTGAAATTGTCTGACATGCGCAGTTTCCTCCATTAGTGTAGATGAGACTGCAGGTTAGTTCTTAGGGATCAAATACAGGTTTAATTCAAGGTTGCAGGCAAGTTGTGGTGTGGATGAAGGTGTGAAATGAGTAGGGGGAATTCAGGCCATTATGTAGTATCTTCAAAGCTGAGGCATGGAGGAAAGTCATTAAGGATCTGCTTTCGATAAGACGGAATGGAGTCAATGGTCACTTTGTATTGGAGTCAACAGATTTTTTGCATTTGGCCATGGTTGTGATGGCAGTCCTGTTAGGAGAAAAGGGGACGATAAGGGACAATTGTATTATTGAATGATCTAAGGTGGAAGGGTCGGTGGTAGAGAACGCAATATAGAATTTGGGATAAGAATAAGGTATAGAGGTTCTAGCTGGAGAGAATGTTTTTGAGTGAGAGGCCTAAAACATGTCATTTGAACAGTGGTTTGTTGGTGACTTTGTTAGATCGAGGTTAAAATCAGGAGTCTTTGAGGATGCATCAAGTAAAGCATCAAGGCTGTTGAACAAGATCTTGCTTGAACCTGGTTTTATAAATTAAAATATGGAGTTTAAAGTAATAAGTGATTGTAATGGCAATGTGTATGTAGATGATAGGGAGAAACTGAGGAGTCGGTTTAGGAAGAGATCACCCCTATTCCAGCATGCATACTTTGTGTTAGAAATGAGCCCCGATCCGTGTAGCGGGCTGCTGGTATAGCTGTGCTTTTTTGGTTGATCAAGATTCAAGATCTTTGGGTTGTCACTTTAGTTTTAGAGAAGTTTATAAAAGTCAAATAGATAGTAAGAAAAGCGGTTCTATTCCTGAAGAAGATTTCATCCCTAATATACGCTCTCATTCTTGGAGAAGGGTTGATTGTTTATGAACTTAAAAGTTACCCCGGACGTGTGGTAAGATCACATTTCAGTTGTTTTTTCCTCCGAAACTGTGACCTTCAGCGAGGGATTATCTAAAGAGTTCTCTTATGGCAATTTGCCCTTTAGGGAGGAGGAAGTCCTTAAAGCCATCCACCAAAGCCCGAGGAAAAAAGCGATGGGCCAGGAAGATATTTTAAGGATTTGGGGCACCAATACTCAGTTCTGTTTTTAAAACTGTTTGCAGTGAGGGGATTCTTCCATCTTGGAGCCTTTCAATTAATGTACCGATTTTTACCACCCAATATCTCTGCTTGACTCCACCACTAAAATAATTGGCAGAGTAGTCTTAAATCGACTTCTCTTATAGTCAAGGGAAACTAACACAATATCCGTGGTTCCATACGGTTTCCGGAAGGGCCTGGGAACTATTGAGCAGTGTTTGAATTTACATCTAATCATGGCTAAATATAAATGTGCATGGGGCACCCCAATCCATCTCGGATTCATGGACCTATTGAGCACCTTTTATTGCGTGAATACGTAGAAATTATGGGCAATCCTTGAGCTTATGGGTCTAGAGTCAGATTTAGTGCCCTATCCTAGACCCCTCCATGGGGATCTCTCAGCCTCAGTAAGATTTGGCGAGGCTGGTGAGTGTACTTTCTCATTTAAAGTCAATCGTGGAATACCCTAAGGTTGTGTACTCGCCCCTATCCTCTTCTTACTCCAGATTAATGATTTGGAGAGGACATTGGACGTTACTGGGGCAGATGCAATACTTGTCGAGACTAAAGCCGTACCCGCCTTATTAAATGCGGATGCTGCTGTGCTTCTCGCTAGAGTGGCGAATAGCATGAAGACATTGCTCAGTACTTTTTCGGAATGCATGAAGGGCCTTGATCTTGAAACAAACTACTCTATTTTTTTTTTTTGTAAAATAGTTTTTTATTGTAGTCACACACTGCTTAGACCAATGCTTATACAAGTACATTACTAATCAGGGTGCTGCCGCACACCGTTTCTTTTGCTATCGTACACAGCCGGTAGGCCCACAACCCGGAGGTCGGGCGGCAGCAATCCTTCATCCCCTCTTTGTCTGGTCACGGTTCAGGAGGAACAACATTCCGCATTAGTGTGTGCGTGTCTACTTTTCTGTCCTCACCTATCTAAACCATATAACTCCCCCCTTAAACCTCCCCTGAACCATGTGGTGCTCCTTCCCCTCCCTCCCCTCCCCTCCATCCGCACCTAGGGCCTCTTGATACATCCCCCTAGGACATGATCTTGGTTCATCAGTGACTAGCTATGCCATACTTGCAGTCAATTTTGGGTGCTATCCCTGTTCGCGCTGAGGGTCTCCTCTCCCTCTGCCACCTTACTATCCCTGAGGGCTTGTACTAACATCTCCCAGGCTGTCGCTACTTCCAACGCCCTTATATCAGGATTTCTGCGCGCCAGCTGCTATCTATGTGTACTATCGCAAGCCGCCCATTTCAGAAATTCGTTGTACCATTTCCTATGAATTGGGCCTATTCTCGCCTTCCACTGTCTAGTTATTTCCCTTTTGGCTACCATCAATCCCATATCTATGAATTTGCTTGAGGTTTTATTTTTGGGGGTGTGAGGGAACCAATGCAGAATGCACACCGCCGGGTCATATTCAATGGTTCTTTCCGTCACTTCATTCAGGGTCTCCCCTATGGCCTGCCAGTAGTCCCGGAGGTGGAAACAACTACTCTAAAACGTTTGTCATGGTGTGCTGCCCTAGGAATACTAAAACATGTACCCTATCGATTGCAGGGAAAAAATTAGATAGAGCGACTTCTTTTCCTCATCTTGGACTGGAATTTGATTATGCTTGCATATGGTCTGCATGCATTAGAAGCAGATTGACCCAATCCTCTCAGGCTGTTGGCACGATTTTCTCTCTTACTGCCTGTATTAGTAGAAAGCCACTGGCCCCGTTATTTGAAATCTACAAAAGGAATTGCCTCCCAACTTTGACATATGGCATGGGGGTATAGAGCTACAGAGATGTTGCTATCATCCAAGTAAAGGAAAATAGGGGTTTATAGTCACCTGTTGGGGGGGTTCTCCCTTGATCCCCATTTCTTCTTACATCAAGAATTGTGGCTCTTTGGTGTTCCATTTGGTCGAATAAGGAAGCAAAACTCAACCGGGCAGTTGTTAGAGATTGTCTTTCTTGTGACCATGTATTGAACAGCAAGTGGCTAAAGTATATAACATAGTTATTTTATGTTCAGAATGTGTATGAACGCAACTCAATTTAGGCTAGGGACAATACATTGGTTGTTGTGTTTTCCCTAAGGACTATACTCCCCAGACAATATTTGTATTTGCCTGTGTGATGAGCAATCAAAACAGATTTCGTTGCAATTTTTTCTCTTTTGTAATTATTATCTCCCTTGCACTAGGGAATTGTTATTGCCCCTGCTGAGCAGGCACACATTTACTAAGTGTAAAACTGCCTTGCTCTTCCCACAGCAACTAAACAATCAAGATTCCAGTTATATGGTTGGCTGCTACTTGAGGAGAATCCTACATGTGAGAAAGTCAATGTTATTTTAAGTAACGTTCACTCCTTTCCATCTGCACTTTATGTCTCGGCCTTTATGATCTTTATGTATTATATTAGTTTATATTTCAGGATTGGATGTTTAATTATGGTCTCATGCTTGGTACTCATTCATTTTTATTGATGTATTTTAAAAACTTAAATATTTGACTTTTTCATATTAATTGTGTGTTTTTTATATTATTCTTGTCTTTTAAGATCATCTGCGAAACAATCGAAGAAAGAAAGAAAGAAAGAAAGAAAGAAAGAAAGAAAGAAAGAACTTAAAAGCCTCCTTAGTGTAGAGAAGTATTGAGTTTATTGAGGGTTTGTGATTTGAAAGAAAGTAACTGCAGGGAATTCAATGTTGTTTTGTAGGATGGATTGATGCGAGGTGAAGTGACATTGAGCAACAAGGAAGGTGGTGGTAAAGAATGAGTGGGAAAGGAGGTATATAAATGCAGTGAAGGAGAGAAGCATGGTGCTGAAAGGGGCTTAATCTCCCCGTACAAAAATGAATGTGTCCTCATGTAATGCAACTGGTGCTCGTGTATAGTGCTCTGATACCCGATATACTCGGGGCAAGTTTGCGCTATATAAAACTCTGTAAAAAAATAAAAAGAGGGCTCAATTCTGTGACAACTGAACATTATTTTGGGGCCCATTACAGTGCTATCAGAACCATACCCACCATAATAAGGTAATTGTACCCCAGTGCCTGATCAATAAGACTAACTTGTTACCTTTTCCATATAATGTACTCCATTGGTGCTTACCACCAGATTTCTGGTTTGTGGGCTGTTGCTGTATCAAGATGCAGTGCTTTCTTTAAAACAAGCATTTGCAATGCAATAGGTCTCGCATTAGGAAAGTTTGAGCTATTGGTATTGTAAATGACAAATTTTTTATTTGTGTTTTTTTTTTTAAATAGCGAAATTAATAGCTTTTTCATTTACAATGCCAATAGTTTTAACTTTCGCAAATGTGACACCTATAGCATTTGTAATGCAATATGTGTTGTATTTACGTGACTTAGATGTGTTGATATTACAAATAACAATGGCTTTTAATTTTTTTAAATAATTGATACTTTAATAAAATGTATTGTAATTTATAATGGCAATAGCTTAAACTTTTGTAAATAACTTTTGTGAAGATTATGTTCAGTGTATTTTATTGTGACGAAAATCCAAGAACAGAAGTGAAATATTAACAACATTTTGTGACATTTGTAATAAAGCTTGAAACATTGAGAGAACATATTTGAACCAGTTGTTGTTCAATGGTTGCACAGATTGATGCTGTGGTGTCGCTGAATGATGTTGTGGTGGTGACGAGTGATACTGTGGCGTTCAGTGATGCTGTGGTAGCGCATAGTGATGTTGTGGTGCCCCTGAGTGATGCTGTGGCGGTGCTGAGTGATGCTGTGATGATGCGATAGATAGATAGAGGCGATAGATAAACAGAGGGCAATAGATAGAGTGAGGGCGATAGATAGATAGAAAGCGATAGATAGATAGATAGATAGATAGATAGATAGATAGATAGATAGATAGATAGATAGATAGATAGATAGATAGATAGATAGATAGATAGATAGATAGATAGATAGATAGATAGATAGATAGATAGATAGATAGAGGTGATAGATAGAGGGAGGTCAATAGATAGAGTGTGGGCGATAGATAGATAGCGATAGATAGATAGAGTGAGGGCGATAGATAGATAGAGTGAGGGCGATAGATAGAGCCAGGGCGATAGATAAATAGATAGAGGCAATAGATAGAGTGAGGGCAATAGATAGAGTGAGGGCGATAGATAGAGTGAGGGCGATAGATAGAGTGCGATAGATAGATAGAGTGAGTGCGATAGATAGATAGAGTGTGGAGGGGCTCGGACTTTACAACATACCACAACAAGGCAGAGGTGGAGAAGGGTACAAGGCGGAGGGGGAGAAGGGTGCAAGGGGGAGGCGAGAAGGGTGCAAGGGGGAGGCCGAGAAGGGTGCAAGGGGGAGGCCGAGAAGGGTGCAAGGTAGAGGGTGAGAAGGGTGCAAGGCAGAAGGCGAGAAGGGTGCAAGGCAGAGGGCGAGATGGGTGCAAGGCAGAAGGCGAGAAGGGTGCAAGGCAGAGGGCGAGAAGGATGCAAGTCGGAGGGGAGAAGGGTGCAAGGCGGAGGGGGAGAAGGGTGCCATGGGGAAGGGGAGAAGGGTGAAAGGGAAAGAGGAGAAGGGCGCAAGGCAGAGGGGAGAAGGGTGCAAGGGGAGGGGGAAAATGGGAATAATATACTAGGAGGCAAATATTTGGTACAGTATTTAAAGTTGTGGTTCAACAGCTAGAGCAGCTGACTTACAAGCTGGGGAATCAGGTTTGAGTCTGGTGGGAGGCTGAAGCACCCTGTGATTTTGGGCAAATCCTTAAACTCCCCGCTATATAAAACTGCAACAACAAAAAAAGTCCACTCTGAACATGTGTTTGGGTGAGACACTGCTCTACAGAGATCCTAACACAAGAGGGCGCTGTCACTTCGAGGCTGCGTCTTCACTGTGCCTTACAGCATGGGTCGGTGTCACATGTCAAGATAAATGCCATCAGTCGTGACTTGGCCCTTCAGAGTCCACAGTATCATATATACCGGGACATGCTCCTGGCTGCTGCCTTCTGTACCCGTTTTTCCAAGTAGGCGAGATACGCAGTGGCGTTATCGGAGCCCAAGCTGCGACACTAGGTGGGCACAGTGGCGCTGCTCGACCGACTGCCAATATCAAGGCGGGCTCCAGCAGCGCGCCTGGCACATCAGCCCACTGTTTCAAGTCACTGTTTGCAGTGGCTCGGATTAGTTTTGATTAGCTAAAATATCCATCCAAAAGACAAATATACGTTTTCCTGAGATGACTCCTTGTAGAGAGAGTGAGGCGGCGAGAGAAAGAGAAATTACGGAGAATAAAGCATAAGAAAATGAAGACGTGCAATTGGAGGAAAAGCTAGAGGTTGTTACGAAAGACAGATAGGACGATGCAGGAATGAAAGAAGAATGTTGGGAAAGGGAAAAAAGATAGAGAGGGTAAAAGAAAATGAGTTAAGGGAAAGAAAGAGCTCGAAAACTGAAACTGAAGATAGGAAATGAAGAAAGCAATGAACAGATTAAGATATAAAGAAGTGGGGAGAGTTGGAAGAAAAGAGTAAAACAGAAAGTGGTGCAGTAAAGTAAAAACGGAAGGAAAAAAAGTTAAAGAAAAATAAAGACAAGAAGGAGGAAATGAAGGGGGAAAGAATAGCGTGAATAAAACGACAGTGGAAGCGGACAGATTCAAAAACGAGGATGTGGCTAAATGACCAGAGCTGCAGAGGAAGAAATTAGAGAACCATGTTAGAGTCACGGCATTGGCTCACCGACCTGTGATTGTGGGCAAATTAGTTAATATCCCCGCGCCTTTCAATAGGCAATGTGTTTGTGTGACTTTTAGACACACAGAGATATTCCATCATATGCAGCCTCAAAAGGCTTTTCCTGTAAAAACTGTAACTTAAATAGCACGAGAGCTGTACCCCTTTGTAACCCATCAGTGAACGGGCGGTCAGGTCGTGAAACAGACCGCAATTAAGAACGAAACTGCTAATAGTGCAGTAGGAACAGTGTCACAATGGCCTAGGAATGGTTACATGTTGAGGGAAACATCAGGTTTGGAGGTATTTTCCTTGCTTGCACAAGGGTTAATAACATTAAAGTTTGCCATCATTACAAACAGTGCACTTTACTGTTACCTGAAGCCATCTCATTGTTAACAAGTTCTACACAATGCATCCCCCCACACTATGTTTGCGGATGGGGGGCACATCCCAAAAACGAATTGCTCTGTTCCATTATTACATCAGCACAGAAAAGTGGGCATGCAGAGATGGCTTTGTGGCAAGTGAACAGGTCCGGGCATTTTGTTCACAGACTTGGTAATATTGAAACAGATACATATAACACCACACAAACTCAAAATATAAAAGCAAGCAGAAGGCAGACAGCGAACGCACATAGTTTAACAAAAGCTGTGACAGACAAAAATATGTATCAACATGCTGCTTTTGTATGTAGGATATAGAGCTTACCTCCCCACGCAATAATATTTTCCTTGCTTGCATGAGGGTTTATGACATTAAACTCTGGCAGCGTTGCAGACAGTGCACTTTACGGACACGCTGCGATGTGGGAAAGCAAAAGCAGCGAATCAAATGCTGCGATGTGGCTACACAAACTGAAAATATAATGCTGCGATGTGGGCATGCAAAAGCAGTGAGTATGAGCCTCAAAATCAAACTCTGCAAAGTCAACAAGAGGTACGGGAAAGGCTCTCCCAAAAAAATGAACTTTTGCGATGGTTTCAAAGAAAGCCTTATAAATATACAAGCAAGCAGATTGCAGATAGCGAACACACGACAATTTAATAAAGGCTGGTACGGACAAAAATATGTAACAACATGCTGCTTTTGTATCTAACATTTAGAGCTTACATCCCACGCCAAAAAGAAAGTAGGAAACAAAGCGCTGCATGGCAATCATATTCAACAAGCGTTTGTGTGCCGCATTGTCTAACATTGCCAAGGGTAAAGGATGCAGTCTTAGTTTGTCAGGCTCATTATAGAGCAGCATTAAAAACCAGTACTTGGAAGAGAGATATGCCTCCTACAGCGTTTCACAGCCTCCCCTGGGGCGGGACTTCCGCCTTCTGCGGGAAGCCCGCGCTCACAAATTGACTGAACGAGAAGGGCAGAAGGCGGAAGTCCCGCCCTAGGGGAGGCTGTGAAACGCTGTAGGCACATAGGAGAATAGGCACGTAGGAGGAGCAGAGGCCGCCGATGCAAGTCAGGGAAGCCCCACGTGACGGAGCCTGTAGCCCAGTAAGTGGGGCGGGTGGGGCTTAGTTGTAGGAGGGGTGTGTGTGCATGTGTGCGTGTGTTCGTGTGTGTATGCAGTGTGTGTGTGTGCGTGCGTGTGTGTGTGCCTGTGTGTGTGTGTGCATGCGTGAGTGTGGCTGTGTGTGTGCACGCGCGATTGAGAGAGGCGAGAGGCTGACTTACTGTGAATGTGAGACAGGAGAGATGTGCACGGCGCCGGGCTGGGCGTGCGCGCCCACGAGGTGAAAGCACCGAGGGCTTTCGCGTGCACATCCCCTGTCTCACATTCCCATGAAGTGGACAACAAAAGATGCTTCGCTGGATGCAGCTGCGCTGCTAAACCAGCTCGACCTAAAAAGAAGGTGAGTCTTCAGTTCTTTTCCTAAATTGGAGCAGTGTGGAGCAGTTGTTCCAGGTGCTATGTTTATGAATTGCCTGTTGCTTTATTTGTTTTCTCCTTTGTATGTTTTCTTCTCTAATCTGATGGTGGCTTGGCTCCGGATGGGCTGAGATCAACCATTTAGACGGTAGGCAGGCGTGGTGGCTTTGTAGGCTATAAACACAGAGACGGGTCTGGGAGGAACCTGTGGCTTTTTCATTCTGCACAAGCACGGGCTGCATTGACACCAAAGAATCTATCACAGCTTGTCAGGAGAATTTTGGCGCTTCATCACCTAGTGTGATCCGTAAGTGGATAGACTTTTGGAAAGCGAAAGTGATCACAGACTACCAGGTGTTGTCATGGTTCCCACACTTCATCGGAGCCGCGTTGAGGGAAGGCAGGCGATTAGCTGTTGCAGTAACCGTTCTATCGCCAACTGGGCGCAACTGCATTCACTAACACTAAAACATTGTTAGGGATATTACACATTGTGGTAATTGCTTTTATACACTTTTACATTGTGCATGTGAGTAAGGGGAGGGTAAGTGCATAACCCTTGTCCTGAAGAAGGAGGCTGTGACCTCCGAAACATGTTGACACCTTTAATAGTGGTTTTCGATACCTTAACTCGTATCTATTGAAACCACGCCCTGCACTTCTTTTAATAATACCAGCCGGGGATTTAATTAAAATTATTTTTCTTCCCACGTGCCAGGTATTTTTTAACTTTTCACCTTTTTTCACCTCACCTCACTCACACCACTGTCTCATATACACACACCCCCACACATAGTTCACTTCCAAGTGCTCCTGCGTATCCGCGAGTCGTAGCACGCCGCATCCCGTAGAGGGGTGCGAAGGCCCCGATGATGAAGCATGACACCAAGGGGCCTGTTGGTGTGTGAGGGGCATTTAAACAACACTGTGTGTTCCCCATCACTTTAGGGATCACTATCACTTTGAGTGGGTTCCACTTTGTTTATGCATGGTTCCCACATGCACATTCATAAGCAGTGCACTCTTTCTGTCTAGAAGCGAACTTTTGGGTTGCTTTGCCTTGGAACCCAGGGTAGTGTTGAACAGGGGTCTGAGACCAAGCAGAGCATCTGCAATGGTTAATTCACAGTGTGTATGGCCACAAAGGCCGTCCACAAGGTTCTGAGTTAATAGAGGACACCACTGCCATCATTCTGTTGATTTGGGTACCTTCTCCAGGGTTTCATATACAGAAAAGAAATCATGCAATAAAATGGGACTACAAGGAGTGTATTTCTTGTTTAAAAATAGAGTTTTCTTTAAATATGCATTACGCTTTTTCCTCCTTTTCAAACGAATTGTGCTATTCAAATGTATTGCAATGTTTCCAGATTACTGATTTGATGTATTATATATCCATATGAAAAAGAGGCTCGAAATGCATTGGGTAATGTATATGCTAATGGAAACAAGGGATCATTACTAATGGATGTTATAAATAATGAAAGGAAATGCAAAGAGAGCACACAGCAGAACATTTTTGATATATTTATTGGAGGGAATATATTCTTAGACACATATTTGGGGTTTCAACAATTGTGTCAGGACTTGACACCCAGAAGGAAGGTGGAAAATGTTATGATACTCTTATGTTGACTTCCATTGTCTATGGCCCAAGCCACACATTACTTTTTCTTCATTTCTAGCAAACCAGTATCCTCCTGGCCGCACCTAGAGACAGCCTCATGAATGTATTACAAATCTTTATGCATCTTATCGAGGTGGATCAAGTGAGCAATCACCCCCTGCATGAATGCAGCCTTTGTTTCATGGACCAGTGTTCTGTCCTCAAGGGGTCATTCTCTGGGACCAAGTCTCTTGTAACTACAATCATTGGACACATTAAAAACCATAGGCTTGCAAAGTTGTTTGCACTGAAATCAAAATGTTCCCCTCAGACTCACAGCAGCACAATGTGATAGTCTGTCATATGTACGTTGCTTGCATCACCATATTATTATCAGACCAGAACATGACCTTCAGGTTTGTTAACCGATCCGGCCATATATGTAGTTTAATAAAAGAAATAGCTCCTGAGCCATGATATTATTTGCTCATGTGTGTTGCGCCTTCTTAGGACATTTATTGGCAGCCCATACTGAGCCTAGAGTGACATCAAAGCACTCTCTACCAGGTGTGTCACTCTACAATTAAAGCTGTTGGTTGGTGACCTGGGGAGATTCTCAGGTTTGGGCCCCATCCACATAGCCCATATTCTCACAAGGGCTAGTCTGCTGTTTAGGTTTAGGCTGTAAAAACATCTTGTGATAGTTTCAGGAATCTCCCTCCTGTTGGAGCTATTTACCATTTACTATGGAGAAGAAGAAATATTAAAGTTTCATAAATCTGTCTCTCTGACACAAACCCCATTCTTCCCCACATGCCATACTATTTGGCATTCTCAAAAACTGCATTAGGGAGGTTTCCAAAAGAATGATAGAAGCTGGAGATGTAATCATAATGTAATGATAATTAAGTGTCACTTAGATGATTAGCATATACCAATCTCTAGTTAACCTTTGGAATAAAATCAGCACTCCTACAAACAACATCCTGTCCATGGAAACATTCTAAATGGCAGTACTACGCTAGCTTTACCTAAAACAGTTGTACCCAACAAAACGTTTGGACATGAAAGTAGCCACCTATAACAGCTAATAATGAGCAAATTAAAACTTATTTCGCCCAGCCCTAGAATATTGGTGCAATGACCTCTCTCTTATTCATTATCTGGAACAAATAGCTGTAAATAGCGGGAACAATAATTCCATATGTCCTTGCACCTGGTCCCCCCTGGTACTTTTTCTGAACAAGTTGCCTCCAAGAAGGGCGTTTGTGATGAAACCCTGGTAGAATCAGAAATCCCCAAATCCAAATGTCTCCTGTTGAAATTAGCTAACAGTAAAGTTACTTTTTTAATGTATGATCATTTACAAACTTGGGGCCCATGTCACAAATGCAATTTGCACTCCAACTGGGTTGTGATCTGGACTTCATTTTTCAATGCAGTTGATGTAATAATCAGTCACATCGCAAAATGTGTGTTCACTTCAGGTCGCAAAATCCCCTGCATAATGAATGTTGGACTGGAGCCATTCTGCAATCCCCTGTGAATGCCTGTGAATGGCTAGATGGAGTCCTGCAAGTGATAGCAGACTTCCATCCTTCCATTTGCATTCAGTCCTAATGATTTTTTTAAAGCATTTTTGTCCCTTAAAGAATAAGCTTTAAAATTATTTTCGTTGAATGAATTTTGGGGGAGCATTCATTTGTTACCTGGACAACTGTCTGCTCCTACTCAGACCTCAAAACATGATTCTAAAATGGAAAGCTGTCCCCTGGGGACAGCTTTGCCTTTGTTTCAATTGCTACCCTCTACTCAAGGTTCGTAAACTGAAAAGGCTGTGATCAGAAACTATTGCTATATGGCATCCCAAATAGCATATTGGAGGGTGATAGCCCTTTCATGCGCCCTCCTATATGCAATTCAGAAGGGGTCGAAATGGAACTGGAATCTGAAGTTGAACTTACAATGTGGCAGACAGTTTCTTTTGCACCTTTGTAACCGCAAATACATCATACATTTGCATATTAAAATCAAGTGTTTGCTCAAGCACAACATAATCTTCTGATATCAAAAGGTAATACTTTCTATAAAAACAACTAACCACATGTTTATGGAATGTGACTCATGTGCACATCTTATTGTTACATTTTCACACCACCGCTGCACTACCGGTGTCCTGGTTTGTCTTGTGCTTTGAACCCTAGCAATGCTCTAATTCCTACACGTCTACTGCTCTGGAACGCCTAACCTTCCATCTATCCTGTGCCTCTGTGCTGCCTTATTTGCATATTTTCTCAGAGACTTTTTTCCATTTCTGCTATTTCTGCCATTTCTGTCTAATTATATTTCTCTATTCTATTAAAGCTTGTGTCTACTTCCCTCCCCCTACTTCCCTCCCCCAGGTTCTGAATGCGTTTGTGCTCTTTTTTTCTGCTATTGAAAACAGCTTTAGGCCTGTATTTTTCCTTTAACACGTACATCTGTACACGTCTTTCTGCTGATGCTTGGATTGACATGAGTAGGCCTTCTCCGTTTTCTACATACATTATAACAAGTTACTTTTGCATATTTAAGGACACTTTTGCAGAAGTAAAGCATGAAATGTTGCAAATCTTAGGCTTTGCGGGCACACAGTAGCTTTAGGTCCATGTTCTTATCTCTAGGTTCTGAACATGTACCTTTGCGCTCACAGACCTGCTACACCCCATAGCGCCTGCTTGAATAAATTCATAACTATGAGATATAAGACCTGATGTACCTTCCAATGCTGCTCAGCTAGGGAAGTAGTTGTTCTCCCCACCCCTAGTAATTATAAACTCTTGCCTATTGATCATGACATCAAAGCAAATTGTTGCAATAAACTTCATAAAACATCTTACAGGTACTTTACAATGATTACTCATGCCTAGTGTACTCCCTTTTGTTACAAATGCCAACTTTTTTCTCTCATCAATCTATTACGTCTGAAATACATATGTGTATATGTACTTGTGTTATATCATTAGAAAGTTACTAAAAATGATCGAGCTCAACTTTAAACAGTCATTTTTATGCTTAACGTCACCTTCTCCTTTCCAATATGGCAGAGATGTGATCTTCAAATGACAGAGTTTTTTGTAGTGCCCTTGAAACCCCATCCTCTTTTCAAGTCTCATGAAAATTACAGTGTGTGCACCAGTAGAACCCATGCACTGTTCAGGTATACCTTTTATGTGTTTGATAATGCAACCAGACTTAACAGGTCTTGTGTTATGTTTGCACAGTCATTGTGTATTAAATGGACAATATGGTTTTCTAAGTATATGTGTGCGAGGCATGACAGGCCTCTAAATTTACACAAGTTTTCTTTAATTTATTCAAGCTGTGTGAAAAATTGTTACATATCTTCTGTTTCACAACGCCTAGGCTCAAAGGGTGATTGTTTTCAGAATGTAACTGGTGGCTGCAGAAATTCTACAAGCTGACCTTGTGCCGTTCTAAAGTAGCAGAGCTCAAAAGTAACAAACAGCTAATGCTTCTGCACTTTTTCATGTTTCTAGTGAGCCTGGCATTGCAAGCACCGGTTACCCCGAGTAAGACCCCATCTGCTCCCTAGATATGTTAAGGGAAGCAAACTTTAAAAACCCTTATTATTGGCCTGGGTTGGAGAGAGAAAGCGGTTGCGGGAAGAAATGCTGTGAGTTGAAACACTGAATTAAAGTACTTCTGGTCTACATGTAGACAAATGATTGGCAATAAACAGAATAACAATAATGTAATGCTGCAAGGCAGACATGGAGTTTTACAATTTTTTTTAAGTAAAGATGTACTTAGCAATGTTCCTGTGTACCTTTAGGTAACCCTAAAAAGTACTTTACTCATTTAAATATTTATTATTGTCAGGGTAATTTCCCCTCACATGATTTCAAGAACAATAGCACGTAACAAGTAGTAATTATTATAAAATACCAAGGTTTGTGTTCACTACTTTGGGGGAGGGGGAAATGAGGGGGACGGCCGAGTACCCTTCTCTTTACTCAGTAATAGTAAGATATTCTCTGACAGGTTGGTTGAATTCCAAGCACGCATTTACTCCTGTAAATACAACTCAATTTAGGGATGAGAAACACCTGTCACTTGTCCTCTGTGCCACAAAAGTTCTGGCTTCCTTTAAGGACTGGGAAAATCTACCAGGGTGTGACCCTCAAAAATATTTGCGTTCTCACACCAGCATTCGCTTCTCTGTGGGCATGTGAAGGCTGATAATGTGTTTAGGTAGAGGCAATTCCTTCCTCCACATGAGCATAATATCATTGTTATAATGTGCTGTGGCATCTTCATTTTATGCCATAAGGGAATTAGTGTTTTTGAATGGGCACCATAGAGATTTTTACATGGTTATTAGATCCAGAGATAAATATCTGGGGCCCGATGTAGGTAATTTTAATTTACCACTTCTAAAATACCGAATCATACCGATTCGGTATTTAAGAAGTGGTAAATTAGAGGGGGGGAAATGTAGGTAATTCTGAATCGGTAAATACCGAATCTGTAAGACTCGGTATTTACCGATTCTGTAAATACCGAATCGGTATCCCCCATTGATTCCTATGGGCCTTGAAGCCCGTAGGAATCAATGTGGAATACCGAATCGGTGTTTACCGATTCGGTAATGACCTATTCTTGCAAGGGTGCAGGGGGTGTCACTTTGACACCCTCTAGCACCCCAATTACAGGCTTGTGTGCCTTGTGGCACACATACATGCCCTAAGGCAGGGGTCTTAAAATTGTGGGGCGCGACCCCCAGGGGGGCCGTGGAGCGATGCAAAGGGGGTCGCGCCTTCACAGTGTCACTTCTGCCCTGGCCTCCAGGGCTTCAGCCCCCCTCCCCCCCCCCTTCCTGTGTCTCAGCCCGGGCTGCTGCAGAGCAGCTCGTGCTCCTGGGGCCTCGGCTGGGCAGTGTCTGGAGTCTTATCTCCAGCCCGAGTTTTTCACAGGTCTTTAAAGACCATTAGCATATTTACATGCCTTTGTTAACTAATTACCAAAGCTTAGTTTTTTTATGGTTCCAGTACACCCTGGGCCCCCACTCTGCCTATTCCTTACATTTGTATTTTTACACTTACTGCTGTAGTGTGAGAATGCATTTAATGAAAAGAAATATAAAGGTGGGTTGCCAAAAGAAACATGCCTGCTATGTGTTTAAAGATCCTGCAGGTACCTGCTCTTGAAACTAAATTGAGTTATAAATAAAAAAAGTATGTATTAATTAGTTATGCGACTTTTCTGTCTTTATTCTCTTTAATTATTAGTCATGGATCATTGAGGCATCCCTAGAACACAATTAAAAGTGCTTTCTATTTATATTTGCTTTTCTAAGTATTCACAGATAAGTGCAAAAAATACAGCTGTAGGTGACTGCTTATTTCTGGGCCATCAAAATAATGAGGTGGTAACCCTAATCATTAGACTGGAAGTTTGTTGCAGGATCAGCACATTATTTATTTCCTCCACCCTCGATCCCTGATTAATGTCATTATAGCAATAGTTTAACTTATATCTGAAACCCTACGCTTCAAGTTTCTGGGAATGCACCCTGCTTTCAGACTACTTACTTCTCATTCTCGCCTTCACTTTCACGTTCACCCTGCACTACCAGCGATCACAATGCACTCACACTGATCACAATGCACTCACACTGATCACAATGCACTCACAGCAATCACAATGCACTCACAGCAATCACAATGCACTCACACTGATCACAATGCACTCACAGCAATCACAATGCACTCACAGCAATCACAATGCACTCACACTGATCACCATGCACTCACACTGATCACCATGCACTCACACTATTCACCCGCTCACCCTGCACTCACACTGATCACCATGCACTCACACTGATCACCATGCACTCACACTGATCACCATGCACTCACACTATTTGCCCGCTCACCCTGCACTCACACTGATCACCATGCACTCACACTGATCACCATGCACTCACACTGATCACCATGCACTCACACCGATCACCATGCAATCACACCATGCACTCACACCAATCTTCATGCACTCACACCGTTCACCCGCTCACCCTGACTCACAGTGATCACAATGCACTCACACTGATCACAGTGCACTCACACTGATCGCCATGCACTCACAATATTCACCCACTCACTCTGCACTCACACTGATCACCATGCACTCACAACATTCACCCACTCACCCTGCTCTCACAGTGATCACTCTGCACTAAATGTTTGCTTGCATTGTTCACTCATGTGGCACTTCACTCACCTGTCCCCCCCTTACTGCTCAATCTGTAGCTCACTCAAACAAGGCCATCACTAACCATGCACTAATTCGTCCCACTCTGCACTTACAGCTGAACCCAAATTCATATGGTCACCTCACTCACCCTGCAGTCACTCCTTTTACCCTACTCTCACACTGTTGCATTGCTCACCGTGCAGTCACATGGGCACTCTTGTCACCCACACAGTGCAGAAGGTTAAAGTGCCTGGTACAATGAAGATGTACCATGCAGACCACAGAACGGAGTGTGAGTAAACTATGAGTAGCGCTATAAAAAATGAAATGTTTGTCAGACAGGTGCTATAAAGAGATGAGGTGTATTGTTGGTGAGTGGTAGTGAGGGAATTCATGGAGAAGGTGAAAAGATTGTTGCACCGTGTGTGACCAGTGCTTGGACAAGCCCTGTCTGGGAGTGTTAACCCCCCTGCCCGAAGTTCGGGTCTAGAGGATCCCCTGCTTCTGCCTATTATTTACATTTGTAGTGCGCTACTGTTACCAAAAGGTGTCCTGTGGCTAATAACCATCTGCCTGCAATGTTAGAGAGGGATCCGTGTTTGGGAGAGGTGAGAGTGATGGAAGGAATGGGGTGAGAGGAAAGGGGCATGGGTAAACTGCTTAACTCTGCACAAGACCGCCAAGGTTTGAATGCACCCTTACTGCTCCCGGCCATGGCCAGGTGAGCTTCTAATGTGGCAGCGCGTATTCCTGCTGATTGGGAGGCCCTTCACAGAGGTTGACTAGACATCTTTCTGATGTTAATTGCTGTATTTTGGTTATAAACTGGTACTGATGGGGTGAAATCTTTCCTTAGTATTACTGTGTTTAAAAAAATCTAAATAATAAAGCAATACTACCCCAAAATACGCAGGATCACAAAACATTATTTACATTTTCTACTCACACAATTTAGTCAAGCCAGTCGCATAATTTGATCCTCACCTTCCTCATAACCTAGAGGTTTAGAAATTTTTGTCAGGAGGGTGTCCTTACGCTTGAAAATGTTGACAGGGGGGTCTCGGCATCCAAAAGTTTGAAGACCTCTGCCCTAAGGGCATGTCTGTGTGTCACATGGCACAGGTGTGCATGCACAGATATGCATGCACACCTGGATTCAGTATTTTACCACCCACTTGGATTGGGTGGTAATATACCGATTCTGTAAGGCCTGTGGGACTCAGAAGAGTCCCACCTACATCAGGACTTCCCGAATCGGTAAAAATACCGATTTGGTATTTTACCGATTCGGTAAATTTACCGATTCGGTAAAATAGGGCCCCTACATCACAAATTACCATTTACCGGTCGGTAACGGCCGGAATCGGCCATTACCGTTCGGTAAATGGCCACCTACATCTGGCCCCTAGTGTCCTTATTCAACATTAATAATGATCACAATTGGGTAGAAAGGTTCTATCAAGTATGCCATGAAAAGGTAAGAAGAATAAAGAATTTTGTACATACTATCGAAGTAAAGGAGGGGACTATACTTATGAAACATAAACTGCAGAATGTTACACATAGTGTAAGGGGTGCATTGCCTCAGATCTGAAAGTCTGGAATATTGAAGAACACATAGTTGTCAAAGTAGAAGATTGTGTGATGTGTCCAGACATGAAGAAGTAGTCTACAAAATTGGGCAGGACACATAATTGAGCATGATCATGAATTTTGTTGTGACAGTGTTGTTAAGACATCCTGTGCCCTAGGCACCCCCCAACTTTTTGCTGACTGGAACTGGTGGTAATTGACTCTGACTGACCCTGGGCTCTGTTTAACCAGGCCCAGTGCCAATCTAAAAGGAAGACATTAGAATACAGTTAAGACACCCAACATACAATAGGGTACACTATAGTATGGCGGGGTACCCCTGTAATTGGCATGACCTACCCCATAAGCCCCTAGTATGTAATAGGGCAGGGGATTGAAACTACCTACAGTGATGCCTTACAGTGAATCAAGTCCTTTCTCTCCGAGAGAACCTTCCAGATTAAATCCAGTATCGCATGTTCAGACACTTTCCCCGCTCCACATGGAGTCCCACAAGGTTCCATCCTGAGACCGCTGTTTTTTAACTTGTACCTTAGACCACTGGCTGACCTGGCGGACTGTGCAGGCCTGACTTTAATGACCTACGCTGACGACTCCCAAATAATTTTTTCCCTTTCAGAGGCAAAACCGTTAGCCCCTTCTCTACTCAAAACTGGACTCCAGAAAATCTTCAACTGGATGACTACCAAACAGTTGAAACTAAATGGGGATAAAACTGAGGTCCTCTTACAGGGTAGAAACAAGGAACTCTGGAATCCCTCCAATGGCCGCCTGAGCTGGGTAATTTTCCCTCTCCAGCTACACAGGTAAGAAATCTAGGGGTCATCATAGACAATACTCTGTCTATGAAACAGCAGGCAAACAAAGTCGCAGGACTCTGCTTCACCATAATAAAATGGTTAAAGAAAATCATTTGGATGCTGCCCCCGTCACGCAAAAAAACGTAGTCAATGCACTAGTAACATTGCGTATTGACTACGGAAACATCCTCTACCTTAGCTCGAACTTAACAGTTATCAAGCGACTCCAAATGATCCAAAACTCTGCCGCAAGACTCTTGTGTAGGATTCCAAAATCTGAAAGAGTATCAAAACACCTGAACGAGTTACACTGGCTCAGGATTGAACATCGGATCAGCTTCAAAACCCTGAGCTACATGTTCAAAATCAAAACCAAAACGGCTCCCACCTATCTTCAAGCTTTAGCCTCCCCCTACCTGCCTACCAGAAACCTTCGCTCCCAAACGGCATCGAACTTTGCCATCCCCAGATTTAAATTACAAAGAACTGGTGGGAGATCTTTCTCTGTCAGAGGACCAATTCTATGGAACTCACTCCCTCCACATATCCGGAAAGAGGAAAGCTATGCTAGTTTCCGGAAATACGTAAAAACCTGGCTGTTCCAGAAACAACTGTGCTAAAAATCCAACTCAGCATTTTCCTTTGTCCAGCTTAATGTCAAAGGCGCCGGGAAACCCTTGTTGGGTAGCTGAGCGCCATACAAATGTAAAAAATAAATAAAATAAATACCTAGAAGTCTCCAGTATCCTGGGGCATGGAAGTTTAGAGGCCAGCAGATTTTTAGCATGTGTGCAGTGCTGAAGCCTGAGGTAAGTTTAAAAGCAGCACTAGTAGCCAGGACAGCCTTCAAACCTTAAATTGTGCCCAAACGCGACTTTTGAGGTAGGGGCCCTTAAAAATGAAAAACCTACCATGTTTTTGCATATTAGGGATCCCCAGGGTCACCCCTAGGTATCACAGGGGTGGGGGTCAGTTATCTATAAGGAGCACCCTTATAAATGAGTTTTTATATGCCTGGGTAAAGTGAAATTTTACATTTCACTCCCCACATTGTATAAAAGAGCTGCTAAAATTTGACTTTGATGCTAGAATAATTGGGTATGGATGATCTGCAATATTTCTGCAGATTCAATGCCCCTTAAGTCTCCCCTAGTTGCACAGGAGGTGGGGTCCTGTAGAAATTAGGGAAATACTTATAAAATATGTTTTTATAAGCCCTGGTTCTAGAAAAGTGGCCCAAGTAATTTTGCCCATTGCAAACACCATGGCCCATAGGTTAACATGGTAGGAAGTTATTGATTAATACATTTTGATAGGAGAGGACTAGCCGGACCATTCAAAGACTTTCCAGAATGGTAGTAGTAAACCCAACAATATTATATTGTTGGATTTCTCCTAAAGTATACATACAAGAAGTTATAAGACTTTCTTGTTTGTAAGTCCAAATTCAGCCTTCCAGTGGTCTGCCCTGATTGGTGGATTAGCCAGGCTAAGTTGATAAGGAAACCTTCGGGTTAATCACTCTGCTGAGAGGGCAGCGTGCTGCTCCATAGGAATGCCAGGACAGGGGGTGGAGTCGTAAACCATCCTCTTCAAAGGTAGAGAGGAGGCCTGGGTTCCAGTTTCACTCTGACAATCTTGACCCAGAGTCAGGGCTAGGCTTAAGGAAGGTATGTGCAGATGGTAGGGGAGAATCCATGGAAATAATAAGCCATCCCAGGGGGTGTGCTTAGCCAGCTCTTACCTTCTTGCTGGAAAATCAGCCATTATGGATTTGGAAGAATGATGCACTCTGGAACAAAATAAACCCACACTCTACAGGATGTGGTCATAACTATGAGGAGTTGCCCTGCTCTAATTGATCAGAAGTGACCTAGTGCTTGACCCAGAGAATTTTGAATAAGTATCTGAGAGGAGCAGAGCCCTCCAGATCTGCTGCTTGAAACTAAATGAAGCAAGAAGTGCCCTGCTGAAAAGATATTGCTGTGCAAGGAACTCTAAGGCCTGACCTCTGAAGACTGCGCCAAGTGAAACTGCAGCCCTGTGGATTAGGCTTAAGGATGGTATGTGCAGATGGTAGGGGGAGAGTCCATGGAAATAATAGGCCATCCCAGGGGGTGTGTTTAGCCAGCTCTTACCGCTTTGCTGGAAAATCAGCCATTATGGATTTGGAAGAATTATGCACTCTGGGACAAAATAATGCCACACTCTACAGGATGTGATCATAACTATGAGGAGTTGCCCTGCTCTCATTGGTCAGAAGTGACCTAGTGCTCGACCCAGAGAATTTTAAATAAGTATCTGAGAGGAGCAGAGCCCTCCATATCTGCTGCTTGAAACTAAATGAAGCAAGAAGTGCCCTGCAGAAAATATATTGCTGTGCAAGGAACTCTAAGGCCTGACCTCTGAAGACTGCACCAAGTGAAACTGCAGCCCTGTGGATTACCCTGCTGCAACAGGACTCAGTGGACTCCCTGCAAGCTACAGGTTAACAACGCTCACCTGGACAGTCCCACAAAGAATTCAAAGCCTGGAGTACCAGTGGATGTGTAAGGGATTGGTTCAAGTGGATTGCGAAATTGAAGTTTCACACTTTTAAGGACCCTCTTGGAGATTCCAGAACCTTGGATTGTGTGTTGGATACTTTGGGACCCGCAAGCAGAATTTCAGGAAGGTGTTCTAACTGGACCCCGCTTGCTGAAGAAGACGGCCCACCACAGTGGTGAGAAAATTCTTCAGAACAATTTATAAAGGTGTGTCCCTGACAGAAAAAACGAAATGACTAAAAGGGGCACTGTTGGTTTCTCAGCACTAGAAAGTGACTAATATTTAAAAAAATCATATCCCTGGTTCCCTACAGTGGATTTCTTTCGTCTTGGTGTCATTTAAAAGATAAAAATATTACACATTTTTATAAATTGGTGGGGGGTTTTTATTTTGTGTTGTGTCTTAATTATTTACTGAAATGGTGTTTTTAAATGCTTTACATACCTGTCTTTGAAGTTAAGCCTGTCTGCTCGCAGCCACGTTACCAAGGGTTGAGCATAGGAATACTTTTCTAAGACCTATGCTGAATCCCCTCATTTGTTAGTGGCCTTTTTGCAAGTGGCAAATCGGCATTTGCCCCTACCAATAACCCGCTTTCCAGCACTATGATACTGCAAGGATGGACTAAGGAAAAACCAATGATTGTGCCTCTGCACCTCTATTGCAAAGTGGCGGATAAGTTATCATCGAAGATTGGCTTACTTGTGAGAGGTGACAATTTGGTTCCTCCATCTTCTTAAGGCAAAGAACTTTGGAGACTGCACATTTGGGCCATTTAGTTATGAGTCCTACCAAACAGAGAATTAACAATGATTTTTTGTGGGCTGGTGTTTATTGTGAGGGGAAAAGGTTGAGATACGATTGTGTACAACATACCTGTAGTGGCAAGTAACTGGTCACATCTGTACCCATTCTGTATCCAGCTGAGAGTCCTGGTATAGCGTGGCAGAGGATAGAAATTGACTTTCTAGGTGCATTCCAAATTCCGAATCATATGTGATATCTGATAGTTCTGGTTGACCATTTGTCACAATAGGTGACAAATGTGGTTTTTACAGGATCTTCAGCGCCAAGATGCTCCCTCCGGAGCGAACGCTGCGCTCTAGAAATACCCCACAAATATCACAAAAATAAATAGAGTTGAAAGGGCTTGCTGAACCTACAACTACTAATGTCCTTCACTTATTTACAAGAAGTGCTTGCTAGAGAAGATTTTCCTAAAAAGATAATGCGCGACAATGGTGTCCACTTTACTTCTGCCACTAGTTTTTGGACAAATGTGGTATTAACCATTTAAGCATACCACTATACCACCACCAGGCCAAGTTTCAATAGAATGTTAGTGGAAAGTATCCAGAGTGCGCTCATAACAAACGTTTATTGTATGGATGCTATTCAGGACTTCCTTTAGGCACTGAGGTTCAGCTCACATTTGGCCACCGGGGTAAACCCATTTGGGCTTATGAGTTGAGAGAATTCCTATCTATTCTGGATGGTCAAAGCATTGAATCAGAAGTGTGATGTGTTTGCTTTAGGCCGATGTTGCATGCAATGTTGTTCATTGTGAATGTGAAAATAGGATTAAGAGAAAGAATCCCAGATTACCAGTTGGTGATTGGATTCGCATTGAGGAAGGATCCCTTGTTATTTATAAAAGGTTTCTTTAAATTTAGGGACCCTGTACATATAATGGAGTTCAGAGGAAGTGCTATGCATGTGGCAAATGGTCAAAGGTGGAACATGCCACGTGCGGCTAAGACAAGGCTTATTAAGCAAAGCAATCATTTTTAAGTGAATGATGGGCTGAGCGTTGATAAGATGGGTTTTAACAAATTGAGTAAGGAATGAACAGTAGGGATTTGAATGGGAGAAGCAATAATATGACCAATCAGACACAGAATGTGGCACTTCATTGGAATACTTAGGCCAACAGGATTCCTTGCAAATTCTTGAGTTGAGTAATGCCAATGTTTATTGGATTTGCTGTATTTGTTTTTGGTTATATATATACATAGTGTTGTAGTACTTATTGTTCTTGTATGGGGTATACAAAGTGGGGAGATATCTGGCATTTGCATTAATAGTATTTTACATCTTTAGCCTATGATGCAATGTGGTGGAGCTTTCTTATTGGCAGGCATTATGTTCTGTTCAAGAAAACTGCTGTATTATCTTTTGATCTGGGGACAGTCAGAGTCTGTCTCTTGTGTCTTTTACATCACCTACTCATCAGCATACTTTATTTATCAAACTTTTTAAGAAGCTACTTCTTCATTACATGCATCGCCCTCCCACTGGCTAAACCTTGTTCAGATACTATTCTAGGAAGCAACTGTAAGCCTGAACGAGTGTGTATAAGAGAATAACACTGAACCACTCTTTGGCATTTACAGATCAAAACATATCTTATGCCAAAGCAGCAACTCCATTAGGTGGAAGCTGCTGCATGCACTGGAGAAATTCTGGAAGGCTGAGTGAGTTTTCTCCATAATTTTACAGCGCTATCACATGAGTACCGGTCGGAACACTGAGCCCAGAACTTGGCATAGGAGTCCTTAAGCGAGTTGCACAAAAGGTGTAGCAGGTGATATCTTAACCAATACTTCCCTTGTTCCTTCTCTGGAGAATGCTAATGGGGAAATCCCACAGGACTGATAATGCACCCAAGCAGCAGTTGTTTCTCGGTCTTGTCTGCCACACAACCAGACACAGGTTTTCGACTGGCACTTTCCAAGGAGCCTCCCTAAGGATCCCAAATACCTCCTTTGTTAGCATATAAAGAATCATAAAGTATAATTCCTAATTAATCTCTCTGGTTGGTTGCTCTGTATACCTCTGCTTGTGACAAAACCATTCTCCCTACTCTCATGGAGTTGCTGAACTCCTCCATTCTGAGTGGAATGGTACCTGTGGCATGGAAGCATGCAATGGTTCAGGCCTTGCTGAAAAAACCTGCCCTTGACCCAGCTAACCCTAGTAATTACCGCCCGATCTCTCTGCTCCCATGGACAACTAAGATCCTGGAGAAGCACATTAATACCATCCTGACAAAGTTCCTCGAGGAAAATCATCTCCTCGATGCTTCCCAGACGGGCTTTCGCCCAAAACATGGGACAGAGACTGCTCTATTGGCCGTGACAGAGGAGGCGAGGCGGATCTTGGATCGGGGGGGGGGGGGGGGGTCAGTGGCAGTGATCCTCCTCGATCTAAGTGCCGCTTTTGACACAGTACATCATAAAATTCTGATGACCCGTCTCGCCGACCTAGGAGTGTCCGGAGAAGCCCTGTATTGGTTCAAGTCTTTTTTAATTGCTAGAACCTTCCAGGTCTTTGACGGCACATCCATCTCATCGAGCAGGCCTCTGGGGTGTGGAGTTCCTCAGGGTTCGTCTCTGAGCCCTACGCTCTTCAATGCATATATGAGGCCGCTGGCTGGGATTGTTCGTCCGCATGGTATTAACATCATTTCCTATGCGGACGACACCCAGCTGGTGGTCTCCCTTGTGCAGAAGAGTGGCCTCCAATCACCGCCCAATTTAGCAGTGTGTTTGGAGGAGGTGAGGAGCTGGATGATGAGCTCATGTTTGAAGCTCAATGACGATAAGACTGAGCTCATGCTCTTGGGCCCGGCAGCCCCTTCTACTTTGGAGCTGTTATGGCCCGCGAGCATGGGGGCGGCCCCTGCCCCCAGAGATAACATCAAAAGTCTGGGGGTATGGCTAGATAAGTGGCTGAGCTTCAATACACAGGCTACCAAGGTGGCGGCCACCTGCTTTGGCCTCCTCGGGGTGATAAAAAAAATCCTTCCCCTTCTTCCGTTTGAGGCCAAGCAGATATTTATACAGAGCCTCGTTCAAACCCGCCTGGATTTTAATAACACCCTTTATCTTGGAGCACCGGACTACACCTTACAAAAACTTCAGCGCACTCAAAATTGTGCGGCTCGTGCATTACTTGGAGTCTCACGAAGAACTTCAATAAGAGCTGGGCTAAGAACGTTGCACTGGCTGCCAGTCAAGGACAGAGTAAAGTTTAAATCTCTGTGCATTGCCCATCAGGCATTCTGGAAAATGGGCCCAGCAATCAATCGCTCCTTGATCTCCCCTTATCTGCCCAATAAGGTGCTTCGTTCCTCGTCTGCATCTCTGGCTAAGACTCCTAGAATCTTCAGAGCCAGAGCAGGAGGCCGTTCCTTCTCGTATAATGTATCAAGGTTATGGAACACCCTCCCTCTGCACATGAGAAACAACCCCAATCTATCCAGCTTCCGGAAGCAGCTTAAAACTTTTTTGTTTCAGTAACTAGAATTCTTGTTTTTTTCATCTGATGGCACTCTTTTTAGTCTTAGCGCCTGGACGCCCGAGGGCAGCTGTAGCGCTTTACAAATCTTATTTTCATTTCATTTTCATTTCACTCAACTGGAATCGTTCTTAAAGTGGCTCAATTTGCATTTCCCCTCACAGCACATGCATACATGCGTGCCTCTGCTCAAATGCCTACAGTTGCAGCTCCCCAACGCAGAGGATGCATACATTATCCCTAACCTGCCAAGAGAAAATGCAGAATACCTTTTGTTGCCCTTACTCCTAATGATCTTTCGGCCTGATGTAGCCAGATTGCATTTCATTTTGTGACCTGGTTCTGATTTTGAAATTCAACCTATGTACTAATAGGTTGCATTGCCAAATCTCCAGTCACAGTGGGTTGCAGAGTGACCTGCCTAAATAACACAAATTAGGTAGGTCGCTATGTGTGTCCCTTTGGGATTGGTTACAAACACCTAAATGTTGACCTACAAGGAACAGCAGACCACCATCTTTATCTTTGTATTACAAAACAGGAAGATTTTTTTTTAAGCAGCCTGGTGCTGCTTTTACAAAACAAACACAAGGAGATGATGGATAGAGCACGAAAACTTTTCAGACACTCACCCCAGTCACAGATCTGAGTTGAATCCATCATCGGTATGCCCAGACATGGGTCCCTTGCTGAGTGTGCGACTGGATTCAAGCTAGCCTGGCTGATGAGGAATAATACCCTTAAACCAGTCCCACAATGCTTGTTTCTGGTCCAGGGAAGACCTGGCCTGGGAGTTTGGGCTGGACTGTTCCCATGAGGAACAGGGTAAGACTGATTTGCATATGACTTGGATCAAACTGGGGATAGCATTGTGAGCAAAATAACTATGGATTAAACACAGATCTGTGACTGGGAGTGAGTGCTTGAAAAGTAATCAACCCTCTGTCCATCATCTTGTTATGTTTGCTGCTTTGTGCAAAAAACCTGTCCAGTTTGCGAAAATATCAGGGGGAAGCAGGCAATGGTTTCCTGGACATCTGTCTATGTCCCGCAAGGCTAACAACAAAATCTGTAAGGCTAAAGTGTTCCCTTTGTGAATCAATGGTTTGTGGTCACAAACCATTCGCACATACCATTGGTGACATAGAACCCATTTTGGAAGTCGGAAAGGCTGACTTGCAAAACAGAATTCAGGAGATAGAAAAAAGACCTTTAGCAGATGTCAACCCTGTGATTTTGAAAATCGTAAAATTTTACGATTTTTACGATTTAAAGCTCTTAAATAATAATTTAAGATCAGTCAATAATGAAGTTGAATTGTCGTCTTCAAACGTTATTTTCTCATTAAAACATTAGTAAAAATCTTTGTTTATTCTTGATCTTTATGGAGTTAGTCCATCAATCAAAATAGATTACAGTCTTCTCATAAAAAATTAAATTGGTTAGAACAAATTATCATCTGGATCAAATGCATTTAAGCGTGTTTCCATAAAGGAATAAATTCCTTATTCTATAGGACAGGATTCGAGTTTTAGATTATTAAGAACCCATAAAGAATTCGAGATCAAATGGAAAAGAGTGAAATCAAGGAGCATGAAGCTTTCAAATCAATTTAAAAAGCAGAATTACCCATAGAGATTCTATCATAAAGCTCAGCCAAATCTACGATCAGCATACAGTTGCAGTAGAAAACTGTTGAATCCAAGTAAATCCAGGCAAAGGAGGGAAACAATAGGAGCAGTAGCTACCACCATCAAAGGTCTGGGGCAATTCCCAAGCAAAAACCATACATCTACCTAAGACTGCTCACTAATATAAATGTCAAGAAAACGTATTGAAAACGTAGTTGCTCGCTTCTTCCTCCACAAGCCAATGAGAAGACAGGGTCCTTTCCATGGAAACACATGTGGATTAAACTTTTTAGCATGCTGATAGCTACAGACAGTCTTGCGAAATTAGATTCTGGAAACATCGGTCATAGTTCCCATAGGCTTTACACATCCATTGACCTTCTACAGCTCTAATAGTTTCACTGCAAGAACAATGAACCGTTAACTAAAGAACGAAATCACTGGTAGATAATGCACTCTTTTTATCTATCTGACCCTCATTACTGTTTAAATACATTAACTATTCTATACAAATCGTATATGAAACATTAAGAAATATTTATTGCAAGCACATGAATTCTGTGTTAGAATGCAACATGTTTTTGTGTTTCCACTTGTTTTCTGCACATGATGTTGAGTTTCTGTGTCTTTTATTGTGATTTTGCCAGAGGGTGACTGCAAGAATTTGTCAGTGGATGGATAAATTGATGCATGAGTGCAAGATGAGTGACAGAGTGCATGTATAATGACTTTTGGAGGGGCGTGGCTTGGGCGCCGATGGCGATGGTCGCCTGAGAGCTCGGCTCCGGGACTGAGCCCGTGATTATCCTGTAAATCGGAGGCTGCGGGGCACCCCAGACCCCGCATCCTGCTGAACGGACCGACGGAGACCTGCCAGGGCCCTTGGCGCGGCCTGAACGAGTGATGATCCGGCGTAAAACCGAAGTTTGCGGAGTTGCGGAGTGCGACCCAACATGGCGCCCGGGCTTCATTGTCCCCTTGGCCGGGTCCATTGAACTGGAGGAGCGTCGCCGGCGGCGGCTCGCCCCCGGCTTTGCCATCCCCCAGTGATCTGTGTTCTGGATATCGGTCAGATCGGACTTTTTACAACGAGAATGCACTCGGTTGGGTGACTGGGCGGATGCCCACGCTGTAGTGGATCCCGCGGGCGGACGTCTGGTGGTCCCGGCGGTGGCCCCACTCACGGCACCGCACCTAGCTAACTTTTCCTGGCCAATCCACTTCCATGGGAGGCACGACCCTCTGGCGCCACAAATCGTCCGGTGGAGTTGGTGACCCTCACCCCGGGACTTTAGCGGCTGTGCGGGCCTGCCCGACCTGGCGGCGGTTGTCTCCGCCTCCTCATCGGTGCCCTCGGACGCCGTGGTGGTGGCGCGAGCCGAGGCGCAGAAGGTCCAACAGACCCTGGAGAAGGAGATCTCCGGTACTCGATTTGAGGTCCAGTAACCGGGAGAATCGTAGCCGGAGCCTACACTCGGAGACGCCTGCTCCTGGACCAGCACGGAGTGCCCCCGGCGACATGGGGAAACCTAGAGGAGCCAAGGGGACTACCCCAGCCACCTCAGACTCGGAGACCCAGGACAAAGAGGAACGTGGGGACCCATAGAGTTCTGGTAGTGCATCGATGCAACAGCAATTTGACCGCGTCTTAGAGGCGATAGCGACCACGCGATCGGCCCTCCAGCAGGACATTGCCCAGGTAGCGACGAGCCTAGGTCTCCTTAGAGCGGACCACGGCAAACTTTCGGACCGGGTCAAGGAAGTGGAGAGCTCGGTGAAAACCTTGGAGCCGGCGCAGCGAACCTTGGCTGCGACTATGAAGGATGCCTTTTCCCGGATTGCGACCCTGGAGCAGAGAGCGGAGGATGCGGAAGGCCGCAACAGGAGGAACAACATCCGTGTGGTGGGCCTTCCGGAAAAGATCTAGGATGGCGACATGGTGGCATACTTGGAGGCCTGGCTCCGTGACACGGTGGCCCCGGAGGGGCTATCCTCCTTCTACACCTTGGAGCGTGCCCATAGAGTCCCGGCGAGGCCACCGCAGCAGGGACGTGCCCCGAGACCAGTGGTGGCGCGGTTATTGCACTTTCGGGACAGAGACTTAATCCTCAATGCCGCCAGACATAATGGTCCATTCAAAGTGGCGAACAGTCAGGTGAACATCTTCCCGGATTACACCTACGAAACTCAACGCAGGCGGTTCTCCTTCCTGGCGGTCAAGCGCGAGCTCAGGAGCGAGGGCATCCAGTACTCGCTCCTCTATCCTGCAAGGCTCCGCATCATTGTCGATGATAAAACTCAATTCTTCGACACCCCGGAGGATGTCTGTGCCTGGCTCGAGCTTTATAGAGCGGGGAAAGATGGCTTCGGCTCCTCATCCCAGCAGGCGGAGGAGCCGGAACAGAGACGGCGATCCAGGAGGATTAGGAGTCGCCGTGGCCGCTCGGGAGGGCCCTCAACTGCAGAGACGTCGACGGAGCGGAGGGGAGTGCTGGAGGTGTTATCTGCGTTATCTGGCTCACGGGACGATGCCATTGAGGAGGAAGCAGACCCGGATGACGAGGGGGCACCAACGGACTCTGAGGACTCGGTGACTGATAGCGCCCATACACCGGTGATCACACCGAAATCGGTGGAAGACCTTCTGGATGGACAGGGGTAACGGGGTGAGCTACCTCATTTTGGGAGGGGGCCCAGCAGGGGGGTGGCGGATGCCGTCAATTGTTGCTGACAACTGGGGCAGGGAGGGTGGGGTGCCCTGTTTTTGCCCCGAGGGTTTTCGGCACTGTTTTGGGCTTGTTTTAGTCCTGGTAGCCTGAGCGTCGAGGGCCCACTGCCTCCGCCCGGCCCGCACCTGGCCCTTAAGGCCTTCCTACGGTGGCGACCGCAGGATTAGTAGGGGTTATTGGGTTGTTGGAGGGTATGGTTTGGATGGGATCTAGATGGTGCTGTTTGGGTCCTGTTCTGGGGAGGGTGGTTGGGGGTCTGGTTCATTCTTGGGTTGTTCGGTTTTGGTTGGGGAAAATGGCCGCCATCAGTGCTGGGATGATTGATGTCCTTTCTTTGTTGGGACCCAGATGGGGAGACTTTGCGAGAACAATATGGGACAATGGCTGATGTTGCTAACTTGAAATGTGTTACTTGGAACGTGCGGGGGCTTCATACTATGTCCAGGCGCCACAAAGTCCACGCTTATTTAGTGCGTAGGGGAGTGCAAATGGCGCTGCTGCAGGAAACTCATCTGAACAAGGCGGAAGGGGCGGCGCTACAGCGTAGATGGAGGGGGCAGGTCTTTTGCACATCGTACTCCGCGTATGCCAGAGGGGCGCTGATATGGGTTAGAGCTGGGGTCCCCTTCCAGGTCACGAAAACAGTGATAGATCCAGAGGGGCGTTACGTGGCTATTTCGGGCACTTTGGGAGGGAGGGACTTGAACGTTTGCTGTGTGTACGCTCCTAATATAGACCAGACTGCCTTCCTTTCCAGGTTATCGGGCTCGTTGGCCCACTTCTTCTCCGGGCCCCTTCTGCTCGGGGGAGATTTCAGCTCAGTAGTGGACGTAGACACTGACCGCTCGCATCCACCCCTTCCCGATTCTCCGGTTCGTCGCATGGCTAAGGGTCGTAAGGACTGGCAGACCCACTGGGGTCTGACGGATATCTGGAGGGCGCACCACCCCACATCTAGGGACTATTCCTACTTCTCGAGCCTCCATGAGTTGCATGTTAGACTGGACGGATTTCTTGGCTCGCCCGAACTGGTTTCGGCAGCGGTCCGGTCTGAATATTTGTCCAGAACCATTTCAGACCATAAGCCCCTCCTGCGGGACCTTCGCTGGTTCCCCGGGGCGCCGGCGGTGCCCACCTGGAAATTACGGCCCGAGATTCTTGAGGATAGTGTTTTCAGGGCGCGCCTAGGTGATAAGGTCTCAGAGTACTTTGCGTCCAACGGCGGCACCGCGAGTACGAGAGCGGTAGAGTGGGACGCCTTTAAGGTAGTGGTGAGGGGTTACTGTATTTCTAAAAAGGTAGGCATGAGGCGAGTTATCCTAGCCGACCTAGATGCAGCGGACCGGAAACTCCGCGAGCTGGAACTTCGCCGCCCCGGGCGCCCTGAATTACAGGTACGCACGGCGGAGGCGAGGGAGACGGTGGCGGCGGAGGTCGAGCGGCTTCGCTGTTTTGACTACAAGGCCTATACGGTCCGGTCCATCGCGGAGGGGGGTAGATCGAGCGCGTTGCTGGCATGGTTGGCCAACCCTACGCGTCAGTCCTCATTGACGACATGTATGCGTAAGGCAGACGGAACCGAGGTGTACACTCAGCCGGAGATTCTCAGCTGCTACCGGCATTATTACGAACGTTTGTACCACAGTCGCTCAGCCCGAGACCCTGACCTGCTCGATAATTATTTACGGCCACTGGAACTCCGAACAGTAGAGCAAGAAGTGGCGAAAGCCCTCGGGTCCGACATAGAATTGGGAGAGATCCGCAGTGCCATTAAACGGATGGCGAGGAATAAGACCCCGGGCCTGGACGGCCTGCCTGTGGAGTTTTATGCAGCTTATGCTGACCTCCTAGCCCCTAGGTTACTGGTAGTCTACAGAGAGGCGAAGAGGCTAGGGCGGCTCCCGAGCTCGATGTGTGAGGCGTTGGTGGTTCCTCTCCTCAAGCCAGGAAGGGACTCGTCCGACCCGGGGTCTTACCGTCCCTTATCGATGCTGACGGTTGACTATAAAATACTGAGCAGTATCTTGGCCTCGAGGCTGCTGGGACACATGAGCTCCCTGGTGCATGAGGACCAAGCAGGTTTTATCCCTAGGCGTAACACGACTATGAACATTCGCAGGTTGTTCCGCTTGCTAGGGGAACCGTTTGTGGATGCCCCGTCCCCGGTTGTCTTATCGGTAGACCTAGAGAAGGCTTTTGATAGCCTGGAATGGGACTACCTTTGCACTGTGCTACGGAGATTCAGCCTCGGTGAGGGCTTCGTCAGATGGACCACGGTTCTCTATGCCTCTGCATCGGCCAGGTCCGGGCGGGACCACTGATTTCCTCACAATATCCGGTGGAACGAGGCACGAGGCAGGGGTGTTCGTTGTCCCCACTTCTCTTTGCGCTGGCGGTGGAGCCACTCGCGCTGCATCTTCGATCGGGAGCCCATTATACGGGCCTGTGGACGCCTTCGGGCCCGCACTACGTTTCGCTGTATGCGGACGACCTGTTGCTCTTCCTAGAGGACCCGCTCGCCGCCCTACATGGAGCGGCGACGGCGCTCACGGAGTTTGGGGAGGTCTCGGGCCTCCGGGTGAATTGGTCTAAGACCTGTCTTTTCCCGGTTCGCAAGGGCGCCCCCGCCCCTACTCTAAAAGGGAGATCAGATGGGAACCCGACTGCTTTAAGTACCTGGGGGTATACGTCTATCACGACCCATCCGACCTCCTGGATGGGAACATTGCCCGCAGCACTCGAGCACTCCGAGGCTGTATGGACTTCTGGGCCACGCTGCCGCTCTCGGTGGCGGGGCGGATCGCTTTGCTTAAAATGGTGGCGCTTCCCCGGCTGTTATATTACTTCCGGACACTGCCGATCTGGGTCCCTCCGGCCACGTTTCGACTACTAAGATCTATGATAGTCGGGTTCCTCTGGGGCTCGGGCCGCCGACGGGTGGCCCTCAAGACCCTGATGAGGCCGAAAGATGAAGGTGGGCTTGCGGTGCCGGACTTTGAAAAGTATTATCTGGCGGCGCAGCTCCAGACCTTCACCCAGGAGATCGCCCGGGAATTCCGGGGCCCGGAAGACAGAAGGGGGACGGGTATGGCCAGGCATGTTCTCTCCTTCATAGCGCTGCGACAACGTGTGGCCCTACGGGACTTGTCGCTGGAGGAGCGGACCGTTCGCCTGTGTTGGAACCGAGCTCACGCCCGAGGCCATCTGAGAACACCGTATGCGCCCGAAATACCTTTGGGGATGCTGACGGCCCTCCCCCATGGAGGCGATTGGTCACGATTGGCGGCCTGGGAGGACGCCGGCTTACAGCTCGTTGGGGATCTGTATGAGGACGGGGCGCTCTTGCCCTTTCAGGAGCTTATTGATCGCTTCGAGATCCCCCGTGGCGACTTTTTGCTGCACTCGGCCATTGTCCGAGCGATCCAGGCGCACTGGAAAAGCGGGCAGGAGGAACCCACTTTATCTCCGGTGTGCCAATACGTGATGATGTCTGCGGGCACGGTGAAGGCGGTCACTTGCCTTTACGGCAGCCTGATCAACGAAGGATTGGCTCCTCTCACTACTTTGAGAAACCGCTGGGAGGAGGACATTGGCAGGGAGATCCCGGAGACGACCTGGTCCCAGTTGGTGCGGCGAGCCTGGAAGGGCACACGCCACGGCCGCTTTCAGCTGGTCCACTATTACGTGCTCCATAGAGCATATCTGACCCCGGTGAAAATTAGGCGATATTTTGCCACGAATTCGGCGGATTGCCCTAGGTGCCCAGCTCAGGAGGCGGACCTCCTCCACATGCTATGGGCCTGCCCGGGATTGTCATCCTACTGGGTAGAAGTGGGGAAGACCCTGGAGGAGGTGACGGGGAGGTCCTTATCATTTGATGCGGCGGTGGGACTCCTACACTGGTTCCCTCATACCCCCAAGAATAAAATTTCCAGCAAATTTATCGACCTAGGGCTCCTCCTTGCTAAACGAGAGGTGACCAGGAACTGGAAGGCACGAGTTGGTCCGACAGGAAGCCGATGGCACAGCGAGCTCTTGAAGTGGGCGGCGGGGGAGAGCACGCTGAGATACCAACTAGCTTGGAGGCAGCGTAATGAGAAGGCGCAGGAGGCAGCGTTGGAGTGGGAAACGTTAGTGCAGGCCCTTAGGGATTATTGCGCCCCCAGCGACTCTGAAGGTGAAGAAGCGGCTCGCCCCATGTCCCGATAAACGATTGCACTGTTAGTCCTGTTGCTTTCCCCGTGGGTCCCATAGCAGATCCTGTTGCGGTTGTTACCAGGCGCTGATGGCGGGGTTGGGTGGGGTTTACTTTGGTTAGTAGTGTTTTGAGGGTGGGGGTTTTCCTTTTGGGTTTATAGGCTTGTTTGGAAAAGCAGATGACGGACAGTGGATCATCCGGACCAGCTCTGACATCCTTCTGAGCCCCCATTGAATTTCGCCGCCCGACCCAGGGTTGTGGGCCGGATGGCTGTGTAAGAAACTTACGGCGCGGGGACAGAGGGTTGTATCTCGCTGATATTGCTTGTGATATAATGCTGTTCGATTCTGTAACGATTTACTGATTCCTGCAATAAAAATATATTTAAAAAAAATAAATAAATAATGACTTTTGGAGTGCCTAAATCTATCAACAACTCTAAATGTGCTTTCAGTCATAAGTGAAGCCTATTGGCTTTTGCCATTGCTTGTTGTCAAACAGAGTCACTGACACTTAGGGTTGTGGACATGTGGCTACTGAATAACAAAACCTAGTTGATTTTTTTCAGACTGACAAACATATACAAAAACACAAGTCACTGACATATACTTATTTTTCTAGTGTATTCTGCCATTCAGTGTGTTCACTGTCCCAACCCTAGAATTGCAATTTATATCACTTTATGTTAGTTTATTTTTGTCCTTGAGCACTTTGCATTTGATCTCTCATGTTGAGGTGTTGTTTTGAAATCTTCTTTCGACTGTTTTTGTAACAAACTACTAAATTATTTAATGGACAAAAATATCATAGCGCCTCTTCCTCAATGCCTCATGCTTGAATGCTCTATTTGAAAGTGTATATCACTATACATGCAAAATGTTACCTAAGTAAGGTTGGTGACTTTCCCAATGTTGCCACAAAGTCGGCTGTATTACAAGATAATCCTTTGATGAGATCAAGATTCCCCTACCACATAAAAAGACTCTGAGAGCAGACAAACTATCTACAACAAGGGAGGGTCTAAATTACTTATGTAGTAAGCACATGTGTACAGTGCACAAACAGTGACATTGGTGGGAATATGTCTTGGGTAGAGCTGCCCTGGCACATAAAGGGCAAGTAGCATGTGGGAGAGAGTGGAGCTGGCACCTATGGGTAATGTGGAGAAGGCTTGACATGCAGAGGGACAAAGAGCCTATGTGTGAGAGAAAGTACAGAGTGGAGAGGCAGCTTTCCTGCCACCCAGATCATAGAGTATGTGGGTAGGGAGAAGGGCCACCGGCACGAGTAGAATTGTGAATGTAGGAAATGTAGATCCAGGTTAATATGAAACATTCATGTGCAAATTTGTATTTGTTTTCACTGGGGATCAAAGAACTTCCTTGGTCTGACAGTTCTAGCAATATATATTCTGTAACTTTTTTCGGTCTTTCACCTTCAGCTAACTACATATAGAATAAGCATGGGCGGAAAATCCGTTCCGCTCGCGGATTTTGCGGATTTTCGGTAAATTTACCGAAAATCCGCAAATTCGCACGCAGCTGATTTTTTTTCTTGGTGATACAATATTGCGGCGTGCGGCGTTCACTTACCGTCATTCAGCGTTTGCCGAGTTGTTTTTCTCGATATTTTGCGAGGGCTGCGCCATATTGGATCTTGCTGCGGGATCCCGCTGGAGTTTGGCGACGCATCGCGAGAGTTCACAATTGCGAACATGTAGGTGCGGCGGGCAGCAACAATCTTGCACTCGCGAAATTACAAAATTTGCAATTCTGCACAAGAAATCCACAAGCAAGCAGCATAGACCTTCTGAAAATGATGATTTTTATCAGAATAACTCCTCAGGTTGACATTTGCCTGCACTTTTTTGGATATGAGGCCTTTTGACTTTCTTTGGATCACTTTTGGATTAGAAATCAACTTTCACAAGTAAGTTTGTTTGGGGCATTACAGTTGCTGTTCTGCAGAAAAACGAGTTTTGCAAAACTGAAAGCACTCAGCAGGTGCAAAAGTTCACTCATCATTAGTAACCATTCCCTGTAGTACTTCCTGAGGGGCCCCTCCAGAGTTCAGTTGCCTATGTTTGTTTGGGGCATTACAGTTGCTGTTCTGCAGAAAAATGAGTTTTGCAAAACTGAAAGCACTCAGCAGGTGCAAAAGTTCAAACTCATCATTAGTAACCATTCCCTGTAGTGCTTCCTGACTGGGGCCCCTCCAGAGTTCAGTTGCTAGTTGCAACAATTCTATGACCCTGCTTTGACCCTCACAGCAGGCTCATAGAATAGCTACAAGTAGGCCACAAAGGTCCTGGAGAAAAAAAATTGCACTGCAATAGAAAGCAAATTACTGAAAAGGAAGCAGGTGCCAGACTGGAATTTTAAAACAGTGACACATTAATAAATCAACCCCAAATTAATTCATGTCAGTTGAAGCAGGGCAGGTGTGCTTGCTTTTCCTCCCCATAATCTACAGTGATGAACCAGAGGGTGGCATTGATGTACCAGAGGGTGGCATGGGTGAAACAGAGGGTGGCAGTGGTGAAACAGAGGGTGCTGTGAACCTGTGATGATGAACCAGACGTAGAAACAACATAGTCGCGACTGTTGCGAGCCGACAAGTAAGTTCGCAATTGCGAACTGGTACAAAACCCTCGCAAACTGGCAGAAACCCTTGCGAACAAAAAAAAAAAACAATCCGCAAATTCGCGAGAATTCGCGGATTTTGCGGATTGCGAGTTAATATAGATTTAGTAATACCCAAACTGTACTTAGTAAACAGGTTTCTTAATAACTGTCTTTTCAAGCACACACTTGACAACTTAGCTGGTAGCTCCGTTACAATACCACTCAAAGAGAATAAATGTCTTGTTACTTACTGATAATCTTCATAACCCCAATTAAGGTCCTCCTCGTCCCAGTCCTTATCAAGTGAGGCAATCCGACCTCACGACAGCAATAGAAACGCCAGTTTTTTTATTACGTAATCCACTCCCACCCACCGCAATGCCTCTTATCAACAAGTCCAGACAGAAACACAGCAGGAGGGAAGGAGGGAGGGAACAGGACTGGGTCTAGGAGGACCTTAATCGGGGTAATGATTACTGGTAAGTAACAAGACATTACCCCCTCATATGTCCTCCTCATCCGAGTCCTTTCCAAATGAGAAACTCACAAGCAGAAAAATAAGAACAAAAACGCAGGACACCAGGGATTCATGCAAAACACAGGACGTTTATTCCAACAATGATTAAGGCACTGCGGCGTTCAAAACGTCAACAGCAAAATTGACCACACAGGCATGGAAAATATCAAGGCAATAATGCTGGACAAACGTGTGATGGGACTGCCAAATGGCCGCCCTACAAATCTCCTGGATAGAGACCCCTGCCGCCTTAGCCCAGGAAGCGGACACAGACCACGCCGAACGACCATGCACCTGAGATGGAGGAGGCAGACCCACAGACTCATGAAATTGGCAGACTGCCAAACATACCCAGAGTCTGATAGTGGAAGTAGAAACTTTCATCCCCTTAGACACATCCCCACAGGAGACAAACAGGACAGGGGAAAAACGAAACCCAAGGGTTGGTTGGAGGTAAGCCTGAAGGGCCCTGCGAACATCAAAGGAGGAAGGAACAAGGGAATCCCCATCCAAAGGCAAATCAGGAAGGACCACCTCCTGCTGCAAATGGAATTTGGAGAAAATTTGTGGGAAAAAAGTCAGGTCAAGCAGTAAAGCAATCCTATCCGCAGGACCTGCAAATAAGGGAAGGAGATAAGCAAAGCATCCAACTCATCCAACTGCCAAGCAGAGGTGATGGGCAACAAAACATCCACCTTTGCGGACAACCACAACAAATCAGCCTCCAAAAAAAGTTCAAAAGGAGGCAACTACAGGCCCCTCAAAACAGGCTGCAAATCCCAAGAAGGCATAACCACAGGAGAGACCTGGCGACAAAGCCAAAAATTACACAGAAGCCGACTCACCAAAGGAGCAACAAATTCCAATGAGGCTCCGGGACCTCGACATACCCAAACTGCAGCCCATTGAGCAGACAAGATGAAAGGGGAAAGGTCCTTCAAAAACCCATCTCGGAGAAAGTCAAGAATAGAAGTCGGATCCCCAACCACAGGATCCACACAATGAGAGGAGCACCAGGAGACAAAAGAGCCATAATGCTTACCATAGATCTTAAGTGTCAAAGGTCGATGAGACATTTGAATGTCACAGGCCACCACAAAAGAACAGTTCAAAGACTCCATCGTCAGCTGCTCAAGAGCCAGACCATCAGATACAAGCGACGAAGACTGGTGCGGATACTGTAGCGATGCTGGAACCAAGGGGAGCTGGACAAACCTGCCCTCCACCACCCGCATCAGGAACAGAAACCAATGGCGGCAGGCCAAAAAAGGAGCAATCAACAGTACAGACACCCTCTCCCCCCGAATCTTCTGCAGCACTCTCGGGAGGAGAAAAATTGGAGGGAAGGCATATAGAAGGCCCGAGGGCCCAGGAATCGAGACAGCATCCACCATCCAAGATTGAGGACAAACCCCCTCTGAATAAAACGGGGGGAGAAGAACGTTGTGAGGGGAAGCAAAAAGATCGATCCAGGGAGTCCTAAACCAAAGACAAAGGTCCCAGAACAGAGGAACAGACAGATGGTACAGAACAGAGGACGGAAGGTTGTGGCTCAAGCCGTCCGCATGAAAGTTCAGACGCCCCGGAATGTAAACACCCCTCAATGCCAGCAAGTGAGATTCCACCCAGGCACAAATCATGGAAGTCAGCAGATTCAGAGACACGCACCTGGTGCCCCCTGGCGGTTCAATTAACAATGAGCCACCTGATTCTAGATACAAACCAACTGATTCGACCCGAGGAGAGAAACCTGAAAGAACTGCATCACCTTCCAAATGGCCACCAAGTCTAGCCAGTTCGAGGAATGGGCACTGTCCCTCTGAGACCATGGACACTTGGCCTCCAAGGATCCCAAAGTGGCCCCCTAATCCCATAGACTGGCATCCGTGGTCAACAAGAAGGGAGGAGGAAGCTGAAAACACCCCCCCCCCCCCTTCTCCAGATTGGGACTGCAAAGCCACCAGTCCAAGTCCTGAACCAGAACAGGAGAGGGGACCCAGAGTCTCGTAATCCGCCCGGGAGGGTTCCACTGAGCCAACAGATGATTCACCAAGGGCTTGAGATGCAGGCAAGCCCAAGGAACCACCACCGTGGTGGCAGCCATCAACCCCTGGACCCGCAACCAAACCTGAGCCGGGGTAGAAGGGTGACCCAGAAGGTCCCGCAACAGAGTCTGCAGGGAAAGGATCCAAACAGGAAGTAGAAACACCGCCCCCTGCAAGGTGTCGAACAGACCCCCGATGAACTGAAGTCTCTGAACAGGAACTATATGAGAATTGGCCTGATTCAACTTGAACCCCAGATCCTGGAACACAACCATTGCTGCTTCCACCGCGAAAAGAGCCTTAGGATTGGAGGAAGCAGAGACCAAATAATCATCAATACAGGGAAAGACAGAGAAACCCTGACGCCGCAAAAACCCTGCAGCATGAGCCAATACCTTGGTAAAAGTCCTGGGAGCAGTGGAGAGGCCGAAAGGCAACACCTGGAAATGGATCCCTTGCTCCGTAAACCTCAGGAACCGCTGACTGTCCGTATGGAAAGGAACGTGCAAATAGGTGTCTTCCAAATACAGAGAAGCCAAAAAATCGCACTCTTGGATGATTGGAATGATCCAGCAGCCCTTCTTAATGTTCCCAGCTAGAGAAGCTAATAAATTTGTTTTTTTCTACTAAGCCAGGGAATTTTTAAACTTTTTTACTTTTTTCACACCCACTTGTGTTAGGTCCCTACACTTTCACTGATACCCATGCACCTACACATAGCCTCTGTCACAACTTAAGTGCTCCCGCGTAGTCCGTCTGGTCGTAGCACGCCCCGTCCCGTTATAGGGGCGGGAAGACCCCTATGATGAAGCATGACACTAACGGTTTTTTAGTGTGTGAGGGGTATTTTAACAAGCACATTGTGCTCTCATCTTTCCACCTTTAAGAGAGAGCCTAGTACCACTTCTAAAATATTTAAAAATAAAAAACAATCACCTTTTCACTTTTTTGATAGAATCCTTTTGGTTATACAAATGATCCAGCAGCACCAACCTGTTCAAAGACCGGAGATTCAGAGTAGAGCAGAAGGAACCATCGGGTTTTGGGAGCAGAAACAAAGTGGAATAGAACCCCAGGCCCCGCTCCTCCACTGGAACCAGCACAACAGCCCCCTTTGACAACACAAAGTCGACGCCTAACAACATGGCAGACCGCTTTACGAGGCTGTTTGACAATGGGGTAACCAGAAAATAGTCCAAAGTGGGATGGCACCGGAAGGGAATCTGGTAATCCATATTAATGACTGACAAGGCTCACTGGTCGGAAATCAGACTTGATCACCAGGCCAAGAACAAATGGGACCAATCCCCCACCTTCGCATTGTCACTTTTGTCCAGCACCCTGGGGATGCTGCTGGACTTATAATGGAATGAACCCCCGACCACGGGCCGGACCACATAAGGGCTCAGAAGAAGGCAAAGCCCCCTGAAACCCCTCTTTATGGAAAAATGATTTCTTCTTCTGAACAGTATGAAAGGGTTTCAACATCTTCTTCTCCTCTGCAGAACGCTGCACCATTGTGTTTAAATCGTCCCCTTCTGGCTTGGTCCAGAGAAACCTCCTACCCGCCACTGCTGCCCCGGCAGCTGAGGAGATGGCCCACAGCATTAAGTATGGGCGAATTTTGCGAATCAGCGATTCACGAATTCGGGCGAAATCACAAAAAAATCTGCGAATTCGCGGATTTCCCTGTGAAATCGCGGATTTTTTTGCGATTTTGCACCACCACTGGTGTGCGGGGGGGCAAACGGGGGGCTTCTATGCGAGTTCACATGCCTCTTGTGTGTATAAAATAACAGGCACCGATCAGAGCAGCAGATGAGGAGAAAGAAGCTTGTGGTCACAGGAACTGCACAGGATAGAGCTCGTGAACGTCAAGGATGCAAAGGCCTCCATCAAGCATCATAGCTAATTTTCGACGGTAGATATGGGGAGAACACACTCGTGCCCAGCCTCGACAAAGCGCACATTTTTTTGGGGCTGATTAACTTTGCCATCGCGCTGAAGGGCACTGGGGTCCCTCGAGTGAGCTGTCCATCATAGTGGCTAAAGGGCGGGAAGACGGTGCACACCACTAGTGTGTGTGGGGGGGGCAAACGGGCGGGCTTCTATGCGAGTTCACATGCTTCTTGTGTGTATAAAAGGACAGGCACCGATCAGAGCAGCAGATCCGGGGAGAAAGAAGCTCGTGGTCACAGGAACTTCACGGGGATAGAGCTTGTGAAAGTCAAGGATGCAAAGGCCTCCATCAAGCATCATAGCTAATTTTCTACGGTAGTTATGGGGAGAACACACACCTGCCCAGCCTGGACAAAACGCACATTTTTGGGGCTGATTAACTTTGCCATCGCGCTGAAAGGCGCCGGGGTCCCTAGAGTGAGCTGTCCATCTTAGTCGCCAAAGGGCGGGAAGACGGTGCACACCACTAGTGTGTGTGAGGGGGGGGCAAACGGGCAGGCTTCTATGCGAGTTCACATGCCTCTTGTGTGTATAAAAGGACGGGCACCGATCAGAGCAGCAGATCCTGGGAGAAAGACGCTTCTTGGTCACAATAACTGCACGGGGATAGAGCTAGTGAAAGTCAAGGATGCAAAGGCCTCCATCAAGCATCATAGCTAATTTTCGACTGTAGATATGGGGAGAACACACACCTGCCCAGCCTCAACAAAACGGACATTTTTGGGGGGCTGATCGAGGAGTTACTGAATTTGACCTTCAACTCAGGCACCTGCTTTATCTATATCTGTAAGTGCTTCCTGCAGGAGCCTTGTTGTCTACTTGTAACTATTCTCTGACCCTGCTTCGAGGGTCAGAGCAAGGTCAGAGAATAGTTGCAAGTAGGCAAGGAGGCGCCGCTCAGGAAGCAGTTACAGGGTACAGCAGGAGCCCAAGTTGAAGTTAATTTCTTTGTAACCATTTTGTAAATGGTTACAAAGAAATTAGCTTCAACTTGGGCACCTGCTGTAACCCTGTAAGTGCTTCCTGAGCAAAATTCATCCCGCTCGCGAATTCGCGGATTTTGCCGTGATTTGCATATTGCGAAATCGCTGAAAATCCGCAAATTCGCGAGCGGAACAAATTTTCTGCCCATACTTACACAGCATATCAAAAGTCACACCAGAGAGAAACTGAGACAAGACATCCATCTGCGCCAAGATTAGAGTGAGATCCCCTTGATCCTGAAGACAGTCAAACAATTTCTCAAAATCCTGTGAAGCATAGGCCTATTAAGTGCTAGCACGCACCCCAAAATGAGAAGCAGCATAAGAACGCTTGAGAGCGGATTCCACTTTCCGCTCAACCAGGTCAGCCAGGGAAGTCTCCTCCGAAGACAAAGAGGAAGAAGAAGAAAAAGCCATGGAGGACAAAATAAAATTGACCATAGGAACCTGAGGGAACTGGGCATCAAAGTCCGCCAGGCGATACTGCTTCCCCGGAAAGCACGGAATCACCTGCTTGTCAACCTCAAGCCATTCCTTAGCCAGAATATCCTTGAAAACATCATGAAAAGACAGGTCATCCACCACAGAGGAACTATACTGGGAGTAAAACCCATCATCAGACAATGACTTAGGGTCAACTCCCAGCACCTCACGAATTTGGACCAACATGTCCAAAAAAAACTTTGCCTTGGATGTACTTCCCCTTAGGAGAATTGTCCATGTCCTCATCAACATCCTTAGTTTTTTTAGCAGAAGGTTCAAGCAGCGCAGCGTGTACAACAGAATTAATCAAATCCTGCAAATCAGATCTGTAAATTTGCAAAAGGTCATCCTCCTGCAGTTCCTGGACATTATGCTGCTTGGATAAAGACTTCGCAGGCACCAGAGAGGAAGCCTCATCACTCATGGCCACAAGCAGGAAGAGCAAATCATACAGGAAGCCCAGCACACACCAGGAAGTGCCCAGCCAATGCCCTTTAACCACTGTCACCAAGCAACCAAGTCCCGTGTAACACGAGAATTGGAAAAACAAAGGGACAGCCCTGCCGCCTCCCCCACAGCCACAGAATAAAAAAAAAAAGCTGCGGGAGCCAAATGCTGCTAGGATGGTGCAGTGAGCTAAATAACGGTGATGGATCAAGCCCTGATCTTTGGACTGGGTAAGAGTGGTCTGCTTAATTCAGACACTCTGTTCATCACCACCCCCTTTTCTGAATCGTTTTTGGCCACTATAGGTGTGGCAGGGTATACTCAGACATGAGTCCCTTGCTCACTGCACCATCAGGATTCAAGCAAGCCGGGCCGACGACGGCTGAAATGCCAGAAACCGGTCCCCAGTAGCTTGTCTCCTTTCTGGTGAAGAATTGGCTTGGTAGTTTGGTCTGCCCTGTTCCCATGATGCACTGGGCCAGGGACAGACTAATTTGCATATAGCCAGGTTCTGAGCTGGGATGGTGCAGTGAGCTAAATAATGGTGATGGATCAAGCCCTGATCTTTGGACTGGGTAAGAGTGGTCTGCTTAATTCAGACACTCTGTTCATCACCACCCCCTTTTCTGAATCGTTTTTGGCCACTATAGGGGTGGCAAGGTATACTCAGACATGAGTCCCTTGCTCACTGCACCATCAGGATTCAAGCAAGCCGGGCCGACGACGGCTGAAATGCCAGAAACCGGTCCCCGGTAGCTTGTCTCCTTTCTGGTGAAGAATTGGCTTGATAGTTTGGTCTGCCCTGTTCCCATGATGCACTGGGACAGGGACAGACTAATTTGCATATAGCCAGGTTCTGAGCTGGGATGGTGCAGTGAGCTAAATAACGGTGATGGATCAAGCCCTGATCTTTGGACTGGGTAAGAGTGGTCTGCTTAATTCAGACACTCGGTTCATCACCACCCCCTTTTCTGAATCGTTTTTGGCCACTATAGGTGTGGCAGGGTATACTAAGACATGAGTCCCTTGCTCACTGCACCATCAGGATTCAAGCAAGCCGGGCCGACGACGGCTGAAATGCCAGAAACCGGTCCCCGGTAGCTTGTCTCCTTTCTGGTGAAGAATTGGCTTGGTAGTTTGGTCTGCCCTGTTCCCATGATGCACTGGGCCAGGGACAGACTAATTTGCATATAGCCAGGTTCTGAGCTGGGATGGTGCAGTGAGCTAAATAACGGTGATGGATCAAGCCCTGATCTTTGGACTGGGTAAGAGTGGTCTGCTTAATTCAGACACTCTGTTCATCACCACCCCCTTTTCTGAATCGTTTTTGGCCACTATAGGTGTGGCAGGGTATACTCAGACATGAGTCCCTTGCTCACTGCACCATCAGCATTCAAGCAAGCCGGGCCGACGACGGCTGAAATGCCAGAAACCGGTCCCTGGTAGCTTGTCTCCTTTCTGGTGATGAATTGGCTGGGTAGTTTGGTCTGCTCTGTTCCCATGATGCACTGGGCCAGGGACAGACTAATTTGCATATAGCCAGGTTCTGAGCTGGGATGGTGCAGTGAGCTAAATAACGGTGATGGATCAACCCCTGATCTTTGGACTGGGTAAGAGTGGTCTGCTTAATTCAGACACTCTGTTCATCACCACCCCCTTTTCTGAATCGTTTTTGGCCACTATAGGTGTGGCAGGGTATACTCAGACATGAGTCCCTTGCTCACTGCACCATCAGGATTCAAGCAAGCCTGGCCGACTACGGCTGAAATGCCAGAAACCGGTCCCCGGTAGCTTGTCTCCTTTCTGGTGAAGAATTGGCCTGGTAGTTTGGTCTTCCCCGTTCCCATGATGCACTAGGCCAGGGACAGACTAATTTGCATATAGCCAGGTTCTGAGCTGGGATGGTGCAGTGAGCTAATTAACGGTGATGGATCAAGCCCTGATCTTTGGACTGGGTGAGAGTGGTCTGCTTAATTCAGACACTCTGTTCATCACCACCCCCTTTTCTGAATCGTTTTTGGCCCCTTATAGGTGTGGCAGGGTATACTCAGACATGAGTCCCTTTCTCACTGCACCATCAGGATTCAAGCAAGCCGGGCCGACGATGGCTGAAATGCCAGAAACCGGTCCCCGGTAGCTTGTCTCCTTTCCGGTGAAGAATTGGCTTGGTAGTTTGGTCTGCCCTGTTCCCATGATGCACTGGGCCGGGGACAGACTAATTTGCATATAGCCAGGTTCTGAGCTGGGATGGTGCAGTGAGCTAAATAACGGAGATGGATCAAGCCCTGATCTTTGGACTGGGTAAGAGTGGTCTGCCTAATTCAGACACTCTGTTCATCACCACCCCCTTTTCTGAATCGCTAGGATACTCCAGCACCGGAACGACCCGAGGCCAGAATGACAAGAAAAAACTCCCCGCCCCAGCCAAGCACATGCACGGGGAGCTCGTTCTGAACACGGAGCAGTAACGCGACCGACCGGAACACCGGTGTGGCCGTGAGCAAAGTAAGCAATATAATACAATTGCACTCTGCAAATAAAAGAAAACAAAAAGTTGGGGCACTGTAGACCCCCTGTTGAAACAGGTAACACCGCACAGCACACCAGCGCACCAACCGATGTGTCGGGAAAGCAAAAAAACACATTTCAATGGGTGGGAGGGGATTATATAATAAAACAAATACTGGCGTTCCTATTGGCTGTTGTGAGGCAGGTTTGACTCACTTGGTAAGTGTAGTGGTCTAGCTTATGTCCGCTGTGTACGAGACCCCGGAAGCACCTACAAAAAATGTATCACTCTCTGGCCAGGCGTGGCCAGAGAGCATAAATAAAGGGGCCGGAGTCGGTCGTGACTTCCGGCCGACATCGTGCATCTGAGTGTCTGTGTCCCCTGTTTCAGCGCTGCGCTGCGAACACTCCTGTCATCCCCGCGGGCCCTGTCTGCCCCACGATACTGGCCAAAAGGGTCGGATGAGCGGTGACCCTGACAGAAGCAGTGCACCCCCAAGCGGCAACAGGACGGAGGACTGGAACAAAGAAAAGAGCCCCTACCGGGTAGGCAAGGACGAGCCGAGCGTCCCAACGTCCGCATGTGCCCCAGACCACTGCCAGCCACGTGCACCGGCGCAAGTGCTCTATGGTTGAGCCCGCCCTCTGTGAAACGGCACGCGCATGCGCAGAGCTGCATAGAAGCCAAGAGAGACTCGCAGAAGCTCGGGCAGAGCCCGCACCAGGGGGAGAGACGTGCGCATGCGCAGAAGGTGCCCAGTGAATTCAATATGCTGAGATCAGGCTGAAGGAGCGCTGAGCCGTTTTCATCATCACTGGCCCTCAGCACTTTCAACACAGGCGCACAGTGCCAGCGCCCCACATGAGGCTGAAAAACAAAGCAAAAACAAAGCAACAAATTAACAAACAATGGCAAAGGCAAGTCGCCCAACAAACAAGCATTGGACAAACTAAGCACATAGAGCACAAAACAAAATAAAGCATAACAAGCACTGGAAAAGATAGAGGGCACAAAATACAGTAAGCACTGCCACCTCCCAACGCAACCCAAGAGGAACAGAGTCAAGACACTCATCACGGACAACATGTGTGGCACGTGTGCCAGTTTGCTGTCAAACTAGCCAAAGCAAGGGGAGCCACATGATAGAACCTGACAATGGTAGATAAAGCTGCACCGCCAGCTCAACAACCTGTGGCCCCAGCCGCGCCACCACATCACATGCACTCTCAAGTCAGTGCGCTCCATCCGTTTAGCGAAATCATTGACCCGCCACCACATCACCCAGATGGAAGGTGTGGATTGGCCGCCTCGACAATTATTTCATAGCAACAAGGGAAATTGACAGAGCAGTCAAAAGATCGTTGCTACTGCATTTTGCGGGAGACGAAATATACAAACTGTTCGCCCATCTGCCAGTCACGGGAGCGCCAACGGACTATGACGCTGTAGTTAGAACCCTAAACGCTCATTTTGACCCCCAACTCAATCCTGATTATGAACGCTTCAAACTCAGACAAGCCCGTCAGAGAGAAGGGGAGTCTATGGACACATTTGATGTGCGTCTCAGAGAGCTAGCCAGCACGTGCACTGAAGATGATCAGGCCAAAGAGGTAATGGCACAAGCCATCCAAGGGTGCTGCAACAAGACCTTGCGGACCCTCATCCTTCAGCAGCCTCGCATCTCACTAATCCTGGCTCATTCACATGAGCTGTCAGACATCAGAGCAACCTCCATGGAAGCCGCTCTCAACCATCCGGCAGAACAGACAGCAACAGTCAAGACACATCGACCTGTGGTGGGCGAGCGAGATGGCCCACCAGAACTACACGGCGAGCCCAGTGTGGATACTGTGGGAAGGAGAAACACCCTCAAGAGGACTTCCAGGCAAGAGGAAAATCCTGCACGAAGGTTGGCATTCCCAACCACTTTGCGAGCATATGTAGGGACGGCATGCGAAGTACAGGAAACCCAGGGCAAAGAACACCGTCAAGGGCAGTGCGACATCTCACATTGGAAGAACCCATCACTTCGAGACCAGCAGGGGCCGCAACACACTGCAACCAGCGGCTGGAAGACTCGTCCACAGAAGAAGATGAAGAATGCTACCTCATATCATTCGCAAGTGAACTCAAGCGGAGACGTCGACCACAACCCAAATGTGTCATCGAGATTGCAGGGTCCCCAGTGACAGCTCTTATCGGCACAGGGGCGAGGGTAAACGTCATGGGGCTGCAACACTACAAAGAGCTAAATCCGAGGCCAACACTCACCCCATCAAGGATTAGAATTCTCACGTACGGAAACCAGACACCGCTTCCCTTAAGAGGAAAAATGTCTGTACAGGTAAATTCCGAAAGCCAGGTAGTCACAACTACATTTCACGTGGTCGACAGAGAGGCAGATATGTCACACGGCGGAAGATCTGAGCCTGGTCGCATTCGCTAATGCAGTGAAACTACTTCAAACAGACGACATCCTGGACCTATTTCCACAGTTGTTTAAGGGACTAGGAAGCATGAAAAGACCACCAGTGAAATCGCACTAAGACATAGACGGATACAATTTCACCTAAAACCGCTGGTGGAACAGGAACTCCTGAAACTGGAACAAGAAGGGGTGATTGAAAAAGTAACAGGGCCAACTCCCTGGGTGCCTCCTATGGTCATTGCTGAAAAACCAAAGCAACCAGGAAAAGTCCAGATCTGCATTGATATGAGAATGCCCAATCAGGCAATAAAGAGGGAGAGACACCTAACCCCTACAGTTGACGATAGCCTAGCTGACCTTAATGGCCCCCAATGGTTATCACTTGCAGAGGAAAGCAGGTACATTACTGCGTTTTCAACACACCATGGGCTTCGACGATACAAGCGGTTAAACTTTGGGATATCTTCCGCAGCTGAAATATTCCAGAATGCAGTGAGGGAGGTTTTGTCAGGGCTCCAAGGTGTTATCAACGTCAGTGATGACATCCTCATTCACTCGGCAACAATCAAAGATCATCACCGTCGACTCAGAGCCACCCTCCAGCGATTGGCAGAACATGGAGTGACCCTTCACAAAGAAAAATGCTAATTTTTCCGCAAGACAATTGATTTCTTTGGCTACGTGTTCAGCCAGGATGGTGTCAAAGTGGACCCCAGAAAATCCCAAGCGATCCAACTCGCCCCTGCACCGACCAATGCCTCCGAAGTGAGGAGCTTTTTGGGTATGGCATCAAACTGCAGAAGATTTATTCCAAACCTTGCCACAATAGCGGAGCCACTGCGAAACCTGACCAAGAAGGAAACCACCGGGCGGTAGACCCAAATAGGAAGAGAAAGCTTTTGGACAAGTGAAATCAGCCCTGTTGGAGAGCACGACCATGGCCTACTTTAACACAACTCGACCAACAGAACTGATACTAGACGCCAGTCTGGTGGGCCTAGGAGCCCTGCTCGCCCAGGAAATTGAGCCAGGAACCTGGGTTCCCCTAGCATTTGCGAGCAAAGCACTTACAGCAACTGAAACTCGCTATTTACAGATAGAACAAGAGGTTCTGGCCATCAAGTGGGCATGTAAACAGTTTCACTTATACGTTAGTGGACAGCCATTCAAAGTAGTCACAGGTCATCAGCCCCTCCTCCCACTATTCAAGGGGACTGCACCTCACCCACCTCTGCGGATCGAGAGGTGGGTGATCCAACTACAACATTACCAGATGTAGCTGGTGTACCGACCAGGTGCGAAAAACCCAGCCGACTTCCTGTTGCGTCATCCCGCACATCCTGCAGAAACAGACTCTGATCAAGAGATGAAGACGGAAGAATTTTTCAACATGATCTCCCAGTGGTCATGCCCACAGGCTCTCTCCATAGAAGAGATCAAGGCCCACATGGACTCAGACATGATCCTCAAACGAGTGGCTGATGCTCTGAGGGATGGCTCCTGGGAAGGTTTCCTCAAAAACATCCAGGGATGGAGTGAACCCGCAAGGACATGACTAGGAAAGTTCTGGAAAGTCCAAGACTAGCTCAGCGTGGCAGAGAATGGTGTCATACTGGGAGGATCGCGCATCATCATTCCACAAAGCCTCCAGGAGCGAGCAACAATCCTCGCACATGAAGGTCATCAAGGCACCGGTAGAATGAAGTCAAGAATGAGGGAGAAGGTGTGCTTCCCTGGTCTAGAAGAAAGTGTGGATACAGTTGTGCGCAACTGCAGAGCCTGCCAACTCACTGGCAATTCATAAGCCCCAGCACCAGTAATAACCAAAGACCCTGCTCCGTCACCTTGGTCATGGGTGAGTCTGGAATTCGGGAGCTTCCCAGAGAGGAGAGTGACGACTGTTCTAATTGATAGCTACACCAAGTATCCCATCGTAGAGGTCCTGCCTTCTACGGCATTCATCCATCTCCAGCCTGTCCCAGAGAAGTCGTTTGCGCTGTTTGGCCTACCACACATCCTCAGAACGGACAACAGTCCCCCATTCCAGGGCAGCGAATTCAAGAACTTCCTGACACGACTAGGGGTCAAGCATCACCGTATCACCTGTCAGAGGCCACAGACCAATGGTGAAGCAGAACGATTCATGCGGACTGCAAACAAAATTCTGCATACAGCAGTGGCTGAGCAGACCGACCCAGAGGTCGCTCTACAACAGTTCTTGAGAGAATACCGCAGCACACCTCACTGTACAACACAGAGATCCCCGTGTTCGCTCATGACGAGGGGGCCCCGGCGTGAAACGCTGCCCATGGCCGACAACTGGAGGCAGGAGCCATATGACCCAAACTACACCCAAGCAAGAAGGCAAGTGAACAATGACAAAGCAAGTCAACGATGAAGAGCACGAGTCTGAGTGTTGACGCCAGGGTGTTCTGTGTTGATAAGAAATCGGCGGAGCAGAGGCAAGTTTCGAACTCCCTATGAACCGGGACTGTGGACTGTAAGGTCAATCAGAGGAACAGCCATTACTCTGGAGCGAGAAAGAGAGGTAATAACAAGGGACATCTTGTGGTTTAAAAGAATTCCGACAACGGATGGTGCAAGACAGGAATCAGAGCTAACAGAAATCAGAGAGCCCTTGACCGAAGTGCTAGAACCTAACTCCAGTGAGGACCTGACTCAAAGCCCTACAACGTCAGCATCATCCATGACCCTCAGTCCAAGAACCCCAGCTGGTAAAAGAGAGACCGAGTCACCCCCAGAAGAGAGCCGGGGGGTCGTCAGCACCAATACAACCTCAGGCCGAATCCCAGATCCAACCGAAGGTTTGCTGATTTTTGCATGCTAGTTAGCCATTAGCTCTTTTGTTTGAAGAACTAACTTGGGATGGGATGTAGTGGTCTAGCTTATGTCCGCTGTGTACGAGACTCCAGAAGCATTTACAAACAATGTATCACTCTCTGGCCAGGCGTTTCCAGAGAACTTAAATAAAGGGGCCGGAGTCGCGTGACTTCCGTCCGACACCGTTCATCTGAGTGTCTGTGTCCCCTGTTTCAGCGCTGCGCTGCGCTGCGAACACTCCTGCCATCCCCGTGGGCCCTGTCTGCCCCACGACAGTAAGGGCTGTGACGAGGAGGACATATGAGGGGGTAATGTATGTCATCAGGAATTTTCCCACCCTGCACCCTTGAGCCAGGCTATAAATGTCTGCTAAATAAAGCAGTGATATTTCCGAAAGTTTCTCGACGTAAGAAGGCGTGTGCGCCTTCTGCCCTTTAACCGTGAAAAGCAGTTTTACTGAGCCGAGGCACGGGAGCCCGGGAGCACGAGACGGTTGCATCTGCCTGTGACAATTCCCTGCACCATTGTGATCCGGCCTGGGCCAGCTGGTCAGTGAACAGGACTCCTTTAACATAACAAAACGGAATGACGCCCTTGGCCTGCTGCTGGAAGATCACTCATGCCAGCTCATCCCTAAAAAACGCGATACTTTGGAAATCTAAAGCGAAAGGCCCGACTCTCATTTTCTCCCCCTCACCACTTCCCCTTCTGGAAATATTGAATGTAAAAACTCCCACACAAAGCGCAGAAGAAAGGCGTTGAGGGTTTGAGATCTGTTTACATAAAGCAGTTCCGGAGCACGATTCCATCCAAGTGAAAAAAAAAGGAAAATGCCCTCATCACAGTGAGTTTCATTGGCAGCCAAACACGGACATTAAAATGGAAGGGCAAATAAGTGAGCTGCGATGTTAATGAGGGAAACATCTGAGCGGAAGTTCCAAGGGTTTAGTTTCCGGTCCATACTGTTTGCACCGCAAGGTGAAGCTCTTTTTGAGTGCAGTGCAGCGCGATTCTACAGCAACTCAAGAGCTCCATGATGACTCACCCCTGTGCTGGTCTACATTACAGTGCTTAATTTGTAAAGCATTAAGTGCCAGGGCCCACACCAGGAGGCTACTGCAGCTCGCATTAGCCATTGGTTCTGCCTGTGCTGACAACCACCTACCAACACAACTTCTATCATTCACACTCCTACTAGTATGCCAATTCAGACTCTGCCAAGCACCAGAGCTACAAGAATAGCTGGGACAAACATTAAAGTACGATACAGAAAGTATAATATATTCTGCCTCAATTAATCAGTTATGCGACATAGAAATCAATTGCCATAAAGGCTCTTTAACTTTTGAGAAAGATGCAGCAAAATCTGAAAAATAGTCTAATCCCAAAATGTGCAGCAAATTAACTGAGAAACAGTTACCATCCCTACTAGATTAACAAAAGATCTGGCTCACTGCCAAATTCAGGTTATTTTATAGTAATTTTCAACATAGAAAGCAATAGAAATCACACATCAGCATGGCGTGAGCAAATGTCGAATTATAACACACGATTATAAAACTGCATAAAAAACACTATCCTATCACCATACCCTTAAATTAATGACAATTATGCCCCATTTGACCTAATCTCATCGGCGGTAAGAACAAATCAGGTTACATAAAAAATGAGAAGACTTATAAGTGAATGGACTGCGGTGTGTGAGCCGTAAGAGCCTTGAAAACTATCTAAAGCAGTGTTTCCCAATCTGCGGGTAACAAGGTGATTTTTGGTTGGTCAAGTCCAAGTAATAAATAAAGATACCTTTAAACTCGGTGTTTAACTTTTTGCATTTGCTGAGCTTTAAACACAGAAGTCAAATGCCAGGCTATGTCTTCTGACACATGCTGCTTTGTTTTTTAACATGGGGAATTGGTGTTTACAAACACCTCTCTCTATGAAGCCAGAGAAAGTAAATTATGTGATAATATAACTGGGATTCAGAGAGTGTGGAGGGAAGGGCTGTAGGGTGTCCTTTTTTGCAACACACAATAACATGTAAATAACTGTATATGAACTATTCAAGTTCAGGGTGGTATGCCTCTTGTGGATCCCATCAAGGTTTCTTACTCACAATGCCCTGCAAACCTCAAAATGTTACTAAAATCACTCATTTTCCTTACATTTATGTGCCATATTCTTCCAGAATCAAAAGGAGACCACAAATGTCCTACCACCTAGCATTCCCTCAGGTCTCACCAATAAAAATGCTACCTCACTTGTGTGGGTGGACCAAGTGTAGGCAACAGGCAAGGGCCCAAAATGTAATATGAACACATCAAAATGATCTATCACAAAACGCCCTCTTTTTGCAAGAAGGCACCTGCATTTCTTTTGCCCAGGGCACATCGGCAATCTAAGGAAACCTATCAAACCCAGACATTTCCACCCTGGGTAGTCCAGGGAGATGTGGTTTACATGGATAGCCCAACACTTTCTTACCAAGAAGCCCCTGCAAGCCTCAAATTTAGCTAAAAAAAAATCACATTTCTGTGTAGGAAAGTTGTGGGATCACTGGGCCAGCACAAATTTCCTATCACACAGCAGTCCACTAGGTCTCCCGGACTAGGCCTATCCATACACAAGTGAGGTACCATTTTTATTAGAAGACTTGGTAGAATGCTCGTGGAAGGAAGATTGTGGCTCCCCTCAGTTTCCAGAACTTTCCATCACAAAAATGTGTGTTTTTAGACAAATTGTGAGGTTTGCAAGGGATTCTGGGTAACAGAATCTGGTGGGAGCCACACACGTCACCCCATCCTGGATTTCCGTAGGTGTCTAGTTGAAAAAAAATTGCATGTTTACTAAGTTTCAATAGTGGCCGGCTGAGCCAGAGCCCAAAATCCACAGCTATGTACATTGCAAGAAAAGGGTCCGTTTTCTGTGGAAAAATGTGATGTTACCATGTTGCGTTTTGGGCTGTTTCCTGTTGCGTGCACAAGGCCAACCCACACAAGTGAGGTACCATTGTTATCAGGTGCAAAAAGCAGATATGCCCTCGCCTGTGGTGTAGTGCACCCTGCCTTAGGACTGTGAGGCCTGCTAGCTGGGTAATGTGCCTATGCCTTCAGGCAGGGCTGGCTGGCATGGCACCCAGGCAGGGTGCCATGTCAACGTTGTCATTTTCTCCCTCACAGGGGCATGCAAGCTGCAAGGGCAGGGGCATGGTCCTAGTGACCAGGGTCCCAAGGGACCCTCTTCAGCTCCCAGGTCCTAGGTATCCAGGGTACCACTTACTAGGGACATACAGGGGGTAAAAGTACCAATTTGGGGGTTTGTTTTTAGGGAAGAAGCACTGGCACAGGGGACCCGGCAGGAATCCTTTGTGCTACATTTGAAACCACATCTCTCTCTCTATATGCAAACTGTACATTTCTGACTTTATATCTCACGGGTACCTCATCACTTTTCAATACTATGCAATGTTTAAAACCGTGAAATTCACATAGATTTCTTCTAAAAACTATATTTATTACTTTTCCAATTGTGACATAAGCTCACTCATGCATGTTGAATTCCCACAAGTACTGCTCTTCCATTCATAAACTACATACACTGGAGGATTTAACTTAGGATCTATTCTAATGCCCATGTCTGCTTGATTAGACCATCCCAAAAATGTGCTGCATGCACTTTTCCTCAGGTACTGTGACCCAAGAATTCCAACCTTGCCCAAAATTAAGTATGGGCGAAATTTGCGAATTCGCAGTCCGCGAATTCGTGCGAAAGCGAACTCGCAATTCGCAAAATTCACGAATTCGTGCGAATTTGCGAATTTGCTTTTTTTGCCAGTTCGCGAGGGTTTTTTACAAGTTCGGGAACGCAAACTTACTTTTGTGGTCGCAACGGTCGCGACCATGTTGTTTCGACGTGTCCAGCCTGTTTGCGACCCTGTGGTTCATCGCAGCCACCCTCCGGTTCATCACTGACACCCTCTGGTGCACCAATGCCACCCTCTGGTTTGCCATTGCCACCCTCTGGATCATCACTGCCACCCTCTGGTTCACCACTGCTACCCTCTGGTTCATCACTGCTATCCTTTGGTTCATCACCTTGTGGTTCACCACTGCCACCCTCTGGTTTGCCACTGCCACCCTCTGGTTCATCACTGCCACCCTCTGGTTTGCCACTGCCAACCTCTGGATCATTACTGCCACCCTCTGGTTCACCAGTGCCACCCTCTGGTTCATCACTGCCACCCTCTAGTTCATCACTGTCACCCTCTGATTCAAGGCTGCCGCCCTCTGGTTGATCACTGCCATCCTCTGGTTCATCCCTGCCACCCTCTGGTTCATCACTGCCACCCTCTGGTTCCACACTGCCCCCTCTGGTTCACCAGTGCCACCCTCTGGATTATCACTGCCACCCTCTGGTTCATCACTGCCACCCTCTGGTTTGCCACTGCCACCCTCTGGATCATCACTGCCACCCTCTGGTTCACCAGTGCCACCCTCTGGTTGATCACTGCCACCCTCTGGTTGATCACTGCCACCCTCTGGTTCAAGGCTGCCACCCTCTGGTTCATCACTGCTATCTTCTGGTTCATCACCTTGTGGTTCACCACTGCCACCCTCTGGTTCATCACTGCCACCCTCTGGTTCATTACCTCCACCCTCTGGTTCGCCACTGCCACCCTCTGGATCATCACTGCCACCCTCTGGTTCATCACTGCCACCCTCTGGTTTGCCACTGCCACCCTCTGGATCATCACTGCCACCATCTGGTTCATCAGTGCCACCCTCTGGTTCATCACTGCCACCCTCTGGTTGATCACTGCCACCCTCTGGTTCCGCACTGCCACCCTCTGGTTCACCAGTGCCATCCTCTGGATTATCACTGCCACCCTCTGGATCATCACTGCCACCCTCTGGTTCATCACTGCTACCCTCTAGTTTGCCACTGCCACCCTCTGGATCATCACTGCGACCCTCTGGTTCATCACTGCCACCCTCTGGTTCATCACAGCACCCTCTGGTTCATGACTGCCACCCTCTGGTTGGTCACTGCTGCCCTCTGGTTTGCCACTGCCACCCTCTGGATCATCACTGCCACCCTCTGATTCATCATTGCCACCCTCTGGTTGATCACTGCCATCCTCTGGTTCATCACTGCCACCCTCTGGTTCATCACTGCCACCCTCTGATTCATCACTGCCACCCTCTGGTTCATCACAGCACCCTCTGGTTCACAACTGCCACCCTCTGGTGGATCACTGCCACCCTCTGGTTCATCACTGCCACCCTCTGGTTTGCCACTGCCACCCTCTGGACCATCACTGCCACCCTCTGGTTCACCAGTGCCACCCTCTGGTTCATCACTGCCACCCTCTGGTTGATGACTGCCACCCTCTGATTAAAGGCTGCCACCCTCTGGTTAATCACTGCCATCCTCTGGTTCATCCCTGCCACCCTTTGGTTCATCACTGCCACCCCCTGGTTTGCCACTGCCACCCTCTGGATCATCACTGCCACCCTCTGGTTCACCAGTGCCACCCTCTGGTTCATCACTGCCACCCTCTGGTTGAACACTGCCATCCTCTGGTTCAAGGCTGCCACCCTCTGGTTGATCACTGCCATCCTCTGGTTCATCTTTGCCACCCTCTGGTTCATCACTGCCACCCTCTGGTTCCGCACTGCCACCCTCTGCATCATCACTGCCACCCTCTGGTTCACCAGTGCCACCCTCTGGTTGATCACTGCCACCCTCTGGTTGATCACTGCCACCCCCTGGTTCATCACTGCTATCCTCTGGTTCATCACCTTGTGGTTCACCACTGCCACCCTCTGGTTCATCACTGCCACCCTCTGGTTCATTACCTCCACCCTCTGGTTCGCCACTGCCACCCTCTGGATCATCACTGCCACCCTCTGGTTCATCACTGCCACCCTCTGGTTTGCCACTGCCACCCTCTGGATCATCAGTGCCACCCTCTGGATTATCACTGCCACCCTCTGGATCATCACTGCCACCCTCTGGTTCATCACTGCCACCCTCTAGTTTGCCACTGCCACCCTCTGGATCATCACTGCGACCCTCTGGTTCATCACTGCCACCCTCTGGTTCATCACAGCACCCTCTGGTTCATGACTGCCACCCTCTGGTTGATCACTGCCGCCCTCTGGTTTGCCACTGCCACCCTCTGGATCATCACTGCCACCCTCTGATTCATCATTGCCACCCTCTGGTTGATCACTGCTATCCTCTGGTTGATCACTGCCACCCTCTGGTTCATCACTGCCACCCTCTGATTCATCACTGCCACCCTCTGGTTTGCCACTGCCACCATCTGGATCATCACTGCCACCCTCTGGTTCACCAGTGCCACCCTCTGGTTCATCACTGCCACCCTCTGGTTGAACCCTGCCATCCTCTGGTTCATCACTGCCACCCTCTGGTTCATCACTGCCACCCTCTGGTTCATCACTGCCACCCTCTGGTTTGCCACTGCCACCCTCTGGACCATCACTGCCACCCTCTGGTTCACCAGTGCCACCCTCTGGTTCATCACTGCCACCCTCTGGTTGATGACTGCCACCCTCTGATTCAAGGCTGCCACCCTCTGGTTAATCACTGCCATCCTCTGGTTCATCCCTGCCACCCTTTGGTTCATCACTGCCACCCCCTGGTTTGCCACTGCCACCCTCTGGATCATCACTGCCACCCTCTGGTTCACCAGTGCCACCCTCTGGTTCATCACTGCCACCCTCTGGTTGAACACTGCCATCCTCTGGTTCAAGGCTGCCACCCTCTGGTTGATCACTGCCATCCTCTGGTTCATCTTTGCCACCCTCTGGTTCATCACTGCCACCCTCTGGTTCCGCACTGCCACCCTCTGCATCATCACAGCCACCCTCTGGTTCACCAGTGCCACCCTCTGGTTGATCACTGCCACCCTCTGGTTGATCACTGCCACCCTCTGGTTCATCACTGCTATCCTCTGGTTCATCACCTAGTGGTTCACCACTGCCACCCTCTGGTTCATCACTGCCACCCTCTGGTTCATTACCTCCACCCTCTGGTTCGCCACTGCCACCCTCTGGATCATCACTGCCACCCTCTGGTTCATCACTGCCACCCTCTGGTTTGCCACTGCCACCCTCTGAATCATCACTGCCACCATCTGGTTCATCAGTGCCACCCTCTGGTTCATCACTGCCACCCTCTGGTTCATCACTGCCAGCCTCTGGTTCCGCACTGCCACCCTCTGGTTCACCAGTGCCACCCTCTGGATTATCACTGCCAGCCTCTGGATCATCACTGCCACCCTCTGGTTCATCACTGCCACCCTCTAGTTTCCCACTGCCACCCTCTGGATCATCACTGCCACCCTCTGGTTCATCACTGCCACCCTCTGGTTCATCACAGCACCCTCTGGTTCATGACTGCCACCCTCTGGTTGATCACTGCCACCCTCTGGTTGATCACTGCCGCCCTCTGGTTTGCCACTGCGACCCTCTGGATCATCACTGCCACCCTCTGGTTCATCATTGCCACCCTCTGGTTCATCACTGCCACCCTCTGGTTGAACACTGCCATCCTCTGGTTCAAGGCTGCCACCCTCTGGTTGATCACTGCCATCCTCTGGTTCATCTTTGCCACCCTCTGGTTCATCACTGCCACCCTCTGGTTCCGCACTGCCACCCTCTGCATCATCACAGCCACCCTCTGGTTCACCAGTGCCACCCTCTGGTTGATCACTGCCACCCTCTGGTTGATCACTGCCACCCTCTGGTTCATCACTGCTATCCTCTGGTTCATCACCTTGTGGTTCACCACTGCCACCCTCTGGTTCATCACTGCCACCCTCTGGTTCATTACCTCCACCCTCTGGTTCGCCACTGCCACCCTCTGGATCATCACTGCCACCCTCTGGTTCATCACTGCCACCCTCTGGTTTGCCACTGCCACCCTCTGAATCATCACTGCCACCATCTGGTTCATCAGTGCCACCCTCTGGTTCATCACTGCCACCCTCTGGTTGATCACTGCCACCCTCTGGTTCCGCACTGCCACCCTCTGGTTCACCAGTGCCACCCTCTGGATTATCACTGCCACCCTCTGGATCATCACTGCCACCCTCTGGTTCATCACTGCCACCCTCTAGTTTCCCACTGCCACCCTCTGGATCATCACTGCCACCCTCTGGTTCATCACTGCCACCCTCTGGTTCATCACAGCACCCTCTGGTTCATGACTGCCACCCTCTGGTTGATCACTGCCACCCTCTGGTTGATCACTGCCGCCCTCTGGTTTGCCACTGCCACCCTCTGGATCATCACTGCCACCCTCTGGTTCATCATTGCCACCCTCTGGTTCATCACTGCCACCCTCTGGTTGATGACTGCCACCCTCTGATTCAAGGCTGCCACCCTCTGGTTGATCACTGCCATCCTCTGGTTCATCACTGCCACCCTCTGGTTCATCACTGCCACCCTCTGGTTCATCCCTGCCACCCTCTGGTTTGCCACTGCCACCGTCTGGATCATCACTGCCACCCTCTGGTTCATCACTGCCACCCTCTGGTTCATCACAGCACCCTCTGGTTCACGACTGCCACCCTCTGGTGGATCACTGCCACCCTCTGGTTCATCACTGCCACCCTCTGGTTTGCCACTGCCACCCTCTGGATCATCACTGCCACCCTCTGGTTCACCAGTGCCACCCTCTGGTTCATCACTGCCACCCTCTGGTTGATGACTGCCACCCTCTGATTCAAGGCTGCCACCCTCTGGTTGATCACTGCCATCCTCTGGTTCATCCCTGCCACCCTTTGGTTCATCACTGCCACCCTCTGGTTTGCCACTGCCACCTTCTGGATCATCACTGCCACCCTCTGGTTTACCAGTGCCACCCTCTGGTTCATCACTGCCACCCTCTGGTTGAACCCTGCCATCCTCTGGTTCAAGGCTGCCACCCTCTGGTTGATCACTGCCATCCTCTGGTTCATCTCTGCCACCCTCTGGTTCATCACTGCCACCCTCTGGTTCCGCACTGCCACCCTCTGGTTCACCGGTGCCACCCTCTGGATTATCACTGCCACCCTCTGGTTCATCACTGCCACCCTCAGGTTTGCCACTGCCACCCTCTGGATCATCACTGCCACCCTCTGGTTCACCAGTGACACCCTCTGGTTCATCACTGCCACCCTCTGGTTGTTCACTGCCACCCTCTGATTCAAGGCTGCCACCCTCTGGTTGATCACTGCCATCCTCTGGTTCATCTTTGCCACCCTCTGGTTCATCACTGCCACCCTCTGGTTCCGCAATGCCACCCTCTGGATCATCACTGCCACCCTCTGGTTCACCAGTGCCACCCTCTGGTTGATCACTGCCACCCTCTGGTTTACCACTCCCACCCTCTGGATCATCACTACCACCCACTTGTTCACCACTGTAGATTATGGGGGAAAAGCAAAGCACACCTTCCCAGCCTCAACTGAGATGAATTCATTTGGAGCTGGTTAATGTGTCACTGAATTTGAGCTTAAAAATCTGGCACCTGCTTCCTTAGCTGTACGTGCTTCCTGTTGCAGTTTAATTTTTTTTACAGGAGCATTGTGCCATACTTGTAACTATTCTCTGACCCTGCTTTGAGGGTCAGAGCAGGGTCAGAGAATAGTTGCAAGTATTCAACTGAACTCTGGAGGGGCCTCTCAGGAAGCACTACAGGGAATGGTTACAAACTAGCTTGAACTTTTGCACCTGCTAAGTGCTTTCAGTTTTCCAAAATTCTTTTTTTCCGCCATTTCGCGAGACTCGCGGGGCGCGAATTCGTGCGAAATCGAACTTGCAATCCGCAAAGTCGTGCAAATTTTTGATTTCTTTTTTTTGCGTGTTCGCGCGTTTTTTTGCTTATTCGCGGACAGCTTGCAGCGCACCAACCCCGAGGTTGCCCATGCGGTCATGTATGGGCACGGCCATCTTGTTTGCGTGACGTGTTTCCGTTTCCGGGCGCTAGTTGCATGCTCGCGTCGTATGCGGCGCGCGATTCTGTGTTCGTAGGCGTTTTTGCGTGCTCGCGGGGGAAATATCGCGCAAACTTCCCCACGCGGTCCTCTATGGGCGCGGTCATCTTGTTTTTTATTCACTGCTATGGTTTTGGGCATGCTACCTTTCTATCCATCTAACATCTTTGTAATCCTATGTTTTTCTGAACTTTTCTTTGTTTTTTTTTGCTTATTATCTCTCTCTTCAATTTCCTACATCTATATTTTGTGTTTTTTTTAAAAACTTTTTGTTGCTTTATTGCCTACTTTATTTCCTTTGATCTCTCTCTTATTTTTTTTTACACCTATTCTTCTTTCCTTCTTCTTGTGCCCAGGACCATGGCTAAGGGAGGCGACAAGGGCAAGAGGAAGGGCCCAGCACCCCGTACCCGGCTCCCTTGCGGGCGTTTGAGGGGGGAGGAAGTCCAGGCCAGGGAGATCTTCTCTGCGGTGGAGGTGGCCGCCTTGATCGTATTTGTCCAAGTCCACCTCCCTAAGACCGTGGCAGCAGGTGGGTGGATTGCTTCCGGTTACGGTCTCCGGGAGCGTCTCCAGCTGTGGGAGAAGGTGTGCCGGCGCATGTATACGGAGTCTGGGGTCCGGCGCACCTACCAGCAAGTGACGCACCGGTGGAGTGACATCCTGGACCGGGAGCATGACATGCTCGACCTGCTAGGATTGGAGATCCCTGGCCTTGGTAAATAGCTATTTAATAACTACTTTTTTCCTTCTGCTCTGGTATATTGCTAATCTATTTTTTTCCTGAAGAGTACGAATGCTGCTGATTCAATTACATTGCAGGTAAATTAATGTTTAAATAGCTTCTGTCATTGCAGGTGCTCGCCTGGTTATTGGCGTTGCTACTATGCTTACTTGTTTGTAACTTTTTAGTCATTTGAGAGCATTACTGCGTAATGCTAGAGACAGTAGACTCAAGTCTAGTCCTTCTTTGTACTCCTGCTGCTGCCACTTTGAAGAGATAGTAGTGGATTGATACGTTGAGTATATTATTTATTACTTGTTATAGGACATTTGTTAGTGGTCTGCAATCATGATGACGGACTGTGTCTGTCACGCGAGGTCTCGTGCTGCTGACTGATGGCAGTTGTAGTAGAACCTTTTTGTTGTTGGTGTAGTTAGTGAATTACATAACTGTCCTATTAGACTGTCTGCAAATCCTGCAAAACTGTACTACTATCCTCCTAGTTGACCAGATCAGATGCAATTGTTAATTTGTTTCCCCGACATAATTTTAGATTGTGTTCAAAGAAATCAAATATTTCCAAAAATCCATGTTGTGTTTCTTTATTTCATGTTCACCAGCAACTCCCAGGGGCAAGGCGCCGGCGGCGACTGAGACTCTGGTGGCAGAAGGTGGACAGGAGCAGTCCCTTGCAGGCTCTTCTGCTGGCCCTAGTAAGTTGCTCTATTGTTATATTAATACTTAAACTTCCCTAACTTTTACAGCTCCTATTCATTACAAACTGGTTCCTAATAATTCTATGTTTTACAAAATAGTCTTTGATCTTCTTCTAATGTAGATTACTTTCTACATTCTTATCCTGCCTCTACCCTCACTCTCTGTGCTACAACTATTTACAATTATGAGTCGGTCTGTGTAGGTAGCTAAGCTTGCCCATTCGGCAAACGGTGTGAAACAAAACTCTGATACAGCAATAGCTCTAGGCACTGAGTGCAGTCCTCTGGGGTGCCCTTGCTGTCTATTCCAGTCTTCTTAATGTAAGTGCTTTAACAATTTCCAACAACAAAATGTCATTGTTTACACCAAGTAAAAGGTAGCAGTTGCCTTTTTAATTTGAGAGGAGCACATCCCATACCGCTAGTGTTTCAGGGACTATTCTGCACACAAAGAAATATGGACAAGATAAATAGGACATCGTTGATGATAGGTGCAGTTCGACTTTTGACATGCCTTAGTCTGAACAGAAGTTGAACCCCCAATCCCCTGACCGACTATCTAGAATGTCTGACCAATGATTTTACGACCCAGAAGAACAGAAGAAGACTACCTCCGAGTCCCGGCCTATCTGAGTCACTGAAACATGACTGCCAAGTGCAGTAGTTTGAACCTTTCCGCTCACTCACTCGTAAACAAAAACCACACAGTGTTTGTTAGTTTTAAAGTTTTATTTTCAATTAAGAAATGAAAACATTATTTCTTTATTTTTAATAGCGTAGTATTCTGATGGATGAAGATGACGTTAACGTTTAAACAACATTCCCATGAATGAAATTAGTATGACTCAAACTTAACAATAGTTAACAGACACATGAAATTATTAGAATAACTGTGCGGGAGCCCTCACCTTCTTTAAAGTACTTAAAGTACTGCTGGTGATGACTTAGTAGCAGTTGGTGAATCGTCTGGCAGAAGGTCAATGGAATCTTCTTTCTGTAATGAGAAAAATTGTGCATGTTAAGCAAGCATTCATCAGTTGTCATAAGAAGTGTATCATTTAATGGAATAAGCATATAAAAGGTTAACACCCTCCCCAAAACCGTTACTTTTTTTCAATCCCAGTAATAAAAAATGTGTTATGTAAAATTTCTTCCATTACAAGACAAAATAGGGGGTTGTGTATGGCATCTGAAAATATGACATGTTTTTCCTAGACCTCACAACATCTGATGCGGCGCAGATGACCACCAGTGCCGGGGCCAGCAGTGCGGAGGGGTCCACTCTGGATGCGGCGGCGCCAACAGGAGGAGCTGGGGGGGAAGACTCAGCGGCGGCGGACGGTGGTAAGTTATTATACTCCTTACTTATTGAAATTTTTTTGAGTAGGCTCGCAAAGGAGTGTATGATGTACTGTACAGTAGTACACAGTACACTAGTATAAGTACACTGTACTGTCAAGAACATTTACTAATTTAGAACTACTTTTTGGGCTATCACGGAGAAGACAGTCAACCTTGACTTTTAATAGCATTAGCGGCGGTACTTCTCTGGTAACCAATGGCCCCCTCTATTTCACTTCAACTCAGCTGTTAAATTTTTATTGTGAAGCCAAGTCATATCAGATGAAGTTTAGGGATGTGAAGAACGAAAAGTTAAAGAAGGGTGAAACGAAGAACGAGCGAGTCTTAATATTTATGACTGTAAAGAATGGTTTTGTTGAATGCAATTCAGCATAAGAAGACGGCGGTTTCCAAAATATAATGAAAAGGGTGTTAGTTGGTTTTTGACAAAAAGAAATGTTGGTACATTTGAGACATTAAGAAGAATCATAGATGTACCTTGGAAGCCTGGATGTTATCTTCTTTATCCTCCTCGTCGATAGCAGAGGTGTATGATGTAGTAGAGCAGACGCTGAGTGGATGAAGTATGGCCAGTGGCAGTGCCACCCCTATAGAAAAGTAAGACATTCAGATCCCCACTTGCATGTACTGCTTAAAGTACTGCGAGTCTGCATCATCATGGCCTGTGTCTATATTTCTTGGGTGAAAGCTGAGTGAGCTGCCATTATGGCGGCTACCACAAGTTCATGTACCAGTAATTTCTTTTGCAACACAAGAGAACAAAAGTAAAAAAGGCCTTTTTTAGTACTCTCTGACTAAGTATGTAGTAGTGAGCCCACCCATAGTGCTGCTAGTGGAATTCCTGAAACTCCCAGTAATGTCACAGGCTTACAAAGACGGCGGAAAGATACATGCCAAAATGTTATACTGTTACAACAGGTATCTGTGCACACGTCGCCTTTCACAGAGTAAATGCTGTAGGTAATCAAACAACACAACCAATAGACAAACAATGTGGAAGTAGTCTTGATAGAAGTTTTTCTTCAATTCAGATTTTATCTACCACGCCCAGCCAACACGTGTTTCGTCAGGGCTAGTAGCCCACGACTTCATCAGGGCTCCCGCGGGCAGCGGTTCCAGAGCTATTGCCACAATGGCTATGTGCTCTCAGCCGCTTCTAATTCCGACCCGGCTACCGGGTACTGTGGAGGTTCTCGCTTATTCATCTCAGCCGTCCGTGTGATGGTTAATACCAAAGATGCGACACACCATAGGAGTATCCGTGTGAGCGGCAGTTTAAGGCGTACTGCTTTCCAGCGTCTCCGCGTGTAAATGCGGAAGTCATTTACACGCGGAGACGCTGGAAAGCTGAGATGGCTGAGACAAATCAGCAAGAACCTTCACAGTGCCAATAAACAAAACATTGAGAAGCAATTGACTTGGAAGTCCTTTAGACTAATTAATTCATGTGTGGTCTTATAGAGCGATTTGTTGCTTAGAGTATTTTTTACTTTTTCCCTTGCATTAAGTTGCTATGGATAGTAAATGAACTTGGTGTCAAGATAGGGCACCCCACAATAATTGATGTCTGTTGATGAAATTGTCTCTATGTGATGAATTCTATCTCTATATATTGTTTAATGTTGTAGAATATATATGTTGTTTTGTACAAATTGTAAATATGTATGTACAGTGTTTTTTCTTAGTTGAAACAATACAGAAACATTTAAAAATAATGAAATAAGATAGGTATGAACAAAGTATACCTTACAAACTCCAATTGATGTTGGTGTGTAGTTCTTAAATGTGAGACATGAAAGAAATGTGCAGCTGGTAATTCTTTGTATAAGTATCTAAATTGTAGCCTAAGCAGTGCCAACGTAAGGTAAGCATTAAGCATTTGATTGTTCACGTCGTGTAGGAGGAGGATGTTCTTATCAATCCACGATGGAGCACATGAACTTCTGGTTGCTTTGACCTTATCCTCCCCAGCAAGTGTGTCGAATTTATTGTTGTTGTCAGTCACACCTCAATGAAATACCACACAGCCCGGGGGAAGAGGGTTAGGGTTTGAAAATTGGATGGGAATGGGGCTTTTTGGGAAAGTTTGGTAGAGAGGAAAAAACACAGCATGGACAGTCAAACAATAAATGAAGAGAAACAAATCTTTGGATTAGAAGATATTGATAAATCTTTAAAGGGACATAAAGGAAGTACAGTACTGCATGCCAGAAGTTGTTTACTAAATGGATGGTTAGGTTACTGAAAACTAGTACTACTACTTACTGCAACTTACTAGTAACTACGAAGACATAAGTTGACAGTACAGGGCTGCAGTCATTATGCAATTTCACTTGCCTCTCTGCCCTCAGAGAGAATAAACACTTAGAACATTAAATTAGTGTTGAACATAGCAAAGACGCATCAAATAGCTGGAGGGATGAATTTGAAGCAGAGATCAAACAAACGCACAGAGTCACACTCGTAGAAGTAAGTTCAAGTTCACAAGAATATCATTTCAAAGATATGGAGAATTGTGGATACTGTTACTGTTTTTTGTAGTTGTCCCGTTGAATTTGTGATGTTGATGCATCCAGCCATTCCTCTTATTCGCGGTACTCCTTCATTCCATCGGATGCTCCGTCGATCAATCTTGGTGACCAGACACACTGTCCACTGCCTGCCTGATGCGGATTTGCGGATCGCTAATTGTAAGCCTGAGTAGTTCATCGATGGCACAGGGTAAAAGCCTGCCTGTAATTGATGATGGAAAAACACAACAGTAAGTGTTAAAGGTACCTCAGAGAAAAAAATATATAAGGCACGCTGTGTAGTGCCAAAATTATACTTTCACTTTCAGAGATGACAATCCCCAAAATCTAGAACACCCCACATTAGCCTCCCAAAAACGTGCAGAATACTGCTGCTACCCCGCAGAGGCCTAATTTCAAATCGTGCCAAAACGCACTCAGAAAGTATGCCCAAAACCCCCCTTTCCCACCATGGATTTTCTTCAAACCACTTGCAATCAAAATTAAACAATTCTAACAAGTGTTCCAAATCTAGAACCCCTGCCCAAACACATGCAATACAATACTGCTAACCCTAACGAGCCCTAAGTTAAGAATAGTGGCAAACGCTGTCTTTAACTAGGCCAAATCCCCCCTTTCCCAACACGGATTTTCTTCAAACCACTTGCAACCAAAATTACACATCCCCATGAGTGCTCTAAGACCCCAGAACCCAGTTGCAAAAATCTAGAACACTCCCAAACACATGCAATACTGCTGCTAACCCTAACGAGCCCTAAGTTAAAAAAAAGTGCCAAACCGCTTTTCAGCATGGATTTACTCCAAACCACTTTTATCCGTTATTAGACCTTCCCAGCAATGCCCCAAGACCCGCCAACCCACCCGCAAAAAGCAGAACACCCCCAAACAGGCAAAAAGCAAAAATGGAAAATCTCATACTTTCGGCCTTCTTTCAATTCTGTCCAAACGCGCTGTGCAGCTAGGTCATAACTCCACTTTTCCTCCATGGATTTCCTGAAAAACAAATGCAATCAAAATTAGACTGTGCCAGCAGTGCTCCAAGAACCCAAAACCCACCCCCAAACACCAGGAACCCCCTAAACAGCACCCCAAAGACAAGCAAGTGAGCAAAAACGCAAACACTTTTTCACCTCCGATTTTCTCCAACCCACTTTTATCCGTTATTAGACCTCCCCAGCAATGCCACCCAGACCCGTCAACCCAGGCGAAAACAAGTAGAAGACCCCCAAACAGCCAAAAAGCAAAAATACAAAAATAGGCACTTAGAATTATTTTTCCTCCAGTCCAAAATCACTCCTTGCGAGCTCTGCAGCTAGGCCCTAACTCCCCTTTGCCACCATGGATTTGCTTCAAACCTCTTGCACTCAAAGGTATCCATACCCAGCGTTGCTCCAAGACCCCCAAACCCACCCACAAAAACCAGGAACCCCCCAAACAGCACCCCGAAAACGCTAAAGTGAGCGAAATTCCTGAAAATGGAAAAACTTTTTCACCTCCGATTTTCTCCAAACCACTTTTATCCGGTATTAGACCTTCACAGCAATGCCCCCAGACCCGTCAACCCAGGCGAAAACAAGTTTAACACCCCCAAACAGCCAAAAAGCAAAAATACAAAAATGGGCACTTGGAACTATTTTGCCCTCAATCCAAAATCACTCCATGCGCGCTCTGCAGCTAGGCCCTAACTCCCCTTTGCCACCATGGATTTTCTCCAAACCACTTGCAATCAAAAGTATCCATACCCAGCATTGCTCCAAGACACCCCAACTCCCCCAAGCACCAGGTACCCCCCCCCCCCCAAGCAGGCCCCCGAAAACGCTAAAGTGAGCGAAATTCCTGAAAATGGAAAAACTTTTACCTCCGATTTGGTCCAAAACACTTGATTCCGATATTAGACCTTCCGAGCTATGCCCCCAGACCCCTGCAGCCACCCGCCCGAAAGCAGAATACCCCCAAACAGGCAAAAAGCAAAAATGGGCCTACCTTCAATTCAGTCCAAATACGCTGTGCAGCTAGGTCATAACTCCACTTTTCCAACATGGATTTCCTGAAAAACAAATGCAATCAACATTAGACTGTGCCTGCAGTGCTCCCAGACCCCAAAACCCACCCACAAAAACCTAGAAGCCCCCCAAACAGCACCCCAAAGACAGGTAAGGAGCCAAAACGCAAAAACATTTTCACCTCCGATTTGGTCCAAATCACTTGATTCCGATATTAGACCTTCCGAGCTATGCTTCCAGATCCCTGCAGTCACCCGCCCAAAAGCAGAACACCCCCAAACAGGCAAAAAGCTAAAATGGGCCTACCTTCAATTCAGTCCAAATACGCTCTGCAGCTAGGCCCTAACTCCCCTTTTCCACCATGGATTGCATGAAAAACAAATGCAATCAACATTAGACTGTGCCAGCAGTGCTCCCAGACCCCAAAACCCACCCACAGAAACCTAGAGGCCCCCCAAAAAAGCCCCCCAAAAACATGCAATAATGGTATATTAAAAACATGGCAAATTGCGCTGTTTACAAAACATTACTGTTTTCAGCACTACCACTACTTCGATCCTCTTGAAACTCACAAGGACAGTCACTTGTTCCAGCGATTCACAAGAATCTCAGCAAGGCAGGACAAAATCGAACCACTGCGCTCTTTGAAGAAGAAGAAGAAGAAGAAGAAGGAAGGTCTACGACTAGTTTTCACTTAGTTTTCACCCAAACACACGCGCCCGCAAAACACCCAAAAAGGCCTAAATTCTGCCAATTCTAGACCAAAGAACACCAAAGCCCCCTAAAACATTGCCAACATCATTATGAACGAGACAATGTTAGAAATGGGATTCCTGGCCGGCCAGGGCTTGCGCCAAAGTCAGTCAGAGACCGCCACTTCCACGTCAGGGCAAGGGAGTTACGCCCCAAGATAACCCCTGATCACCCCCTTGGTAACGTAGCACGAGCAGTAAGGCTAAACTCGCAGGCAATGTGAGTTAACTGTTTGCGAATGCACCCCCAGCAACAACACCTAAGGCCCACCACAAAGGAAACTCCACACAAGGTTATGCATAAAAATAGCCTTTGTATTACACCAAAACACATTAGATAAAAACACACACTTCACAATGTGCCAACAGGCACGGGCAGAATGTACAGGGAATATGTACAAGACAGGGCCACCTATAACACTGTCAGGAATCAGCACTTTTATAACTAGAAATACTGTTACAATTATCACTTAGAACATAGAGTATAAATCACTTTAGCACACAACCAGTAACTACTGGTAACCGGTAAGTACCACCTACGCAACCCTAACCATCCTTAGGAGAATATTACGCAGGGAACCAGGACCTCACAGGGAACACCTGTAGTAGGAGAAAACAACCAACTAAATATGACCGTACATTTAGGGGTATAGGCCTGGGAACAAAACACATGATGCATAAACATACATTCAGCGGTGTAAGAACAAGGCACATGATGCATCAAAACACATTCAGAGGTGCAGCACAGAAGAATTCGCAGAAATTACCTTAGCACAAAACTTACAACATCTAAACGTAGCAGCTGGCCACTACTTGCTGGGCAGCTGAGGACAGGGACAGAACAGGGCCTAAACGGTGAGGGAAATGGATAGGGGGAGTCTGGAGGAGGAGCATGTTGAGTTGTGAACTTGTGAACCTCAGGAATGCAGACTGAGGCACCTTCAAATTAAAAAGGAATATAAGATGAAGACAGTGCTGCTGATGGACTTGTGGTGATTAGGTGATTATAGTTTTGTTGTGGTAAAAGTTGCAAAACAAAGAAAGACACACAGGAATGAAAGTGAATAAGGTGAAAAAAAGGAAGTCATTTTCAGGGCTCGGTGTCAGGGAAGTAGAGCTCATCCTCCAACTCCATGACTTGAGACGGGAGTTGGTCAGGTAACAGAGAAGAACTTCCATCACCTAAGTCGGTGTCCTCTTCTTCCTGCGTGCATTCACGTACTTTGTAATCTGGTGGTATCAAGTGCTGATTCATCTTGATCAGTGTTAACCTCTCCACATTTTTGGCCGAGAGCCGGGACCTTTTTGAAGTTACAATGGCACCAGCAGCACTGAAAACGCGTTCAGAAGATACGCTTGCGAGTGGGCAAGACAAATAATTTAGAGCCAGGTTGGCGATCAGTGGCCATAGAGCCATTTTCCTGTACCAATACAGCTGCTGGTGTCGTTAACGGCTGTGAGGGAAAGTGACTCCCTTCGGCCACAGATTCAGAAGTGGAATTTGACACTGGATCGCCTGCTGATTCAGTTGGACTTCTGAAGGCTCCTTGAATTCTCTGCCGATCTTTTTCGAACCGTCTGGCTGACACAGCTATCCAATGTTTGTACTTCGAAACATCTGCCTCATCAAAAGGAATGAATGCTTTGCTGGCCACTGCCTTTTTGTACCGTGGATCCAGAATAGAGGCACAAATGTAATGTTGTTCTATATGTATCTTTTGAAGCCTTTCATTGGCAACTAGGTGGCTTACTAAGTTCTCCGCCAACAGATATGCAGCTTGCTTTCCACCATCATCTCTCAACGTTGAAGACACCGCCTTCAGTTGGTGCTCTAGCATGCACAACAATGGGATAGCTTTGCTCAAAGAACAGTCTACCCTGCTGATTCAAAAGGACGAAGCATGTCTGTCAGCCTTTTAACTAGCTGCCATTCCTCCAACTCTAGCCTCAGGTCAATAGAACCTACTGTAAAGATATAGTCATTGATTACCATGCAATGCTCATACAGACGCTCAAGTATGTAAAAGGTTGGGTTCCAACGTGTTGCCACCTCCTGGATGAGTCCTTTGACTGGCACTTTACGTATATGTTGAATGCTCCTCAGCTGCTTCCGGGCCTTAAAAGAATGGCTGAAATGTGTGCAGATTCTTCGGCACATAGACAGTAACTTCTTGACTTGGGGTTCAGTTTTCAAGAAATCTTGAACAACCAGGTTTATACAGTGCTCTCTGAAATAATCACCGTCCTGCATGGCCCTAACTATATTACTGCCATTATCCGTGGAAACATAACCAACTATGCGATTTCTTGGTTCCAGCCATTCAGAGACCTTACTTTTAAACTCATCCAAAATGTTTTTTGCACTATGACTTTTCTCCATGGAAAACACGGCTAATGTTGCATGTTTCCGAGAAGCTTGAAAAACTGTGTCCAGGTCAGCAACTGCACTTGACTTGTCTCTAACCCCTGCAAAAGACCCTGCAAAAGAGACCCAGTGTGCAGTGATGCACATGTAATCAAGGGCTTGCCAGCTGGTCCACATGTCTGTTGTCAAGTGGATAGTGTGAACAGCACTCTTCTGCAAAGCTGCCCCAATCACCTCCAGCACATCTTGATGTAGTGCTGGAACCGCAACTCTGGCAAAATAGGACTGGCTAGGAACCTTCCATTTAGGGCAGAGTGTTGCCACTAATTCTAGAAACCCCACCCCTTTCACGAAAGAAAAAGGGAGAAGGTCCAGCGCTAGCATTTTAGCCAGCTTCGTGTTATACAGACGTACCGTTGAGTGGTTGCGTTCAAATGGCGTCTCCAACCAAAGCATGCTTCTAATGGTGGGCTGGATCAATTTACGTGATGATGATGATGATGGCCTCTTCAAACCAGTTCGGCCCATTGATGTAGTTTTTCGCATTGGTGTCTCTTCAACACTCTTAGTGTGCCTCATAGATGCTGCAGGGGTAGAGGGTGTTGGCGATACCACTGCAGTGCTGCTGCCAGGGGTACTGGGTGTACCAGAAAAAATGTCTGTTGCTTCTTCACTTCCCCCCTGCACAATCAGATTCAATATCAAGGGATATATTTGGATTTTTTTTCTTTTGGCTTCCTCGATCTTCCTCATGTGTGCTTCCCACTGGATAGGGTGGTGTAACTTGAGATGACCTCTCTGGCCTCCGGTACCATAGTTGGTACCAAGCTTACCCCGACCAACTGATGTTTTACAAATCGAACAAACGACCACGTTTTCCGCCTTTGCGCTAACAGTAAAGAAGTCCCAAACTGCGGACTGGTGATGTCTGCTGGTGGTGGAGGTGCTACTTTGACTTTCAATGCCAGATATAGTGGAGGATGGGCGTGGCTGAATTTGTTTCTGTTGTTCACTACCAGCACCACTACTTGAGGTCGAGCTGGATGGAGGTCCATGCCGGCCCTTCTGACTAAAAAAGATGGAAGCTGTAGGTCGTGTTGGTGTTGTAGTTAACGCTGGTGGTACCAGTGCCACGCCTCCCATATCCGGCTCAGCAGCCATCCGGGCTAGGGTTAAAATGTCTGTCTGCTGCATGCCTGCTGGGGCTGGAGTGACGACTGTGATGACTGGGTCATCGTCGGACTGTTCATCAGCAGCAGAACATACCACTTCTTGTTCGTCGTCATCACCCATAAGTGGAAGATTTGCGGGAGCCTTCCTTTTAGGCTTAGCTACCTTTGTCGGCTCATCATGGGGTGACTCACTCTCAGACTGCATTGGTGGGTTCAAATCAACATCAGCATCATCAGAAGGAAGGGGGCTTGAAGAAGAACTTCTAGTATCCCTCCTTGACTTTTTCTTGCTGGGGATCTGGAAGACAATGGATAATCATCATCAGGAGGAGTGGCTTCGTCGGATACCTCCTCTTGAATAGCAGTTTCCTGATGTGCCCCTACTTCTGTAGGAACAAGCATTGTAGGCAGTTGTGCCGCTCCATGAACCTCTAGTCGCATCTCTCCATGCACCTGTCCATGCGCCTCTCCTTGCAGCTCTCCTTGCGGCTGTACTTGCGCCTCTACTTGCGCCTCTCCTTCTGGCTGTACTTGCGCCTCTACTTGCGCCTCTCCTTGCGGCTGTACTTGCGCCTCTCCTTGCCCATGTACTTGCACTTGTACTACTTGCGCCTGTGTTTGTGGCTGTGGTTGTTGAACACTCGTCAGCTGAGTTACACCCGGCGTTGATTGGATGGTACTTTCTTGTGATGAGCCAAGATCACTGGTCGATGGTGATTCAACAACCAAAGTGGCTGCCGCAGCAGCACTCATGGTGGTCTTGGACCTAACTTGGCGTGTTGGCACTGAGCACAATGAAGCGGAGGTGTTGCTTCCAGCTTGGTCCCCAGCGGACACCGCTGCTGCTGCAGGCGTAGTTTTTTTCCCCAAAAAAGGTGTCGGTGGGCACACCAGTCTCCTTGGTAGGTGGTGCCACTTGCTTCTTCTGCTCCTTCTTACTGGCAGTGGCACTGGCAACTTTTTTCGCTGAGGCGCTACGGCCAACTTTCTTTGGGGCCATCTTCTTGAGATGTCAGAACAGCAGGCCGCAGTTGCACGAGTTGCACGAGTTGCAGAGTTGTCTTGTCTGTGGCCACACATGATGTTGTGCTGCACACACCGCTGCAGGACTTCCTCCTGCCTCCTGGCACTGGTGGTTCTCTTGTGCACCTAAAAGCAATGGAAGCCAGAGGAACATCAGTTTACCACCCCAAAAAGTCGAAAAACACTCAAAAATCACCACAATCCCATGCCATCCATGCCTTCAATGATGTTTAAATTCAAGACACCCCAGAGAAAGACTAGGCCCATGCACCACTGAGTAGCCCTTGGGCATAATGGTTGAAAGCAAGGCAAAGTGGGTGCAGGCCTGAGCACACTGCGTGCCTTCAAAATGGCCCCTTGACCCCCACCACATGGCCAGGCCCTGCCTGTCCCAGACCTCAAGATGGCCCCCACCCACATGGCCAGGCCCCAACAACACCCCTAAAAATCGAAAAACACTCAAAAATCACCACAATCCCATGCCATCCATGCCCTCAATGATGTTTAAATTCAAAACACCCCAGAGAAAGACTAGGCCCATGCACCACTGAGTAGCCCTTGGGCATAATGGTTGAAAGCAAGGCAAAGTGGGTGCAGGCCTGAGCACACTGCCTGCCTTCAAAATGGCCCCTTGACCCGCCCACCACATGGCCAGGCCCTGCCTGTACCAGCCCTCAAAATGGCCCCCACCCACATGGCCAGGCACCAACAACACCCCCAAAAATTGAAAAACACATACAAATCACCACAATCCAATGCCATCCATGCCCTCATTGATGTTTACATTCAAGACACCCCACAGAAAGACTTGGTCCATGCACCACTGAGTACCCCTGGGCCTACTGGCTAGTGAGGCTTTACAGGCACCCCAAAATTAAAACAAAAAACAACATATAACAGTGAGCTAAAATTCCATGACATAAATGAGAATTAACTTTTAAAAAAATCACAGAAACAGTTGTATCATGCACCCATGACTAACCCTGACAAACCCTGTATACTGTGGCTAGCTACCCACCACAATATATATTTTCTTAAAGTTGTGAAAAAAGTTTTAGAACTGGAGTTGCCTCAACTGCAATGCCCCAAACAAACAACACCAATTTACTTGTAAAATCTCAAGTCCAAAAGTGATCCAAACTCCAAAGTCCAAAAAGTCCTCAAATACAAATATCCGCCATCAGCCAGAAAAAGTAATCTTTCCAGCTCAACAGCCAAATGAAAAGTGATCAGAACATGGACAAAGCACTGGGAGGAGCCTGCTGGACAGGAGCAGGAAGTTGGAGACTCTCGGGCACTTACTTCCTCCCAGCCCCCCCCCCCCAAAAAAAAATTGACTCCTGCACCAAAAAGTGCAGCCAAATGTCAATCTGAGGAGTTATTCTGATCAAAATCATCATTTTCAAAAGGTTTATGCTTCCTGCGGTGGATTTCTTGTGCAGAATTGCAATTTTTTGCAATTTCAGGAACGCAAGCTCTTCAAACCTCCCGCCGGAAGTCAGCTGCGCCCCGTCTCGGGTCTTTATGACGTACTCGCGTTGTCAAACTCTCGCCGTGCAAGATGGCAAGCCGCAATGACGTAATTGCGTTCGAAAAACTCTTGCGCGATCACGCAGCAAGATGGAAAATGGCGCAGCACACGCAAAACCGGTAGAAAAACAACATGGCAGGCTCAGAGTCAACGCCGCGCGCGTGATATTGTATTTTTCAAGCGCAACCAATCAAAATAATTCGCAGCTTGCGAATTTGCGGATTATTGGGTAAATTTGCGCGATTCGCAAATCACGAAATCGTCAATAATCCGCAAATTCGCCCGCGAAGCGGATTTTACGCCCACGAATACCCAAAATATCCTGCTAACTCAATTTTCATATATATTCCCCAGGAGAGACATCAGGTGGCAGTAAACATTTATAGGGCAAATTTAATCCATAATGCCAATAATGCTCAACATAGTGTACCAAGAGCAAGAATCAACTAGAATACAAAATTGTTTACCATCAATATTAATATTGTAGGACGGAAACTCTCTTTTGAAGGATCCATCATTTGCATTGAATACAGTATTTGGATCTTGCAATACTTACTCCACATCTTCTAACTGGTTCTTGCATACATTTACTGAATTTTTTCCACAAATTGGATCTACATATTCCCTATTTTATTGCATTTAGAGCAAACTTTATCTATGGCAGAACAGCCCTTAAAATTACCTAAATGCAAGAAGTTCCCACATCTATAGCATGCTGTGGATGGTTTCTTGGCCTCTACCTTTTTTATATATTTTTTTACATTCTTTATGTTCCGTAACAACATGGCTATAGCCACTAGGTGAATACCTTATCTCTTGTACAAATGTTTCTGAATTTTCTATTGCTTTTGCAATCTCAATGGCCCCATTAAGTGACATGTCGACACTAGTCCACAAACTTTCCTGGACTTTCCTACTATTGGTTTTCATCAGAATCTGATCTCTTAATATCTGCTCATAAATAATGTACTCAAAATCACAGGTTGGTGCAAGTGACCGTAACTTTGAAACATATTCCTCCATCGGCTCATTGGCATTTTGTTTCCTGGAATAAAACTTAAATCTCTTCATACCCATGTTAGTTTTTTCCCCATATCCTATGTACATTTATTTTCAGGCGTATTGATAGACACTGGTCATTTGTTTTGTACTCTTTTAACCCAAACCCACCTAAACAGTACTTTAATAGAGATAACTTTCTTTCAGCTCTTCAATCATCACCTTCCAAAACTTTAACATAAGCAAGGAACATTGCTTCCCAAGTTCCCCAATCCATGAGAGGCTCACCAGGTGCTTGCAGGAATGCAGGAGTTGGAACAATGCTTGACATAATAACTCTAAAATAACATATGATTAGCAAAAACGTTCCACAATTAGGGTCCGGTTACAAGTTTGACAGTGCGGCAGCAGAACCGCCCTGCCAAACCCATGTGAGAACTGCCCGCCGTATAATGTCTTTTTTAGTCATTGGCGGGTGATTCCTTTGGCATTCCCATGGCGTTTTGTAGTAATCACACTGGACGTGGTAGAAGATAACTGGTTTATTAAGGCTACAAGAAGGAGCAGGCAGGCACCAACTCCAACAGCAACTCCAACTCCAACTGAATCACAGTACAGTTGCTAGGAGCTGGCAACATTTTAAATGGAATTTCAAGTAAAGAATACACAGTGCAGTAAAAACATGAACAGATATAACAAGGTACCTATAGGCACCGCTATGGCAGCACAAAATCAATTCCACCACATGGACTGAAAAGTCCATGCGGCGCTGGAATGTCTGTGCATGCACACGGGGGGGGGGGGCACATGTTGAGCCACCCTGTGTGCATCCACAGGGCATGAGGCACAAGGGTTCCTCTCCATCAGGGTTTTCATGGAGGAGGAACTGCCATGAAAAACCTTGGCAGAGAGGAAACTCCCAATATGCCTGGCGGGACCACGGCGGATGCTTCTGGACTGCCGCGCAACCACCAGGGAATGGCGGTTCCTTGGTGGTGACGGCTGTCCCAGGGTTGCACGACAACTAGCGGCAGAATGTGGCAGTCGTAAGACCACCACCGCTGCCCCACCATGCGTCTGGTGGTCCTAGGACTACCAGACTCGTAATTAGACTCCTAGTATTTGTAGTACATATGCAGCCACTAAGCAATACTGTTCCAAATTTAGTCAGAAATGCTCATCACCATAAATTACTTTGGTGTGTGCATAGCTATAAGCTTAAATGCACCTTCACCGTTTCACTTTTACTCAGCTGTGCGCATCACCAAGAACATACCCCAAAAAATTAATCATAATCACTTGGGTGTGCGCATTACCATTAATGCGCCTGTTAAATTGGAAGTGTCACATTCGCTTCCACCTTGTAAATACCCAGAAGTGGTTCTACTCCAGAATGGCCACATCATTGTGTTGATGGGTGGTGTGATGATGTCACGCCACTTCCAAGAAGCTTTGCGGTAGAACACACTCATGCCACTGTCAGCCGGCAACTCCTCCAGGTGACGCAAGCGAATCTCGCACCAAGGATGCCACTGCTTGTTGGGGCACAAAATGCAGAAACATTTTCTGCAGCAATTCACTGGGTCAGGTGAAGCCTGACTATGAGCATGTCTCCCAATAACTCTTCCTTGTCATCCAGCAACAAAACAAGGTGAAGTGATAGCCTGCAACAGTTCCTCTCCAACCGAAATTCGGTTTGGGTCATAGGCTGTGGTTACCCATCCTCTCTGCTAGTGTCAGGAAAGTAATGGGTCATAGTGAAGAACGAGTCCACAACATAGATGCTCTGAATATTTATTCCTCAGTCAACATGCCACAGGTACAGCTCCCAGTACAAGAATGACGTTCAAAGTTCCATTCCCTCTCTTCATGCTCTCAGCACATTCTCTGGCTCGCACGCACATAATTCATATGACAATAATCAACCCTCCTGCAGGTCAAATAGCAACATGCAATGTCTAACATATACAAAAAGCAGCAGTTCAATTAACAATATATGCAACAATTACAAACATGAAAATGTGTATTAAAATATGTATTCATTTCAACAACAATTATTAAAATAAACTGCGTATTTTTTTTATTTACAGAACATTTTTATAAATGGGTAATGTGGAAACATTTAAACAAAGGCTATATTACTACTAAATGAAAATATATATGGTATTAGCTCCAAACTAACCAATGTAACCAAATTAAAAACTATTTATATAACTTAGATTACATATTTCCACTCCCAACCTAACAGCAGTGAGAGAAATATTGGACTTAGGGCCAGATGTAGGATCCCTAATACCGGTCGGTAACGGCCGAATTCGGCCATTACCGACCGGTATTAGGGTTTTCAGATGTAGGTGGCCTATATTTTACTGATTCTGTAAATTTACCGAATCTGTAAGTTTACAGAATTGGTAAAATACCGAATCGGTATATTTACCGATTCGGTAAATCCATATGTAGGTGACACTCCTAAGAGTGCCACAGGCCCTTAAGAGTCGGTATTTTACCACCCAATCCTATTGGGTGGTAAAATACCGAATTCAGGTGTGCATGCATATCTGTGCATGCACACCTGTGCAATGTGACACACAGACATGCCCTTAGGGCATGTATGTGTGCCACATGGCACACAAGCCTGTACTTGGGGTGCTAGAGGGTGTCAAAGTGACACTCCCTGCACCCTTGCAGGATTCGGTATTTGCCGATTCGGTAAATACCGAATCGGTATTGCCCATTGATTCCTATGGGCTACAAGGCCCATAGGAATCAATGGGCAAAACCGATTCGATATTTACCGAATCGGTAAATACCGAATCCTACCGATTCGGTAATTCTGAAATTAGAATTACCTATATCTGCCCCCTTCCTATTTACCCACTCTTAAATACCGAATCAGTAAAATTCGGTATTTAAGAGTCGGTAAATAGGAATTACCCACATCTGGCCCTAAGATTACTATCCCACCCCAAACTTAACCACTTTGGGGAAAGTGTTGGATTTTGGGGGAGAGAGGGGTTAACATTTGCTATTACAAATCCAAACGTCACCACATTAGGAACAGACGTAGGCTTTGTGTGGTTATATTTACTATTCCCACTGCAAAGATAACCATATTGGGGAAAGTGCTGAAGTTTGAGTAGATGGGGCTCGGATTTTCTGTTCTAACTCTATACTTATCCACATTAGGGAAAGTGTTGAACTGTTTGTTCATCGGGGTATATTTACTATTTCCACTCCAAGCCGAAACACATTGGGGGAAGTGTTGGAATTTTAGAGGGTTACGACTATCTATTCCCACTCCAAACCATATTGAGGAAAGTGTTGACATTTCGGGGTTGAGGAAGTTCCTACTACAAACGTAATTACATTGGAGAAAGTATTGGACTATGGGGGGGATACATTTACTATTCCCACTGCAAACGTAACCACATTATGGAAAGTGGTGGACTTGAGGGGCATATTTACAATTCCCACTTTAAAACATAACCACTTTTTGTTGTGAGGGACTACATTTGATACTCAAACTTTTAAATATTGTCTGTCAAATCTAACACTTTGGAAACAAGTAAATATTTACACAATAAACCCAATTTCTTGTAATTAGAAATACAAAAGATATGTATACTTAATATATTACATAAAAACAACAAAACAAAAAAAATATCATGAAAGCAATAAAATGACCAATTATATAAAAACAGTAATATAAATGCACAATAAGAACAAATACAATATATTACAAATGAAAATGTATAACATTATTTAAAAAAACACATGATTCCAAAACCTAAATTCAAAATAAAAAAGACCAAATTTGATACAAATATATATACTTTTTCAAAAGTACTCAAAGATAAATTGAAGAAAATTACAAAAATAAAACAAAGCACTATCTAAACAATAACTAAACATAAATAATAATATTTAACACAAATAAATATATTTCTCAACTTCTAATTATTATAAACTCCATAAAATAAATACATACAATGTTTGAAAGTAAAGACATTTAAAAATATAACATAAAGCAACTAATAAAAAACTTCAGACCCAATTCCTTTGCTAACCTTAAAACCCACCCCTAAAGCATTTTAAATCAAAACAATATAAAAAAATTAAATTACACAATAAATGACTTTAAAAAATAATATAATAACCAACATTCCATATAAAAATATTTTAAAACTCCATAGTAAATACAATATTAGAACATGAGGAAAAAATTAAATTCTTACCTTTGAAAAATTATCCCAAGATATAAATGACATCATGATATTACAGCAAGGATATTATCGACTGGCAATATTTTAAATACAATATTAAGGCAGTGCATCTTTGTGTCACAAGCTCCATTCTACATGAAAAGGATTGCTCTAATTGGTGCTGAATTTGAAAAGAGTAATTACAAATTAGAGTTATCCCCGTCCATTTAGCTGAGGCTATTGAAAAGTAATATAGACTTTCCAACTTAAAATCCTATTGTCATTATTCTGGGCCTTTCAAGTGTATTATGGATTTAATTGCAATTCTTCGAAACACTGTAAGCTTCCTTCAGTTCTGCAATTCCTTTAGCATGGTTTTCTTGAAGTTTCCGTTGGTGCTTAGTCAGAAAACAATCAAGCCTTTAAGAAACCATGGGACAGAGAAGGGTCTAGTATCCAAATTTTTATTTTAAAGTCCGTTTATTGAAGTTAAGGCATAGAAAAACAGGAGGTCAGGCAAATTAGGGGCTTACACCCAAGCCCAAAAGACTGCAACATTACATCAGCGCATATGAATTGTAGATCATAGAACAGACAAATAAGAAAGAACAGATAAAGGATAGAATAGAAAAAAGAAAAGAAACAGGACAGAAAGAGCAACCGGAGGAAGATTCCCTAACGTAGAAGGTAGATCGCCGGGGTGGACGCGCTACAATAGTCTAGGGGTTAGGTTGGGGGCCAAAGAGGACTCAAGGGATGGGAAAACCCATACGTAGAGTCAAACAAGTCAGCCAGGGGAGTCTGGTGTATTCCCTCTAGCAAACGGCTCAATTGAATCCTCAAACAGTTGCAGGGCCCTTAATCGGGGGGAACCATTCGAGAGTGCCCAGTCTTGGAGAGATGTTGTATCAATGGCTGCCAAATGCGCTGAAAGCGTGTCTGTGTGATTAATGCGGGCTGTAAGTCATTCTAAAGCTAGAACATTCCTCAGCCGAAGAAACAAAATGGCAATAGGGGAGGGTTTGGTTTCTTCCAATATAAGGCAATGGATTGTCTTGCCGCCCCCAGCAGGTGAAGGATTAGGTGCCACTCGGCGTTTGTCATTGCTGCCAATGTAGTGGGTTTAACACCCAAGAGCACAACTAATGGTGAGGAAGGGATCGGGAACTCCACCACTTCCTTGATATGACTGATGTCCTCTTTCCAAAATAAGGCAAGACCAGGACAGTACCAGCAAACATGGACAAAATCTCGTCCTTTCCTACCTCTCTTGGGGGAGAGGTAGGAAACATCTGATGCAGACGTGTTGGAGTGTAGTGCCAGCTTGTCATCAATTTGTAAGCAGATTCACATTTCGGCATGCTTTGAAAGACCCTAGGAATGTCCCTCCACAATTGAGCCCATGCTTCCGGGGGAATGTCCTCCTCTAAGTCTCCGGCCTACTGTGTCTGATAACCATGTGTTATGGGGGTTGGGATTGTTGTAGAACAGAGTAGGTTTTAGAAATGAGACCTTTTGAACCCTCAAATTTGCGGACCAAAGATTCAATGGGGGTGAGTGGTTTAGTGGCGTCTTGTGTAAACAGTGGGGAGCTGAGCCAGTGCCGCAGTTGATAGTATTGCATTTGTGCCCCGTCTGAGAGATGAAAAAGTTGTTTGCAGCGTTTGAAGGTGGGGAAGTCGGTGCCATGAAAGAGATACTGCATGACTCGACATTCACCTTTAGCCCAGGCCAAAAATGCCTGGGGCTGTAGGGCCGGGGGAAAGCCAGGGTTACGCATTCTTGGTGTGTTGTGGGAAGGAAATGATGTAAGACCCCAAGATGTCACTAGTTTATCCCAGATGTCCAGCACCATCCTCGTAGGTGTGGCAATGTACGCACTATGGGGGCGAGCCCCTCACAGCAGCCACGCCAAATACCACAAGGGTCTACATGATACCGCCCGGTCCAAGTGAAACCAGTGTTTTTCACTTTCACGTACTACCGATTCTGATATAAATCGGAGGTGGCAGGTCCAGTAGTATTCCAAAAGATTAGGGCATGCAAGCCCACCCGACTCTGGGGGAGCATAAGAATCTTATTAGAAAAGAGATGTCCCCCTGATAAATTTAGTCAAATCCACCTGAAGGGCTAAAATGTCCACCTGTGGTATTGAAGTAGGGAGAGTTTGGAAGAGATATAGGACTTTGGGGAGAAGAGACATCTTAATGGCGTTAATGCGTCTTAGTCAGGCAAGGTGAAGGCCTTTCCATCTACGCATGTCCTCTCGTATGGTCTGCCTACATCTGGGCGAGTTAGCGGAGGTCCAAGTTGATAGAGTAGGAGTCAGATCAAGACCCAAATACCTGATTGATTTATCAGTCCATTGTACCGGGAGCATCTCCTGCGGGACCTGGACGTCCGGGGCTGACAATGTAAGGTTGAGGGCGCAAGACTTAGTGAGGTTCATCCGATAACCCAAGGCACTTTCATAAGATCGCAAGAGGGTTGCTACTGCTGGGAGGGAAGTAGACGGAGAAGACAGGGAGAGGAGAAGCTCATCTGTGAAAAGGGAGGCCTTATGTTCGTAACCACCCATAGGGATTCGCTGTATAGCCTGATCCTGACGTAGAGCAATAGCAAGGGGCTCCACTACCAGACCGAATAAGAGCTGAGAGAGCGGGCACCCCTGTCTGGTGCCAAAATAGATGGGGATAGGGCCGTGCAATGGCCATTAAAGCGAATGCGGGTAGTAGGCTTTGCCTAGGGAGCCATCAATTTAGAGATCAGCCCCGGCCCCAAACCTACTCTGCATAGAACTGCCCTGAGAAATCCCCAATCCGTGCGGTCAAATGCTTTCTCCGCGTTCAGGGACACGAGACATGCGGGGATATTTCTGAACCACACCTTCTCGACCAAGTGGGCAAGCTAGTGCATATTGTCTGCTCCCTGATGGTGACGGATAAACCCCACCTGATCGGGTTCAATAAGACCCGGCAAGTGTGGCTCCAGGCGGTTCGCCAAAATCTCCGTATATGTCTTAGCATCAGCGTTTAACAGGGTAATAGGGCGAAAGGAAGCGGGAAGAGTAGTATCTCAATTTTTAAACTGTTGTCTCATCCAGTGGTTTGTCCTTAAGCCCCATCATGGGGCTTAACATTGGATTTATAAGCAATATAAAATCATCCTTTGTCTAGGACTATGCCAAATTTTCATTATGCTGGCATATTCTTACATAATTTCCGTCATTTTACCATATGCTTGTTACACAAAGGGGTCCATTAGGATGGCGGGCGGAAACATTCCGCCCGCCACCCTAACGGAGATCGGGACCGCCCGCCTAAAGGGCGGGGGTCCCGACATTGGCATTAGGATGCGCCCGCCACTGTGGCGGGCGCATTCCTCAAAGTAACATTGTGGCGGGCGGTGCTCACTGCACCGCCCGCCACAATGTTAAAAACAAATGCGTGCATTTGCATACTCGAAGCGGCAGGCATCGCGCGGTGCCTGCCGCTGCGATTATGCAAATGCAGGGGGGTACCACAGGTACCCCCCCGTGTGCCACCCCCCTTTGCCCGTCACTCTGGGGGCCCATAGGGGCCCCCCAGAGTGAAGACCGCATGCCTTTCCGTGGCGGCATTGCCGCCACGGAAAGGTATTGAGAAATGCCTAATCTAATATGGATGGCGGTGTCTGGTAGACACCGCCACCATGTTATCCCTTTTCCGCCCCGGCCGCTATGCGACCGGGGCGGAAAACAGGCGGGCGGTCTTTCCGACCACTGCGGTCCCCTCCGCCATTGTAATATGGCGGGGGGGAATGCAGGGAAGGATGGCGGGCGGATTGCCTCCGCCAGGGTGGCGTTGGCCACCGCTACCCTGGCGGAGGCAATCCGCCCGCCATCCTAATGGGCCCCAAAGTTTCCAAATTTACACCATTGTGCCATGTCTCATATTTTCAAGTACATTCAGTTAAAAATCCTATTATAGGAGTTCAGGAGCAGTGCCAGCAAAAAGAACTAGATGCAGGTGCTTTTCACAATACTTCTATTTTTAGCTCAATTTTTTTTGTACAAAATGGACATGAGGACAGATATCACGCTTAAAAATAGCCCGTAAATGCCAGATTTAGATTTCACGTAATCTTGCATAATTCGTCCTAAAATTTTAATAATTACATAAAAAGGAAATTGCATGAATTTCACAAACCTTCTTCTTTTCACCCTCTGGAATTCTTGAATCTAAATGAAGTTGACTTTCTTGGTACGTTCCCTTTCAGCACAAAGAACCGGAGAAGAAGGAGGCTTTGCGTGTGGGGGTACTTTTTAAATAATGCATTAGTTCTTCATCCAGATTTGAATTTTCCGCTCAAGATTCCCACTCTATTGAAAAGAGGTAGTTTTGTGAGTTTTCTTTTCCGCTCTAAACTCATATGGAGAACAGTTGTTAATTTCATAGATTTGAAAAGAGGTCTTCTTACTTACAGAATATGGAAGCTACAGAAGAATATTCTACTTTTCTTTTCTTCTATGTAAGATGGCTCTCCACAAAAACAATGAGAGATAGATACAGGGCACATTACTTTGAAGCCAACTGGTCATGTCTTAGGTGTGATTTAGGGATGTTTACCATTAATGGTACTCCTGAAATCATACTTATGGACCCACTGAGGCAAACGTAACTTTGTTTCAGTGAAAACATTTATTCACTCAGAATCCAAGAGTGTTTCCTTCCATCGGTGGGTAGTACACTAGATGCTATACTCCTAATAAGTGCAGGGTATGATTGCACGGACAGAGAGGCAACTCGCTGTATGAGAACATATCAACCTTGAAAATACAGTGGTAGAAATAATTTTGTTGCCAAAATATTGCCTGAAGGATATCAATGTTATATACATATAATTTACCGTCCACAATATTTTACTTACAGAATACTGTGGTTCAAAATATCAACATTGGATTGCTAAGTATAAGTATTACATTTAAATTAACATTATAGTATTGCAAAATAAAAGTTAAACTATTCTTTCAAAAGTGTTATATCTTAAAAAAAGATATAACTTAAACAATAGCATAAAATATCAATTTACTAATTGTAATAATCTTCTTAAAAATACATATAACTTCAAAATATTTATTTCAATATGTAAAAAGAGAGTTTGATAGCAAATTATAAACCACAATAAATATATTATACAGACAAAAATGAAAATATAGCATTATTAATGTGTATTAATAAAACAAAATTCATACATTTATACATACTTATTATCATTTAAGAAAACATATTTTACTTTTTAAGCCATTGCAAATGTCTTATGAACTTATGTAACAACAATTAACATGTTCAAAATATAAAAAAATAGCACAACAGAGACAACTTTTAAAATATGGTGAAATTAACTGAAAACAATCAAGGCCAAAGTAACGTGTAGTAAGCTACATTCAATCCATAAAAAATATAATGAAGACAAAAACAATTCAAATACACTATTAATAATAAAATCCAAAAATACTGGGAACATATATACATGAACAAACCTTGGCAAAAGTACATGAAATGGGGGCTGGTATTATTTTAACTACAATTTAACATTTGAAAAAGTGCATTAATAATGGAGAAACCACTTTCATAAGTCTCAATTAAAATTACAAATCTTTCAAAAATTTAAGTAAATACTTTTGCAAACCTATATTTCAGTTACGTTTCTTATAGTTTGATTATTAAACAATATCTTTTAAATAATCAGCATCCTTCAAACTCCTCATAAAACACACAAACCTAAGAGAAAAGCAACCCAAAACAAATCACAATTTAACTTTTACAACTGTTGCTTTTTAAAAATTGTAATTTAACAGATTCTTTTTGAAAACAAACGACTTACCAATGGCCTCAGTCTATCTCACAACCCATATTACAATGTGCTATATTATGCTTTAAGTAAGCATATAATCACATAATTCAATATGATAAAAATTATTCAAAATAATGCATATCTGGATCTGGTTTTGGTGTTTGGCCTTTAGCATTTGTTGTTGCTTCACTTCCTTGTTGCTAACGTAGCATTCTCTCTTTGAGTACATGTGGCGCCCCTAACTGAGCTGCACTTCTTGTGCTTATGCCCCTATCTAAACTATGTTGCTGGTGCAAATGATAGATAACTGCTTTGTCCAACCCTAGTAAGACATTTGGCATGGTCAACTAGTTCTTGGTCATCTGCAGTCTGCACACACTCCTTGTTTTTAAATGCATCCTTGTTTATGTGCCTTTTTTGCATGCAACATACATTATTATTATACAAATACCCTGTCACACATAATGAAGTATGCACAAAAATGATGAATGGAATGCAGGAATCAATCTCAGCCATGGTAGTTATTCAGAGGTGCATCCCAGACCATCGTTATTTTGCATACCATGCCAGCTCAGTTTTGACCCAACCATATGCAAACCAGTCTTGCCCTTGCTCCAATTGGAAGAGTCCATGCCAATCTGCAAGACCAGGTCCTCCCTGAACAAAAACAGAAGCAACCCAAGACAGGTTTCCCCCTCATTGAGCTGGTCAATCGGGTGCAGCTCGGATCCAATAGCACATGTCAGGGCATAACCGATGCACTGAAGTACACAAAAAAGTGATGGATGGAATGCTTCAATTAATCTCAGCCACTAAAATGTACTCAGGCCACATTCCAGTCCATTGTTATTTTGCACACCATGCCACCTCAATTTGGACAAAGCCCTATTTAAACCATTCTTGACCCTGCAGCAATAGGAACAGTCCACACCAAACTGCTAGGCCAGGGCCTCCCTGAACCAGAATAAAAGCAACCCCAGTCCAATTTCACCCTGCTTTGGGCTCATCAGTGTGGTGCAACTACCCTCCAAAACATCCAATGGAAATGACCTGGATGTTGGTGTGAAATTATACTATTCCCCTGATGTAAGGCCAGGGTTGGTAGCACAGAGATTTTGATTGCTATGAGTAGGTTTTGAGCGGATTTTGCGGATTAGCAATCCGCAAATTTGCGGATTTGCGGATTGCCAAAATCCGCAAAATCCGCGAATCCGCGCAGATTTTTTTTTTTTATGTTCGCACGGGTTTCTGCAAGTTCGCACGCGTTTTGTACAATTTCGAAAATTGCGAAATTGTACAAAACGCGTGCGAACTTGCAGCAACCCGTGCGAACACGAAGAGAAAGAAGCTCCTGGTCACAGGAACAGCACGGGGATTGCGCTCATGAAAGTCAAGGATGCAAAGGCCTCTACCCAGCATCACAGCTGATTTTCCACTGTAGATTTGGGAAGAGGCACACCTGTCCAGCCTCGAAGACGCTCATGATTGTTTTTGGGCTAATGAATGAGTCACTGAATTTGAGCATTAACTAGTTCGAGCGACCATGATTTGCGGATTTTGTGGTGGGGGGGGGGGCTTCCATGCGAGTTCACATGCCTCTTGTATGTATAAAAGGTCAGAGAAAGATCGGTTCAGCAGATGAAGAAAAAGAAGCTCCTGGTCACAGGAACAGCACCGGTATTGCGCTCGTGAAAGTCAAGGATGCAAAGGTCTCTATCCAGCATCACAGCTGATTTTCCGCGCTACATTTGGGAAGAGGCACACCTGTCCAGCCTCGAAGACGCTCATGATTGTTTTTGGGCTAATGAATGAGTCACTGAATTTGAGCATTAACTAGTTCGAGCGACCATGTGTGTGTTACTATGCAATCGCCCTGAAGGGCGCAGGGGTCCCTTGAGTGACCTGTAAGGCTGTGCTGCCCTGTAACTATTTTACAATGGCGCCAGCAAGCTGCCAGCGCTGTTGTAAAATAGTTACAAAGTTAGCTTGCACAGGAAGCACCTGCTTCGTTTTATCTAGTGGTTCCTGTGCAAGCTAACTTTGTAACTATTTTACAACGGCGCTGGCAGCTTGCTGGCGCCATTGTAAAATAGTTAAATGAGTGTGGGTTCAACTTTTGAACCCGTTACGTTCGCGGATTTTTTTTTGCGGATTTTGCGGGAAATCCGCAAAATTCGCGGATTGCGGATTTCCTGAAAATCCGCAAAATCCGTGAGCGTAACGGATTTCACGCTCATGCTTAGCTATGAGTCCTTATAATCTTAATTTCACAGAGTCTCAATCATTCTCGTCATAGCCCTCACTTCTGTCCCACACTCCCTTGTATTTTGACTGATGGACAACTGTGGTGCTCTCTAAGCAATACAACAAGCATTTGCAATGCAATAGGTCTTACATTTACGCGAGTTTAAGCTATTGGCATTGTAAATGACGATGCCTTTTATTTAAGTGTTAACCCCTTCCATGCTGATGATGGCCCCCAGCCATCATGCATCACGGTAGCGTGTGCTGATGACGGCTGGGGGCCATCATGAACCCACCCACTCATTAAAACGGCCGCAATGGTGCAGAATAGCGGCCGGGCCCAAGGGGTTAAAACCGAAAACAAAAATAAAAGGCATTGTTATTTGTAATGTTAATAGCTCAAACTCGCATAAATGCGAGACCTATTGCATTGCAAATGCTTGTTGAGCTTGGTTCCAGAAAGGGCCAATATAAAATATGAATGCAGATAGTTGTACTGGCGAGCACTGAGGCGTAACAGACAATGATTTGCACAGAAATAAATGGTACTTGTAGCATTGAGCTACGGCATAAATGAGGCCAGACTGACCATTCAAACATTTAAAAACAGGCTGCAAAGTATACATTTGTAGTTAACACAAGCAGGGCACATCAGTTAAGAAGTAACCAATAAGAAACAGCACTAATCTATCTGTGTAAATATATATATATATATATATATATATATATATATATATATATATATATATATATATATATATATATATATATATATATATATATATATATATATATATATATATATATATATATATATATATATATATATATATATACAGGCTAAAACAGTAAGGCCCAACAATAAACTACCGAAATCACTTCTAGAACTAAAGAGGACTTTGCGAAGAACTCAAAAGAGGCTACAGACGCAGGATAAAGACGCGCCGCAGTGGGACATTTTTTATGTGCAAAGACGTCTATATAAAAAGAAGGTCTGGGAACATAAAAGGAGGTCTAACGAAAATTTTTGGACTACTTTGCTGTTTAGCTCAAAGCTTCCGAATTCAAACAAATTCTGGAAAATTGTAAATTAATTAACAAGACCGCGCAATGCATTGACCTCAAATGTCCAGGAATCCAAATGGGTCACCTTTCTCTCCCCCAAATTTAAAGTTCGCCCAGCAATAGCCATCGGGAATATACAGCTATCATCGCATCAACAAATAAAGAATTTGGAAGAAGCCTGCACCAGTCAAACACCAATCACTAGCCAGCCTAAATATCCAACTTCTGTCGCATTACATGGAAAAAAAATCCGTTGAGGAGATAATTAAAATAATTAAAAAGGGCAAAAGTAACGGGCCCCTGGGCCAAACGGCATACCGCAAGCTGCTTTCAAAGATGCACCGGAATATTGGAGCACATTACTTGAGAAACTCTTTGCAGACATCCAAACATACAACCTAGTGCCTGAAAGCTGGCGCGGTTCCATCACAATGCCAATATACAAGGACGGTGAGAGATCCAACCCTGCAAATTACAGATTAATCGCCCTGCAGGACGTCGAAGCCAAATACTTTGCATCGCTATTATTGGTTGATCTGGTAAATTGGTCAGGAGAGAGGGACCTAATCCCACTTAATCAAACAGGATTCAGAGAAGGGATCGGGACTATAACAAATATTTTATCCATCTCCATGATCGCGGATAAATGTAAGCGCATTAAACAAGATCTGAACTTGTTCTTCATTGACCTCCAAGCAGCCTTCGACAGCGTGGATAGGAACCTATTATGGGCGAAATTAAGAGCCTGGATGATTCCAGAAAACTTACTAAGGGGTCTGCTGCTATTTTACTCCAACACCTGGACGCAAGTAAGGCTAGGAGACGGGTCACGACTATCAAAAAAAGTGCGCACAACATCTGTTTAATTTATTCATTTCGGACCTCTCAGCAAAGTTAAATGGATGTAACACCCACCCGCCAAAATTAGGCGACTTACAATTGACACACCTGGCTTATGCTGACAATATCGTCCTCATGAGTCAGACAAAGGTTGGCTTATCAAGACAGCTATCGGTTCTATCAGCTTTTCTGTCTGCAAACAACTTGGCTCTTAATTTCTCAAAATCTAAAACAATGCTAATTACTAATCGGCATTTAACATCACACAATGTTTGGCTAGAAGGACAACAGTTGGAAAGGGTGACAAGTTACAAAGACTTGGGATATTACATCGATGATAAGCTCACCTTAAAGGCCCAGAAAACATATTTAACTTATAGATCAAAAGCACTAACATTTGCACTTAGCACTTTATCGAAAAAGCTAGACAGTCCCTCTCTAAAACCCTTACTTACGGTGATTGCCAATAAAGCTCTTCCAACGCTAGCCTACGGTAGTGTAGCAATGAATGGCAAGGATTCCGTTCTCCTAAACAGTTTAATTACCAAAATTTACAAACAGGTACTACAATTGCCGAACTCTGCTTCACCAGCGCAAATTTGCCTAGAGTTTGGACTAAAGAATGAAAGCTTGGGACGGCTTTATTCATGCATAAAAGAGTGGTATCGGATCAAAAAGAGAGCTGCAGCTAATAATTTGAATAAATATCTACGGCAGGAATTAGAAACTCAAAGAAAATCAGAAGCAAACAAATATCTGACTAGTGCATTGGAGATAACATGCACCGCTAATTTTTGGGACAAAAACCTGCCACTTTTAGCATTCAAAATAGTACTAAATAAGGCCGCAAAATTTCACTCTCTGATTATGGACAAAGCCATTTTTTCGCACCGTTCACATTCTTGGATCCTGATCAATAGCTACAGATTTTTAACCCCAGCGGCTTATCTGGATGCAACATACTCAATCTTTATCAAAAGAAAGCTGATGGCATTGAGGTTCGGTAAATTCCCAACATTGGCTGATGAGCCAGCATGGAAACATACGGAATCCGTCTCCTGCTGCCTCTGTGGGCATGTAAAAGAAGATCTTATTCATATAATATGTATCTGCAAACCGTTGACAATGGAGCTAAAGCGCTTTTTAAAGAACATATTCCTAGCAAGGAAACTACGTACTTGTAGGACTGCTGTAATTGGTTGTCTGGACGCAACATCACCACAATCAAATTGCAAGACTGTAAAGTTCATGAGGACTTTCGAAAAACTTGTGAACGCAATGTAAATACTAAGTTTTTGTTTCATTTTTTTACTATTTTCAGTTACTTGTTCAATTATAATTATTAGGTTTTAAATAGATGACTAAACTCAATGATCACAATTTTAATTTAAGTTGAGATGATAATGGAAATGTGTTGTATTTGTCCTTATTCATTGATCACATTTTAATTATGCTTAAGACCGATAAGGAAATTTTGTTAAGGTTTTAATTAACTGAACAATAAAATAAAATAAACTGTTAAAAAAATATATATATATATATATATATATATATATATATATATATATATATATATATATATATATATATATATATATATATATATATATATATATATTTCCAAGAAAGAAGTGACTCAAACAGATAGATTCACCAAAGAACAAAAATATATTTCCACTTCAACGTTTCAGCTTCCGCCTTCCTCAGGTAGTTTCAAGATGGTAAGCTCAGTGGCTGCACAGATGACACAGCTGAATTTTCAAAAAGCATCATGAGTGAAGATTCCATTTGGAATGGGGAATCAATGCAGTCCTGAGAGTTCTTGAGATATGCAGTAATCAGGTTGTATTGTCAGTAATGTTCAGTCCATCTGGATGCAATGATTTAAACCGTACATCCAGAAGTTTTCCCTGGAGTCTAGTAGTTCTTCCTTTGAGACATGTTCCACGGGGAAAATCTTCAAATCTGATAGTGAATGATCCACAAGGTTAAAATGATTGGCTACAGGCTGGTCAATTTTCTTATTAATTATAGCTGATTTGTGATTCCTGAATCGTGTGCGGAGGTCATTTACTGTTTGGCCTACATATTGTTTCTGGTACACAGACAAAATATCGAGTTTTAAATTTTGATATACAATTATATCGAAGTTTAAATATCGATGGGACATAATATAGAAGGTAAGTAATATCGACAGTCTTAATATCGATATTAGTATGATATTAGTAATTTCGAAGTTTTAAATATCGATGTCAATAATATCGAAATAAATAATTTCGATGTTACTAATATCGATTTTTAAATAAATTTTGTGTATATTATATTGTATTTATTATGTTTTATTATTTATTTTTAATGTAATTTAATTAAATATTGTCTTTTAGTACTGTAGCGGGTTGTAGGTTTATAGGGGAATAGGGTGGGAAGTAATTTAATTATGTTAAATTAATTATTAATTAGTGGGAATTATTAATTAATTAATTGAGAATTTATTTTTAATTAATTGATTAATTGATAAATATGTTCTGTAGCGGGTTATGGGTTTATAGGGGAATAGGGTTGGAAGTAATGTAATAATGTTTAAATAATTATTAATAAGTAGGAATCATACATTAATTAAAAATAATTGGTAATTATATTTAATTACTTTGGTAATTATTTTTAATTAATTGATAAATATGTTCTGTAGCGGGTTATGCGTTTATAGGGGAATAGGGTGGGAAGTAATTTCATTATGTAAAATTAATTAATAATTAGTAGGAAGCATACATTTATTTTTATTAATTGGTAAATACATTTAATTAATTGGTTATTAATTTTAAATAATTAATTAATTGATAGATGTAATTTATAAGTATGTAATTTAAACCCCTTCGCTATCCAACACTTTCCCTACTGTTGCACTCTCTGGAGTTGGAATAGTAATTGTTACCCCTACGCTATCCAACACTTTCCCTACTGTTGCACTCTCTGGACTGGGAATAGTAATTTTTACCCCTATGCTATCCAACACTTTCTCTACTGTTGCACTCTCTGGAGTTGGAATAGTAATTGTTACCCCTACGCTATCCAACACTTTCCCTACTGTTGCACTCTCTGGAGTGGGAATAGTATTTGTTACCCCATGGCTATCCAACACTTACCCTACTGTTGCACTCTCTGGAATTGGAATAGTAATTGTTACCCCTACGCTATCCAACACTTTCCCTACTGTTGCACTCTCTGGAGTTAGAATAGTAATTTTTAATCCTACGCTATCCAACACTTTCCCTACTGTTGCACTCTCTGGAGTTGGAATAGTAATTGTTACCCCTACGCTAACCAACACTTTCCCTACTGTTGCATTCTCTGGAGTTGGAATAGTAATTGTTACCCCTACGCTATCCAACGCTTTCCCTACTGTTGCACTCACTGGAGTGGGAATGGTAAAAGTTACCCCTACGCTATCCAACGCTGTCCCTACTGTTGCACTCTCTGGAGTTGGAATAGTGATTTTTAAACCTACGCTATCCAACACTTTCCCTACTGTTGCACTCTCTGGAGTTGGAATAGTAATTTTTAATCCTACGCTATCCAACACTTTCCCTACTGTTGCACTCTCTGGAGTTGGAATAGTAATTGTTACCTTGACGCTATCCAACACTTTCCCTACTGTTGCACTCTCTGGAGTTGGAATAGTAATTTTTAATCCTACGCTATCCAACACTTTCCCTACTGTTGCACTCTCTGGAGTTGGAATGGTAATTGTTACCCTGACGCTATCCAACACTTTCCCTACTGTTGCACTCTCTGGAGTTGGAATAGTAATTTTTAATCCTACGCTATCAAACACTTTCCCTACTGTTGCACTCTCTGGAGTTGGAATAGTAATTGTTACCCTGACGCTATCCAACACTTTCCCTACTGTTGCACTCTCTGGAGTGGGAATAGTAATTTTTACCCCTACGCTATCCAAAACTTTCCCTACTGTTGCACTCTCTGGAGTAGGAATAGTAATAGTTACCCCTACGCTATCCAACACTTTCCCTACTGTTGCACTCTCTGGAGTGGGAATAGTAATTGTTACTGCTACGCTATCCAACACTTTCTCTACTGTCGCACTCTCTGGAGTGGGAATAGTAATTTTTACTCATACGCTATCTAAAATGTATTTAGCTTTTTTATTAGTATTATGTTGTTATTAATTGGTATTTATGTGAATATTTTATGTAAATAAATGTATTAGTAATTTATTACTTTTTTATTTGTTTTTAAGTTATGACAATAATTAATTTAGAGTTATTATTAATGAAAAATATATTATGTATTATATATTTATTAACATTAATTTGTATTACATTATTTATTAATTTTAAATATTATAGTACATTTTTAAATATGTTTATTACATTTATAAGTATTATTTTGTTAATATTACATTTTTATTATATTTAAAAAAAACGATATTTTACAAAAAACGATATTTTTGTCATTCTATATTTTATTTTGGATATTTTTGTACTTACCTTGTTAGGGATAGGATTCCTATATTTTTGACTTCGATATTTTTGTTCCGATATTTTTGTATATCGATATTTTTGTTTTCGATATTTTGTCAGACATTCATTGTTTTTTACAGCTTTGCCATTGGCAATGAATCACATAAATATTGCATGTTGAGCGACATGTAAGATGCTGTCTTATTGCATAGGTCCTTCTGGTAACATAACTAGTAACTGATGATGTTTGTAAAAGGTATTCACACGTGATGCACCTTTTAGAGTCACAGCAATGAACCCCTGCATTTGTTACAGCTTGCTTGAGTTCAGTTCTCACAATAAGAGATCGTAAATTTGGAGCTCTGCAGTAAGCAATGACTGGCGGTTTTGGAAAAACCTTTTGCAATTTTTCACAAGTGGACAGTAAGGGAAATGTTTTTTGCATTATATTTCTGTAGTTGGGAGCTGATGGATGATAGTCAACTACAAATGGAGTTCTGTCACTTTTGTTTCTGGCGTTGGTATTCCAAATAAGTGCTTCTCTGGGTAACATATATATATATATATATATATATATATATATATATATATATATATATATATATATATATATATATATATATATATATATATATATATATATATATATATATATATATATATATATATATATATATATATGCAAAACAGACTCGAAACCAGACCTCCAGCAATCCCCCATGCACAAGGACGCCGCCAGAGAAGGAAACGAGAGCCGACCCAAAGTTGCAGGTGAAAATTGTTTTTATTCCATTTTGTTGCAACCTGCCAGCATAAAGTTTCGGCCTGCCCAGAGGCCTTGATCACATGACGCTATTGGTGGAGAAGTCAATTTTTAAAGTGCAAAGTGCAATGAAAACTGTTACCTGATTGGTCGTCACAGTTACCATCATGAAAATAGACAATATACTACACATGGGTTTAAAAAACAATGTAAAAAAACTCACAAATATTAGTGTAGATAGCATTTAAAAATAAGCTTTACTTAAAAGACAGCAAATATGACAGTCCTCTAAAAAATGTTGTAAAACGTATTAAAAAATGTCAATGAATGAATTCATGTCAAGCAAGTTTGTGCAAAATGGATGCAGTTGATTAGAAACTAAGGCAAAGCCCTAGGACAGTAAGACCCAAGTGGGTGAAATCTATATCAACCTATATAATCCATAAATGTAAAGATTGACAACCATGTGGCTATGTTAGTGTAAACAAGTAACAAGTGTGCAAAACAAGTGCAAGAAAGATAATATAAAAGAACCAACTCTTATATTAAAAAATCATTAAAAACAGATTTGTATGTTAAAAACCACTGCACTGGCTCTTCCATTATCCATGCTTGGTCGGGCCACGCTTTTTAAAATGATGGCCCTTCCCCGGTTTTTTTATGCCTTACAGAACTCGATGGACTCTGTACCGGCCTCTTATTTTAAAGAGATATAAACTCTCCAGAGGCAGCTCTTGTGGGACGGTAGGGCCCGCAGCGCGTTTGTTAAGCTAACTCTCCCATGGTACGACGGCGGGATTGGTCTCCCGGACTTGCGGAGTTGGCTGCAGTGAACCACATTATTTATGGACCCCCCAGAAATCAGGTATTTGTCATGGATCAGGGTCAGGCACCGGGAGGAATGTTAGATAGAGCATTATATGCCAAACCGGGGAGGTTTGCACTAACTGGCCCGACTGCACATGCGGTGCAAGTGTGGCATGCGGCTAATAGACGTTTAGGGTGGGATGGTAGACTTACTCTGGCTACTCCCCTGTTGAATTCAGAGAGGCTGGGTAGCCTATGGAAATCTAAGGGGTTCGATAAATGGGACACTATTGGTATCACTCATATAAAAGATGTCTGGGGGAACGGTGCGGTGCTTCCATTCGAGTCTCTCCAAAAAACATATAGTCTGCACAATAACGAGCGGTTTCGGTACTTGCAGGTGAGACACGCTCTTACTACGCATATACCTAAAGACTCAGTTCTCCCTGAATCATGTCCACTTGAAGACCGTGTGCTCGACGGGCTTATTCCCGAGAAGACTGTCTCCTTGATGTACAGGAAGCTGGTCAACAACATGGAGAATCCACTTGGGCGCATTCGAGCCCAGTAGTCTATGGACGGGTTGGAACTGGACGACGAGGACTGGGTGGAAGCGGTTTCCTCTCCCAAGGTTTTTGCTATTCAGATGAGGCTCCGACTTGTGCAATTGAAGATATTGCATAGATTGTATATCACCGGGCCTCGACTTGTACGAATGGGATAGGGAGGGGATGGGGAGTGTAGGAGAGAGTGTAGAGAATTTGGTACCTTGATTCATATACTATTGCATTGTGTAGTGATACAAACTTATTGGGCCAAGATTCATGATGTGTTGAGAGATGTTTTGGAAGTGGAGAAATATTACCTGAAGCCCGGCAGTGTCTGTTGAATGTTTGGGAGCCTACGGATCTGAATGTATATAAGAAGCAGTGGGGCACTCTGTCATATATGGTGGCTAAGCGAAACATTGCCCGGCTTTGGGGAGCTAGCCAAACACCCAGAATCACACAGTGGGCGAAAGACCTTGACTGGTGTATGTTCAGGGAAAAGTCGGTGTTCATAGCCAGAGGATGTCCGAGGAAGTGGGAGGTGTGGGGAGCATGGAATACTCACCGGGGAGGGGTCTGTGAACCACCGCTATCTAGTTTGAGATTGCAAGTGCAGGAATCCCCTTGATCCTAGCATCGTATATTATTGCTTGAGATTCTGTACCTGGCCGGATTGACCTGTGTGTAATAGACAGTATGTGATCACCTGATGTTCTATATCTCCCTTTGTATTGTTTTGTCCATACTAATATAATAAAGAGAGAGCCCAAACCTTTGAGGCGGGTAATCTCAGGAACCACAGCACCAATCACAACACCCAATACAGCGTTGGAAAGGGCAGTTGCAGCAGAAGGACATAGGCTATGCAGACGCCCACCATATACATTTAAAAGGTAAAAGAACCGTGCCAGCAAAGTAGTCCCTTGTGGGAGTGTCTGCGTTGTGCTGTGGGCGTGTGCTGGGGGCATGACAAACGCTGGGGGCGTGTGGTACATTCTGCCCTTCATGCATGTCTCATATTGTGTGCTAATCCCACCCTGCTCCCTTTAAATACACCTGCACCCCATAATCATAACCCACCCTTACTCCTTAAAATATCCCAACTCCCTTAAACACTAACCCAAACCTATCCCTAAACCCTAAAAATACCCCTGTACCCCAAAGCCCAAACCTAGCCCTGAACCCCTAAAATTACCACTGTACCTCAAAACCCAAACCTACCCCTGAACCCTAAAATACCCCTGTACCCCAAAACCCAAACCTAGCCCTGAACCCTTAAAATACCCCTGTACCACAAAACCCAAACCAAGCCCTGAACCCTAAAAATACCCCTGTACCCCAAAAACAAAACCTAGCCCTGAATCCTAAAAATACCCCTGTACCCCAAAACCCAAACCTACCCCTGAACCCTAAAATACCCCTGTACCCCAAAACCCAAACCTAGCCCTGAACCCTACAAATACCCCTGTACCCCAAAACTCAAACCTAGCCCTGAACCCTTAAAATACCCATGTAACCCATGACCCAAACCTACCCCTGAATCCTAAAAATACCCCTATACCCCAAAACCCAAACCTAGCCCTGAACCATAAAAATACCCCTGTGCCCTAAACCCCATACCTATCCCTAAACCCTAAAACTACCCCTGTACCCCATAACCCAAAACTATATCTGAACCCTTAAAATACCCAAACACCCCAAAACATATACCTCAGTACCCCAAAACATATACCCCTATACCCATACTTACCTTATCCACACATTAAAAAAAACAATGCTTTTACCATTCATGCATTTACAACGCATTTCGTTGTAAATGTATGCGTGGTAAAAGCATATTAAATGTAATGGCATGCGTTATAATGGCATTGCGGAGTCATGGTACTTTCGTAATGAAAGTATGTGGAGTGATGGTATGCGGAAAGAAAGTTGCCAAATAATGGGTGTTTACCCTCCCCCGGTAAGTACATTGGTGGCATGGCGGCCCACATCTTCAGCAGCATACTCATATTTTTCACCACCCATTAGAAAAATGCACAGGTCTCTCATTGATGGCCAGCACCGACATACACTTTTAGCCACAAGTTCTAGAATTGCAAACTTTAGAGCTGGGGAGCTACGTTCGAATCTCGGCATCAGCTCAACATCCTGTGATTCCAAGCAAATTGATTTGTCTTCCCATGCCTACCACAAATGAATGTGTTCTTCTGTAATGTAAATTGTGCTTGTGCCATGTTGTCGAGTTCGCGCTATATAATATTGCAAGGAAAAATAAAGTAGGGAACCTCGAGTTCACACACTACTGAACGCGCACGTGAATCAGCAGTGCACTGTGAATCGGAGCGTTTCACAGGGCTGTCACAGATAAGAAATGCTATCAAAACGAAACAAAATCCTACAAAACAATATACTACTGGCCGGCAGCAATTCATACCCGGACAACATCTGGATGGGCTGCTAGTTTATTAATAAAAAGAGTAAAAAAAAAAAAAAAACACTGCACTGTGCAAAGAAGAAGGCAAGCACCTGCATACTTCCCCTAATCAAGAATTTACAGTAATGGAGAAGTTATGTTAAAACTCATTATTGGTTCTTTAATTTGCAAATGTGCTTCCGTGGTAGTATAGCATGGAGATTAAAGACAGGTATAAAAATCTTCGCTAGCATTCAGGCCTAGGGGAGATTGCAATTGAGATCCACAATATATCTTGTTTCCAGTGCTTGTAAGATAGCTTTACGATTCCCACCCCTTCTCAGGGGAGGAACCGCATCAATAACAAAATACCTCAGCAGCTCACTGTTGCTACCATGACAATCCTTGAAGTGTCGTGCGACTGGGTAAGCAGTGTCACTGGTGTTGATGGGACTGATGTGCTGGAGTATCCGTTTGTGAACCTGCAACCTAGTACTCCCAACATATTGCTGGCCACAAGGACACTCCAGCACATACACCGCAAACTCAGCTGTTTGTGGATCATGCGGCGGATGTCAGAAAAAGGTGTAATGTATTATATCCGACTCACCCCGTGTTTGCAGGCCTTACATGAGGAACACTTCCTTAAACCCTTACTTGCCTGCAACCAGGTGGTACTGGTTATCACCTCTGGACTGGATTTAACCAGAGCATCGCTCATAGAGCGTGCTTTCCTAAAGAAAATATCAGGCTTAGCTGACATCAAACTGCCAATGACCGGGTCATTGCAAACCAAGTTACAGTTCTTGTTAAGAATTTTGCGGAGAGCTTGGTGCTGTCTATTGTACGTCAGAATGAGTCTAACCAGTTTTTTTGTATCAATGGGTTTCACTGCCTTGGGCTTCATTTAAAGCAGAGCCTCTTTCCTCGGAATCAAGTTAGCCTTCCGGATAGCCTGGTCTACTGCTGTCTTGGTGTACCCCCGGCCAAGAATCGTTTTTTGCTGGCCGCCTGTGCTAGCTTGCATTGGGTGCCAGTGCTGCAGATATGTCTGATACGCAGCATCTCCCCTTAGGGGATGCTGCGTATCAAATGCGCCAGATGGTGGCTTTTGGCGTGCAGCACTGGCTGTAGCTTTTCTGTAAAGAATAGTCTCCAATTTGTTGTTATTAACCACAACCTCCACATCCAAAAAACAAATCTTTTCTTGACTGATGTTAGATGTGAAAACAAGATTAAATGCATTGTTGTTGATCGTATCAATGAAGTCACTGGCCTGCTGTCGGGTACCCCACCATATAAAGAAAATATCATCAATATAGCGGAATCAGTGTACCACATGTTCAACAAAAATATCATGGAATGTGCCGTGGAGGACCTGCTCCTCCCAGTAGCCTATGTGGAGACAGGCATAACTGGGAGAAAAGCAGGCCCCCATAGCAACACTCCTAATTTGCTGGAAATATTGATTGTTGAGCATAAAGAAATTATTATGCAGGCAAAAAGAAATCATAGCGATCAACATATTGTTATGTTCATGCTTTTGAATTGGTCTGTTGCCCAAATAGAATTTTATCACTCTCAACCCGTCACTGTGTTGAATGCTGGCGTATAACGCTGAGACATCCAGCGTCACAAACCAACAATCAGAATCCCATGATACATCATCCAATTTTCTTAAAAAATCACCAGAATCTTTTAAATAAGATGGTAAACATTTAACAAAATCCTGAAGAAAAGAGTCAATGTAAATGGTGGTATTTTCCAATAGTCCACTTCTTGCAGAGTTGATACGTCTGCCGGGGGGAGGGGGAAATTTGCATTCGTCCAGGCTCAGCAAAACTGCCCTCCTCCAACCCATTAGGAGCGTGTAGAATTCCGCCGAAACTTTCCTGGCAATGCCTTCATCATATCGTTTATAAAACAATCCATCATTCAATTGGAGGTATGCCTCCTCCAGATAGAGAGAACGAGGCCAAAGCACAACATTGCACCCTTGTCAGATTGATGGACAATGATGGTATTGTCCGCCTGTAATTTTTTGACAAAATTATTTTAGCTGTTGTTGTGAGCCCAATATTTAAGTTTCTCCCTTAATGTTGTGATATAAAGTTTCTTGATCCCAGCAGTAGTCAGTTCTATCTGTATATATATATATATATATATATATATATATATATATATATATATATATATATATATATATATATATATATATATATATATATATATATATATATCCACAACAAACAGGTTACCCCATATGGAAGAGCCTCAACAGGTAAGTTGTATTCCAGACATTTTATTCACGAAGGCTACACACATGGAAAAGCAAGATCGTCATCTCTAATGCATTGCCAGACGCGTTTCGAGTCCTCTTTGACCCTTAATCATTGGCGTTCACACGAGACAACAGGACCGGCATCTGCAACTGAATTTATTTTCATAGTGCCCACACCGCCATCGCTCGCTCCACCATGCACCCCATACACTTACAAACCAAGAAGACTCATGAGACATAATTGTGGGAAAAACGGTGGTGCAGGTTTATTGCATACAAGTAGCAGATAGGTGGGTCATCTTACAGGCGATCCAAAGCGGCAGCCCCTCGCTGACCCGCATGCCCAATTTAGCCAATTTGCACGGTAAGTCGATGCTCTTGACGGTGCAATACTTTGATAGTTATCTCGTTTACTCCCGCCCCCCCTGTCAGGGCGGAGCGATGAGGCACACCCCCGGTCGGTTCAGGCCCCCCGACCGCCCGAAGGACTAACGGGGCGCCGACGTTGTTTCCTGGAACCCCCTCGGCTCCAGGTTCTTGGCTCGGGCACCCCTACTGTGCCAGGCAGAGGTATTGCTGTCTCCTTCTGCCGCAGAGGTACCCTTACTGTCCATCTGCTTCCAGATCGCCCTGTGACTCCGCCTGCAACACAAAACAGACCATTAATTGCTCACACCAACCTGCTGCTCTGCTGCTGGGTCAGGGCCAGGGTGGGAACAGCGCAGAGCAGTCAGGACGACACGCGGCGGAAAGAGGAAGGACATAACCAAGCTGGCCTAGATAAAGGCCCCAGGACACCTCCCCCCTCACATGCTCGCCCTGCATTGGCCACCTCCTAAAGGGGGCGGCACCCTGACCGGCGCGCTGATGACGTTCTGCTCGCGAGGCATGTGTCACTAGGACGCTGTCTCGCGTTATCTCCCCTTCGTGTCGCGCGGCCAGCGGCATAGTGCCCACACCGCCATCGCTCGCTCCACCATGCACCCCATACACTTACAAACCAAGAAGACTCATGAGACATAATTGTGGGAAAAACGGTGGTGCAGGTTTATTGCATACAAGTAGCAGATAGGTGGGTCATCTTACAGGCGATCCAAAGCGGCAGCCCCTCGCTGACCCGCATGCCCAATTTAGCCAATTTGCACGGTAAGTCGATGCTCTTGACGGTGCAATACTTTGATAGTTATCTCGTTTACTCCCGCCCCCCCTGTCAGGGCGGAGCGATGAGGCACACCCCCGGTCGGTTCAGGCCCCCCGACCGCCCGAAGGACTAACGGGGCGCCGGCGTTGTTTCCTGGAACCCCCTCGGCTCCAGGTTCTTGGCTCGGGCACCCCTACTGTGCCAGGCAGAGGTATTGTTGTCTCCTTCTGCCGCAGAGGTACCCTTACTGTCCATCTGCTTCCAGATCGCCCTGTACTCCGCCACAGCTCTGGATGAGGCCCCCGACGAAGACAGAGCCCCCCACCACCTAGCCACCTTATACTTTATACCTAGCACCCTCATATCAAACGCACCCTGCTGCCGCTAACGCTTCCTGTAAGTCAAGGAGAAAAACATCCATACCAATCCCAGACAAGTGAACCCCATCCTTTTCATAGTATCCCACAGTCCTTTCCTGTATTAGTGCGTGCCTAATAAACCCCAGGCCCCTCTTCTGCATGAATTTTTGCATAGCCCTGTTCACCCTTCTCCTGCCTTGCTCGATGGCAAGGGGTGACCGTGCTCCCCTCCATGTCCTGCGTGGAACAATCTCTGACCATACCAATTCAGTGATCCCCAGCTCGTTCGTTATCGCCGTGAACTCCCGCTGCATGGCCTCCACTAAGGCTCGCCTCCCCATGGTTACCAGGTCATTACCACCCAAGTGTATCACTAGAATGTTGGGAGGCCCCCCCCAGGCTGTCACACCCTGCTCCAGTCTGCGCTTCAGCTGACCCCATCTCATTCCCGGTGAGCCCATCCATACTATCCGTGTCTTTGCAAAGGCCAACTCCCATTTCCTGTATGACGCCCATTGTTCGAGCCTGGAGACGTACGAATGCCCCATCACCCACACGCAGCAGTCAACTGTAAGAAAAGACACCGTTGGCATTATACTTTTATTCAAACTTATTGCACAGCAAACGAAATCAAACGATAGCACTCCAAAATTGTTTTGCAAAAACTCAAGGTTCCAAAGGGAAACAGATCAGAATCGGCATTGCATTGACAAGCAAATGGTTTCACCCCTTTATTCAGCCACCCGCTCTTTAAAGATAACTAGCACTGCCCAGGTTGCATAGTAAAATGCCAACATTCACATTCTCGTGCCCCCTATCTTCACGGGCGTACATATCTTTGGTAACAAGCTGATGACCATCTCCCCACTCTTTTGACCCCTTCTTCCCCCAGACCCGCCCTGTATGCTGCTGTAGCTGCCCCTATTCTGAAAGAATGGCTGGAAAATTTCTTGCCAACCGCAGCAGCTGACAATCCAGCCTTTGCCAATACCTTCTCCATCACCCTTTCAATTTGAAACTTAGTCAGTGGCATGCCGTCTGCGTGGATCAGGAAAGGTCCCGCCAGCAGGGGTCTAATTTTCAAGTACTCCCGTACCAAAGTCACCGGGCAATATCTGGGGTCCTCGAAAGCATGTAATGTTATGGCCACTCCCTTCCCGGCCTGATCAGTTTTGGATTTGCGCAACCATAAGACCAGAGAATCCCTAGCATTCACGTCCAACATGTCCAGTGCTCTCCCGGACCTGTCGTTTTTGGACCTTACCACTAGCTCGCTGGCCCGGAAGGCTCCGAAGAAGGCCAGGCAGAACGCTGTTGCAAAAAGTTGGGCCTCGAAGGCCGAGCTAGCCACCGCCGGCACCGTGTCCACCATGCATTTCAGGGCAGAGAACTCTATTCCGGCTCTCTTAGCAGGACTCCTGACCTCATCCCGCGCCCAACCCTTCAGCGCCGCCCTAATCCTAAATGCTCCCGTAGGGTCATCCTCACCATTCAGCCTAGTTTTGTGCTTGAGTGCGGCCAGGTGGCTGCACACCCAAGAATGGGACTTGCCGGATTCGTTCGCCCAAACAACAAACCCCTCAACTTGCCCCTTCAAGCCCCCCTCCGTTGCACCAAGGTACTTTGTCACTGCTCGGAAGGTGTCCAGCTGGGACGCATATCTCCTCCTTGTTGATTGTGCCAGGGAACGCTGGCCCATCTGTTTCAAGCGCTCCCCCACCGAAGGAGTCGCCAATACTCTGCCGGGAACGGTGTCATCTCCTCGTTTGCCTGCGGCCATGCCTCCCGGAAACGTGACAGCTGAAAGCGAGAGAGAGCGTCAGCTGCCACATTCTTGACACCCTCTACATGTCTAGCTCTAAACTCGATGTTATAACATAACCCAGCCCTGACTAACTCTCTCAGCAGGCTAAGAACCAACGGGCAGTTTGCGCTCAGGCCGTTAATTGCCTGGACCACAGCAAGGTTGTCAGACCAGAACACCACCTTCCCGTCGCCCAGTCCTTCCGGCCATAAGTGCAAAGCCACCACGATGGGAAAAAGCTCGAGGACAGTGATATTCGCCGTCACCCTTTCTTGCGCCATGCATCAGGCCATTTCATGGCGCACCATTTATCACGAAATATTACTCCAAAGCCTACTCTCCCTGATGCGTCAGAAAATAAACAAATGCCTTGGCTGCTCTCCCAGGGGGCCCTCCAGATTATTGTACCATTGAAATTTCTCAGGAATTCATCCCACATGATCAGGTCAGCTCTCAAGCCCGGTCCCAGACGCACTAGGTGATGTTTTTTCACCATCCCCGCCGTCGCCTTAGCCAACCTGCGGGAGAACACCTTGCCAGCCGGGATAACTCTTGCAGCGAAATTCAGCTTGCCTAACAAACTCTGCACCCGTTCCAGTGTTGCGCTGCCCTTACCCAACATTGCACCAATCTCCTGTCTCAGGTCACCCACCTTGTCAGCCGGTAGTCTGGATTGCCCTTTGACCGTATCTAGCTCAATACCCAGAAATGTTAGCACCTGGGCGGGCCCCTCAGTCTTCCCTGGTGCCAGGGGGACCCCCAAATGCTTAGACAATCCCTCAAAGGCTCGCAGGGCTTCCTCGCACTCCTGAGAACCGTCTCTGCCAAAAAAGAGAAAGTCGTCCAGGTAGTGAGTGACCTGTGAAATACCGTGCCTGTGCTTGAGGGCCCACTGTAGGAAAGAGCTGAAAGTCTCAAAAAGGACGCATGATACCGCGCAACCCATTGGCATGCAACGGTCAAAGTACAGTGCCCCTCCCCAGCTGAAACCTAGCAGGTGCTGACTGTCAGGGTGCACCGGCAAGAGGCGGAATGCTGACTCTATATCTGCTTTTGCCAACCAAGCTCCCCTACCTGTCCTCCTGATCAAATCGATGGCCATGTCTAGAGAGCAATAAGAAACCGTACACGCCCCCTCATCTAGCCAGTGGTTAACCGAATTGCCCTCTGGGTATGAAAGATGGTGGATCAGTCTGTAGGAGCCCTGCTGCTTTTTCGGGACTACGTCTAGCGGGGAAACTAGAAAATTCGGGAGAGGTGGAGAAGAGTATGGCCCGGCCACCCTCCCCAAGTCGACCTCCTTCTTTATTTTCTCGGTAACCACTTGCGGTAGGTCCCTAGCTGATCTCAAGTTCAGTGCATCCCTGTGGCCCAAAGGGCCCTTATATGGAATCCTGAAACCATCCACAAAGCCTTCGGTCAATAGCTCACGCTCCTTTTTAAGCAGTATACCCTGAGCAAAGGCAGAATGTTCAGCAGTATTATGGGGGAAGGACCCTTGGAATGCACCATCCCCCCACCCAGCTGGGGGATTACCAAATCGTGTTCAAAAGCTAAGTCATCACATACTAACCGTCCTGTCTGCCCTTCACTCACCTCATTGTCTGGCCCCATCTGAACCCTGTGTTGTAGTGGTGGCTGGGTTCTGAGCAGTGGTGCAAGAGATTGCTGCGTGTTGTGACCCACACTTGCTGCACTCGTGTGCGAACTTACATGCCCTTCCCCATGTGCAAGCGCCATTGTTAAACAACCTACAGGTCCCTGAGTTGAATCGCCTTGGTCCTGTTCCATAGCCCCTCCCTCGACCTCCCCGAAAGGGCTGCTGAAAGGACCGCCTCGGGTATTGCTCCCACTTCCTATCTTGGTCCCACCGCTTGGCCTCATGGCCCTCACTCTGAGACCTGTGCGATGTATCCCTTTTACCATTCCCTGTCCTGCACATATGCTTGAACCAAAGCTGTATGTCAGTGTGGTCCCACCCTATGTCTGGGCAGCTAGCCATGGTCTTCCTGAACTCCTGGTCGTAAGAAAGCCATCCCATCCCCCCGAACTCTCTTGCCCCTTGCTGGATGGAATTGGCATATTCCATCAAGGCCTCGCTTTGATCCGGGTCCTTCTGTACAATTATGGCTGCCAAAATGTTGAACGCCTCCGTCCAATTCTCAATGGTCTTTTCGGGCCTCCGCTGAAACCTTACCTTATCCTCCTCCTTCTTACCCATCCTCCTCGTGTCAGCCCCCGCATTGTCGTGCATAAGCAAGGTCAGGATGTCTATGTACTCCCTCCTCCATATGCCCTCCTTTGCCGCCTGCGGCACTTGCCTTGCCAATGAACAACCACCTTTAGATTTAAAGCCCGGTTTCCCCGTGCCTGTTGGCTGACCCACACCTGCGGGACTTGGAGCTGTCCCGCCCACCGCCCCACCTGCACACAAACCTGCATCTGCTGTTCCTTCTGTGGCCGGTGCCCTACCTGCAGCATGTGTACCTGAGGTGACGCCAGGCAGAGGCACTGCCGGGGGGGTACACACAGGTGCACTAGGAGGTCCGCTCTGAGGGACAATGGGGGCCACACTTAGATGATTCACTGCTGACACACTCTGTGCGTTAAGTGCGTTGACAATCTGCGGGGCTCCATTCGGAGGGAACCCGTGACCCATGCTCGGCTGGACCGCAGGCGCACTGATCTGCTGCGCGACGGCCGATACACTTTGTGAGTTGATAGCATTAATAATCTGTGGAGCGCCCGAGAAAGTGTTGGGCCCCGCCTGTGGGACATTGTTGACAGCGCCCGGCCGACTGGCCGGTAAGGCACTTTGCCCCGCCTGAGAGTTGGCACCCAAACAGGCAGGCATTGACATCGGTAATCTGCCCATTGATGACGGCCCCGCTGACGGTGGCGGTCCTGCCTGAGCCCATACCTGGCTCACTGGATCAGAAGCTGCTGCCCCCAGCAAAGGAGCCAACTTCTCATGTGCTGCAGTCATGGAGTCTAAACGCTTCTGAAACATAGCCATCAAACCCATCATGTCCTCCATTGTCTTACCCAATTGGGACAAGTCATTCATCTCTGCCACAGGCACCGCTGTGGGTACTGCTGCCGTGTTTGCTGCGTTGACCAAAACCTCAACCGGCAGCTTTGGTGCCGCTGCCTCGATCCTACGTGGCGGTGAGGCTGGGAAGTCCTTCCGTGTGCCTTTTCTTTTGCGGGTGGACCGACGCGTCCCCTCTCCTGATGTACCCGGTGCATCATCGCATGCACCCTGTCTGCCCGCCTCTTCCAAGCGGCGTGCTTCGATAAAGCCCTGCGCCCAGGCCGGCCCCTTCGACTGTGCGACCGCCAGGAACTCCGCCCATAATCCATCCTGTGGCAACGCATCACCCCGGGAGCTCATTGCGAATGTTCCTGCCTCTCGGCAACCCTACGATTGAAAAGTACATATCAAGCACTGCATCAGCCAGATTCTTTACATGCAATCCCTAGGTCGAGTTACTCCCCACGTCCCTACATGTCCCCACAGTGGCGGGACAATATCCTAACGCCCTGGTGAACGTAATAAATATGACTCTAGCGTGACGATCTACCCCGGTGCCGTGTATCGACGTGAGTGTTACCTGATGCTTTTTTGCGAATGTCCGCTGTCACCCCCTCCGGGATCCTCACGCGCCGGGCCAGACCTGTAAAACAGCACGTGTTACTCCACCTATAGTCCTCCGCGACCGCCTACCCGCCAATGGCCATGCTCAAGGCCGTCATTCTGTTATTTATAGCTCGGTATTTTACCCTGGCATACCTGAGGGGTTCATAAATTTAATATCTCAGGGGCAAAGGCCTCTAGTTGAGGCTTCCACATTGTACATATATCTTAGGCTTTGTGCACATATCTTAAGCAGCCCTATGGTGCATCTTGTTGCCGTTTCTATACTTGCATATAACTGAGCTGTGCATATTCTGCAACTGTCAAAGCTGTATCTGTATTCCTTCGCGACCGTCTGCCCGCCACGAACCCGCGTTCCCGCTGGCACGAATTACCACGCATTTACCGACTATATTACCTGGGGTTCTTCAATATGGCCACCCGGTCACTGCCCGCAATCCTGGCGTCTCTGAAAAAACTGTAAAATACTTTGCGTTAACCGACTGCACCTGGATCCTTCCTGCCCTGTTGGGATAAAGGATCTTAAACGGACGCCCCACCCGGCATTGCATGGGCAACCCCATCTTACCTGAATGTCTTGCGCAGTCGCTGCTGCCGACCACTGCCCGCGCGCTCGCCGGAGCTAAACTCGACACTTGGTCCCCCTGACAAAGCGAACAAGATGGAGGAGAATGCCAGACAGGTGATTAGAACATAACGTATGGGCCCTTGAAAAGCGTTCTTGATATGCTAAATTGAACAGCGAATCTATAAAATTCATACACATGCAGGGAAGAAGGCAAAACGCAAATGAATATACATGAATTTAACAAGCTTGGTAATTCCTCAATTCGTGCAGCGTCTGTCAACTCTTCATACGCTTAGCATTAGCACTTGATTAGTGGAACAAACGTTTATAGCTGACGCATATCCTTAGTGTTCCCTGGTACTAGTACTACCTGAGAATGTCATTTTAGACACAATGTGAATATATTTGTGCCATTTTAATTTGAACATACGTGGGCTCTCCTAAAAGAATGCGGACTTGAGGAAAAGTCTATATCAAGGTCAAGCCAATCTGGAATGTGAATATATTTGTGCCATTTTTAATTTGGACACACATGGGCACTCCTACATGCATGGGGACTTGAAGAAAGTCTGTATCAAGGTCTAACCACTCTGGAATTATCCATTATAGGAAGCTAGCAGTCAACTGGAAACATGCTTTACCAGTGACATATAAAATTGTATAATCTTTCGATAGAAGATACTCTAATGCCTGCCTGCAATTGACACCAGTGGGCTGCGAGCTCTTTTATTCGTTTTGTGCCCGTCCTTGGGTCACATCCTACTTCTGGCTGAAATTAAACATGTACTGAACTTTGTCTAGCACCGGCACTCTGGGATGCATTCTCCTCCAAATGATCCAACTAAACTGCTCTCTCCCAGGGACTTAGAACTAACCGAGTCGCGTGCACTTCCACAAACTGCAAAGGTGCGTTTACCGGAAGAATTGTATTTGTGAGTTAACTTGTACATACATGCAATGCCAGTGAAAATAAGTGTAGCCCAATAACACGTGGTTTAGAACGAGTATAGAAATACGAACAGTCACACACGGTTCGATCCCCGACTCCGGCGGCAGGTCAGCCCAGCACCATGTGACTCCGGGCAACCGCCCGCCCAATCTCCCCGACAGCCAACATCCTGTTATTCTGGCAAATCACCCAATCTCCCGCGACCAACAAAATAAATGTGTCCTTGTCCAAATAAAGCACATTGAGACCTTCGCGCTTTATAAATCTCAAAGAACATGGTGCTATCCTCACCACCCTTAATGTATTTCGGTAATAGATTATCAAATTTATCAATGGCAGCCACAGGAGAACGCCCACACTGCTGGGCTGCAAATTACGAGTTACCGTGGCTTGTTCATGAGCTCAGAATGGTGTCTGAGTACACCGGGCAGCCTACAACGCGGACGCTTAAGTGTTAATCAATCACACACAAACGCGTGGGGACTCACTAAGAGGCAAGACATCGTGGGCCTGGGATCCTTTCACCTGTCTTGGTGCGTATGTACAATAAATACGGCCCTGAATTGAGGAGCCCAAGAAGAGGCGCTGAGATATCGAGACAACTTGAATGGGCCGGAATAAATATCATAGCGCAACTCGTGCAGACATCTCGAGTAAACCGAGGTACGGGGGTCTTTAACATTGAATGCGACATTGGGAAGATGCTGCAGCTTTGTTCCCGCTAGTATATAAAATTTAGTTCAATGAGTCAAGTGACCTATTTAATACTTAAAGGTGGGTAAACAACACACAACGTCGAATTTTAATTACAGCCATTACCACATATCACTTTTATTCTCTGCCAAAAGGGCTCCCTGAGCATCTGTGCCGATATCTAGGGGCTGCGAAATGCTTGTAAACCCTTCCAGACATCGCTATCCGGGCCTGCACTGAATAGCAGGTTGCCTGCGCCGCTCACAAAATTACGCCATGGAGCAATGGTGAAGGGAACGAACTGCATCCTCCATTTTAAAACATCGTATTTCACATTGCTCTGCAGACGCGCATCATTTGCGTATTCAGTTCTGGCCTAAAACACGCGCTTTACGACAGGCATTTTTTTCTATTCAACTCACTTTAGCAACACTCAACGCGCGCGAAGGAAGCTGCCGCGTGCATCCCTTCAAGGCTAAATTGCACGCAGGGACTGAATAAATACCCACGTTACCAACCCGAATTTCTTCGAACGTTCTCGACATTGTAATGTGTGGCCTTGCTGAACGCCCGGATGCTGACAACAAAATGTGCGTCCTAGGTTAATCTTTACACCTTGGTTATTGTTTTCCGCTGTCTGCGCGACACGATTACAGATACGGTAGAAGCCCACATACCTATACTAGAACAGGCGCCATTTGTTTTCAGAAAACATGGCGAGCGTGAAGTGGATACGAGCAACGCGCTTTTCAAACCCGGCCCGCGCAAGCGATGTCGAACGCCCCCGCCCGACTAGAAATTGCCCATGCGTCGCTTAACCTGTCTTGCTGCATTCGGGGATTGCCGCGCGCAACACCCCGCAAACCTGACGGGGTTCTAACGTTGGGATTCCAGCATATTTACATCACACATCAAAACCTCATTAATCAATTTTAAATCAAAGGAAAAGGCCCCAAATATCTTGGCCATTAGACCGGCGGAGCCTCCCGCTCACTCACCCACCGGGCCCCCGGTACTAAGGCTAGGAACGCACCCCAACAGGCCCACACGCAGCTGCGCCGCCGGCAGCAAAACAAAAACGCTCTCCAACTCTCCCCATCCGCCCGGACTCAACCCGCCGCCATATTCCCGCGCTCCCCCCAGGACAAACCCTAACACGGCCGTCCAGGTACTACGCAACCCCCCCCCCCGTGGACTAGCCACTGGGCCCTATCAACCTGGTCATGCCCAGGGACGGGGCCGGGGGGAGGCCTGTAGTAACGCATACCTCGAGGAAAGACTCCCACGACGAACGGCACAGCGCAGAGCAGTCAGGACGACACGCGGCGGAAAGAGGAAGGACATAACCAAGCTGGCCTAGATAAAGGCCCCAGGACACCTCCCCCCTCACATGCTCGCCCTGCATTGGCCACCTCCTAAAGGGGGCGGCACCCTGACCGGCGCGCTGATGACGTTCTGCTCGCGAGGCATGTGTCACTAGGACGCTGTCTCGCGTTATCTCCCCTTCGCGTCGCGCGGCCAGCGGCAGAGAAGCGCCCCAGTGAGCGTGGCTACTTCTCTGGCCTTGTGGTGTTTGTAGTTCCTTGTAATAATTCTCAAGTGAGTCCGTCCTGAAATTGCCGTGAAATAAAAACAGCTTATTGCCCCAGTGGGATGATGTTCAGTCTTGCTTACAACATGCTGCATCTTACTCCCTCGTGATGGATTACCTCTCTTTACGATGTCACCACATGGCTTCATCTCGAGAACGCTGCGCTTGCAGCGGGGCTTCTCCCGCGGCCGGAGCTGACCGCTTCAATCCACAACAAACAGGTTACCCCATATGGAAGAGCCTCAACAGGTAAGTTGTATTCCAGACATTTTATTCACGATGGCTGCACACATGGAAAAGCAAGATCGTCATCTCTAATGCATTGCCAGGCGCGTTTCGAGTCCTCTTTGACCCTTAATCATTGGCGTTCACACGTGACAACAGGACCGGCATCTGCAACTGAATTTATTTTCAGAGAAACGCCCCAGTGGGCGTTGCCACTTCTCTGGCCTTGTGGTGTTTGTAGTTCCTTGTAATAATTCTCAAGTGAGTCCGTCCTGAAATTGCCGTGAAATAAAAACAGCTTATTGCCCCAGATTACTTTGCAACATCGCATGTATTTTATAATCTATGCAATGATTATGTTGTAAGAATGTGTGCAGCCTTCGTGAATAAAATGTCTGGAATACAACTTACCTGTTGAAGCTCTTCCATATGGGGTAACCTGTTTGTTGTGGATTGAAGCGGATTTAAAAGTCAAGTCACTATATAATTTGTGTAACATACACCTTTTGGTAGGATTTATTGCTTATAGAGCATAATTTAGTATACATGTTTGGTTTATTATGAATGAGCACAATTTCTGCATATAGGATGATTTAATCACATATTTAATGGACAAGATCTTTATGTAGCAGCTTGTCGCTATGATTTAGTCGTATTGTTGTGAACGGTTCTCACTTGCAATAGAGTGGATAAATGCATAATAGATGATTTAACGGGAATCTTTGCATTCATGCAGGAATTTTCATTCAAATATATATATTTTTTGTACGAGAAATGGTTATATATATATTAAATTATGTATATATTTGGATTATTTTTTAACTGACATAAATATAGGCATTGATTTTATAATGTTTGATATATATATATATATTTGTAATCTAACCCGATGTATATATTGCACTTTGTCACTTTATATGATTGTGCTCTTATTACAGCATTTATGCTGGGAATATTAAGTGTTTGACTGTTCAACAATGAAACAATGTATATATTGCAAAGCATTCATGCTTATATTATTGCAACTTAGTGAAAGCTGCAAAATGATTACATACTGAAAAGAAGTTACATCAGCGAGACTCTTTCTATGTCCATGTCAAAGGTCATCTGATTTTCACAGGGTGTTTTTTTCACAAAGAAGGTTGGATTAATAAAATAATTTCCTAACTCGAGTCGTGGGGTCCGCTTCTTCTTTTCGCCGTTGTGGAGGTTTGGAAGAAAAGTGTGCTGATATATATATATAAAAGTGTGCTGATATATATATATATATATATATATATATATATATATATATATATATATATATATATATATATATATATAGATATATAGATATATATATATATCAGCACACTTTTCTTCCAAACCTCCACAACGGCGAAAAGAAGAAGCGGACCCCACGACTCGAGTTAGGAAATTATTTTATTAATCCAACCTTCTTTGTGAAAAAAACACCCTGTGAAAATCAGATGACCTTTGACATGGACATAGAAAGAGTCTCGCTGATGTAACTTCTTTTCAGTATGTAATCATTTTGCAGCTTTCACTATGTTGCAATAATATAAGCATGAATGCTTTGCAATATATACATTGTTTCATTGTTGAACAGTCAAACACTTAATATTCCCAGCATAAATGCTGTAATAAGAGCACAATCATATAAAGTGTTTGAAGGTATGCTTATATATATATATATATATATATATATATATATATATATATATATATATATATATATATAAGCATACCTTCAAACAGTGCTACAAATCTCCTCTAAACAAAACTATAAACTAGTTAAAGTGCCACAAGGTTAGAGGATACAATGCAAACAAACTCAGAAGGGATGTATGACGTTACAACGCATACTTTTACTCCGCATACCATTACAACGCGGTATTTACAACGCATACCGTTACAACGCATAGCGCTTTGGGGTGCTGGATAGTGGTAAGTATAATTTACTATTCTAACTCCAGTCCCCGTGGACCCTAGGGAAGGTGTTGGATAGTAAATTAAACTTACCTCTTATCCTAGAGCGCCCCCCAGCGCAATGCGTTGTAATGGTATGCGTTGTAATGCCTGCGTTGTAGTGGTAGTGCGGAGTAAAAATTGCGTTGTAACAGGTGCATACCACTCAGAAGAGAGTTGTCCACCCTTCATGGTTGAAAGAAGAACGTTTTTTTTGCATCTGTATGTACTAAAATTGCAGAAAGGCCACTATGCGTAACTTGAAAAAGTTCTTCCCTTCACATTAGTTTCACACCCTAACCCGCCCCCTGCGGTTGAGAAACCAAATGGAGCTGTTTACGTCTACAATATTACACCTCTTTGCAGCTAGCAGGGCCTCCTCCAGAGCGGCTACCACATGGGGAAATAATCTAGTCGACGAGTCAAAGTCGGCCATTGTAAAATAGCAAATACATAACCTGCAAGTATGTTTTGCTGAGGGGGGGGGTCAGTTGTAGTGCGCGCACCCTTCCTCACAGCTGCAGGCATAGAAAGAGAAATTAGACCACCTTACACCAACTTTTCCCACTCTCTATTTCCACAACACAGTGGCAGTGAAGCGGCGCCTTCTCCTCGTGCTTCTACTGAACAGTGACAGAAAATGCACGCTTCTCAGTCCCTCCCCGCTTCTATTGTACCATGGCACTGAAACGCTTCCACCGCAAAGTCAAAGTGCCTATGTTCTCTGTCTCTCTCCCCTGCTTCCACCATACAGTGGAAGAGAAGTTCCTACTTTCTCTTTCCTCTTCTAGTAACACTGCAGTAACCGAGGCACGGTAGACTACGGCAACAGGTCCTTACTACAAGCCAGGTCGCCTGCAGGATACTGTCCCCATGTCACCAAAGGAGCACGTGTTGTGTCTTAAGACAAGGGTAGTCCATTCCACCACAAATCCATTTACATAGCACCTGAACCCAAAGATTTCAGGGTGCACCCCCGGCAACCCGTGTACTCTACACTGCAAAAAATACAGAGGTTTTCACAACCGCCCTCTGCCTTTATTTTCTTATCTGCAAATATGGGAGAATTTAGAAACTTCCTCAATTCAGAAAGCGGGGACTATATATAACAAGCTCTCGCCATTGCGCAAAGGCAGCCTCTTGTTTATATTTGCATCGCACTTTCACTTTAAGTGAAAGTGCGATACAAAAATAAACACGCGGCCTCCCTTGCCAAAGGCGACTGAAACAAGTGTTGCCATTAAGCGAATAATAAAAAAAGTGCTTACCCACTAATTAAAGGAGACTGTATAACGCTGCAAGTAAAAGATCCAGTCCGGATGGGCCGTCATAAAAGGAGACAGGGCGGTAACAAAGAAGCCTCATTTTTAATCAGAAGCCAGCATTTACCATAAACAATGACGCCAGCCAATGAACAATAGGGGCGGGGCTTCAACCCCACTTCTAAAACATACCCTATTACAATATGCCTCGCAGAGCGAGCAGCACATGTGCGCTGCAACGCTAGGTCTGCGAGACCTAAAAAATAATTCTGTAAGTGAGGTCTGGAAGGCTAAATGAGACTCTTGAGGTACTTAAGGATCTTTGTTGATGGAAAAGAAAAGGAAGATTTTCTGTGATTGGCCCAAGGAAGTGGAATCCCTTACAAACAGAGATAAAAAAATAAATCTATGTTACTAAGCTTCAGGAAAGCTTTGAAAGTGTTTCTTTTTGTAGGATTGTTAACAATCTGTTTATGTGATTCATTCAGTGAATCCACATGCCATGTTTTTGATAACAAGTCATGGCGCCTAGAGTCAATTGAGTTTGTAGTGCATGTCATATATGTGTACATTTTTAAAAAAAAAATACATTATATTAAAGGACCAACATGGCTAACTGTTTCCGATACAAAATACACCATCATAATGGACTATGGCAGGATGGTGGAAAAACCCACATCAGCAAAACCAGGGTCACTTATCGCTCAGGCATTGGTGTCTGTAAAAGCCAAGTGCATCATGGCAGTTGGCCCTGCGCATCACAGGGATAATGTTACATATGTCACATACATCATGTTATGCCCACAGCAGCCATCTGAGATTGAGGAAGTGCGAATATTGGTCAATGTAGTCCAATTGCCAATGGCTATTAGTCAATGTAAGCATGAGTGTCCTTTTCCTGCTCTAACATGTCACTCATTTCTGGTCAGTTCTCTTTGAGATGGGTCGAAGTCAATACTCCTGTGTCACACTTGTCAGCAACACTACTCAAACTCTCTGCAACCGGGCCGGAGCTACGTAGGTCATTTGATGGTTGGGCCAGCCTTTGCTTGGATCCCTCCGAATGACCCAAGCACAGAGAGAATTTCTTGTTTAATCTTGCTGCATTCATCTTTGAATGCATGTAACCTACTCAAAAAAGGACAAGCCCTGCTTTCCACTACCGCTTCTGCACTTGTTAGCTTTCCCTCCAAACTGCAGATTACTTTTAGTGCTCCACTAAAGTCTGGCTAAAATTTAAACCGTAAATAAAAATATAGGCACAGGTTGAAATAACACCCACTGACACAATTAATTGGTTATCCTTTTTTATAATGGTCAGCTTTTATTTGAAATTGCATTTTTTTGCTGGAGTTTCCTCTTCCAATATGCCATTCCAATTTTGTAAATGTTCCTAGAAGGATTTTAACCCTTAAAATACATTTTCTTCTGTCTTTTACACGAGTTAATATTTCACTGTTTCCAGCGTGAGAATAGATTTGAAAAAAAGTTTGCAAATATTGACAATCTTTTCAGTTCAAAACATTCCAGGGCACCCCTCGCTCATAAATCAATGTTCCTGTCATAGAATGTACTCACAAGCAACATTGTTCAACAGTAGAGTGTTATCACATCGGATAAATAGATTTGCCAATGCCAGGTCACGTTTTGTGAGTACCTTACACAAATTAATCAAGCCATTTGCACGTGTAAGTTAACTTCCTTGCACAAGGATCTTTGAGAATGGGGCCCAGGCAATGCTCAGAGCCAGGCTGGGATGAAGCAGTGCATGATAACTCAACATTTACAGAATGGGTAAGCAGTGTCAGAGGTGCCAAGACTTATATGGTTAAGTCATCTTTCCCTTTCTTCACTCTCCTGAAGAAGTGTGATCCACTGATGGCCAGAGGAGGAAGCTGCAAAAAACACAGTTGATGGACAGAATGCAGAACAATGTCTTACATTCACCCCAGTACAAAGATCTGGGCCTAAATCCATCGTTTTTTTGCACTCCACACCACCCTAGGTCAGACAATGGCTATATGCAAATCAGCCTTGACCCTGTGCCTCATGGGAACAGTCCAGCCCGAACTACCAAGCCATGTCTTTCCTAGACCGGAATCAAGCATCCAAGGACCGGTTTCTGGCTATCAGCCTTCTTCAGCCTGGATATCTTGACTCCAGTGATGTGGAGAGCCTGGGACTCACGTCTGAGCATTCCCAGCCAACTCGGGGAGGAAGCTAACAGGATTTCCCATCAGAGTTGCAGTAGGTTTTATAGGCAAAAGGCTCAGTGGCAACTCTAGTAGACAATCACAGCTGAGAACCCAAGAATTGAAAAGGCATCTTCTGAGCTTTCATCTCACCATTCACATATGTATGGCAAAAAGGAGTCTGCAGTGTGAAAAGATTGGTCAACTGTGCAGGACATGGGTGGTGCTGTTCTTTTATGACTCTTCACATTCCTGACACATGAATAGCTGTCACTGTTCACATCCTTTCATAAGCAATGTTCAGTCAGGATAGCCGTAAATGCTGTACAGTATAGTCCTTTGATTAGCATATTTAGCTGGGGCAGAGCCCATCACAAGTCAGGTGCCAGCTACATTTGACTGACACCGCCCCAGCCTGCAAGCTTTCCAAACGGCTTCGGCCTGTTGAGAATTATATCCTGAGAAGATATTGTACCTGCTCCAAAAAGCTTTATTTTGTTTCCAGAAGCAGTTTCCAAACAGAGGTCCGGATGTAAGAACTTTTCATCTTGCGAGGCTCTCATTGCGATTTTATGCGTCTTGAAATTAGATATTTGCAAAACGAAATATACTAATGTGTCTCAGACACAGCGATTCCCAAATGGGTCATAAGGGACCTGCCTCATCAATACTCATGAGGCAGGTCGCAAATTGCGACCCATTAGGAATGGACAATAACACAGGGAGTGTGGCCTGCTGGGGACAGCGAGCCACCATGTCTGTGTTTGCTTTTTAAATAAAGCAACTTTTTTTTCTCAAATGCAGCCCTTTTTCCTTAACAGAAAATGGGATGTGTTTAAAAGAAAAAAATGAAAAGTTTTCTTATAATTTTTAAATAACAGGCAGTGGTCTGTGGGACCACTGCCTGCTCTTAAAAAAATGTTGGCGCCCACATTCACAAATTGCGAATTGATTACCACCAACTTGAAAGTGGTAGTAACTGCAAATGTTTTGCGACTGCATTCCTGGTCGCAAAACATTCATACATACCAGTGCTATTCGGTATTAGGAAGGGACGCCCTAAACACACCGCTTCCTCATCCCCAATCGCAAAAGCAAATTGCCATTTGGTAACAAGTTACCTAGGTGCATTTCTCCTTGTGCACATGGTAAAATGCATAGTACATCTGGCCCAGGTTTTGTAAAGCTAATGTGTCTGCTGCAGAAATCTGCACATCTGAAACAACCTGCTATAGCCTTTTAATTCCTTGAAGTACTGCTATGCAGGCATACCTCTCTATGATATCCAGATAACTCTTTGAGGGTCACCACGTTGACAGTTCATCTCCTCGTTGGAGTCTCCTCAAGGACATTGGACCCTGAAGGTAATGTCACTGACTAACTTTTTGTGATTTTTAAATACTGTAACAAAAAATCTATGAAGTATGAAAGCAAATTATAGCGCTTTTTTAATTGCGTTTGTTTTACTCCATTGACTCCCTTTTGTTCTTAGAAAAAACATATTTATTTTATGTAAATAGATTGCCGGGCTCCTTTGTTATTGATGTAAGGAATTACTAATAAATGGTGAATAATTTATGTTCACATATATACTATATGTGGCCTAACATATTTGTAAATAATGTCTTAACAATTGATGATAATGACATTAAGTTAAATTAAATCCATCTGTCATTAATTGGTATCAAACCTACATTTGGTGGCCATAATGCGCTAAAGTCCTAGGGCCTCATTTATGAGGTTTTGCCGTAGGAAAGCACAGCAGGCCTTCCTGCTGCGGTTCCCTGTGGCAAAAGAAAGGGGCAGGAATGCGACGTATCTATAAGATATGGCACATTCCTGTCCTTTTCCCCTGCGCCGACGCACAGTGGGCTGCCTGCTCCAACGCAGGCACCTTTGCACAATGGTGCCAGGGTGCCTGTGTTGCTGGGATGATTATTTTTGTACAGGAAGGGAAACCTTTCTGTACAAAAATAATCACAAGAGGCTTTTCCTCTTTCTATGTGTGCTGCATTCTGCAGCACACATAGAAAAAGGAAAAACGAGGAGAAATAAAGATATTTCTCCCTGTTGCGCCTCCCTTACGCCTCCCCAGGGGAGGCGTAAGCTTTTGGCACTGCCTCAGATTTACGATTTCTCGTAAATCTGGGGCAGTGTCAAAAGGCCATGGATGTTGCTGGGAAGGCCCCCAGCAACACCCATTGCACACCCCTTCAACGCAGAACACTGAGTTAAAGGTACTGATATTTATCAGGCAGCATTAAGCCAAAAAAAGTGGCTTAGTGCTGCCTGATAAATATCACGCAGGCTTCTGCGCCACTGAACGTCACAAAAAGTGACGTTCCGATGGCGCAGGGAGCCTCATAAATGAAGCCCCTTGTACCCTGATCCTGTGAGACTCCCACCATCACGGAAGTCCCCTTGTGGTAGCGACTCTTCCAGGTTCCAGGGAACTGAGAAAAAACACAGTGGACAAACAAAGCTAGCAGCCGCATCTCATGACAAAACGCATTGGAGAGAAGGTTTACTCTACCAGGCAGGGACCTGGGGGCATATTAGCAAGAACCTCGTTAAAATTATCGCCTTTTTAGCGGCAGGAAACTGCCGTTAAAATGGCGATAATGGGATTGCTAATATGTGTTATAGAATTCCAATAGAAGCCCAGGTTAGATGTCCTGCACATCTAACCTGGGCTTCCATTGGAATTCTAGGACGGAAAGGGGACTACAAGCACTTCTAACTGCTTTCTCTGCATTTATGTCAGACAGGGATTTGACAAAAAACAACACCAAATCCTATGTCATGCAAGTGGGGCACCCTCCAAAAAAGAATTTCCCTTTTAAAGTTGGAGATGCAAAGATTCTCCTTACTAACACGTTTTCATATTTAGGGGTCCTCTTTGACAACAAGCTTAATTGGGGTCCCCTTTTATTGAAAAAAAAGGGGACGTTGTGAGGGTGAATGCAGCAATTTTTAACTTTGCTTCCAAATTGGGAAGAAGCCCACTGGAGCTTTGCTCCAAGTTTACCAGGCTAAATCTCGGGCCACAGCATCCTATGGCAGCCAAATATGGGGACATAATGCAGGAGATTCCTTACAAATTGCAGAGAATTACTTTTTGTAGCGTTTATTGTGTGTCCCACGGGGTACATCAAATTTAGCTGTACATGAGGAGCTGGGGGTCCAGTTTGTTAGTGATGTACATTCCTTGCGACCCCTGACTTGTTGGCTAAAATTGTGGCTGAATCCAGACATCCCCTTGACTCATCTGATCCTAAAAGATTGCATGACAATAGATAATTTGGCCGCAGTACCGTGGCTGAATTACATTAAGAAAAGTCTTGCAAGTTTAGGGCGGGGGGAGTTATTCGTCAACCCTGATTGTATTAAAAAGGGAGATGTGGAGGTAATTAAAACTGCCTTTCTATTAGAAAGGAAACTGGTCAGGGAAGTTAAGGAGGTACAGAAACCTAGTGTGCAGACATATATTATGCTAAAAACAACTCCTGGAGCAGAGCCATATCTCATGAGTTCACTGTCTACGCACGATAAATTTTTATTAACTAGGTTTCGCATGAACCTTTTTCACTATTTGCTTGTCAGACCCAAATGTTTTATTTATAATAACAGAGTAGCTCCCTGCGGCTGCGACAGAAAGTCTCCGCAGGATATGCTGCATTTTATGTTTTTATGTCGACTGTATGAATTTCCTCGTAAACACTATCTGGCTCTCCTTTTAAAAAGACTTAACTTTGGGCAGTTTCGACCCGCATTGATGTACCTACAATTATTGAGGCAGGATTGTCTATTTTTTATTGTGGAATTTTTAAAATTAACTGTTAAGTCCAGGAAGTTCATGGATCTGTAATGAATTTTTCTTAATTTTTTTATTATTTATATATTGTATGCTGCTATGGATATCGCTTTAACAATGCTCTGTCACTTTTCATGTATCATGATGTGTAACTTTTATGGTTTGCAATTTAAACCGAATAAAGTTTTCTTTGACTTTGACTTTACTCAATGCACAGCTTGTCTGGAAGGGGGAGGGGGAGAAGAAAATAAAGTGGGGAGCAGACTTGGGAAATAGAAATTAGAAGAGAATATTTACAGAGAAGAAGTGCAAAAGAGCGACATGATAAAGAGGAAGAAAGAAGAAAGAGAGAGAAAGAGAGAAATAAAGAAGGGAGAGTGAATGAAACAGATGAGGGACAACAAGAGAGAACTTAATGGAAAAGAGACAGACTGCAATGAAAACAGAAAAGAGCAATAGGCAAAGGGTGTGAGAGGCAGAGAGGGTAGAGATTATGAGATGTAGGTGAAATGAAAGAAAAAGGGAGAGCATAAAGGAGCAAAATAAGAGCTAGAACATGTTGAGAAAAGGCGATAAGAGATTTTAAATCGAATTTAGAGCTTATCATGATTTGGTCAATGCGCCTGGCCTAAGGTGCTTTCAGATACCCAGTTTTGAGATCATTGCCAAAAAATATTCTTGACCCAGTAAATCACCCTGTTGAGTGGTCTTTAAAGTCCTATTAAGGTCTTGTTCCACATTGATTAATACGATATCTAAATTTAACAGTAAGAATAGGCATTAATATCAAGTCCTAAGTATCACATACAAAATATAGTCCTATTGGAGGAAATAATATAAAATGTAGACCCATTGGGATAATACTTTAAAAAAATATTAAAGACACCATATTTGTGTTAGACGATGTTCCGGTGTAAAGCATGCCTTATCTAGATTTGCTGGCATTGTTACAGAAATGTGCAGCATACATGTTGAAAAGTGAGCTCAGTTATGGAGTTGCTTTAGGTTCTACGTTTAAACTCGGCAGCCTCTGAACTGCTTTAAACCATGAAGTTTTAATTCTAGCTGCACCTCCAGGAATGCTATACGACCCCCCTGAAAGTAAATATTTTCAATTTCTAGTGCACATGCCAGCTCCCATGCATTGTATGCTTCACCGCCCACAAAAGTGCATGCTTGTCTAAGCAATGTTAGCCAACTAGAGGGGAACTGCAGGAGGAATCGCCTGCATGTATTAGAGGAGAATGCTTATCATTCAGGACAATTGAGCTCTCTCTAAAAGCCAAACAGGAAACATCATGCAAGCAGCAGCAAAGAATGAAGTAACCACAGAACAGGATCCGAAGGCACAACCGTGAATCCACCCTTACTGGCAGAGCTTTAGAAGCAAGTACTGCTGTCTTTCCAGGCATATCTCCAGTGACTCAAAAAGGAATTGACACCACAGACCTCAAACAAACTCATTTCAGGCTCCCCAAGTCACCTACCTGCATCATGATTACCAGTCCTTCTGTAGGCTGTCTGAGGAAGGTCTCCTTTTGTACTGGAATTCAATGAAGCAACAAATAGCAGTAGGAATCAACAGTTGCACTACCCTGATATATACACGACAGTCAAAGCAAAACCTTATTTGCCAAAGTTGCCCACCTCTTAGGTCCACTGCTATAGAACCTTAATTAAACAGACAAAATAGAGAGCTGAGAGGCAACAATATACAGTACAGTACAGACAGCGTTAATTCGACACCCGAAAATCAGGCCCGCCCTCCGTGTGACATCACATTGAAGTACCGTTGACATTCAAAATACTGTTTTGCCCTGAGGAAGCCCTTTCTGGCCGAAACTCGTTGGCTGTCATCTCTGTCAAGATTGTGTTTGAAGACTGCAATAAAAAATTCTTTGAAGAATAATCTGAAGGACCGCTACTCTTTTTTGTGAACATATATGAATACCCCTTGGAAAACCGCTTGATTTATGTACTATACTGTATATTGTAGCCTCTCAGCTCTCTATTTTCTCCTTTTGTACAGGACCTTCAGAAAAGTCTCACTATATTGTGAGGCACAGATGCCAATTTCTGGGCCGGTTTTTCAATTCCATGCAGTTTTTACTGGTGCTTTTGATCAAATTTAACTGCATTATCAAGCAGTTGACGCACCTTAACAGTGAAAGGGATTGTGGGACCTCCAAACCCCACTGCTGTAAAATTGCATTGAAATTCTAATTAGTTCCCACCTAATGTCTCCAAAGGTCCTTGTGTGAAACACACTAAGCTAGCTAAATTAGAAGCAGTGAAGGTGAGGCTCTGTCCTCAAAGCTGGGTGGAGCTGGGAACCATCACCCTCCAGAGAGAACAGATGAGGTTTCCAGGTTTTGCCTGAGATAAGGTTTATCCCATCAGGCCCTCCAGATGTAATAATTTCCTGACAGAGAATGTCTGGGATAGGCCATCTTTCAGCAGTACATTTCTGACTGTAGAGGATGGAGACCCATCACCTCAGGTGATGTGACAGCGAGGGCTCCCAGCAAAGGGCAGCTTCTTTCTTATTTATCAGATGGATGGGATATATGGGATTTAAAATATGGGTATGAAATAGACGTACTCTTTTTAAAAGCATGTCCAAATAATCCATTAAATAAAATAACACAAATCACGGGGGAAAAACAAAAAACATTGTGTGCTTTAAAGATTGATGTACTTTTCCCAACAAATATCAAGCAGAGCATTAAACATGCCTTGTGCTATAATGGTGGTGGGTCATTTCATGGGGCCATTCGCCCGAAAATCAGATACTCCTTTCTGCGAGTCTACTCTGCAATGGTGTATCCTACCTGGCAATAGTGAGTTTTTGTGGTTTCTTTGTTCTCGCTACTGTGCAGCTCATCATGGGTCCTACTACATTCTTTACACCATTTGCTTTTGCCACTTTTCGGCTCTTTCTAGACTTCCTGTTTTTCCCTCTACTTCCTGTTCCTGTCCCGTGCTTCCTCGCTTACAGATACCTTCTTGGTTGAACCGTGCAGTTGTTTGAAAGTTCCTATCAAGGACGCCGCTTTAGTTTACAAACAGTAAACAACCTTAGATTCCAGAGTTATATAGTTGTGGCTTGTCACCTTCATTGAGTAACCAGGGGTCCTTGCTTACTTCAGACCTTGGGGGGACTATAGCAAGGGCTCTAATATTTTGGGGGCCAAGGGAAGGGCGGGAAGGGGAGGCAGTGGAAGCTTCTTTATTTTAGTACAGACTCAGGTGTTGCTGCCCTTCTACAGCAACCTCCACAGCCATACAAATACAATTTCATGGTTTGTACTTAAAAAGGAAAAACACAGTGATAAATGTGTCCTTCAGTCCTGAGGAGAGAATGCTGATGGAAAAGTTACACTTTTGGGTTCATGCTGTTGTAGTTAACTAGCTGCACTGAGACTCAATGGTGTATGAAGCTCACACTGATGAAGTCCTATCGCACTAGAAAGATTGCTCTAGAAAAAATAAGCACTTAAAGCAATGAAGAGGCACTGTAGAATGAAGCTCCTACTGCTGTGGTCCTAATAATCATTGATACCAGACAATGCTAGATCCTATATCAGTAAGAAGGCACTGTTGGGTGGAGATGATACTGCTGGAGTTCTCTACCACGGATACTGGTTTTCTGACCCCTCAACTCTGACCTTCCTCTGAGCCTTTTGCCTGTGTCACACTGCTTCTGGCGGATGATGCTGTGATTTTGCTTCTCATTCTCCCATCGTGCCTGAAGAATCTAGACTATGTAGGCCACAAGCCCCTCTCCCGATCCAGATGCTCTGGGTAGTGGTGGCACTGTGATCCCGCTGGTCCTCATGCTGATGTTGTTGTTGAGGATTGGCTCACTTCTGTGGAGGCCACCACAGTGCCTCCAGACTAGAGCATGCTGGTACTTGGCTGGCAACAAGGCACCGAGACCCTGGGTATTGTCCTTGCTCTGATGGAGCTGCTGCACCTGCTCTTCTGGTATCAGCAACCAGCATCATATCAGGGTCTCAAAGTTGCTGGCTCAACCTGCCCTGACCTCAGTGGTGTGACACAGACTGCAGGTGTGGTCATGCCTTATGTGCTCTGTGCTGCTTAGCTGTGCAGCCCTATAGTGGCTAGTCACTACAAGGACGTTCAGCTTGGTGTTGCTGTTCCAGTAGTGGTGCCAGGAATCCAAAGAGCAGGGGACTAACACATGCCTTCTTAGCTAGGCTGTCAGGTGGCAGATCTTCAGGACACCCTGCAACATTTGTAGCAGTGCAGAACCAAAACACAAAGAACAACAGCGGGCCCTCGATGCCGCACCTCACACCAGTTCCAATAACTATTTCAAGCAGTCGTGCAGACAACCCCTACGCCAGCTGTTGAATGACGTAACGGTGCTCCAGATCAGAAGATAATTGAACAATGATAGGGGTGCACAACTTACAATGCTTTTCGCTCCCACATTGAGAGCTTCCTCAGGGCTGAAACCAAAGATAAACATACAAATATATAAATATCAAATATAAAAACAACATATATAGCATATAGACATGAATACAAATAAACAGATGAATGGCACAAGAACACCAGAAGAACAACAGCAAAAATCATCACAGTACATTTCGATGTTGTCATAAACCGAATGATGTATTTGTTAAGGAAACAAGGAAGGCACATAGTACATCCATCTTTAAACCGTCAAACATGACAGTGAAGTGAAAAGAAGTGCAAGAAGACAATAGTGTACTTAAAACTCTGACACAATATATTGCCTGACCTTTTAAAATATATTATTTACATCTCTCAAGAATCAGAACACCTACCAGAATTTTAAAGAAAAGGGGAAAAAGAGGTAAAATCTCTAGCAGGAGAACGGATCAAGGGAAAGTATAAACGCAAACAGAAAAAAAGTTAGAAATCAGATAAAGGCCAGGGAAAAAGAGTAAGGAGTTAAGGAAGTAAGGTTTGCTAGAATAGCGAATTGCTCATATTCCACACGAAGCGCAGGAAATGGTGAATTGCTCTTATTCCACCCCAAGTACGGGAACGGAGCAATAAGATCAGTTGATCAAAGGCAATGAGAATCATGACTGACTGCTTACCACAAAAATATGTCTTCAATCAGTCAGTTTCACAGACAACAAATGCGTATATTGATGTCACTAATATCATCCTAGGCAACGTAGTTGGTAATAGTAAAGCCTGTCGTTATCCAAAAGGAACCTATGAGATGTGACATGCAAAAAAAAGAGAGAGAGATAACAGCAATCTTAGTAGACGGTAAAAGAAGGAGCACAAACAACGTATTCACAGAAGAGCATTCAAGGCATGGACAGACCTTGGAGTTATAGCAGGTCAAGTTAGGTTCCTGCAGTTTGGGACAACATTGAAGAGGCTGTAGTCCTTGTCACACTGATCCTACGCTTCTAAAAAGGATAGAAATAACAGATCAAAGAGCATAAAACCGCCCAGATAACCGGTTCACACATGGGGCAAAGATGTAATATGTGTGTCATATATACTTAGATAAGAAAAGGGGCCATTGTAATATGCAGGGCACAGCTCCCTGTTCTACCCACCTGGAGGTTCAGTTATGGACATCCATAAGCAGAGATCTGCGCCTAAGTGATGCTCAAGAATTGCACAAATTTTTTCAGAGACCTCAAAAAAATCTGTGGCAAATAAAAGAGGGGAAAAAAGGGAATAACAAGAAAAAAATATAAGAAACCCAGAGTGACACCGGTAGCAAGAACATATGGCCGGGATGCCTGTCACCCCCTCCCAACACAATCCCCAAGGATGGGAAGACGGACGCAGTTCTGAACTTTTGGAAGGCGGGAGGGAGTTACCCTCCCGGCCGTATTTATTAAAATATGAAACAAAATTAAAACATTAAATAAAAGTTTCATATCATGTACAATTTTCATTTATTACATTTCGATGAAGACATGTCCATTGGCTAACCTTAACAAATCTCTAATACAAAGGTTTTCCTAGCCGAGTCTAACATCCTGCAAATGTTATGTTATGTTATGTTAGAACTGTATTTCTTGAGCGCACGGCTACCCAGAACGGGTGTCCCGGCGCTTTGGCAGAGAGTCCTGAACACAACCAAGAAAAAACCCAGCGGCAGAAACACTGTAGGCCCACTGGCTAGGTGGAGAATAGGAGCGTCTTGAGCTCCTTTCTAAAGGCCAGAAGATTATTAGCCTTGCGGAGTGATAGAGGGAGCTCATTCCACAACCTGGCCGCCATGAACTGGAAAGACCGGCCTCCCATCCGCACGCGTTTGATCACTGGTATCTCCACTTTAGCCAGGTCAGCAGATCTTAAACTCCTCCGGGGAACGTAGCGAACAATACGCTTCCTGAGGTAAGCTGGGCCAATGCAGTGGAGGGCTTTAAACGCCAACGTAAGGACTTTGAAACTAATTCTGCTGGGAATAGACAGCCAATGCAACTTTCCACGCAGTAGAGAGGCACTGGCTCTCCGTGGAAGGCCAAAGATGGCTCTGGCCGCCGAGTTTTGGACCACTTGCAATCTGGATACCAGATATTTAGGCAGACCAGCGAAGAGTGCGTTAGCGTAATCTAAACGCGAACCCACGAGTGCTTGCACAATGTTCTTGCGATATTGAAGGGAAAGCAGTGGGAGAAATTTCCTCACCATCTTCAGGATACCAAAACATTTTCCCGCCAGGCCCGTGATGTGGGGACGAAAAGAAAGACTGTCGTCGAATACCACACCCAGATTTTTTACTTGGGCAACTGGTTTCTCAGGGGGGAACATGTCGGAAGGCCACCACGATTTCCAGCCAGGGTCTTCAGCACAACCGAAAAAGAGCAACTCGGACTTATCCGAGTTACATTTCAGGTTCTGGTGCTGAAACCATGCAAAAACAGCACTCAGGCAGTCTCTGATTCTGTCGCCATTAAAAACCTCTCCCTTCCTGCAGGTGAACAGGAGCTGGGTGTCGTCAGCGTATGAAATGACCCGGGCTCCAAATGCCTCCGCGACCTTCGCCAAAGGGGCCACATAAATGTTAAAAATGGTGGGGCTCAGGATGGATCCTTGAGGCACCCCCACCTCTAGCGAAGGCATTTCCGCGGAGAACGGAGGAGCCCAGATCACCTGCCGACGGTCGGTTAAGAAGGATTGAAACCAGTCCAACACCGTCCCCCGCAGACCGACCTCCCGGAGTCTTCGGAGGAGGCCGGCGTGTGGGACGGTGTCGAATGCCGCCGACAGGTCCAGCAAGACCAACATGGCCTTTCCCCCAAGATCAAGCGTCTCCCTGATGGCGTCGGTCACCTCCACAAGAGCTGTCTCCGTACTATAATTAGCACGGAAACCAGATTGGGAGTCATGCAGCAGTTTGTTATTCTCTATAAAGGTGGTAAGAGTGTGCTGAACATGTTTCTCCGCCACCTTCGCCAGAGCAGGGAGGAGGGAGATTGGTCTATAGTTGGCCCACTGTAAAGGGTCGAGCAGAGGCTTCTTAATGAGCGGGAGAATAAGAGCATGCTTCCATTCTTTAGGGACCACTCCAGAACTCAGAGACATGTTGAGCAAGGGGTTCAGCAAGTTGTTAATAGCTGGTGCCACCGAGCTCAGGCATTTGGCCGGACACGCATCCAAGGGGGATCCAGATTTCAACCGGGAAAGCAGCTCCAGAGAGGACTCGCAGGATAGCGGGGGGAACGTCGAAAGAGTGGGCACCTGCTCGGCTGCAGCGGATGGAAGGACCTTCAGATCACTTTCCACAGCTGCGTCCACTTCCAGGGACTCCACCCGATCGAAAGAGTCCTGAATCCTACGGATCTTGTCCACAAAGAAGTCAGCAAGCTGCTTGATCCACTCCTCAGTATGGGAGTGAACCCTAGCGGCCGCCACCGGTTCTGTGAATTCCTTCACAATTCGGAATAGTTCCCGGCTCGTGTTATCAGCCTGGTCTATTCTATGCTCGAAGTAGATCTTTTTAGCTTCGGCAATCTGTCTGTGGTAAGATTTTATCGCACCCCTGTACTTCAGTTTCTCCTCAGGCGCGTAACTGCGCCGCCAGAGCCTTTCAGACCTTTTGCAGTCCTGGCGTGTTTTCCGCAGAGTAGCGGTAAACCAAGGAGCGGAATCCTGGCAGGGGGCTGTCCTGACCGGTTTCCGAGGGGCAAGCTCCTCGAATCTTGTCCGAAGCCAGTCCTGGACTAGCGGCAGGTCGACTTCTAAGTTCCCAGTCGTAATGCAAGGATGTGCATGGAGTGCATCAGCGAGCATATCAGCTGACACCAGGTGAAAGGCTCTCGCTTGACGAGACCCGTCCTTATAAGCTCTTTGACACGTCTGGAGCTCAGCTAACAACACGAAGTTAATTAAATAATGGTCGGACCATAGAACCGGCAAAGGGGAGGACACCTTAATTGGCACAGTGGAAAAGATTAAATCCAATGTATGCCCTTTCACGTGCGTTGGACTATCGATGAAAGAGGTCAGTCCGAGCATCTCGGTAATGTCCCGTAGTTTAGATGCATCGGCGTCAGTTGACAGGTCCATGTGCAGATTTAAGTCGCCCAACAGTACACAGTGTGCCGATCGCACACAGGGTACTGACAGTGCCACCTGTAAATCCTCGAAGAACGAGCCTAAAGGCCCTGGAGGTCTATAGATCAGAATTCCTGTGCAGGTATGTGAAGCCGACAACTGGAGACTAAAGCCCAGAGCTTCACAACCAGCGATATTATCTACAGGATAAGAGGTGCAAACAAGGGACTTGTCAACAACTAAGGCCACCCCACCACCTCTGCCTCCAATTCTATCCCTCCTTAAGATGGTAAAGTTGGGGGGAAGGGCACTAGCGATGTCCGGTTCCGAGCCAGCCCCCAACCAAGTCTCTGTCAAAAAAAGACAGGAGAGTTTCGAAAGCGTAAGGAGGTCCCAAATTTCCATGGCGTGACGCGCCAAGGATCTGGTATTTAACAAGGCACACTGACATTCCAAGGGGAGGGAGAGGGGAGCGCGAGATGGAGATGATAAGGGACGCCAAGAACAACCAGGGCACCCTTTAGCCAGATGTCGACCTCCAGGGAAAAGACAGATACAGCCACTTTTGGGGGGACGGAGCGCACATAAAGCGGCCGCACTATAATGCATACTTTCTAGATTAAAATTGTACATCCTAGCATTACGGGCCAACGGCAAGGTCGCAACCGGTGTCAGATCCCTACTACCAAAACTCCCGCCCTCACGGTGTGAGTGGCCGGCCGCGCAGAGGACTGTACCCTCTGTGCCAACTCCAATTTCCCTTGTCTTGTTGGGGGCCCCCCATTTCAACTCGACGCCATCTTAAAGGTCGTCCGAGGACCCGTGTAAGGTGTCTGTAAGAAGGCAGCGTGGACTCCCCCCCCACCCCACACTGTCTATCACATCCGCCGTCGCGGATATCCGGGCCCCGGGAAATTCGTAGGAGGGGCATCTAGCCGCCTCCTCCCCTGGAAGGGGCCTATGGCCGTCTTCCCCTAGGCGACCCATACTTAGTGGGTGCCGCCTCCCCGTGGGAGGGGCCAATGGCCGCCTCCCCCCGGGCGCTCCCATCCATAGTGGGTGGCGCCCCCCTCTAGGGACCTTGAAATTACTGCTCACCGATCATGACCTTACCGCCCGACCAAAAAATAAATACGACATTTGATTACCTATTAGGGAAAAAAAAACATCATATTGTCTACTTGCAATAGTTGTCCATACTACAAGAGAAAACAGTACCTTCAGACAGACATCATCTCATTAGACTAGACTATACCGCAACACAGAGGGAAGAAGATGTTAATCAGAGAAAAAAGACTTTATTGCAGAACTAACATTGCCATAAGGGGCTGGTGGGTGGGTCAAAATTGCTCCTTGTTCCGTCGAGGGCTCACGTGCAACGAGTGGGTGCAGCTTCCAAGCACAGGAACAAGAGGATGCTTCTTCGGATTCCCGCTCTCTTTATTCCTCTTCGGGAGGGCGTGAACCCTCCGCCGGTACGCCTACTGGGCGTGGTCATCGGTGTAGGTGTCTAGGACAACCCCTCTTGGGCGGAAAAAGGCGCGTCCCGGCTACGCCGCTTTGGGCATACCAGCCGTGACACGCCCCCCGCCCAAAACGGTTTTCCGGGAGGATCCGGGCCCCCAACCATACGTTCGGGGGGACCGAGTGGTCTCCCCTTTCCAAGTATTCAAAGGTATCAAAAGATTAAAAAAGCAGAAGAATTCCCAGTCAGACAAGTATAAAGCTGTACCTTGTAGTCACACCAGATACCCTGTGGTAGTGACACTGTCCCTCCACAGGGAACTACCCCATAACGCCTGTATTGAATAAAAAGGGAAAATTTCATACCTAATGTGTATATAAGGAATTGTATCCAAAACGAAGGCTTGTAGCGACACGCACAGATTGATATTGTCATGTCGCTGATACACGGGAGAGAGTAACTGGGGAGAAAGAGAAGAGTGGTCCTACTTGAACGGTCATATACACAGCAAGCAAATATTTCGACCCCGCCTTAATTGATTCATAGGGACACCTAGTGTTACGGTAAACCCGAAATGAGGATCGCAGTTGAAAAATCCCAGGTCAACGAGTGTAACTGCACGACATAATAAGTTTAAAATGTACCTGTAGTAGTTTTTCCCTCATATTCTTCTTTCATCTTTTTGTGTTACATGCAATTGCGAATGTGCAGGGTATCTTTGGATCGTCATGGTAATGGATACAATACTGAGGGAGAAGAGCCTGGGTGCATGCGCTATCAAATACATGTCCCCATGGCAATTAATATAACAACGCATGCCCAGATGCACCTTTTCGCTCTGTTTCTTAATCTTGCGCATTTGGTCTCCGACTGTTCGGCAATTATGTATTGCAATCTACTCACCGATTCGACTTTCACATTTTGAATTTGGTGAAGTTTATACTTAAAAAAATGTCAGCACTGGTCTCTTGCTGTTAATTTTCTTATCCACTTACTCTTTGTGAACACTACTTCTGCCGTTCTTTCCCTGTATTGTCCGTGCATACCATGTTAACAATTACTCCTTGTGTTGTGAACGTATCTAGGACCCTAATTAAATATCCCCGATTTATGCCCTTATGTGGTAATAACAAATCATACCCTTATAAAGGCATAAGAATCATATCCATATTTAGTAATAGCCAATGTAGTCCAAATACGGCAAGGCTACTTCCTTAGACTCCTAGAAAGTACAACGAGTTCTTTAAACAAACCAAACCTCCAGCAACCTGGGAATTCCCCATACTTTTGTTTTGATTTGTCCTAGAACTCCTGTGAGTCTGAAAGAACTGCCAGATCCTAGTGACGGTTCTTATTGACGTCTTATGTCCATCCTTACGTCAAACACGGCACCTTTCAGGTATAAATATAACAGAATTTGCCTTAAGCAACACACGGTGGTTTGGAGCAGAGCCGCTATCTACTTACCCAAAGCCCAGCTGATGTGAGTGCCGAAGGAAGCTGTCCCTCCCATTTGATGCACTGAGAAAGACGCTGTCTTTTCTCCTGCCGAGAAAATCCAGCTCCAGTGTTTCCAGTCACCCTTGCGGGTTACTAGGAGATCGAGTCCTGAGAACGAGATACAAGACCTCCTTCATTCTAAAACCAAGGTACGGAGCTGATTAGATCCTTAGAGAATTCTTGATTCAGATTCTTGGCAAAACCAACTTAACTTAAACTGCAACTCCCTTACTCCTTCCCACGTAATAGGCTTAGGTTAGGTACACTGGGGTAGGCATATTTAGAATCACCAGTTGAGTACGTTTAGTCAACTTTTATCATTGTATGTATTGTATGTATTTTATCCATTTTAACTATCATATGGCTCAGAAACCATATCAATGCTTTTACAGTATTATTTCATAATACTCCTTTTACTGTACGCACTTTACTTCATGATAAGTATTGCAATTGTGGCAATTCACCTTTCTTGCATGAGAAAGAAGACTGCTCAATAAATAACACCTTTTATTGAAAACGCCCGTCTCTCTATTTCTCTGCACTCTGGTGAAACTAAGTATGCACGATTGACTGAGTGAAATAGTTATCTATTGTTTTCATACGACTCTGGAGATATACTCCTTATTTTGGAGGGAGCAAAGTTGTCATGTTTATGCGGTTGTCAGAAGCTAATCCCTTCTTGTCTAATCAGGGAAGTTAACTCCTCCCTGTTCATTCGAGAAAGTTTCTAGTGACCTCTGAGCTAGCTGGCATACCTAATTAGGTCTAACATATTCAGTAGAGACCTAGTCAACCTCAGTCCTACGTCTAAACTGCTGTTTATGCTATTCCAATGCGCAGAGCCTATTGGGAATATAGGAACTACACTACATGGCGCCCAACGTTTGGTAAGGCGATAATCTAACGCAAGATACTAGAGTAGCTCAGTCGTGCTTTTTCATACAGACCCCTTTTTCCCGTAAAAACTCCAATAGACGTCTGGAGTGGGTGAAAGGTTAATATCCGCCGAAACTTAGTAGGAAGAGATTCCTATGTATTAGTTTTCGGTTTAGTGAACGTTGAAGGATACAGTGTTCCAAAATATTGTGCACCTAATCTTTGTTTCCTCATTAAACAATGTCAAATCACGGCGACAACAATGAAACAGGTGGAGCCGCAGTAGATGCGAACCTACCGGGTGCAGACCTTACAGGGTTTAATGGAGATAACGACCCGGATGCAATAATTGTCCCGGTCGATATAAGAAAAACCATAACTATAAAACTTATAGAAAATCGAGTAACATCAAGAGGTGGTACAGTTGTATTTGTGGTAGAGGCACATGAATTTCGTCAGACAGAAGTATTCTATTCCTGGATAAATTTTCCAGCAGCACATGCTGTAACACATGAGTTTCACTACTACAAAATAGCGGCAGCTCCAGAGGAATACTCTCCTTTCGAGGAAGTTGAAATTCCAATAACATACCAAGAGCACCTGTTATGTTATTGGTTTTTATTGAGCGCACAGCTGCTCCAGCAAAGGAGCGTCCTGGCGCCACTAACAAGGTAGAACATAACACAGCAGATGGTCAAGACAGCCAAAGGGAGAGACTAAAACAAGAATGTTTTAATGACTTTACGGAAAAGCATGAGATCTTCCAGCAGACGAATTTCCACCGGGAGGGAGTTCCAGATGGTTGCTGCTTTAACACCAAAAGAGCGTCCACCGGCGTGACAAAGCCTGAATCGAGGGACCACGGCAAGGGCCTGGCCCAAGGAACGCAGAGCACGTGTTGGAACATAGAAAGACAGGAGATTAGACAAAATCTGGGGGCCTATACCCTTCAAAATTTTAAAAGTCAAACAAAGAACCTTAAAATGGATTCTCTTCCTCACTGGTAACCAATGCAAGGAGCGAAGAACATTGGACACAGGACAGTATCTGGGCAGTCCGACTATCGCTCTGGCAGCGGCATTTTGTACCCGCTGTAGGCGGGTGATTTCTGCCTGATTGGCACCCACCAGGAGGGAGCTGACGTAATCCAGGCGAGACATGACTGTGGCCTGAATCACCAGCTGCCTAGTTGGGGCATCAAAAAAATTTAAGAACGGGTCTTAACCCCCGAAGAACGCCAAAACAGCAGGCTGCTGTTTTCTTAGTATGGCCAACAAAGGTGAGACCAGTATCAAGCCAGACTCCCAGTTTTCTTAGCTCCGAGACCGGAGTCGGAGTCGGTCCCAGTTCAGATGGCCACCATCTGTCACCCCAGAGCTCCACTCTCTTGCCGACAATCATAATCTCTGTCTTGGTGGCATTAAGCTGGAGACAGTTCGCCGTCAACCAGCTGGCCACCGCCTTCAGTCCATTCTGAAACCTTGGGGCGCCTTGTTCCGCATCCCCGCTGAGAGTAACCGCCAGCTGAGCGTCATCGGCATATGAGACCAAAGTTAGGCCCCACTGCCTAGCGACCTCAGCCAGCGGTCTCACGTACAGATTGAATAACGTGGGGCTGAGCGAGGATCCCTGCGGAACCCCCATGACCAGAGGCTGGAATTTGGACTTGAAGGGAGGGATAGCCACACAGAAAGAACGATTGTCGAGGAAGGAGCGGAACCATTGCAAGGCCTGTCCCCCTATGCCGATCTCCTCTAGCCGATGCAACAGAATGCTGTGGGAAACAGTGTCAAAGGCGGCGCTGAGGTCTAATAATACCAGCGTCGCCGTCTGACCAGCATCCAACACTGCACGTAGATGCTCTACCATGGCAAGAAGGGCTGTTTCCGTGCTGTGCCCAGCACGAAAGCCGTTCTGTGTAGGGTCCAAGGCATTGGTCCGGGCAAGATGTTCTGGTAAGGCCAGGTTGACGTGAGCCTCCACAATTTTTGCCGGCCAGGGTAACAATGAAATGGGGCGGTAGCTTTCGAGCTTCGAGGGGTCCAGCGAAGGCTTATTGATGATTGGAGAGACCACGGCCTGTTTCCATTTAGTTGGAACCACTCCTGAGTCCAGTGAAAGATTGACTAAGGAACACACTGCCGAGCGCCCCAGAAAAGACTGTTCTCTAAAAAGAGCGGGTCTAACTGGATCCGACGGAGAGCCAGATTTGATCTGCGAGGCAAGTTTATTAAACTCCTCCAAAAGTAATGGGGGAAAAGAGTGCAGGGTAGCCTCGCCTAGAGCCCCATCTAGGACTCCCAAGACAGTCCCTGTACTCGGGAAGGCCCCGTAAATAGCCTGGACCTTCTCCAAGAAAAAAGAGGCCGAGGACTCACAGTGGGAAGTGGACCCCACAGCCACAGAGGAGGTCCTTTTCGCCAAGAGATCTTTAACTGCCTTGAATATTGTTTTGGACGGGTTAGAGCTGTTGCGGAACTCCGAGGCATAGAATGCCGCACGAGCTCTACAAATAGCCCGATGGTAAGTCTTGACGGAAGCAGCATATGCGGCTTTTAAGTCAGCCCCATAAGACTTCCGCCACGCTCTTTCCGCCCTTCTACAACTACCTTTCAAGGCACGTAGCGCACTGTCATACCAGGGACTCGACTCTCTAGCTCTTACTTTACTTGAGACAATGGGAATCAGAGAGTCCAATGCCTTAGAAATCCAAGTGCAGAACTGGTCATAGCCCGCTTCCACACTATTCAGTGGGCCTAGCGGCTCTTCCGCTAGGAGGCGGTGCAGGTCGTCTATCCTAAGTTTATTCCAATGCCGCCTAGCGACCCTTCTAACCGATGGAGTGGGAGGGGTCTCAGGCAAAGGGTAACATATAGTCACCAAAAAATGATCTGTCCATTCTAGAGGAGAGATGGATGCCACCTTAGCCTCGTCCAGGTTGGTAAAAAAGGGATCCAAAATGTGTCCCCCTATATGGGTGGGCTGATATACCTGTTGGGAGAGCTGAAGAGCCTCTAAGTCAGCGAGAATACTGCTCACCGTTGGGTTGGTCTGAATATCAAAATGCAGGTTCAGATCACCCAAGATGGAAAAGTTTGCACATCCCATGGCTAGTGTACAAACAGCATCGGGAAAGATGTTTCTGAACACTACATCGCTACCAGGAGGACGGTAGACAACCATCCCAGAGAGCGTAAACTGAGGGCTGACTAAGATCTTAAAACAGGCGCTTTCACAGCCAGCGATGTTAAGGCCTCTCCACTTACAGGAAAAACAGGACCTGACTATGAGCGCTATGCCACCACCTCTCGTCGGTCGATTCAGAGTATACATAGAGTACTCAGGAGGACAGGCTAAGTTGATGATGGCCGCGTCCGCATCCTGAAGCCAAGTTTTTGTAATAGCGAAAACGTCGGGGGACTCGTCCTCAATTAGGTCAAAAATGGCTTGATGATGTTTAGCCACTGATCTGGCATTTAAATTAAGCACCCGCAAGATGGGCGCGGAGCCATGAGCCTGACGGGCGGCTGGAGGGCCCTGCTGCAGGATAGACCCCGGGGGATCAAGCGTCCACCTATTGCAGGGACAATGATAAGGACCACAGAGAGGATAGACAGATGGTAACGCACATCTATGAATGGCCTGACCAATAGACCATAAACTCTCTCTAGAGTAAGTGAGCATAGCGGATCACATAGACAAGTCTTGCCTGATACGGTCCTCCTACCCACAGCGACCCGCACGGCCTTAGCGACTCAGGCTAAGCGAAGGCGCCACCACTGAGCGTTACCGCTGCGCTAGGCGGGGAGCTTTAAATAGGTGTCCCTCAGTAGCTCCTGCGCACTAGAGCGCTCGCCAGTAGTAGCCCCTGAACACACCACCACCACACCACTCCAAGATGGCGGCCAAAACCAAAACGAACCCTACCCAAGAACCGGACCCGCTCAAGCGGCGGTGAAAGACCTATTATAGTGCAGGTAAGGGGCGAATTAAAAGCAAGGGATAAGAACCCAAAATATAAAGCAAATAGCAAACAGGATTTTTAAAATAGCATTCAGCAATAAGAGCGCGAAGCGCTTAGCAGCGTAGCGCTACCTTGTCGGGGCGAGCTCCGGGGCGACTCGCCTTAAATAGGTGTCCCTCAGTAGCTCCTGCGCACTAGAGCGCTCGCCAGTAGTAGCCCCTGAACACACCACCACCACACCACTCCAAGATGGCGGCAAAAACCAAAACGAACCCCACCCAAGAACCGGACCCGCTCAAGCGGCGGTGAAAGACCTATTATAGTGCAGGTAAGGGGTGAATCAAAAGCAAGGGATAAGACCCCAAAATATAAAGCAAATAGCAAACAGGATTTTTAAAATAGCATTCAGCAATAAGAGCGCGAAGCGCTTAGCAGCGTAGCGCTACCTTGTCACTGGTTTAATGGCGCCCTGTCACTGGTTTAATGGCGTCCTAAAACATCAAAATCACATTACCAGGCTCTGTCCACTAGGTAGACCAGGAGCCACATGGCCGGTTCTAGCCAGCTACACACCACACCCGACATTGAAAATATGTCAAGCGAAGAACTCTTAGTTAAAATACAAGAATTAACAAAAGCATATAGAGATTTAGTTTAATTAACAGTTGACGGTACTACCTACCGACTAAAACCACTAACTGAAAATCCTGAAAAAACCTTCATTAAAAATAATCTCAATTCTCAAAAGAAGAAGTGGGAGGGTAATAAACAAACCTCTCCCAGAGAAAAACAGTTTCAGTCCAGAGCAAGGTCTCCCCAATGAATAAATAGATCTCCAGAAGGGGGGGGGGGGCAAGTCTCCACAACGGAAGCCCTCTGAAAAAAAATACAACCTTAGAAATAGGGACAATTTGAAAAAACCTGACAGATATCAAGATATTGATACACGTCCCTCTCGATCTTTTCAGACTTCCTCAAAGAAATCGGAAAGAAGAGGACGGTCAGAACATAAAGAAGAGCACGTCAAGTCCAAAGACAAGGAACCTGCTCATCAAAGAAAAAAAGTACAATTTCCCAGAAAGAAGGTAGCCAGTATTAAAATAAAACATGCCGAGAATCCTGAGGACACAACTGAAAAACGGAGAGTGGGCCCAGACAATGCTAGACAGCGCAGCAGAAGTGACCATAGCTCGCAAGATCCTGATGAATCTTCTGGAGACAGTGGACACGAATGAATACATTCAAGTGGAAACTGCAGACATCCGAGTGAGCGTGCCCCATAAACTATATGAAATAACATTACGTATAGAGGGAGATAAAACTAGGAAAATAAAATGCCTCTTTTGGGAGAATCTATCTAAAGGCTATGATATCCTTCTAGCAGAAAGGGACTGGCACCAGAGTTTGTCAGGGAGTTCCCACATGGTGAAGAAATGATTATGCCTGCCTTCTCAAATCACATTCCAATTCATAAAAAATACACATTTGCTAGAAAATGGGCAGTAACCCAAGCCCCTGCATTATATAAAAATCATGTAGGGTGGGATGGGGATTCTCCTCACCATAAAATCCAGGTAAAAAATCAACCTACTGCACAGAGGCAGTATCCTGTTAAGCAAGAAGCTAAAAAACAAGTAAGAGAAATTTTAGATCAACTTGAATATCAGGGGGTGATTGAAAAATGCACCTCACAAATGAACAATCCTTTGTTTCCTGTCTCCAAGCCAGACGGTTCATATTGTCTAGTTTTGGACTACAGACATTTTTAAACTCCTGCTGTAAAACATTTGCAGTACAAAACTCACACAGTGCAGCACTAATGAATAACATTGTGCGCAAGATATATAAAACGACATTAGATATTTCAAATGGTTTCTTCTGTCAAAACATAGCACCTGAAAGCAGATATTTGATCGCTTTCTCCAGCATGGGGACTAAATAACAATTTTGTCGTCTCCCACAGGGATTCAAGAACAGCCCAGGATTATTTTCAGCCAGGGTAACAGAGTTACTACAAATATATGATGATGAGGCATTATCCTATGTCGATGACATCTATCTTACAGACGATGACCTGGAGACTCACTTGAAAAGAGTGAACACCATAATACTTGGATTCGCATCTGAAGGGTACAAATTTAACTTTAAAACATCACGAATTGCCCACCAGACAGTCCTATTTTTAGGATATGAATTATCAAGTGAAGGCAAAAGCCTAGCAGACAACTTCTTAGAGAAGTGTGCAGTACTCCAAGCTCCAAAAGCGCTGAAAAACTTACAATCAATTCTAGGTTTCCTGAACTTCGGAAGAACTTACATTCTAAATTATGCAGAGAGGGTTAAACCACTCTACGAATTAATAAAACCTGATTTCAAACCAACTAATTGGACTCAGAAACACACAGAAATTTTAAGATCATTACAAACAGACATGTTAACTAAAACAAATCTGCAAATATGCGCAAACGAGCGTAACTTTATAATACGAGTCATCCCAGGAAGATGCAGATTCATATACCTGACCTCTAATGAGGGAGAAACTGTACCAATAGCTTACAAATCACACTTGTACACACAAGCTGAAATGAAATTCAGTTCTACTGAAAAAATTCTAAATGCCGTTCAAACTGCTGTAGCAAAAGAAAGAGCCCTAGCCCAAGACAAAAGAAGGCAGCGAAAGCAGCTGTACAAACGGCTTCCGTAGCTGCCATTACTCGGTCAAAAAACAAAAATAGACAGCGAAATAATGCAAGCTGTCAGTGCTTCAGTAAAAGACAGTGGTAAGACACTCCCGAAAGGCTTTCCAGTAAAGTATACATACATAATTGATGAGAACAACGTTCTGTTCTTGAATGTGAAATATGCCAAAAAATGAAAGTATCAACAGTGAAACGACTAGCACAGACGCCCGGTCTAATCCCAGACAAACCATTAGCATGTGTTTACCTGGGCCACTGTGGTCCCTTACGAAGGGATGGCAACTATAAATATATCATGGTCGCAGTGGATTCCTGCACTAGATTCATTTGGATGTGGCCCCAGCGCTCGGCTGACGCCAGAACTGTTATAAAAGATTTGCGAGTCTTTATCGGCACATACTCAATTGGCATGCTACATTCTGACCAGGGTCCTGCATTTAGCTCTCGGGCTTACAAGGAGGCCATGGCCAGCAAGGGCAGTGCATTGCGGTATTGTAGTCCATTCCATCCAGAGGGAAATGCTGTAGTGGAGAGAAAAAACCGTGACATAAAGCAATCTATAACAGCGAGGGTATTAGGTTCGGGTGACGGGTGGGTCAAACATCTAATAAGTGTCCAATGTAGTCTTAATAACATGCCAAGAAATTCTCTAGGGGGTATCAGTCCGTACAAACTTTTATTTGGTACAAGAAGGATCATCCAGGATTTGGATTGTCAAACTTCAGTGGTGAAACAAAAAACCTTTGATATCAAAGAGCGTTTGGCTATTTTACAGGACTTAAATGAAACAAGAAAAAGTCTGAGTAACGAAAAGCTAAAGCCAACGACCACTGAAGAAAAACCACCTGTCCCAGCAAGACCTGTCTGAATTCCAAAGATTTGTCTTAGACTGGTCAGAGAAAAGATTGTGGTGAAGAAGGAATTTGGGCCTTCTTACAGAAAAGCAGTACCTGTCTTAGCTGTCAGCGGAACAAGATCAGCAGTACTACCACCACTTGCTGGAAAAAAGGAGAACCGAGTTGTATCAATCGACCTGGTGAAACCACAACCATGTGCCCAATAATAAGTAGTAGGCCCAGTGGACTCCCAAGAAATAGCAGAAGACCAAATCTTGCTACAATCCAAGAGGTTCAAACTGAGAGACTAATCACATTTGACAAACCTTCAGTGAATAATAAAGGACTATGCAACAAAGCCATGGAACATGTGCCTCTTGAAACCCAAATCGCAACAGTTTGTCAAGAAACACCTGTTTACAACCATGTAGCCTCGGACTATACAAATGTAACAAAAGAAAATCCAAAGATGAATAGAAATCCAGAAGCAATTCCACCAATTGACAGAATTGCATCTTGCTACTTTATCAACTTTGATGACTTTTCTGATGATCCAAGTGAACATGGAGACCAGCCAGCAACAAAAAAATTCAAAGAAAAAATCACAGAACTCTTTCATCAACTCAGAGAAACATATCTAACTTCACCATAGATAAAATTGTGGATTGTGTTAGGGGTACTTTTCCTCCTTCTATGGCTCATCTTGGTTTAAAGTTTGGGTAGATTTATCGATGGAAAATATAGTACGATGGACACAGCAAGTCAGAACATCAACTTGGTCCTGAAACCACACAGATCCTCTCACATCGAAAAAAGAGAACTATCATCAGTAAACATCACAGTCATCCCTATACCTGGTGGTATAGCATGGGACAAAACTGACTATGAAATCTTTGGCCCGGTTGAGCTCTTGAAATATCCACACTAATTTAAGAATTTCTTAACCCCTTCAGTGCTGATGACAAAGCCAGCTCGTCATGGGTGTTACCTGCCCTGTGCTTATGACGAGCTGGCTTTGTCATAAACAAATGTAATCTCAAAGAGTTCAGCACCCAGCGGGAAAACCCATAGCAGCCAAGGTGTTAAGTGACTTTGTATAACCTAGTACTTTCTTTGATGATTGGGACTTTGAAAATATTAATAATATGATGTCAGATCTAGAAATGTCAGCAAAATTTACAGAACATGAATATTTACTAGGCCTGGGCGAAGCACTACGCTACGCTCGCGGAGTTTGCGAAGTTTGCGCAACTTCGCACTACGCGAGCTGCACGTAGCACAGTGCGAACACGCGTTGTGCAGCGTAGCGTAGTGCAGAGCTCATTTTTTGCTTGTTCGCGGTCCTGAACGTCATGTTCGCGATCGCGAGCAAGCAAAATTACATCCCGGCGAGATTCTCAACGCGGGGAGGTAAGGTTTCTCATTGTGAGTGGTTGCGCATGCTCGCGACCGCTCTCTATGAAAAAATGTCTACATTTGGTTTTGAATTTTGGAAAAACAACATTGAGACAAAAAACATCTGGGGTACAAAAGAATGGCAGGTACAAGGTCTAGAATCATTGTTTAGAGCCTGTATGATCCCAGAACAAATATTGTTCCTGAATGAAACCGTTCAACAAACAACATGCCTTTGTTTAGCCAAGATAAAAGATTTAAACAACCAGTCTATACCAAAGCCTATGCCTGATAGAAACACCACTACAGATGAGGGGTTAGACGTGTTCTATATTTTGAAACAAAACAGAACAATTCCTGATTGGAACAAATGGTTGATGTGGCCCACAGACACTAATAACTTGCAAGATAGATTCCTGAACAAAATACAGGGGTTCAAACAGAACAGGCCAGACCCAAGATATTCCCAGAGACAACATCCAGGGATAGTTACAACATACAGTGTAGGAAAACTATGCCTCGATTGGCTACATAGATCCACACTTCCCGAAATTAAGCAACACTTAACTTTACTTAAAGAAGTTGCTGACTTGCGAGATTTCATAATGGGACCTCGCAAACAGCGTCGAAAGCGTTTCATATACGCAGCTTACAATGAAGCTTGGAAAGTAACACAAATTGAAACTGCAGAAAAAATACGAGAAATTGATCGTATTAATTTGGAAACATCCCTTTCTGTGGTAGACAATGGGTTAACAACTCTGTCCTCCAGAATTTATTCACTGGACAGCATTGTATCATCTGCTATTGATATAATAGAACAGGATATGCTAATGTTACAACATGGTCAATCTTAATTGCGTTCTATGGTACAGCTAGGCTGGACGTTACAAAACCTCCGTTCAGGCCACGTGCCATGGCATCTAATCAACATAACGTCATTATTTTCGATCTTTAACCTTACTGATAGACAAATCTCATTGGCACAAAAAGGAGCAGACTATACGGTGCTGAGCATTGAAAAACTTGAGAGATTACCATTGACAATGTCAGAAAGACCTGTCATTGAATGGATAATACATGGCACTATTACAATCCCGATAACAACTTTTCAGTTTCAATACTGCCAAAAATATATAACAGCAGGCCTGTATGAAAGGTTGGGTAAAGGATACATCAAATCAACCTGGAATTTATCTTTTACACATAAATGTTATAGTAAAGGGAAAAAAGAGGTATTTCTTAGTGGTAACAAGTGTAAAAAATCACTAAGCGGTACACTTCTGTGTCAAGGTATTAACTTGCATGGAGCCTGCGAAGGCTCATCAAACAACCTTTCATGTCATCTGCACGGCACCCCCGCTACACAGATAGAGCCTTTTTTCAGACAACTTTCCAACGGTAGCTATGTTATATTGAGTGACCAGGAAAACACTTTTTCTTGAGCGTCACTTCCAGGGTCATTTGTTGTATGCAAGTATTGTATCCAAACAGCAATCCAGACATGGAGGCAGCATTATGGCCTTCTGTGAATATCTCTTCTATTTGAATTGATACTTTAAGCAGAATGAAGTGTATTCTTTTACAAACAACTGTGCCTTTAACCTTGTCCAAAGAAACGTATGACCTGCAAGTTGCAAGGACAGCGGCAGAGATACATACCCTATTATCGACAAATTGCCCATGCATTTCGTAGAAATGTTAAGCCAAATCTTAAACATGTCAGATACCAGTGGCATCGCACATGTATTTAAGACAATTTTTTCGGGACAGTTAGCAACCTTTGACACAGTTTTGGGCATCTTCCCGAATTTTGTGCATTCTCTTTTCGGTGGCCTGCCTCTTATTTTGGGACTCGTAGCAGGAATTTTATTTTTGTTCCTTCTGCTCCGATATGGCAAGCCAAGTCACAGACAAAACTCAGGCTACGATGGAAGAAACGATCCTAGCAATACGATACCGAGAACGTATCACTAAAGTCCTCGGATTGGCCCGGCTAAGAGATCTGAACACTATCTGGTTTCTTTCGTTCAGACCAATTTGGCAAAATTGCATCTTACCTGTGCTTCGATGTCTGCTATACAGAGAAGAATGCGTGTTGGACGTCTGTCTTAGACTTAAAATCAGCAGACCAATGGATATCAATGCTTTGCTTTGTCCGGTAACGACTCATGCAACGTGTTGTCCCCCGTGGCTACCGATTTTGATGACGGCATTCGTTGAGACTTCACCATTACGATTAGGTGGCGGTGAAGTACGAGATGAAAGTGGCACCACACAGGTACAACCTTCTGTGAACATTGCTGATCTGAACACCGATGATGGCAATGCATCGCATATATGCACTATTTCTGATTTTTCAGCGTTGGCCCAACTTTCACCTACTGTTGTAGACAAATTTTTTGCTGGTCTGGCTGAGGTAATGTTCTCTCCTAACAACGAGAATAATATTTGAAATAGCGAGCACACAACGTTCCCTGAACTCTGAATTCGGCCCTCAGTTTTTATAAACAACACTACTGAAAACATTTGGACCTATTTTTTTCCCTTGAAAGCAAAATAATTTTTTCCCAATTAACCAGAATATTTACCTTTTTTTGGCACAAGGTACTCTGCTTAAAGTAGAACTTCTATTCTTAGAGTCTCTAGAGACAATATTTTGAATCAGCCTCTAGCACATATACAATCTTGTATAAATATGTGATGGAATGGTCTCGACTTTTTTTCTGTATTAAGAGCCATTTCATGAATGTAATTTTCATGATTCATTCAGTCAACATTCTATATGAACAAAATGTTATCTGAATGATACCACTGCTTGAAAGCATACAGTATAATACTCATTTATTTCGTGTATCTATACCATTTCAAATGCATTTGATGTATTTTGGGGTGGGCTGGAAAACACATGCATACTTATATGTTTATATACTGCTTAGTATTTAGTAATGATGGACATTATACGTGGAGTGGGTGTTGTGAACGTATCTAGGACCCAAATTAAATATCCCCGATTTATGCCCTTATGTGGTTATAACAAATCATATCCTTATTTAGTAATAGCCAATGCAGTCCAAATACGGCAAGGCTACTTCCTTAGACTCCTAGAAAGTACAACGAGTTCTTTAAACAAACCAAACCTCCAGCAACCTGGGAATTCCCCATACTTTTGTTTTGATTTGTCCTAGAACTCTTGCGAGTCTGAAAGAACTGCCAGTACCTAGTGACGGTTCTTATTGACGTCTTATGTCCAACCTTACGTCAAACACGGCACCTTCCAGGTATAAATATACCAGCATTTGCCTTAAGCAACACACAGTGGTTTGGAGCAGAGCGGCTATCTACTTACCCAAAGCCCAGCTGATGCAAGTGCCGAAGGAAGCCGTCCCTCCCATTTGGCGCACTGAGAAAGACGCTGTCTTTTCTCCTGCTGAGAAAATCCAGCTCCAGTGTTTCCAGTCTCCCTTGCTGGTTACTGGGACTTCGAGTCCTGAGAACGAGAAACAAGACCTCCTTCATTCTAAAACCAAAGTACGGAGCTGATTAGATCCTTAGAGAATTCTTGATTCAGATTCTTAACAAAACCAACTTAACTTTAACTGCAACTCCCTTACTCCTTCCCACGTAATAGGCTTAGGTTAGGTACACTGGGGTAGGCATATTTAGAATCACCAGTTGAGTACGTTTAGTCAACTTTCATCATTGTATGTATTGTATGTATTTTATCCATTTTAACTATCATATGGCTCAGAAACCATATCAATGTTTTTACAGTATTATTTCATAATACTCCTTTTACTGTACGCACTTTACTTTATGATAAGTATTGAAATTGTGGCAATTCATTTCTCTTGCATGAGAAAGAAGGCTGCTCAATAAATAACACCTTTTATTGAAAACGCCCGACTCTCTATTTCTCTGCACTCTAGTGAAACTAAGTATGCACGATTGACTGAGTGAAATAGTTATCTATTGTTTTCACACAACTCTGGAGATATACTCCTTATTCTGGAGGGAGCAAAGTTGTCATGTTTATGGGGTTGTCAGAAGCTAATCCCTTCTTGTCTAATCAGGGAAGTTAACTCATTCCTGTTCATTCGAGAAAGTTTCTAGTGACCTCTGAGCTAGCTGGTATACCTAATTAAGTCTAACATATTCAGTAGAGACCTAGTCGACCTCAGTCCTATGTCTAAACTGCCGTTTATGTTATTCCAATGCGCAGAGCCTATTGGGAATATAGGAACTACACAACACTTGGACACGGTGTTTATGGTGTCGATGTTGGAACACTTTGGGGTCTTTCCGGCTTTGGGCGGGGGCTATGGCCGTGTGCAAGTGCTCCATCGAGAGTGGATAAGACTTGGTAAATGAATATTGGTCCTGGTATTTAAATAGGGTGGGACCTGGGGGTCACACTTATGCGCGAGAGCAACACGTCACGCCACGCCTCGCCACACCGAAACTGTAGGTATTTGGGGAAGACGCCCTTGACTTAGAATGGTTAGCGGGGTGCTGCCCTCTTCTCTGGGGCTGTCCTTTCAAGTTATTGCTGTTGTTGCCGCCATAGCTGTAGAGATAGGCGGCTTTTTGGTTGTTGGTGTTTAGGCTAAGCATTGCTATATGGCTTTACATGAGTCAGGTATATAGAGGATCGTTCCCCCACCCCCTGTTTTCTTTGTGCAGATGTAACCCGATCATAGTATTTTTCTGAATCCTTCTGATATAAAGCATAATGTGAGGGACCATTTGAATAAGTATGCAAGCAGTGGACGCATCGCTGTCTTTGTCCGCTCACATTGTGAACGATAAGACGTCTAGCAGGTTTTGAAATTAGGTTGACTATATGTCCCTGTTGGTGCTTTACTGTGTTTCTTACTAAACGCTGAACCAGCACCCTCGACGGGGGATGCTGGGACTTGTAGTTTGTGTTGCTTATCTGATACTAGAATTCACAACGAGCCACTAAATAGACTGTGCCTGTTCGATCGTTTGTGTCTTTTATTAGTTAAAAAAAACTCTGACTGTGGGATGTGTATTTACACATACATTCAACTTACACTGGTTTATAGATGTCTTTTGGCCTCAACAGGTTCAGAGCGATGGACAACGCGATATATTATACGCAGAGCCCGTTTACTACAGGTACATTTTAAACTTTTTATGTCGTGCAGTTACACTCTTTGACCTGAGATTCTTCAACTGTGATCCTCATTTCAGGTTTACCGTAACACTAGGTGTCCCTTTGAATCAATTAAGGCGGGGTAGAAATATTTGCTTGCTGTGTATATGACCGTTCAAGTAGCACCACTCTTCTCTTTCTCCCCCAGTTACTCTCTCCCGCGTATCAACGACGTGACAATATCAATCTGTGCCTGTCCCTGCAAGCCTTCGTTTTGGATACAATTCCTTATATACTCATTAGGTATGAAATGTTTCCTTTTTATTCAATACGGGCGTTATGGGGTGGTTCCCTGGCCCCGAGGACGTAACACATCCGCCAGAGGCGGGACCGGTGCCTTTTTAGGCAGACACATAATCTCCAACGCAGCGGACGCGCCGGAGATGCTAGGCGCCGCAGCAGCGCTTTGTTGTTTGTTTTAAAATCACTTTACTGAATTGTGTTTTTGCTTTTAAAAACTATGTTATTTGAATCTGAAAGCCTACCTTTGTGTAACCTTCCTTGCTCTCTATCAGGTCGCCGCCCCGGTCCACCATGGCTTGTGCCGCTTGCGTGGAGGGCCTCCCTGACCTTTGGCCCGGACCCCGAGGGCATAACACTTCCGCCAGAGGCGGGACCGGTGCCTTTTTAGGCAGACACAAAATCTCCTGCGCAGCGGACGCGCGCGGCGGGCCGCTGGCGGGCCGTCTAAGGCGAGCCCGTCTGCGCCCGTCCGCGCTAGTCCGTCGCCTGTTGCCCAAACCCCTGGCCTTTAGGTTATCGAATGGCCCCCTATGCTTGTGAGGAGCTGACTGCCATTGGGAGACAGGCCACCTGCACGGCTCATCTGTGTCACCCTGGCACCCCCTGTGCACCATGCAACCAATGTGGCTTTGAGACCACAGAGTTCAGTCAGCTGCCAGTACCAGCAGCCTTTGGGGATAAGATTTCTACAAATATAAGCATAGTAAGTTTAAATAGTAGATCATTAGTGAAGCACCATGAAGACGTCTACGAGTTCCTCAAAGATCATTCCCCTGACCTCCTATTTTTGACAGAAACGTGGTTAACTGATGACACTTCGGCCATTTCTGCCCTGGCCCTTCCTCTAGGCTATCTCATACGCTCACAGAATAGACCCAAGGGAAGAGGCGGTGGCATAGCAGTGATCTTTAAAAGTGACTATTCCTGTACCCTCAGTTCCATAAGCATAATTAGCTGTGAAAGTGCGATATTTAGGATAAGGGTCTCCGATACCTTTACCTTTACGGGGCTTTTGATATATCGCCCCCCTGGGTCAGCTTGCGCCTTTCAGGAGTCACTGATCTCGACCATCTCTGTGCTGGCCCTACAATCAGCTAACTTCAGTGTATTGGGTGACCTCAACCTCCATCTTAAGTGTCGCGATTCTCCCACTATACTGAAATTTCTGGGAGACTTGGAGGCCTGCCAGCTTAACCAGCTAGTCATTGGGCCATCGCACCAGGCCAGCCACTTATTAGATCCGGTGTTCTCGAACATTCAAGAAGTCTCGATCTCCACTCCTAGCCCCCTTAGTTGGACCGATCATTTTCCGGTCCATATTTCGATCACGATTCCAGACAGCTGTAGGGAAAAGCCCCCCCCCCCTGCTGTGGAAGCGCCCTTGGCATAAACTGGATAATGCCAAGTTTGAAGACAGACTTAAATTTTCCCGTCCGATCTGGCCTAGCAACATGGAGGAGGCCGACGTAGCATACAGGGAGTGGATAAAAAACTCACTCGACCACTTCATCCCGATGAACTGGTCAAGACCTAAGCGTGTGCAGTCCCATCCGTGGTACTCCGATGCGCTAGCAATGAAAAAAAAGCAATGTAAGCTTCTGGAGCGCCTCTGGCTAAAATCAATTTTAGAACAGCTACAAAAGTATATCATAAACTTATAAAAACCTCTAAAGCCAAGTATTATACAGATCTTATCAATTCTAGTACCAATCGCCCCAAAACCATTTTCTCCTTAGTAAAAGACCTGACTAAGGCCCGGGAAGGCTCAACCTACCTGATAGTGTCTGACCTACAATGTGAAGAGCTGGCATGTTTCTTCATTGACAAAGTCAAAGGAATCTACAACTCCTTGAATTCGGATGATCCTAATAGGAATTCCAGCCCTGTCACAGGTCCCAATGATCTTATTTATTCACGGCAATCCTTTCCACCCATTGAGTAGATTGAGATGGAATTCCTGACCAAAAAAGTGAAGTCCGGCTCCCCGGAAGATCCCATTAAACCTGAACTGTTAAGAGCACTCCAGGATACCATCCTGCGGCAGGGGCAGGCGTTAATTAACAACTCGCCTCAGTCAGCCGTCATCCCCAGATCCTGGAAACATGCTAAAGTTGTTCCCCTCTTTAAAAAACCCTCTCGGGGGCGTGGCTAGCAGCCGATGATGGCGGCAGCAACCTAGAGAGGCTCCCGTAGCGAGGCGGCTTCCCGCATCAATCCGCATGCCTATCCGCTCACTGCTCAGTCCGAAGAGGGTGTCCTGGGTGCGGTGACCGAACGGCGCTGGCACAGAGAATTTGGGAGCGCTTGGACCCCGATATCGGGGCGAAACGTCATCTACGTCCCTCGTGGAAGACAGGCCTGGTGACACGAGGCGAGCATCGGTGTCGAGTGAATCCTGAGGCCGGGCGGAATTTCACCCTCCCCGGCGCAGCTATCCGGAAGTAGCCGACGACGCCACTGCCCGACATTCCTGGCTGGCGATCCTCCCCGCCGCACGCTCCATCCTTCACGCTGTGTACCCAGTGACGCTAGGCAGCTGTGCCCCTTGGCTGCGCTCGACACAAGCCGGAGGACCTGTGCAGCACCAGTCGCCATTTTGCTTGACCTAGCCGAAGCCGCCACAGCTCCGCGGCAATCGGCGGCACTCTACCAGCTCTGGCCCGCACCCATTCTTTTTAGGCAGACACAAAATCTCCTGCGCAGCGGACGCGCGCAGCGGGCCGCTGGCGGGCCGTCTAAGGCGAGCCCGTCTGCGCCCGTCCGCGCTAGTCCGTCGCCTGTTGCCCAAACCCCTGGCCTTTAGGTTATCGAATGGCCCCCTATGCTTGTGAGGAGCTGACTGCCATTGGGAGACAGGCCACCTGCACGGCTCATCTGTGTCACCCTGGCACCCCCTGTGCACCATGCAACCAATGTGGCTTTGAGACCACAGAGTTCAGTCAGCTGCCAGTACCAGCAGCCTTTGGGGATAAGATTTCTACAAATATAAGCATAGTAAGTTTAAATAGTAGATCATTAGTGAAGCACCATGAAGACGTCTACGAGTTCCTCAAAGATCATTCCCCTGACCTCCTATTTTTGACAGAAACGTGGTTAACTGATGACACTTCGGCCATTTCTGCCCTGGCCCTTCCTCTAGGCTATCTCATACGCTCACAGAATAGACCCAAGGGAAGAGGCGGTGGCATAGCAGTGATCTTTAAAAGTGACTATTCCTGTACCCTCAGTTCCATAAGCATAATTAGCTGTGAAAGTGCGATATTTAGGATAAGGGTCTCCGATACCTTTACCTTTACGGGGCTTTTGATATATCGCCCCCCTGGGTCAGCTTGCGCCTTTCAGGAGTCACTGATCTCGACCATCTCTGTGCTGGCCCTACAATCAGCTAACTTCAGTGTATTGGGTGACCTCAACCTCCATCTTAAGTGTCGCGATTCTCCCACTATACTGAAATTTCTGGGAGACTTGGAGGCCTGCCAGCTTAACCAGCTAGTCATTGGGCCATCGCACCAGGCCAGCCACTTATTAGATCCGGTGTTCTCGAACATTCAAGAAGTCTCGATCTCCACTCCTAGCCCCCTTAGTTGGACCGATCATTTTCCGGTCCATATTTCGATCACGATTCCAGACAGCTGTAGGGAAAAGCCCCCCCCCCCTGCTGTGGAAGCGCCCTTGGCATAAACTGGATAATGCCAAGTTTGAAGACAGACTTAAATTTTCCCGTCCGATCTGGCCTAGCAACATGGAGGAGGCCGACGTAGCATACAGGGAGTGGATAAAAAACTCACTCGACCACTTCATCCCGATGAACTGGTCAAGACCTAAGCGTGTGCAGTCCCATCCGTGGTACTCCGATGCGCTAGCAATGAAAAAAAAGCAATGTAAGCTTCTGGAGCGCCTCTGGCTAAAATCAATTTTAGAACAGCTACAAAAGTATATCATAAACTTATAAAAACCTCTAAAGCCAAGTATTATACAGATCTTATCAATTCTAGTACCAATCGCCCCAAAACCATTTTCTCCTTAGTAAAAGACCTGACTAAGGCCCGGGAAGGCTCAACCTACCTGATAGTGTCTGACCTACAATGTGAAGAGCTGGCATGTTTCTTCATTGACAAAGTCAAAGGAATCTACAACTCCTTGAATTCGGATGATCCTAATAGGAATTCCAGCCCTGTCACAGGTCCCAATGATCTTATTTATTCACGGCAATCCTTTCCACCCATTGAGTAGATTGAGATGGAATTCCTGACCAAAAAAGTGAAGTCCGGCTCCCCGGAAGATCCCATTAAACCTGAACTGTTAAGAGCACTCCAGGATACCATCCTGCGGCAGGGGCAGGCGTTAATTAACAACTCGCCTCAGTCAGCCGTCATCCCCAGATCCTGGAAACATGCTAAAGTTGTTCCCCTCTTTAAAAAACCCTCTCGGGGGCGTGGCTAGCAGCCGATGATGGCGGCAGCAACCTAGAGAGGCTCCCGTAGCGAGGCGGCTTCCCGCATCAATCCGCATGCCTATCCGCTCACTGCTCAGTCCGAAGAGGGTGTCCTGGGTGCGGTGACCGAACGGCGCTGGCACAGAGAATTTGGGAGCGCTTGGACCCCGATATCGGGGCGAAACTTCATCTACGTCCCTCGTGGAAGACAGGCCTGGTGACACGAGGCGAGCATCGGTGTCGAGTGAATCCTGAGGCCGGGCGGAAGTTCACCCTCCCCGGCGCAGCTATCCGGAAGTAGCCGACGACGCCACTGCCCGACATTCCTGGCTGGCGATCCTCCCCGCCGCACGCTCCATCCTTCACGCTGTGTACCCAGTGACGCTAGGCAGCTGTGCCCCTTGGCTGCGCTCGACACAAGCCGGAGGACCTGTGCAGCACCAGTCGCCATTTTGCTTGACCTAGCCGAAGCCGCCACAGCTCCGCGGCAATCGGCGGCACTCTACCAGCTCTGGCCCGCACCCATTCTGGGCCCCCCTGCATACCCTTCCCCCCGCGGAAAGCTACGGACCTCCGGCCCGTTCCATTATAAACCTTGTCTCACTGGACAGAAATGGCGGGGAAGGGACAGCGGCAGACCGCTGCTCAGGCGAAGCTAGGGAAATATGCCTACGACAACCAGTCGTCCACCCAGCCTGAGCAGCGCAGATCACTGGGGAAGGGCGCTGACAACGACTGTGCTAAAAAAGCCACGCTGGACGATGTACTACGAGCGCTGGAGCAGGTACAGGCCACGGTGGGCTCGACCGCGGCGGAGGTTACCCTTATCAGAGCTGACCTCCAGAAAATGAGCGAAAGAGTGAAGCAGGTGGAGGTGGTGACTAAATCTTTAATAGAAGACGTCTCCAACCTACAAGTGGCAATGGAGAGGCTGCAGGCGGACAATAAACTTCTGAAAAGTAAGCTGGATGACCAGGAGGGGCGTTCCAGACGCAACAACGTCCGTATCCTGGGGGTTCCGGAGTCTGAAACAAAGGGGGCCATGGACCTATACGTTGAAGACCTTATAAAGTCTAAGCTGGCCCCGAAGGGACTGTCCAACTTTTTTACAGTGGAGCGGGCCCACCGGGTCCCGGGAGGGACGCCTACTCCGGGGGCCGCCCCGCGCCCCATCCTGACGAGACTCTTCAACTTCAGAGACCGTGATGCGGTTCTCCAAGCAGCCAGGGTGGCACCACCCATCCAAATCCAGAATTCACGGATTTCGTTCTTTCCTGACTACACGGCGGAAGTCACCCGTAAGAGGAGAACATTCCTCGAAGTTAAGAAGTCGCTTCGCGACCAAGACCTGCCGTACTCCATGTTATTTCTGGCCCGGCTGAGAGTGGTGGCGGACAAGAAGGTCTGGTTTTTTGACTCGGCGGAGAATGCCAGGGAATGGCTGGATGGCTGGCGCACTGTGGACCGCACCTCCAACCGTCGACGCAACAGGTCGGGAGGGGAGAGCCGGCGGGGCTCACGTTCTCCGACCAGGAACAGCGAGAATGGATCACCGTCACAGGACCACTTGGGATCTGCTGGAAGCAAATGATATGACCACGGGGGACTAACGAGTTACGCCTGAACTTTACTCCCATTCTGATTCTTCACCGAGTCGTTCATGGACGCTGGCCCGGACGACCCGAGGACTGCAAAGGGACCGCCTGCTTTGGGGGACACTCTCCCCTGACGCGCAAGTACTCTGTTTCTGACATGGGATAAGCGCTCTGCTAAGTTGGGGTGGCGGGCAGTTTTGAGTCCGTTTGGCAGGGAGGCAGGGTGGGGGGAGTTGGGGGGGGGGAATTGTTTGGTTTTACGGGAGATTCATGATATCGGTCACAAAACGTAGAATGTACTGTGCTGTTCACCGGAACAATGCTGGGGGGGTGGGGCCTGTACTGATGGTTTCTGTCTCTAAGTTTCGATGGTGGTGGATGCACAACCTAACGTGATGCAGGCGGGAGAGATGCGATTGGGCGGCTCCTCCCTCAGGCTTCTGGCATGGAATGTGCGCGGTCTGGGTGATAGAGTGAAGCGCGGCCTTGTTCTGTCAGAGGTTAAGCGTCATAAACCTGACCTCATACTCCTTCAAGAGACCCATTTAATGGGTAATGCCACTAAGGCCCTGGACAGACGAGGGTATACAATGTTGACCCACTCAGAATTCTCTGCTGGGTCCCGGGGCACGGGTATCCTGCTCAGAAAATCCTCCACTTTTATCACCCTTGGCACAAAATCTGATACGCAGGGCTGTTTTGCGGCAGTGTTTGGTCAATGGGAAGGGCGCCCCCTGACTATAGTATCAGTATACATCCCGCCGTCACTGCACTCAGTGATGCTGCCTGCCCTGGGCGAATTCTTGCTATCCCTCCCTGAGGGAGACACCCTGCTAGGTGGGGACTTTAATGCCCCTGCTGACCCACAACTCGACAGGTTCCCAGCGACCACTCTCCCCAGGGGTCCCTCTAGATTTCAGCGCTTCCTTGAGGCACTGGGGCTGATAGACATATGGCGACACGTCCACCCAACATTGTGACAGTACACCTTCCACTCCACCGTCCATAATAGCCTGTCCCGCATTGACCACTTCCTGGCGTTGGGGGATGGGTTACAACGCGTCGAAGAGGTGCTCATACACCCTAGGGGCATCTCGGATCACTCCCCGCTAACTCTCACCATTACTTCACAAACACGAACACGCCACCGCGTCTTTCCGATGCACGCCTCTTATCTTAAGGTCCCTAAGGTCAGGAAGGCACTACAGACTGCCACGACACATTACTTCATGGAGAATGAGCCTACCGCAGCCTCGGCTGAGGTGCTATGGGAGGCCTATAAGACCGTCCTGAGAGGGCAAGCCATAAGCTCCATAACATCACTTAGACGAGAACAGGCGGCTGAACACTCGGCGCTCGAGCTCCGACTGCGCGAAGCAACTGCCGCTCACGAAGCAGACCCCACTGATGACACATTGCATGCACTCACGCTGGCCCAGCGCCTATATACAGACCACGCTCAGCACATTACACACGGTCACATCACTGACACACAAAACCGAATATATGATGTGGGGGACAAGGCAGGGAAAATGTTGGCTTGGCTCGACAAGAGAAGGGGTAGCATCAAGGGGATCCAACAGGTTAAGGGCGAAAAGGGAATTATCCAAACTGATCCAGCTCGGATAGTGGAGGCGTTGGCTGCCCACTTTGAGAAAGTCTACACCCCGGAACGGGACGTCACTGCGATTGCGGCCCAAAGCGCACTGTATGATTTGACCATCCCGGCACTGTTGCCGGAGGCGGCAGCTGAGCTTGAGGCGCCCTTTACTGCTGACGAACTGCAGATCGCCATTGGGGCCCTCCATACGGGCAAAGCGCTTGGACCGAACGGCATCCCAATTGAATGGTTTCAAGACCGCACTGCTGTTCTTAGCCCATACTTGCTCCGAATGTACGAGGAATGCCGTGCTACGGGGGTGCTCCCGCTGGACCAACGAATGGCCACGATCGTGGCTATTCCTAAGCCTGGTAAGCCCCCGGAGGAATGCTCCTCATACCGCCCTATATCCTTACTTAACGCGGAAAGCAAAATACTAGCGAAACTTCTGGCAAATCGTCTCATGCCCCACCTATCTGACCTTATACACCCGGACCAGTCGGGGTTCATGCCCCACAGGAACACCTCGCTCAATCTACGACGGGTGCATGGGGTGTTGGCTAAAACGGATGAAATCGGCGAACCCGCGGCCATCTTGGCCCTTGATGCAAAGATGGCCTTTGACATGGTGGAGTGGGTGTATCTCTTTGAGGTTCTCCAATACATGGGTTTTGGTCCTGTCTTCATCTCATGGATCAAACTGCTATACACCATGCCGGTAGCACATGTGGTGGCGAATGGCCACATTTCACGCTCCTTTCCGCTCAGGCGCGGCACCCGACAAGGCTGCCCTCTTTCCCCCCTGCTGTTTGCGTTGTCGCTAGAGCCCTTGGCGATCCGCATTAGGACCACACCCTTGCTTCAAGGGATTCAATGGAGAGAGGGCTGGGAGGACCGCATATCGCTCTATGCGGATGATATGCTGGTCTACCTGACGGATCCTGAACACGGCATTCCGGCCCTCTTGCACATTTGCAATGCCCACGGAGAGGTGTCTGGCTACACCATCAATTGGAATAAATCCGAATTATATGCCCTGACGGGCAGCCCACCAACTGTTGGTTCCAACTGCCCTCTGCGACTGGCCGGTTCATCATTTAAATATCTCGGTATTCACGTCACGGGTGACCCGGCGGAATACGAAAGACTGAACCTAGCGCCACCACTGGACCGCCTCAGGCGAGATGCGAGCTTCTGGGCAGGATTGCCGCTGACGATGCTGGGGAAGGCAGCCCTCTTCAAGATGAAATCCCTGCCCCGCTTTCTATATATTCTGGACAATACCCCTTTTGCTGTGCCCCCTAGGTACTTCAAGAGGGTGGCGGCGGTGGTCTCCGGTCTGCTATGGAGTAACCGCCCGGCGCGGATTGCTCACGCCAAGCTCTGTAAAGGCTGGTACGAGGGTGGCATCGCACTTCCTAACCTCCACCTTTACTATTGGGCGGCCCAGCTTAGGCCGATCAATCAATGGTTGCACGCATCGCAATCGGACCCAGCATTCCAGGCGGATCGGGCCCAGTTGGGGGCTGGTACCCTGCTGGCCCCGCTTTACGATAAACGAAAACTCAGGTCACTGAAGGGGCCCACTAAGATCACGGTGGCCACCTGGCATGCAGCCACCGCTGCGCTGGGATGGAAAGATACTATCACCAAGCTCACCCCACTCTGGGACTCACGCGCCCTGGGCAACCTTCGGACCAGCAAGGGGTTCTCCCGCTGGGACGACATTGGCATTTCAACGGTGGGGGACATGTGGGACCGTGGGGCTGTCATTACGTTTGACCGCCTGAAGGAACTCTACGACATGGGGCCACATGAAACCTACCGATATGTCCAAGTTCGCCATGCTCTGCTGGCGGTTATTCCGGTGGGGTCAACTCTCCCCGAGTTGTCCCCGCTAGAGGATCGCCTTTTGACCGACTACATGGTGGAAAAGGCCACCTCCCTCACCTACCGAAAACTCCTTAACAATTCCCCGGACCCGCTAGTGCCTCTTAAGGGAAAATGGGAGCAAGACGTGGGGGAGTTGGATGAACATGAATGGAATGAGGCACTGGCATCCCCTAAGGAAGCGGGCATATCCTCTAGAATGAGACTCATCCAACTCAAGGTTCTACACAGAACATATTACACTAGGACATTGCATCACCGCATACAGCGAGCCCCTGACCCCTTCTGCTTACGGGGCTGCGGGGAGGAGGGCACACTCTTCCACACACTCTGGGACTGCTCCCTTATACAAACATATTGGCGTCAGGTCATGCGCACCATATCGCAGGTGCTGGGGGTTTCAGTGCTCCCAGACCCTCGTCGCTGCCTTCTTAATGTGTGGGAGCCAACTGACTTGTCCCGGCATGGCCGCCTCTGGGTAACGCTAGGAATGATGATGGCCAAGAGGGATATCGCGCAGCGCTGGGGGGTGGCGGACCTACCGAAGGCCTCACAATGGTGTGTCAATATGGACAGGGCCATGGTCACAGAACGGGCAGTGTATTTAAACAGGGGGTGTCCGGCCAAGTGGAATAAAGTTTGGTCCCCATGGAACGTTTACCGAGGTGAGATTTGCGAGCCACTTCCTGAAGGTGACACACTAGAGTCAGACGAAGAAGAATGAATGTGCAGGAAGAGCTTAGTGATGGAAGGGGGCAACACCGGGAGGGGGCGAGATACCGGAGGGGAAGGCTCACACTGTACCTAACGAGACGTGCAAAGTGCTGATGGCTCGGACTCAGAAGTACGCTTCCACCTAACTGGCATTAAGTTTCCTGTATCGATGGCTATGTGATTTCCCGAAGTTTTGACTGTTCTTTTTTTAGGTGAAAAACAGAAAACGAAAACCTCTTAATTCAGCATGGACCATGCGCAACTTTTTCTTCACAATTTCTTTCTGGATCATTACCTTCACGTCCTCACGACCGCAGGTGCAAATGTATTGTGATAATGAGTATTTAATTTGCCTAACGCCTCCATAGCGGCCGGCCCGGTCGGGTTGTAGGCGACAAGCTGTGTAATAACTGTGAAGGCTCAATAAAGGTTTTAAAAAAAAAAAAAAACCCTCTCTGGACCCCGCCAGATCGGATAGCTTTAGACCTATCTCCTTACTCCCTTACCTTGCTAAGGTGATGGAGGCCCACGTGAACTCTAGCTTGAAAACTTACTTGGACTCAATTGGAATTTTAGATGAGTCTCAAAACGGATTCAATGCTAAACATAGCACGAAGTCTGCCCTATTGGCTGTCACGGAACATCTAAGGGAGGTGCAGGACCAGGGTGAAACATCTGCCCTGGCTCTGCTGGATTTGAGTGCAGCTTTCGACACGGTCTCCCACAGGATCCTGCTTGAGAGACTGCGGGAGATCGGAGTCAGGGAGAGCACCCTGGACTGGTTTCGTCATTTCTATCTGACCGTTCCTTCCAAGTACACGCCCCGCCGTACTCGTCCAGCAGGCACCCCCTGGAATGTGGGGTCCCGCAGGGCTCTGCGCTTAGCCCCACATTGTTTAATGTGTATGTCCACCCCCTGGCCATGTTGGCTCGGGAACGCAAAATTAAACTACTATCATACGCGGACGATACACAACTTATTTTCACCTTTTCCAAAAATACCGAGGCTGACCAAACAAAATTTCAGGAAGATATTCTGGCTATCTCAAACTGGCTGTCGCAGAACTATCTCCAGTTAAATTCATCTAAAACTGAGATACTTCTCATAGGCAAGGAAACACAGAAATGGGATAAACATTGGTGGCCCCCCACACTAGGACTTCCCCCCACCCCTAAGGAGACTGTTAAAAATCTGGGCGTGATGCTGGATAATTCACTCTCGATGGAAATCCATGCCAAGAGAGTGGCTGGCACCTGTTATGGTCGCCTAAGCTCTCTTAAGCCTATTCTCGGTTTCTTTGAGCCGCACACTCGTCAGATTATAGTCCAGGCTCTAGTCTTATCCCACCTAGACTATTGCAATGCTCTCATGCTTGGGCCTAACCTGACAGTGATAAATAGGCTACAAAGAGCCCAGAATGCTGCTGCCCGTATCCTGTGTGCACTACCAAAGACCTGTCATACTTCATCTTTTCTTCGCCGCTTGCACTGGTTGCCGATCAAACAACGCATCCAGTTCAAAACTCTATGTTTAACTCACAAAATTATGCATGGTGTTGGCCCCCAGATCTTGCAGGAACTCTGCTCCCTCTACGCCCCCACGCGTACCCTCCGCTCGGTTGATTTATTTCTTGCCCGTACAATTACGATCCCGAGGAGCAGAGCTGGTGGCCGCTCCTTCAGGTATCTAGCCCCGAAGCTCTGGAACTCTATTCCTCTAGGAGCTCGGTCCACCTCTAATCATCTGCTATTTCATAAACAGATTAAAACCTGGCTGTTCTCTTCTATCTAATTCTCTTTTGCTGCTGTGTTGTTGTGCCCTCTGGTATGTCCACAAGCGCTGGGACACCCCGTTGCTGGGGTAGCCATGCGCTATAGAAGCAGATTTAACATAACATAACACAACTCTGGGTTTCTTATATTTCTTTCTTGTTATCCCCTTTTTTCCCCTCTTTTATTTGTTACAGATTTTTTTGAGGTCTCTGAAAAAATGAGTGCAATTTTTGAGCATCACTTAGGCACGGATCACTGCTTATGGATGTCCAAAACTGAACCTCCAGGTGGATGGAACTGGGAGCTGTGCCCTGCATATTACAATGGCCCCTTTTCTTATCTAAGTATATATGACACACAGATTACATCTTTGCCCCATGTGTGAACTGGTTATCTGAACGGTTTTATGCTCTTTGATCTGTTATTTCTATCCTTTTTAGAAGCGTGGGCTCAGTGTGACAAGGACTACAGCCTCTTCATTGTTGTCCCAAACTGCAGGAACCTAACTTGACCTTCTATAACTCCAAGGTCGGTCCATGCCTTGACTGCTCTTCTGTGAATACGTCGTTTGTGCTCCTTCTTTTACTGTCTGGTGACATTACTGTTATCTCTCTCTCTCTTTTTTGCATGTCACAACTCATAGGTTCCTTTTGGATAACGACAGGCTTTACTATTACCAACTACGTTGCCTAGGATGGTATTAGTGACATCAATATACGCATTTGTTGTCTGTGAAACTGACTGATTGAAGACATATTTTTGTGGTAAGCAGTCGGTCATGATTCTCATTGTCTTTGGTCAACTGATCTTGTTGCTCTGTTCCCGTGCTTGGGGTGGAAAAATTGCAATTCGCCATTTCCCGCGCTTCGTGTGGAATATGAGCAATTCGCTATTCTAGCAAACATTACCTCCTTAACTCCTTTCTCTTTTTCCCTGTCCTTTATCTGATTTATAACTTTTTCTGTTTGCGTTTATACTTTCCCTTGATCTGTTCTCCTGCTAGAGATTTTACCTTTTTTCCCCTTTTCTTTAAAATCCTGGTAGGTGTTCTGAACCTTGAGAGTAGAATATTATATTTTAAAAGTGCAGGCGATAAATTGTGTCCAAAGTGCCAGAGTTTTAAGAACACTGTTGTCTTCTTGCACCTCTTGTCACTTCACTGTCATGTTTGACGGTTTAAAGATGGATGTACTATGTGCCTTCCTTGTTTCCTTAACAAATACATCATTCGGTTCATGACAACATCGAAATGTACTGTGATGATTTTTGCTGTTGTTCTTCTGGTGTTCTTGTGCCATTCATCTGTTTACTTGTATTCATGTCTATATGCTATATATGTTGTTTTTATTTTTGTTATTTATATATTTGTATATTTATCTTTGGTTTCAGCCCTGAGGAAGCTCTCAATGTGGGACCGAAACGCGTTGGCTGATACTCTGATTCAACTGGTTTTAAAATTGAAATATTTTTGATCTAATAAAGAAGTGACTTTTTTCATACATCTGTGGTCTATTGGACTTTGTAAGTTTTGCACCCCATCATTGTTCAAACATTTGTAGCAGAGACCACATCCATACGCCTACTCTGGACACTGCTAAGCTACAGTAGACGGGAGTCAATTTTTCACAAGTCTTGGTGCGTGCCCAGTATAATATTGTTGTGGCCTCTTGCCTCTCAGAGCCTGAGTCTACCGTATTGGGTACCATCCTCCACCCCTCCCACCAGGGACACATTAACTGACCTTTGCTAAAAACCAAACAGACAGCAGTAAGCTCTGTGGACTGCACAGGCTGTATGGAAATGTTCCATTTATTTCAGCTACTGGGCATTGCCACGGCTTTCTCTTTTTTAAGGCTCCTTAATTTGCTGACAAAAAATGAACCTTTCATGCATTTGTTGCTTCTGCTCTGTCTTACCCTTCATTACAACCCAGGAGATAGGTTGCTGCTTCTTTGCTGTTCTCCATGATGCAATTCAGAGTAAATTGGATAATTCAGAGTAAATGGGGTCATTCAGAGTAAATAGGGCAATTCAGAGTAAATGAGGTGATACAGACACAAGGCCCCTGTGGTACATGTGAGCCTTCCATACTCACTTAGCACCAGCTCTCTTGTACCTTAACAGCGCTTTGTAATTAAAACAGAAGGACCCTGGCTCTTTTAGCAGCCCAGAGCGACACCTGAGGGACTGAGTCTTCTAGAGATCGAGGACCTCACTGTGCATATAACTGAAGGCTCCAAACAGCAGCACTAGGCAACATGTTTGCTGTCATTGCAACTACGAGTCTGTGGTAGCAGATTCCACAATAAATAATTATGCACAGTTAATGAATCCTAGGGAAGTGCACATTCATTGTTTCAAATGTTTTTAATGTGATAAGCTTAACAGTGTTGCATTTTGGTCTACTTGTGTTTTTGGGTGGCTCATTTAGATGTGTGTGGTTTGCAGAGCACGTTGCTTCACTGTTAAGCATTTGTAGGAAATCCATTAGCTCAATGGTCTGGCTTGAGTTGTAACATTTATAAAATCGAATATTTCCTGCTCCTGGTGTTCGTGGAGAGAATGGATTTACAACAGAGTACAATAAAGATGCCTCTCCCTTCAGCCGAATGGAGGCGCGGTTTATATTTACAATGTAGGATTATTTTCTGAGAAAGGCAGAGTACAGCAGAGTAATTAGATGTAGAGCAGAAGTAATACCACGTGATGTGTTTTCTGATTATAGGTTGTGACACTATTTTTGTCACCCCACAATGACTGCACAGTTTTTTTGTCTAAAAAAAACATAATTTGGGAAACGAGTCAGGCCTTCCTCTGGCTCTCTTGAGGAGCAGTCGCTGTGCTAGTCTATCATTCCGCACTTTCATGATCTTCTTTCCTGCTTTATTGACCAGTCCTTATAACAAATGCTCTTTGATTGCCATTTACTATTCGCTAGGCCATCACCGGTACTGGCTATTCATTTGAATTGTGCTTAGTTTCCACTGCCAATGGTATTTCGTATTTTACATATTTTTATTGATTGACTAACCACATATCTTTTGCTTTCTTTGATGATTCTAAATTGTTAATAAACCTTCATGGTTTGTACTTTGAATCCTGTTTCGTGTAAGTTCTATGATTGTGTTTACGGCTCGTGTCTTTTGGAGACTCACAAATAGCCCAATCCATCAATCAGCCCTTTTGGTGTAAAAAGTGCTCATAGGTCACACATATGAAGTAGGCAATTGCACTGTGACATTGAAAAGAAGGGCCCCAAACACAGCCAACAGGCTAGAGTTCTGTTGTCATTGAAACCAACATAATAAAGTGTACAAAAAGAGATGGATGCAATGCTTGAATTAATCTCAAATGCTGGTAATTACTCAGGCCGCATCCCAATCAATCCTTATATTATACACCATGTCACCTCAGGGAGGACCTGACTTAGCAGTTCAGGCTGGACTGTTCCAATTGGAGCAGGGAGAAGACTGATTTGCATATAGCTGGTCCAATCTGAGGTGGCATGGTGTGCAGAAAAATGGTGGACTGGGATACAGAACGAGTAATTACCAATGGTTGAGATTAATTCAAGCATTCCATCTGTCTCTTTTTTTTATACTTCAGTTTGTCACCCTAAGTGGGACGGGTATGCCCAGACGTGCTGTGCACACTGTGTCATGGGAACCAAGCTGACACAGCTGATGAGCCCATAACGAGGGTGTAACTGGAACTGGGTTGCTTGTGTTCCAGTTCAGGGAGGATCTGTATTGGCAGTTCAGGCTGGACTGTTCCAATTGGTGCAGGGTCAAGACTGATTTGCATATAGCTGGATCCAAACGAAGATTCTATTCTATTCTATTGTTTTGGTAAAGCGCAAAACAGCTGCCCCAGCAATGAGGCGTCCCGGCGCTATGGAACCACAGACCCTGCCTGAGAAGGAAGGTGGAGGGGAATTAGGGAAGAGGGAAAAGGTGCGTTTTAATGGCTTTCCGGAAGGCCGGTAGACTTTCTATGGAGCGGATGTTTTGTGGCAGACTGTTCCATAGTTTGGCTCCTAGGACCCTAAAAGAGCGGCCGCCCATGCGGCAGAGTTTTATGCGCGGAACGCACAGGAGGTGCTGGTTGGAGGATCGTAGGTTACGTGACGGAGCGTAGGAGGTGAGTAGAGGTCGTAGCAGTGTTAGGGTTCCAAGTTTGATAATTTTAAAGGTCATGATAAGAGTTTTGAATTTAATTCTGGAGTCAACGGTGAGCCAGTGTAGTTTTCGGATTGTAACTCTGGCTGAACATCTGCGAGGGAGACCGACTAGAGCTCTAGCCGCAGAGTTCTGCACGCGTTGCAGTCGTGCTATCTCTCCTTTGTTGGCGCCAAGGAGGAGTACATTGGCGTAGTCCAAACGCGAGAGGATGGTGGCTTGAAGGATGAGCTGGCGAACCTTGGCGTCAAAGAAGCCCAGTATGTGGCTAAGACTCCTCAGCAGGCCAACACAGGTGCCAGCGACTTTTTTGGTGTGGGCCTGATAGTTGAGAGAGGCATCCATCCATACTCCTAGGTTTTTAACTAGGGATTTGCGGGGTGGGATGGTGTGCAGAATAATGGTAGATTGGAATGCAACCCAAGTAATTACCAGTGATTGAAATGTAATCAAGCATTCCATACATCACTTTTTTGCATACTTCAGCATGCCACTCTAAGTTGGACAGGTAAACCCAGACATGTGTCCCGTGCACCCTGTATCACTGGAAGCAAGCTGTACCCAGCTGCTGAGCCCATAACAAGGGTGAAACTGGTCTGGGTTGCTTGTGTTTTGCATGGCGTGGCAGTTTGGGCTGGACTATTCAAATTGGAGCAGGACAAGACTGATTTGCACATGGCTGGGTCCAAACTGAAGTAGCATGGTGTGCAGAATAATTGACTGGGATACTACCCTGAGCAACTAGGAATGGTGGAGATTAATTCAAGCACTCAACTATGTATTTTTCCTATACTTCAGTTTGTTATTAAATCAAGACAACGGATACTCACAGCAAGCCAAAAACTATTTCTCATGAAAACTGCGGGGAGCAGGCCAGACCTCTATTGAAATTAATATTTTTATTTTCTATGCAGAATTTAATAACTCTAATTTTGACAATTACAGGTGATTAAATAGAATATGCTCAACCACTGCCTAATTTAATAATGCACACTATATCCATTTCAGAGGATAATGGGCTCATGTTGTCTTTTCAGGGTTTGAACTTGTGTCCTGCAAGTTTGTGGCATCAATGTGTGTATTTGTTTCCTTGCTCATCTTTAAGAGCTGTAAAACACATAGCAGGTCCAAAATAGTGCATTTTCAACATATTTTCAAAGAAATGTGTATGTCGCAGGAACAAATATCTTTGGATACATTGCATTAATCAGTGTTCAATGTGATGTGGGCGCATATTATCAAGAAACAGAGTTACAACTATCGCTGCTTTAGCGGCAGGAAACTGCCGCTAATGCGGCGATAATGAGCTTGATAATATGCCCTTGTGAATTCCCATAGAAGCCCATATTCTTGTGTGAACATGGGCTTCTATTGGAATTCTCAAGGGCATATTATCAAACCTATTATCGCCGCTTTAGCTGCAGTTTCTTGCCGCTAAAGCGGCGATAATTTTAACTCTGTTTATGGATAATATGTCTTTATATGAGGTGAAATATAGGTATTCAAAAATGAATGGGATTTATAAAATACACTTCGTTTTCTCACCTGGGCCCCGGGCTATTTAAACATCCAGAATCTAAGCAAAGTATTTCTTTGATGGACATTATTTATTATTTATAACTTGTTTCTCAGCATTTTCTAGAGTTTACGTATTGGCAAGCATTTTCAGATAAGCAGGCTGAAGAAAGGACAGCCAGAAAAATAACTCAGCTGAGTTGCAATATTGTTTGTTAAATGGTATCTTGAATGTTTCACACTAAACAACCAAAGGTTAGGAAGTAGGAGGCCCACAGGAGACACGTGCAGTGTCTAAAGACAGACGTGGGTTACCATTGACTTTCTATGGGAAACAAAGAAGTTACAAATATACAATTTAAGGACCCTTTCGGATGGACTAGGATGGAACCCTTTTAATCTAGGATACTTCGAGAGTCAAGAGCCACTGGAGCATCCGAGTACTCGCGTTACCTCACCCTGGGAAGCCGGGTTCATAGGTGTCTTTCCGAGTCGGGTTTCGTCGTCGTTTTCTATGGAGAGCTGCAAAGAAGTGCTGCAGGTGACCAGAGGAAAAGTGTGCGGGTGGATCCAAGGGTGGATCGGAGATTTGAAGAACCTGGAAGCAGAGGTGACAGAGTTTGGGTCACTAGCCAGTGACCAGGAAGGAACCAGGCGATGTTGGGTGCTTTAAGGTGGAAAAGGGGAGTTTGTCTATTCAGCCACGAGGTACAGGAGGCATCGACGATGACCAAGAGTGCGATTTGAGCTGCCCCACAATGGATCTAGATGACTGCGGCAATGGTATCCAGATTGGAGCCAACAAGCCTTGGCAACTGCAACCCACGCAGGATGTTGAGATTGGCTTTGTTGCAGACCAGCAAGGTCTCTGGCACTTCTCCTTTTCTGGGAAGCTGAAGCAAGCCTGGGGCAACCAGAAAAGCAAGTTAGATTCAAGATGGCATCTTCAGGAGGCTTACTAGCCAATGGGCAAGGAACTGGGAAGACGCATCAAGCTCAAATGCAAAGGTGAGGCCCACGGAACACTCACAGAAGGTGGGGACCTGGGCTTCGGTGCAAATGGTGCTGGTGGCTAGGGCTTCTTGTACCCCAATGCACAACTTACTGAAGCTTCAGGAAAGGAGTGCAGGTAGCAAAATGCAGGATGTCCAAGATGTCCGGTCCCACGTCTCTCGTGTCAGCCACGGGTCTCAGCTTTGCTGTGGATGTGGGTCGGGGTCAGAAAAGTCTGGAAGTCCAGTTCTTGAGTCGCAGAGTCTTTGGGTTACAATGGGAGCCTTGAAACTGCAGACTGGCAAAGTTGCTGTTGGTGCCTGTTTGCACAGGGTGGTCACTCCTTGACCACAAGGGAGATGTCTTCCATCTTCCAGTCAGAATGGAATGTTGAAGGTCCAAGATATGTCTTTCAAAGAGTTGTCCAGAATAATCTAAAGTCCCAGGGACACAGCTCCTACACTTATACTAAGGATGGGGGCTGGATTACCTGACTAGGTCCCTCCTATGGGTCGACCTGAGAAGGGGGTGGTTAAACCCTTTTCCTTTGTCCAGTTTCATGCCACAGCTGGGGTTGGAGTGCCCCAGCAGCTGGTTTGAACCAGGGTATGCATGGAGCACCTTGTGTGCCCCAGGCAGTGTCTAGACGCATACACTGAATGCAGCCCTCCCTGCCCCAATACACAAAACCCCTGTCTGGGGAGGCACTGGCACCTCCCTTGACAGGAAACCTATTGTCCAGGCCTTCCCCTGCTGGAGTTTCGTCCAGCAACAGGAGGTCAGACTTGTGTCTGTGGCAGCAGCATCCATTTTGTGATGCTGAGGCTCTGTTTAACTTTAACCGGGTAAAGCAGTATCTTACATGTCTTTTCCCTCTAGAGAGGTGGATTGGTCTTCTCCAAAATGGATTATAGCAATGCCCTTTTTCTTAACGCACAAGAACAAATCCTAAATAAACTGCAGTCGGTTCAAAATGCGGCAGCAAGGGTCCTTCTTGGTATCCCTAAACATCACGCAACCTACTTGGCCATACGACACCTGCACTGGCTACGAGTCAGGAGCAGAATTAAATTCAAGGCACTCTGTATCGCCTATAAGGCCATACACGAGAATTGGCCTCGTTTCCTCAGAGACGCTTTTAGGATCTATGCCCCCAAAAGATCGCTGCGATCAGCTTCCACCTTCACACTTCCTGTCCCTCGTACTAGAACTTGGGGAGACAGACGCTTCCTGGTGGCAACCCCCAGACTCTGGAACTCTCTTCCCATAGCTATTAAAACTTGTCCCACGCTCATGGCTTTCCGCAGCTCCTTGAAAACCTGGTTATTTGATCAATGACTCCACCAGCTGGCCTTTGTCCCATAAAGTATTAAATGCGCCGAGACACCTCCGGGTATTTGCTGCGCAATCCAAATCTCGAAATAAATAAATAATTAAATAAATAAATGCCACCCCCGCCGCCAGAATTTGCGGGGGGGGGGTAGTATTAGAAAGTTAGCATTAACCGCGAGGATTATAATGCACTTAAGAGTATATGGTATCATATAACAGCTGTAAGGAGATGGTTCCGAAAGTTGCAGAGGGGCTCAGCTGATAACAGAGCACCCTCACACATAAAAACCAAGCACTCTGCCTCCAGGATTGTCGAGGCCTACCATAGGAGTGGCTTATAGGTGTATATGGGTCTATATATAAAGGTAGATATAGGTATACTATTACACCACCTTACCCAGTCTGTATGAACAGACCTGTGGTGTCAGTTTGGAAGGCAAACCAGGGGTGGCACAATACATGCTGCAGCCCCTGGTAGGCCTAAAGTGCACCTATGCCCTGGGTACCTATGGTACACTATACAGGGGCTCACAAGGGTGACCCAGTAACCAATCTGGTATGTACCTAAAGTACATGGTATCAATTTAGAGAGAGAACAGCTGGGCTGTGGGTCTGATTAGCAGGCCCACAGCCACAATAAAGTCGAAAAACAAGGGAATCTCAGCAAAAAGTAGGGGTGACCAAAGGAAGCAGACACTACTCCCCTACACAACCCCCTCCCTCCCCAAAGGCAGGGACATTAAACTAACCTTGACCAGTTGAGTCTTCATGTTTTAAGTGGAAATATCTGGAGAGTCCATCTGCATTGGCATGGTCAGTCCCAGGTCTATGTTCCACTGTAATGTCCATCCCCTGTAGGGAAATGGACCTCCTAAGCAGTTTGGGATTTTCACCCTTCATCTGATTTAGCCACAAGAGGGGCTTATGGTCTGTCTGAATCTTGAAGTGAGTACCGAACAAGTATGGCCTCAGCTACTTGTCTTTAGGGCTCTCAATGGATGAGGCCCTGTATACTTGAGGCATAGACTTAAGATGACACAATCTGTACGTGACCTCAGATCAAATCATCTCCACCTGCTATACGCCCCTCCTTTTCGTCTTGCACGCACAGGGAGCCGGGCCTTTGCTGTGATCACATCCAAACTCTGGACTCAGTTACCGAAGGTACTCAGATTCATCACATCTGAGCCTCTGTTTTGAAGGAAACTCAAGACCTGGTTGTTCTCCATGCTCTAGCCCTCAGTAAATCCCTCAGGTTGCCACTCTTCTGCAGCGGCGGGACACCCCCGACGGGGGTAGCTGTGCGCTTTACAAGCTTCAAAATAATAATACTTCAGGGCCCAAACCACAGCAAAGGTCTCCCTCTCAATAGCTGACCAACGTTTCTCTCTAGGGGTCAGCCTTCTGGTAATAAAAGCTACTGGCTGGTCTTGACCATCTTTATTCAGTTGTGAAAGCACTGCACCTACCCCCAACTCAGAAGCATCTGCTTGGACAATGAATTCTTTGGAGTAGTCTGGACGTTTCAGAATAGGAGCAGTGCACATGGCCTGCTTCAGGTCATCAAATGCCTTTTCACAGCTGACTGTCCACGGAACTTTCTTTGGCATTTTCTTGGAAGTTAAGTCATTAAGGGGTGTCACTATGGAACCATACCCCTTGACAGATTTCCTGTAATACCCAGTCAGGCCCAAGAAAGCTCTGACCTGAGTCTGGGTGGTTGGAGCAGTCCAGTCCATTATAGTCTGGATTTTGCTCTGCAATGGTTGAACCTGGCCTCCACCTACAAGGTGGCCCAGGTATACAACCTGACTCTGCCCTATCTGGCCCTTGATATTTAGGCCTGCCTTCTGCAGGGCCTCCAAAACATTCTTCAGGTGGATCAGGTGATCTTCCCAAGTGGAGCTAAAGACAGCAATATCATCTAGATAAGCTACACAGTAGTCATCCAGACCTAAGAGGACTTTGTTCACCAACCTTTGGAATGTGGCAGGTGCATTTTTCAGACTAAAGGGCATCACCACAATTTGATAATGCCCACCAGGGGTTGCAAATGCTGTCTTTGCATCATCAGCTAGTCTGATCTGCCAGTAGCCAGCTGTCAGGTCAAATGTACTCAAAAACTTGGCAGATGCCAATCTGTCAATGAGTTCATCTGCCTTAGGTATTGGATGGGCATCTGTCCTAGTGACCGCATTGAGGCCTCTGCAATCCATGCAAAACCTCATCTTTCTCTTACCATCTTGGGTGTGAGGTTTTGGCACCAGGACTACTGGACTGGCCCAAGGGCTCTCTGCGGGCTCAAGGACTCCCAAATCCAACATCTTTTGGACCTCTGTCCTGATACAGTCCCTGACATGATCAGGTTGCCTGTAAATCTTACTTTTAACAGGCAGACTGTCCCCAGTGTTCACTTCATGGGTGCACCAAGTAGTCTGACTTGGAGTCAGAGAACAAATATGTCTGTAGGACTGTAGAACTTTTCTGCAGTCCTGTTGCTGTTGGTCAGTGAGGCTGCCTGACAAGGCTACACCACCAACTGAACCATCATCAGGGTTCTGAGAAAGCAGGTCTGGGAGAGGGTCACTCTCTTCCTACTGTCCCTCATCTGTGGCCATGAGCAAGCCCATGTCTGCCCTGTCAACATATGGTTTCAATCTGTTGACATGAAGCACCCTGTGGGGGCTCCTGGGAGTTCCAAGGTCAACCAAATTGGTGACTTCTCCCTTCTGCTCAACAATAGTGTGGGGTCCACTCCACTTGCCTTGGAGAGCTGCTGGGGCCGCAGGCTCCCACACCCACACTTTCTGTCCTGGCTGGTAAACAGTCAGCACAGCCTTTTGGTCATGCCAGGCCTTTTGCAATTCCTGACTAGCCTCAACGTTTTTGGATGCCTTTTTCATGTACTCTGCCATCCTGGAGCAGAGATCAAGTACACAGTCCACAATGTTCTGTTTGGGAGGTTTGAGAGGTAACTCCCATCCCTCCTTCACCAGACAAAGAGGTCCTCTTACAGGATGCCCAAACAGAAGTTCAAAAGGGCTGTAGCCAACCCCCTTCTATGGGACCTCTCTGTAAGCAAACAAAAGGCAGGGCAGCAGGATGTCCCATCTCTGCCTAAGCTTTTCAGGGAGACCCTTGATCATGCCCTTTAAGGTCTTATTGAATCTCTCAACTGGAGACCATTGCACTGTGGATGATAGGGTGTGGTGAATCAATCAATCAATCAATCAGAGTACTTGTAGAGCACGCTACTTACCCGTGAGGATCTCAAGGGGCTGAGGGGAGGGAGGGGGGTGCTGCTACTGCCCGAAGAGCCAGGTCTTGAGGAGTCTTCTGAAGGCGAGTAGGTCTTGGGTCTGCCGTATGTGAGTAGGGAGGGTGTTCCAGGTCTTGGCTGCGAGGTAGGAGAAGGATCTGCCGCCGGAGGTCATTTGTTGGATGCGGGGGACAGCAGCGAGGGAAAGGCCTGCGGAGTGGAGCTGGCTGTGGGGGTGGAGAAACCGAGTCTGCTGTTCAGTTAGGCTGGTCCGGCGTTGTGGAGTGCTTTGTGTATGTGGGTAAGGAACTTGAAGGAGATCCTCTTGTTGAATGGGAGTCAGTATAGGTCTCTCAGGTGGGGGGTGATGTGGCTGTGGCAGGGGATGTTGACGATCAGTCGGGCAAAGGCGTTTTGGATGCGTTGTAGTCATCATAGGTGTTTGGCTGGGATTCCTGCATAGAGTGCATTGCCGTAGTCCAGCCTGCTGCTGACGAGGGTCTGTGTCACCTTTCTTCTTGTTTCGGTTGGGATCCACTTGTAGATCCTGTGGAGCATGCGGAGTGTGTTGTAGCAGGTGGGGGAGACGGCGTCGACCTGCTTAGACATGGAGAGGGAGGAGTCGAGGATGAATTCTAGGTTGCGTGCATGGTCGGTGGGTGTTGGTGCTGTTCCCATGGTGGTCGGCCACCAGGAGCTGTCGCAGGCTGAGGGGGTGGGGCCGAGGATGAGGACTTCCGTCTTGTCCGAGTTCAGCTTCAGATGGCTGCTCCTCATCCAGTCGGCGACGGCCTTCATTCCCTCGTGGAGGTTGGTTTTGTTATTGTTATTGTTAATTTAATTTAGATTTATAGCGCGCCCAATCACCTGCAGGCCTCTAGGCGCTTGGAAATCGATGTCATTACAATAACTTGGTTCACTCCTGAGAGAGATGCAGCTACAGGACTACACTGCAATCAAGGTTCTTCTAAACAGCAGGGTTTTCAGTGATTTCCTGAACCGCAGGAGATTCATCTCCCTGCGTAGCCCCTCAGGCAGCTTGTTCCATAATTGGGGGGCCAGGACAGAGAAGGCTCTCCCTCCCTTAGTCACTAATTTGTAGCGGGGGCAGACCAGTAACTGAGAGTCTGATGATCTGAGTGTTCTCGTCGGGTTGTACACTTCCAGGCGGGCTTTGATGTAGGCCGGCGCATGGCCGTAGATCGCCTTATGCGCTATACAGAGGCTCTTGAATTCAACCCTCTCCTTAACAGGGAGCCAATGAAGGTTTTGGAGAAGAGGGGAGGCCTTTGTTCGTCTGGGCACTCTGAAGATTAGCCGTGCGGCGTCGTTCATTACGACCTGGAGTCTGTTTGTCAACATTTTTGGGAGGCCAAGATACAGGGCATTCCCATAATCGATCCGGGAGATGACAGTTGCTGCTACAATTGAACGTATCATCGAATGAGAAAGGAAGGGAGCTATCTTTCTCAATTGTCTGATGATGTTCGTGCAAGTTCCAACAACAGCGGAGACTTGACTGCACATTGACAGGTCACAATCTAATTTAATCCCCAGACTCTTTACGTTGGCACTAGGCTTTGGGGCTGATCCAAGCTCAGCAGGCCAATACAGATCACTCCACGGTGAGGTGGTAGATGGAATTACCAATACCTCGGTCTTATCCGGGTTGATCTTTAGTAGGTTTTTCGTCATCCACCCTACGGTGTACCTCAGGATATTTTGAGCTTGGGTTTGTGCTGTCCCTGTGTTATCGATACTCAGCACTAGCTGAGTATCGTCAGCATAGTTGTAGACTCTGCAGCCCAACTCAGCCAGGGATGCAATCAAAGGCTGCAGGTAAAGATTGAACAGAAGTGGGGACAGTGCGGAGCCCTGTGGAACTCCGCACTCTAAGAGGCCCACTTCAGATATTGACTCCCCAAGTTGTATCCTCTGAGTCCTTCCCAAAAGGAAGGATCGCAGCCACTTGAGGGCCAAGCCTTTGATCCCAAAGGCCTCCAGCCTTCCCAGGAGCAGGTCATGGCTGACGGTATCGAACGCCGCTGACAGGTCTAGTAAGATCAGGGCGCTCGGCCTTTTGCCGTCAGCCATGCCTCTCAGTTCGTCCAACAACGAGAGCATCACTAGCTCGGTGCTGTGGTGCGCTCGAAACCCTGCCTGTCGCTCATGCAGTAAGCCATGGGATTCGAGGTACAGTGATAGAGACTTCAGCACGTGTTGCTCTAGGACCTTAGCAAAGAAAGGCAGCTGGGAGATTGGCCTATAGTTCTTCAGGACAGCCGGATCTGCGCCTGGCTTCTTCAGCAGAGGTCTAACTCGCGCCTCCTTAAGGTCACCAGGTAAATACCCTGTTTCTAGGGACCTATTAAGGAGAGAGATGATCCGAGCCTCCAATAGCGGGCGTGCCACACGGAAGATACTCGGGGGACATGGGTCCGCTGGGGAACCAGATTTAGTTTTCCCCATTAGCTGCTCTAGACTCAACTCGTCCAACTCAGGGAACTGTACTAGAGAGCAGTGAGTAGGATTATGAACCTCAGAATGTATAGTGTCACAATTCACCACACTACTCTTAATATCCCGGATAATAGTCTTTACCTTTTCTAAAAAATATTCCTGAAAGGTGTTAGAGTTTATGGGAGACTCAGAGTTCTCCTGTTTTTTACTCAGCTCCGACAGGATTTGGAATGTCTCCTTCTGGATATTCCTGGCCTTCTGTAGGCGAGACTCGTAGTACTCCGCCTTGGCTTGTGAAATAAGTTTTTTATACAGGTGGAGTGAGTCTTTATATTGGTTCCTTGCAGTATCCTGCTTGGTTTTCCTCCAGATTCTCTCCCGAGCTCGGAGCTTTCTTTTTTGTTCCCTTAGTGATGGGGTAAACCATGGAGCCTCTTTACCAGGTCCCTTAATTGACTGAGTTTTTTCCGGCGCTATGTGATCAATAGCTGTATTCAGGCTCTGAGTTAGGACCGCATATTCTACGTCCAGGCTTCTATCAGAATTCGTCAGACAAGTCATTTCCGGAAGCACAGAGGTCAGGTTTTTTAAATCAACCTCGGCCCATTTGCGGGTCCTTCTAGTACCTCGGGGTAGGTGCTTTAAATGATCTTTTATGTTTACCTCACAGGTCACTAGGTAATGGTCAGTCCAGATGCAGGGAACCACATCCTTGAGAAGGACATTTGGGTCTGTGGACCATACTAAGTCAAGAGTATGACCCTTGATATGTGTGGGTACTTTCACAAGTTGGCTAAAACTCAAAGCGGACATAGTGGTGTCCAGTTGGCGTGTTGGTAAGTCCCATTGGGGGCTATCCCAATGCAAGTTAAAATCTCCTAATATCACAATTTTTTTGTACCTTGTACATAGATCTGACATAATAGGTGTAAACAAATCATTAAAAAGTGGAGATGAGTTGGGTGGGCGGTAGATTGACAGAATCACCCAGCAGGAATTGTTTAGGGAAATCTTTATTCCTACTAGATCAGCTAGGTCCACTGTTTCTGAAATTATCTCTTTCACAGATAGGGATTTTTTAAATAAAATCGCTACCCCACCCCCCCGAGCCGACCCTGCGCGGTTCTGCCAAATTGCGTCATAGCCATTAGGGAGGGCAGCAATAATATCCGGAATGGAGTTTTCACCCATCCAGGTTTCTGAGAGTGTCAGGACATCGAGGTCTCTATCCTGGCGGTGTGTGGGTCCTTGGTGAGGGAGAGGATGAGCTGGGTGTCGTCGGCATAGGAGATGATGTTGAGGTCGTGCTGGCAGGCCATTTGTGCGAGGGGGCCATGTAGATGTTGTACTTCAACCCACACTCCTTCCACAAAGCACTAAAATATCCAGACATAAAGTTTGTATCTCTGTCTGAGACAACCTCCTTCGGAAAACCCACTCTTGAGAAAACTCCCAGGAGGGCTCTTGCCACAACAGGTGCTGTTGTGGTCCTAAGGGGAATAGCTTCTGGGTATGTGGTGGCATGATCCACTACCACCAGAAAAAATCTGTGCCCAGAGGCTGTTTGGGGATCCATTGGTCCAACAATGTCAATCTCTACACCTTCAAAGGGAACCCCCACCACAGGTAGTGGTTTTAGGGGGGCCTTTGTGTTGCCACCTGATTTGCCACTGGCTTGGCAGGTGACACAGGAGCGACAAAACACATTGGTATCCTCTGACATATGAGGCCAGTGAAAGTGAATGAAAAGCCTGCCCCAAGTCATGTTCTGGCCAAGAAGTCCTGCAAGGAGAATATCATGGGCTAGTGTGAGAAGGAAGCCCCTGAATGCCAAAGGTATGGCCAACCTCCTGGAAGCTCCAGGCCTGGGGTCTCTAACCTCTGAATACAGGAGCCCATCATCCCAATAGACTTTGTGGGTCCCACTAGCATTCTCAGCTGCCTCAGCAGCAGCTTGCTGTCTGAGGGGTTCAAGAGAAGGGCAGTCTAACTGTGCCTGTCTCAGATCTGACCAGGAGGGTCCCCCTGTCCCAAGAAACTCAACCTGATCAGGCTCAAGCTCTTCTAGGACAGTTTCCTCATGGGTCTCACAATCAGCTTCCTGTGAATGTTGATCCTCTTCCTGAGGCAAGGGGGAAGGCACTGCCTTAACCCTACTGCTTCTCCTCCTGGTAGGCACCTGATCCATTGTTCCAGTGCCAGTTCAGTGTTGCTATTTCTGACCTGTGACCTAGTCACAGCAAGGACATGTGCTGATATCCCTAACACTTCTGCATGGGTCCTATACTCCACTTCAGCCCAAACTGAAGTCTCCAGGTCATTTCCAGACAAACATTCTACAGGGAGGTCTGAGCTAACCACAACCTTTTTGAGGCCAGTTACCCCTCCCCAGGAGAAATTAACAATTGCCATACTGTGAGTGGTAGTGACATTGCTAGCATTGGTCACTAGGTAATTTTCACCTAGTATGATCTGTTCAGGGTGCACAAAGCCTGGCGTCACCATTGTGATACTAGCACATGTGTCCTTGTAGGCCTGAGCCACTTTGTCATTAATTAAAGGAGTTTGTCTGTACTTGCCCAAATTATTGGGACTCACAGTAGAGGACATGATTATGTCCCCCATCACAGATCAAAAAAGCTTGATTTGGTATTCTGACTAGGCCAGAATCCATCTCAGTTCCCAGGGTTAACCCTACTACAACCTTCTGTTGAGAACCGCCACTTGGAGCTGAACTAGGGGGAATAGTTGCCTTAGGGGCAATGGTGGCGGGAGCTGCCTCCTTCTTGGTGCATTCACTGGCCCAGTGAGTAGTAACCTTACAAATCTTGCACCATGGTTTCTTTGGGCCTTCTTTCTTTTTAGATTGTTGGGAACCCCCACCATTAGAAGCTTTTTGGGGACCTTGAGAAGACTTCTGGTCTTTTGCTTTCTCCCTACCCTTTTGGTCTTGCTTCTTCTGATCACCACCTTGGTTCTGTACCTTCTGCTTCACCCTGGTTCTGACCCATTTGTCTGCCTTCTTTCCCAATTCTTGGGGAGAGGTCAGATCAGAGTCAACCAGGTGCTGATGCAATAACTGGTTCTGACAGTTGTTAAGGATTTGTTCTCTCATAATCAAATTATACAATCCTGTATAGTCAGTGACTTTACTGCCCAGTAATGTTAATGTTAATGTTAATGTTAATGTTAACTGGTATTTATTGAGCGCTCGTACGCCCGGAGGCTTCATGGCGCTATAGGAAGGAACAGGGCGCGTCAATCATTAGATAGAAAGAGGCAGCTCAAGGGTGTGCCTGAGAAAAGAGCCAGGTCTTCAGAAGATGTCTAAAACTGAGGAGATTGTCGCTTAGTTTAAGGTGAGGGGGGAGGGAGTTCCAGAAGGCAGCTGCAAGATGGTCAAAGCAGCTGCCTCCGAGACGTTTCCTCTTGTACGACGGCACAGTCAACAGAGATTTATGGGTGGACCGGAGGTGTCGGGAAGGTTTGTATTTATGGAATAGGTTCCTGACGAATTGGGGGCCAGTATCTTGCAAGGATTTAAATAAAATGCAGCCCGTCTTGAAGGCCACACGTTGTTCCACCGGCAACCAGTGTAATTGTTTCAGGCCAGATCTAACTGATTGCCTTCTGGGGATGTTCAGAAGAAGTCTGGCTGCTTGATTCTGAACCAGCTGGAGGCGTTTGAGCTCTCCTTTTGGGAGACCGAGGTAAAGACTATTGGAAAAATCCAGTCTGGATAAAACCAAAGAGATGACAATCTGAGTAAGGGCGGAAAAGGAAAAAAAGCGTGCAATTTTTAACAATTTTTTCAGCTGAAAAAAACTGGCAGAAACGACTGACCCCACCTGTTTCTTCAAGGAAAGATCTTCACTGATGTGGATGCCCAAACTTTTTACCGAAGATGACTTAGACGGAGGGGCACCCATACAGGAGGGCCAAAAGCTAGGATTCCAACTATGTATACTCTGTCCAGGCAAGACCAATTCGGTCTTTCCTGGGTTGAGTTTTAAATGATTGCAGCTCATCCAATTCAGAATGTGGGACATGGTGTTCTGAAATTCTACCACTGAGTCCTTGGTGTTAAGGGGGAAGATGAGCCTCAAGTCATCAGCATAGTTGAAGATGGTTACCTTGGCATTTCTAAGAGAGAACAGAAGAGGACGCAGGTATAAATTAAAAAGTAGGGGGGACAGCGAAGAGCCTTGAGGCACTCTGCAGTTGGTGGATATGGTAGGGGCCGTAAAGGTACCCAGTCTGACCGATTGAGTTCGGCCAGAAATGAACGAGCGGATCCAACTCAGAGCCGGACCTCTGAGGCCAGCCTGCTCGACACGGTCGACCAAGATGGTGTAGTCGACCGTGTCGAACGCAGCGGAAAGATCCAATAGCACCAAAGCCTGGTGGATCCCCTCGTCCGCATTCCGTCTCAAAGAATTCTGCACCGAAAGAATAACTGCTTCGGTTGAGTGGCAAGGGCGGAAGCCGGCCTGGTTGGGTGCAAGGTACTCAGATTTCTCCAGGAAAGCGGAGATACAATCACAGACATGGGATTCCAAAAGTTTGGCGCAGTAAGGCAACAAAGAAATGGGCCTATAGTTAAGTGGGTCTGATGGGTTGGCTCCTATCTTTTTTAAAAGGGGAATGAGTAGGGCTTTTTTAAAGTTACTTGGGACTTTCCCTTGGGTGAGCGATCCATTCAGCAAGGGAAGTAGACCCTCAGGGATGAGGGTGCCTACTTCTTTCAGAATGAAGGGAGGACAGATGTCGTCAGGGGATCCTGATTTAACTTTGGTAAGAAGCTTGGATAAGGTAGCATTATCAATAAGAGGGTATGAAATCAAGGTGGCAGGATTGTGAAAAACATCGGGAAACAGAAGAGATGGCTGAGTGGTGGAGATGCTCTGTTTGATGGTGCAGATTTTGTCAAAAAAGAAAGAATTGAGTGAGTTGCAGAGTTCCTGAGTGGGGGTTATCGGAAGGGAGGTTCTGTCGCTTGTACTAAGATTTTCCACTATATTGAATAGTTCTCTGGATTTATTATTAGCTTTGAGTATTTTTTCAGAGAAATGTTCAGTTTTGTGTTTGAGGATAAGCTTGTGATAGTCCCTGCGAGCTTTACGGTAATTATCCTTGTCTTGCTCTGAATAGGCAGTGCGCCATTTTCGCTCCAGTTGACGGACCTTAAGCTTAAAGTTTTTCAAAACAGGTGTGAACCACTTGTGTGCGTCGTTGGGGCGGGAGCGAGGAAAGTTAGTGCAGGGAGCATGATCGTCAGCTGCCTGAAGTAACCAACCTGAAAAAGCTTCTTCCATTTTATCAATGTCCTGGTCGGATGAGGGAGGAGAGGAAGATAAGGATTCAATAAAGGTGGAAATGTTGACATTCTTCCACAGTCTAGTTTTACCTCCTGGCTGAGGTTGGGACCTTCTGCTGCTTACTATGGTGATGGTGAAGTTGATCAGATAATGGTCCGACCAGATGCAGGGCATGATGGAGTTAATAGCAAGAGGAATGTTTTGGGACCAGATTTGGTCTAAGCTATGCCCTTTGTTGTGGGTAGGAAGATGGATGTGTTGAGTAAGATTCATATCCAATAACATTTCTTTAAGACTGGCTGCCTGAGGATCAGACTCAGTAGAGTCCAACCATAGATTAAAGTCTCCTAATAATACAATTTTGCCATGGGAGATGGTCAGGGATGCAAGCTGTTCAGCAAAGGATGTGATGAATGTAAGCGAAGTTTGAGGGGGGCGATATAGAAGGATCAAAAGTAAAGAACCTAGATCAGTGTTCAATTTAAAAAGCAGGTTATCGCATCCTGTCAGGTCTAAAGATGGTAAGGAAGAGACTTGATGAGAGCTGCGAATAATCAGCCTTCCAGAGCCTTAGTAGCACAATCTACAACATCAGTCCAGTCCTGAGTCTGTGTCTTTTGGGTATCTCTAAACAGAAACCTGTACTGCTCAGTGGTTAGGCCAAACCCATCTATCAGAGCACTCTTCAGGACATGGTAGTTGTCAGCATCTGCTTCTCTTACAGTGATGAGCTTGTCTCTGCCTTTGTCTGCAAAGGAGAGCCACAAGATTGCTGCCCACTGACTTTGGGGTACCAGCTGTACTTTGCAAGCCCTCTCCAAAGCAGTTATCCATTTGTGGATGTCATCCCCAATCTGATGGGGAGAGACAATCTTGTTCAGGTTTTTATGGTCATGAGACCTTTCCCTATCTCTAGGAATTATGCCGCCACCAGTGGGCTGTAGCCCACTTAACTTTTTCTCTCTTTCGAGAGCTAGGGCCTCTGCAAGGGAAACTTCTTGCCTCTTGATCCTAAGCTTGACTTATTTCATCCTAGCGTTGTGCTCTCTCCTCTGAGGGGAAGTCATCCTCCTCTGAGCAGAGGCACTGGACCCTACTGAGGGATCAGAATGCCCAGAGCCACTGGAAAGTGACCTGCGTCTTCTGTTTCATGTGTTAGGCCTACTGGGGTGTGTGGAGGGGGCCTCTCTTGGCCCTCTCCACCTCCAGCTAGTCCTAGGTTGCCCAGGTCAGTTTCATCAACTGCATCCTGGTCATCATCCTCATCAGAGACAGCTGGATCTTCCCCAGTTGTATTTTCCTCTGTTGAGAGATGGCCCCCCTCTCTACCCCCTTGGCTACCTGGGTCTGATGCATTCTCTACATCATGAGCCACTAAGATATCTACCAGGTGGTTAAAGGTTGGACTCTGTCCTTGTCTCATTTGTCTGACTGCAAACAGGTTTCTCTGTTCCTGAAAAGTGAATGAGTCATACTTAGAAGGCAAATAGGGAAAAAAGAGATCTCTCTCTAGCAAACAAATAATTAACAACTGCCCTTTAGTTATAATCCGGTAGATGCATCAAAGTTGTCATTTGCGATTCCTTATTTGCGAAAAATAAGGAATCGCAAATAAGGAATCGCAAATGGCAATGCATCAATAATTTCGCAATTTTATTGAGATTCGGTAAAAATCGCAATTTTTACCGAATCCCAATAAAATTGCGAGTTTCAAATAGCGAATTCGCAATTCCCATTCATTCCTATGGGCTGAAATGCCCATAGGAATGAATGGGAATTGCGAATTCGCAATTTGAAATCGGAATGCAACAAAGCCTTTCAAGGGTGGAGAGGGGGGTCCAAAGGACCCCCCCCTGCACCCATGAAATGCACTTTTACATTTGAGTTACATACACACATGTCCTAAGGACATGTGTGTCTGTAACGTAGACGTTTAAAAAATGCATTTTTATGCGTTTTTACACATTTTTGCAAATTACCACGAAGTTCAACTTCGTGGTAATTTGCATTTGCAATTTGTAAAATCACAAATGTTGTGAGGATGATGCATTGCATTTAAGGAATCGCAAATTTGCGATTCCTTAAAAGCAATCGCAATTTTGGAACTCGCAAAAAATAGCGAATTTCCAAAAATGCTTGATGCATCCCAGAAACCAATTTAGGAAGTGCAAACGGCCGATTTTTGCGAATCGCACCGTTTGCACTTCCTAAAAAGGTTGATGCATCTAGGCATAAGTGTCCAAAAGTATCAAAGCGACTTTCTGTAATTCATAAACAATTCAAGACCATGTATTAAAATTCAAAGAACTTTTATTTTTATTTTTGTTTTATATATTCTTTTTCGTATAAATATTTTAGATCGTTTTTCATTCTATTTTAACTATAAATATCATTTGATATACTTTGTACAAGCATTGACATATTACAAAAATAGGTACATATGCATAACAAATACATAAAAAAAATAAAGTGTGAAAAAAGGAATTATTGTACGAAATTTTCGGTCGATGTAATATTGAGGTAGGCAAAGCGGTGGAATAGAACTACGCGCGTTTCGGCCAGTAGCCTTCGTCAGGTGACCGTCATTCGCAAATTACAAAACATAACATTGTGCAACGTAAATTTTCAAGATATATTAGTTGATGTATCGTTTTTCTAACTTCTATTTTCTCTTTTCACAACTTAATTAACTTCCAGCAAAGGCACTCGACTTTTACTATGTAGTATGTAGTCTGGAGAAAGGCTTTTTAGACTTTATGTATCGTGTTGATGTTGTCAATTCCTGTAGGATTTCTTTAAAGTTTTTTTCAAAAACGGTACCAGAGAAGTGGAAAACATGAGCCTTAAAAGTTATTGTGCCCTACTGAGCCCTTAGTGATGAACTGAGTGAGTCCGTGCTGAACGATCAGTATATCTTATTCGAACGCCGTCACAACTGCCTTTACGGGTTCGGTCTTTATTTCTGATTAATCAAGATATGGTGCCATCCGGTTTCTTATGGGTAATTTATCTATGTATCTCTATTCCGATATGGCCCTTCATAAACAAAGATGCTCCTCTATTGCATGCCGAGTCGCCGCAACGATATATGCTATACTTAGAAGGCACCCTCTGGGTTTCTTCTTGAAGAGGTCCACTAGGGCCTGCTTCCAAGGCCATTTTCTAGTGAGGTGTGGTGTGTGCACCTACCTACACAAAATGGTTCCTACTAGAACCTCTCTAGGGGTTGCAGTCAGGGTGTGCTAAGCCCTTACCACCTACAACTACTAAGTTCAGTAGAACTTGTATATAAGACTTGATTTATATGTACCTACATTTACCTTTAAATCAGGGCTCTCCGAACCGATCCTGGAGGTCCGGATCCATGCCAGATTTTTAAAATAACTACATGTATCTCAATGGGGATATCCCAAAAATTTGGCATGGATCCGGCCCTCCAGGAACGGTTTGGAGATCCCTGCTTTATATCATCTTTCAGATGATATTACAAGATTATTTGTTAAAACAAATTGCAAGCTCTTATCCCACTGCTGCCACAAATGTGAGAAGTTAGCCTGGCATATGATGTCCACTAGTTCTAGTGGGCACCTTGCACCAGTCTAATCGACCCTTATTAATGGTGGTTGTAAAGTCAACCTTATAGAAAGCTATCCTAGTGGTAGCTGAACCAGCAGTCTTCAGGCTAAGACTTCAGTAGGCGAGTTAAGCAAGTTGTGTTACCATATATAATCCCTTGAATACCAAATGAAAGGACACCACACAAGGTATATAGCAAATATATATGTATTTACTCTAAACACAACCCCTCTGCACTCTTTATGAGGTCAGAGGTAAAAATACAATACAAGTCACACAGTTAATATACGATAAGTTGCACAATATACGTTATGCCCTAGGGGCTCACAAACCACATACTAAGAAAGTGGTATAAGTACCACGTGAGAGTTAGAAAGCAGGCCTGGGGCCTGTGGAATCGCTGGGGCTATACTAAACAACCAAAGGTTAGGAAGTACGAGGCCCACGGGAGACGCATGCATTGTCTAAACACAGATGCGGGTTACCATTGACTTTCTATGGGAAACAAAGAAGTTACAAATATACAATTTAAGGACACTTCCGGATGGACTAGGATGGAACCCTTTTAAACTAGGACACTTTGGGAGTCAAGACCCATGGGAGCACCAGAGTACTTGTGTTACCTCATCCAGGGAAGCCGTGTGCATTGGTGTCTTTTCGTGTCGGGTTTCGTCGTTGTTTTCTATGGAGAGCTGCAAAGAAGTGCTGCAGCCAACCAGAGGAAAAGTGTCCGGGTGGATCCAAGGGTGGAGCAGAGATGTGAAGAACCTGAAAGCAAAGGGGACAGAGTCTGGGTCACTAGCCAGTGACCAGGAAGGAACCCAGTGATGTTGGGTACTTTAAGGTGAAGAAGGTGAGTTGTCTCTTCAGACACGAGGTCCAGGAGGCATAGATGATGGCCAGGAGCTGGATTCTAACTGTCCCACAATGGATCTAGATGACTGCGGTGTTGGTATCCGGATTGAACCCAACAGGCCTTGGCAACCGCAACCCAAGCAGGATGTCAAGATTGGCTCTGTTGCAGACCAGCAAGGTCCGTGGCGCTTCTCCTTTTCAGGGAAACTGGAGAAAGCCTGGCGCAAGCAGAAAAGCAAGTTAGATTTATGATGGCATCTTCAGGGGGCTCACTAGCCAATGGGCAAGGAATCAGGAAGACACATCATGCTCAACTGCAAAGGCGACGTCAACGGGACACTCGCAGAGTGTGGGGGCCTGGGCTTCAGTGAAAAAGGTGCTCGGGCTGAGGCTTCTCGTACCCCAATGCACAGCTTACTGAGGATTCAGGAAAGGAGTGCAGGTAGCAAAATGCAGGATGTCCAAGATGTCTGTTCACACGATTCTCGTGTCCGCCACGGGTCTCAGCTTTGCTGTGGATGTGGGTCGGGGTCAGAAAAGTCTGGAAGTCCAGTTCTTGAATCGCAGAGTCTTCGGGTTCCAACGGGAGCCTTGAAACTGCAGACTGGCAAAGTTGCTGTTGGTGCCTGTCTGCACAGGGTGGTCAGAATGGAATGTCGAAGGTCCAAGATATGTCTTTCAAAGATTCCTCCAGGATAATCTAAAGTCCCAGGAACACAGCTCCTATACTTATACTAAGGATGGGGGCTGGATTACCTGACTAGGTCCCTCCTATGGGTGGACCTGAGAAGGGGGTGGTTACACCCCTTTCCCTTTGTCCAGTTTAACGCCAGAGCTGGGGCTGGAGTGGCCCAGCAACTGGTTTGAACCGGGCTATGCATGGAGAACCTTGTGTGCCCCAGGCAGTGTCTAGATGCATTCACTGAATGCAGCCCTCCCTGCCCCAATACACAAAACAACTGTCTGGGGAGGTGCTGGCACCTCCCTCGACAGGAAACCTATTGTCCAGGCCTCCCCCGCTGGAGTTTCATCCAGCAACAGGAGGTCAGACTCGTGTCTGTGGCAGCAGCATCCATTTTGTGATGCTGAGGCTCTGTTTAACTTTAATTGGGTAAAGCAGTAACTTACATGTCTTTTCCCTGTAGAGGGGTGGAATGCTACCCACACCGCCAGAATTGGCGGGGGGGGGGGTAAATATTCCAAAGTGTTTGACACCTTACACAACATGTTTTAATAAAGCCAAACCAAAGTTAGAATTAACCGCAAGGATTATAATGCACTTAAGAGTACATGGTATGGCTATATCATAGAACAGGTATAAGGATATAGTTTCGAAAGCTGCAGTTGGACTCAGCTGATGCCAAAGCACCCTCTCACATAAAACCAAGCACTCTGCCTCCAGGATTGTCGAGGCCTACCATAGGAGTGGCTTATAGGTGTATATGTGTCTATAAAGGTACATATAGGTATACTATATCTAAGTAAGGGGTGATTACACCACCTTACCCAGGCCGTGTGAACAGACCTGTGGTGTCAGTTTGGAAGGAAAACCAGGGGTGGCACAATACATGCTGCAGCCCCTGGTAGGCCTAGGGTGCACCTATGCCCTGGGTACCAATGGTACACTATACAGGGGCTCACAAGGGTGACCCAGAAACCAATCTGGTATGAACCTAAAGAACATGGTATCAATTTAGAGAGAGAACAGCTGTGCTGTGGGTCTGACTAGCAGGCCCACAGCCACATTAAAGTTGAAAAACGAGAGAATCAAAGCAAAAAGTGGGGGTGACCATAGGAAGCAGACCCTACTCTCCTACATCTAGTGATTTGCATAAAAAAAGTTTAGAAAACAATCACGAGGATTGTCATATAGCACAAAGGAAGAGTTTCAGAGACATTAAAAGACCTGCTTATCTTAGAGATTTTGTAGAATGAATTATGCTATTTCCTCTCTCTTTTGTTTTCATCCCTAATATCTCTCTTTCTTTGATCTTTATTTTTGCATTTACTCATAAGTAATTTTCCTTTATTGTTGCATAACTTCTAGTGGTCATCTCATCTTCCTGTGTTTTTCTATATTTAATCATTTGTATGTGGAGGGAGAAGGGTGACAGTTTGGCTTCTCTTGTCATTCTCTCTCTACCTTAGAATGCTATGACCTCAGTGTGAGATGACATGTTTAGAATTCTGAGAACTGTGTGGCAGTTTATGTTGTCGTTGGTGAAGGTGTTAATAAAGGTATCTCTTACCTTATACTGTCTCCATCTTTTCTACGAGAAGACATCACAAGGGGCCCTCTTCCGGACTTACTCCGGAGCTCGCAGGACATGGTACGGTGATGAGAGACATTGTGCTGCCAAATTAACACGTATATGCGATGCATGCCCAAGTACAGTGCACTGCCAATGTAAGACATATATTGGCATAATGCATGAAGACGATTGCTACCAGTAATAGTCAATAAGAAAAATTACTCACGGCATAAAAAAAACAATGCAGTGGGCTGATAGTAGAATTCACTGCGATTTTCCTCTGGGGTTCCATCATGTTTGGAGGACAGTGCATGACGAAGGCGCGTTGCGAGTGCATGTGCTCCACCAACCCATTTACTACCATATTACCATGGTGTCTTTCTCATTTTATATTCACCACAGAAACTCAAGAGGAGCAATACAGACAAGCGCAATTTACGAACTACCTTAACTGCACCACATGCCTAAGCGCAAATGCTGCACTGGTCCTTAAGAAAGACATAATTACCAAGGGGGCATAGAAATAATATGGCTGAAACATGTAGACCCAGGATGTGAAAGATCATTACCATCTCGGAACACATCCAACACTGTTTTTAAAATTTACCTGAGGTCACTCTTATTAAAAACACCTTCATTGGTCGGTAAACTGGAGCCAAATTTAAATCCCCTTTTCCTCACTTGAGATTCAAAACAAAACCCGCTCCGCTGTAATCAGGCATCGCAGCACACCCGGATGTATTTGCTGCCTCAGGTGTGAACCCAGTTATGAAGTACGGCACTAACTAGGTCAGTGGGTGAAAGTTCTTTTCAAAAACCTAAGGGTTTTCCTACACAGTTGTGTAAAGGACACTTTAAATAGGAAACAGACCATGGTGTTGTGCTAGTTTTTCGTTGTTTGTTGCATCAAAAAAGGAAAGTGAGCGAGCTCCCTCCTCACTCTCTAATCTTGCTATTTTTCTTCAGGCATTAATAGCCAGAAAGATAAAGAACATGCAATGCAACGTATCACCTCAAACGGCATAACGCCTTTCATACTTGGGCTGAGTATGTTACCCTAATTCCAGGTGATGAGAGAAGATGCTAACCAGGATACCAGTCACCATACCCAGGATGCAAAGAGAAGGGAATTCCTCGAAAAACGGCACCCAGAGCGTAGAAAAACAACAGCAAAGAACTCCAGAATTGAAAGGACAGTGTCTACCTTGAGAAGGAGAAGTAGAAAGAAGAGACAGGCAAACCAAGGAAAGTGTAGAATCAAGGTCAGGTGGACAAACTAAGCAAGAAGAGCTGAGAGCCAATACAACTCTGACCCCTTGTCAGACAAAGATCCATGAATACAGTGCGGTTAAGTACAGTTCTTAATTTGAGCCAGTGGTTTCTTGTGCTAAGTACCGGCACTTTTAATGCACACCAGTTAAGGACATATTCTTATTTTTTGGCACATGAATCACTGGTTAAATATGATCTCCCACTCCTGAACCAAAAGTGGAATCCAACAATATGAAGTTTCCACCCCATCAGCAGTTACCATTCTTGTGCTCTCTAGATGCCATTTACCCGTACAGAGATTCTAGACCCTTCCCTGTCCAAATTGTGTGATTCTGGGATTTAAGTAGTGGGTGATGATGTGATATCAATGTTTATGGCAGATCTCAACAGAACTTACTGCATGTAATTGACTCTGTGACTGCAGCGCCACTCCCTTCTGTACTAATTTCCTAACGAATACGTTTACCATATATTAGGCTGAAGGAAAGGAACATTAACAAAAGAAAAACAGTGCAATGTATCTGTAAGACATCTAAAACTGCATGGATGAAATAACAATCAATCAATCAATCAGTGAACTTATAAAGCGCGCTACTTATCCGTGAGGGTCTCAAGGCTCTGAGTGGTGGGGGGGGAGGGGGAGGGGTTGCTGCTACTGCTCGAAGAGCCAGGTTTTGAGGAGCCCTCTGAAGGTGAGCAGGTCTTGGGTCTGCCGTAGATGGGTGGGGAGGGTTCCAGGTCTTGGTGGCAAGGAAGGAGAAAGATATGCCGCCTGAGGTCGTTCGTTGGATGCGCAGGACGGCGGCGAGGGCGAGGCTGGCGGATCGGAGCTGTCGGGAGGGGGTGTAGAAGTTGAGTCTGTCGGTCAGGTAGGCTGGTCCGGTGTTGTGGAGTGCTTTCTGTGTGTGGGTGAAGAGTTTGAAGGTGATCCTTTTGTTGACAGGGAGCCGGTGCAGGTCTCTGAGGTGGGAGGTGATGTGCCTGTGTGGGGGGACGTTGAGGATCAGTCAGGCTGAAGCGTTCTGGATGCGTTGTAGTCAACGCAGGTGCTTTGCCGGGATTCCTGCATAGAGTCTGTTACCGTAGTCCAGCCTGCTGCTGACGAGGGCTTGGGTTACCGTTCTTCTGGTTTTGGTTGGGGTCCATTTGTAGATCCTGTGAAGCATGCGGAGGGTGTTGTAGCAGGAGGAGGCGACAGCGTTGACCTGCTTTGACATGGAGAGGGAGGAGTCGAGAACATAGAACGAGAACTCATCACTACACACTCAAGTCATAAAAACAGTAGTCAATTAATTTTTAATCCTGTTTTTAAATGAAAAGTGTACCAAAAACAAATATACAAGAACTAAAACCTTCATGCTCTAGCTGCACACGTACATTATTTCTGCATGTTACACAGTCAAGATATGACTGCCTGATCTTGCCCTGGGACCTAAACAAAATCGTTTCAAATGATCAAATATAAGGTTCTTAAATATTGTGATGTCGAACCTTACTATGCACTGAGTCAAGGGGCTGTATCACATAAAATAAGCACTGGAAGTTTCGGGCATGCTGCATGCCATCATTTTGGGCTGACTGGGGTCTTTAATATATAGCAAACATACTACTATCATAGACAGTGGTGAATGGTTGTCACTGGAATTTTGAGGAAATATGCTCCTTCTGGGTAGAAACATAGAAGCATTTGCTAGTGTTTTGAAAGTGACATCAAAGCACAACACAATCACAACACCAAGCAAAATACCACAAAAGATACATAATAGGACTCTACACAATAAAACAATCAAACAGAATTATACACAACAACCACAGTACAAGAGAACACAATGCAAAGATGTGACAGCCCATCTCACATCACTACAATACAACTCAGCACAAGGCGACAATAAACCACCACACCAAAAGAAACACAACCTAAAACGCAATGTAACACACCAATGCATCACAAAATACCCCACCAACACACTCAAACAACAGATTATAATAATAATAATTCTTTATTCGGTTAATCACAAAGAAAACCATGAAAGAAACAATCAGCATACAAGTTCATATATACATGAATTAAAAAAGACCATTTCGTAAAAACATTTGTGCAATTAGGCAAAAGGGAACGAGTATTCTTTGTTTAAAAAAGAAGAAGTTTTTGTTTCAGGGAGTCTTCAATCATTAAATCATTATGTTTTTTCTTTTTTCTTTTTCCCTAGTGCAGTTTGCTAAAGGTTTTTTCTGTGATTCAAAATGCATTTTAAAAAGTTTAAGACCAGGTAACAGACTTCTTCAGACTCTAAAGTTTGCAGTCTTAGGAAGGCCGGTCGACATTGTCTGAGGCCCCATCGCCTGCATAGCGGAAGTATCCAATATTTTCTGTGGGGATGATAAAATTTACAGAATAAGATGACGTGGATATTGGATTGGGTTGATTTCGCGTCACAAGGACACAGAGGCAGGTTTGGGTCCCAGGCCTTGTTTAAGGGAAAGGCGACCAGTCTAAAAAAGAGGTTCAGTCTGAGCCTGGTAAGCAGCATCCTCTCGTATGTTTTGGTATCGAGAGTAAGATACGGTTGGATGCCAAACGTTTGCTGGACTGTGTTCGCGTGAACCACTGAAGGTTTTGCTGACTCGGTTGACAGTCTAAGTGTTTCCAAGTGCCGTAGTGCAAGTTCCTTAAGTTCCTTTTTTGGGAGAGCAACTAATGATTCTGGATGGAGGTAGTGTTTTTCGCAATGCCAATGCATCACAAAATACCCCACCAACACACTCAAACAACAGATTACTAACACAACAGATCACAGCAAAACATCAAATACGCAACAGAGTACACCATGATAATAGAAAAACACAAGTCAACAAAAGGGCAACAATGTGCCATAAAGCAATTGTGTTAGTGAGTTGTGCTATGCGTGGTTGTATTGGTGTGCACCTATGTTTTAGTGTGGCAATTATATTTGTATTTTCGTGCATTTTCTTGATGCATTGTATTGTGGTGTACTTTTGCATTTTATTTTTCTATGTGTTGTTGTTTGTGCTGTACTGTATCACAGGTATTGCAATATGTTATTGTCATATAGCGATGTGTTGTTGCTGTAATTCAAATGCAGTCGGTCTCCTTAAACATGCACAAATATTCATGTCACACATTACTACCTCCACAAATATGCTTTCATAATACATTGCCATAACATGTTTGCACCAAGCACTGCCTTCTTAACTATCACAGGCTTGAACGTTTAGCTAATGCCCAAAAACGTTTTTCAACCGCCCACCAACTCTACACAAATGACACCTTAGGAAACACACAAAGGATAATGTCTTGTTACTTACCGGTAATCTTCATTACCCCGATTGGGGTCATCCCCTTCCCATTCCTTACAACGTGAGGCAGTCCTGCCTCCGCCCAGCCAATCAAAACGGCAGAAAATACCCAAATCCTAAAGGTTACATAAACCCCTTCCACCTACCGCCATGCCTGTTATCAACAAGACCCAGACACAAACACAGCGGGAAGGAGGGAGGGAAGAGGACTGGGACGGGGAGGACCCTAATCGGGGTAATGAAGATTACCGGTAAGTAACAAGACATTACCCCCTCATGGGTCCTCCCCGTCACAGCCCCTACAATGTGAGGAACTCACAAGCAGTGAACCAAGAAGAAAAAATGCAGGACACCAGGGATCCATTCAAAAAGTACAAAATGTTTAATCAAATAAGTGATAATGCCCAAAAACGTTTTTCAACCGCTCACCAACTCTACACAAATGACACCTTAGGAAACACACAAAGGATAATGTCTTGTTACTTACCGGTAATCTTCATTACCCCGATTAGGGTCATCCCCTTCCCATTCCTTACAACGTGTTAGGAACTCAGAAGCAGTGAACCAAGAAGAAAAAACGCAGAACACCAGGGATCCATTCAAAAAATACAAAATGTTTAATCAAATAAATGATCAATGAACAGCAGCGCTACGAACGCCAACAGCAAAACTGTCAACAGATGCATGCAAAACATCAAGACGATAATGCTGAGCAAAAGTGTGCTGGGACTGCCAAGTGGCCGCCCTACAAATCTCCTGGACAGAGACCCCCGCAGCCTCAGCCCAGGAAGCGTACACATCGGCTGATCGTGGAGGTGGACACCTTCTTCCCCTTAGCCACACCCCCACAGGAGACAAACAGTGCAGGAGAAAGATGAAACCCAACCGAATGTTGCAGGTAAATCCGAAGAGCCCTGAGAACATCCAAACAAGAGGGAACAAGGGAATCCCCCTCCGTAGGCAAATCAGGAAGTACCACCTCCAGTCGCAAATGGAATTTGGAAGAAGCCTTAAGCAGAAAAGTCGGATCAAGCCATAAAACAACCCGATCCTGCAGTACCTGCAAGTAAAGGAAAGAAATTAGCAAGGCACCCAACTCACCCAACCGACGAGCGGAGGTGATGGCCAGCAAAAAAGCCACCTTATCGGAGAACCACAACAAGTCCTCCTCCAACAAGGGCTCAAAAGGGGGCAACTGCAAACCCCGCTAAACAGTAGACAAATCCCAAGAAGGCAGGAGAGACCAGCCAATGAAGCCAAAAACTCAGAGGAAGCTGACTCACCAAAGGGGCAAAAACATCCAAGGAAGCCCCAGGACCCCTACAAGCACGAACCGCAGACCACTGAGCAGACAAAGTGGAAGGGGAAAGGCCCTTTAAAAAACCATCCCAGGTAAAATCCAACACAGAAGGCAGGATCCCCCAGCACAGGATCCACCCCATGGGAAGAACACCAAGAGACAAAAGAGCCCCAATGATGATCATTGGATTTAAGGGTCGAAGGTTGACGTGACAACTGGATGTCACAAGCCACCACAGAAGAACAGACCAAGGACTCCAACATCAACCACTCAAGAGCCAAGCCGTCAGCTGCAAATGACGAAGACAAGGCAGAGACAGTAGCAGAAACTGAAGAGGAACCGGAACCAAAGGAAGCCGGACAAACCGACCCTCCACCAGCCGCAACAGGAGAGGAAACCAAAGGAGGCGAGACCAGACAGGAGCAATCAACAGGACTGACACTCTCTCCCTCCGAATCTTCTGCAGCACCTTCGGAAGGAGGGGAATAGGAGGGGAGGCATTCAGAAGACCCGAAGGCCAGGGAATCGAAAGAGCATCCACCTCCCAAGCCTGAGGACACATCACCTCTGAACAAAACTGGGGGAGAAGAGCATTGTCATTTGAGGAAAAGAGATCGATCCAGGGAGTCCCAATCCGAAGACAACGGGACTGGAACAGAGGAAGAGAAAGATGGTACAGAGCAGAGGATGGAAGATTGCAGCTCAAAGCATCCGCATGAAAAATCAACTGTCTCAGAATGTACACCATCCTCTGGCCTAACAGATGAGATTCTGCCCAAGCACAAACCTCCAAGAGAAATTGCGCAAAGACCTCCGTCTGAGCCAACACAAAACTAGGGTCCCCGTGATCCTGAAGACAGTCAAACAACTTCTCAAAATCCTTCAGAAGGACCTGTGAGGCATAGGGCGCATAAGTGCAGTATATCCTTCAGGGCATCATGGAAGGGAATGTCATCCACCACAGAGGAACTATACAGGGCATAAAATCCCTCATCAGACAATGATTTAAGGTCAAAACCTAGCACCTCCCGAATATGGAGCAGCATGTCCGAAAAAATCTTGCCCTGGACGTACTTTCCCTTAAGGGAATTGTCCATGTCCTCCTCATCATCTTGAGTGCAGACTGGACAGCTGAATTAATCAACTCCTGCAAATCAGACCTAAAAATCTGCAAAACATCATCCTCTTGCAGGTCCTGGACATTATGCTGCTTGGAAACCGCCTTTGCAGGCACAGGAGAAAAAGTCCCCTCACTCATGATGAGCAAAACAGGAGTAAACCTAACAGGAACTCGCAATACGCAAAAAATGAAGTGTCCAGCAACCTCCATTAAATACTGCTCTCAAACACAAAGTCTCGCAACGTGAGACCTTAAAATTCAACAAAAAGGGCAACCCTGTAGTGTCCACCCCCAGCCACATACTATAAACATGCCGCGGGCCGGATGCTGCACTAGACCACCAGCGCCGGAACAACCCGGGGCCAGGACACCAGGAAAGCTCCCCACCCCAGCCCAACACATGTGCAGGGAGCTACCTGACCCCAGAACAGGAGTGCAGCCAACCGGAGCACCGGAGTGGCCACTCAGAGAGAAAACAGCAAAACAGCAAACAAATATGCATAAGCCATACAAAATTGGAAACAGAAATACTCACAGCACCGCAACCATTCCACAGGAAATACCGGAAACAGAGACAGGAACCCAGAGCATCAGCGTTCCGACTGCCATTGGAGCAGAAAAAAAACAGGCATGGCGGTGGGCGGGAGGGGTTTATGTAACCTTTAGCCTTTGATTTTTTTCTAGTGTTTTGATTGGCTGGGTGGAGGCAGGACTGCCTCGTGTTGCAAGGAGTGGGATGGGGAGGACCCATGAGGGGGTAATGTGACTAACTCCCTCCGACCATAAATGTGTTCAGGCACACCAACCACTGTGCCTAAAAGTTACACCACCTCCACCTCCTGCCCTTTCTCTCGATGCATTTCCCCATGCACCCAAAACTCACATTTCCACTCCCACGGCTGCACTCACTTAAAGCCAAATTTACCTTCACAATAACCTTTTTTCGGATGAGCTGCTGATGCCTCCTAATTCTTTCTTCAAAAATAGGGGGAACCCGGGCAGCCATTGGTATCTGGGTAAATAACGTCACATATAAAACAAATGATGCCTAGGACATAAATAACACACTTCTAGTAATCGGTGAGAAAACTTAATTGTCTCCTCCTACGATAAGTATATTATCTAGAACAAAAATGATGAATATGTTATTTGTAATTGTGAAGCTTCCCATCTCCACACAGGGAACACACTATATCACTTTCCTTATTTGTTTATTTTTCAATGTAATTGAAAAAGAATTAGATGATGGCTCATTTAGTTAGTGAGCCCAATTCAGACATAAGGCCAAATAACCATATATATATACACACATCACTTTTTCATAAATATATACAAACAATTATACAACAACAACTATACAAACATTAATCCATTATTATTTCTTTGTCAAATATTGTAGCCCAATTTTCTTTCACAAGGATGCTTGCTATATGTACAGACTCAGCATTCCTATCTAGTAAGATCACCCAGACCTAAACCAAGAAGTATAATAGGTCTCTCTCTTTTTTCGACCTATATTCTATCTTTTACTCCTTGTACAAAAATTTATTTTTTCAAATCAAAGCATTTTGGCTGGAGTCTTCTTTCAACCAAGTGTCGACGCGTTTCAGCCTTTACAGTACAGGCCTTATCAGGACTCGGGCTAATGACAACTTCTATCTAAAAGAATCAAAAAATCATATATAACTATGTACATCCAAAAACAACTACATTCAGAGATCCGGGTTCTATATTTATAATTTACATATATACACATCCAATGTTAAGCTACCTTGGAGTGGTCAGACTAGATATAACATCACACCCTTAGTGTCGTTACTACAAACAGTGTCTAAAGGCAGTGTATTTTACCGTCTGAAAAAACATCCTGGGTATATTAACAAGGTGAAAGAAAGAAAAAGAAACCCTGTGTTGTGTCTGTATAGCAAGCCACAAGAAAAACGCCACCATCAAATACTTCTGGTCTTTCACACACAATCCTAATTACCGTGATAATCTGCCCAAGGCAAAAAAAACGACAGACATAAGACAGACAAATGCCTACCTACAAATGCATTTTTTCCTTTATTTCAACGGCTCGGAAACGGAAGTTCAAGAAGTCAACAAAAACAACTCTTTCTGTCTGCAATAATCTTTGCACCCCTCTACCAAATAGCTCCAAGAAGGCTTCTTGTCGCACGCTCTTTTTATAAAATCACAACTTTTTTTTTAGAGTTTTATATAGCGCGAACTAGACCCGAGACATCACGTATCGGAGCACTTTACATGAGCACCAGTTTCATTACAGAAGACAGATACATTTTTGTTAGGCACAGGGAGATTCCGTGATTTGCCCAGAATCACAGGATGTTGCGCATCCTTGCCGAGACTCAAACCCGGTTCCCCAGCTTCGAGATTAACCGCTCTAGCCATAAGGCTACATCCTCTCCTTTGGAAAGTTTCTGTGGATTCCACCACTGCAGAGAACAATGAGTGCAGCCGTCCACTAACACTAGATCTGTCAATTGACCGGAAGATTGATTCCACTACCGTGCTAATCATTCCTGAAGGGGACGCATTTGAAGTCTTGCATAGGAAACTATCATGACGCAAGATGCCATCATTCCCAGTAGCTGCATTAATACCCGAGCTGGTAATGAGTTGTTGGGCTGAAACTTGATAATTAGAGCCTGAATATTGTGGATTCTGTCTGGGTTGGGACAGGCTGGAGCTTTTTGAGTATCTAGAGAGGCTCCTAAATATGTTTGCATCTTGGAGGTTTATAATGAAATATACAAGAATGCAAGTGCCAGAATTCAAAGAAAAATCCTGGACTGGTGCAGCACATCACATATGGACCTGGGAATCTTGGCAGGGCTAGAAATACGAAACCAAAGCAGCAGATGAAAAATAGCAGCAGTGTTTCACGTTTTCAAAACAATTGCTTGCTTTTATTTTAGATTTTGTAGGGCGAGCACATTGAATGTAAGCAGCTTCAGTGCACTAGAGGCCAACAGGAGATGGGGAGTATCGGGACAAAAGAAGCCATTGTGTACAGCTTCCATTTTAGGGCGTTCTCATTTGCCACTCCTCATCCCTCTCACTTCACCCCTCATCCTTCATTAATAATCACTCAACCATCATTCCTCATCTGTCACCTCTCATTCATCATTCTTCATCTATGATCCATTATTTCTCATCCACACCGCTGCCAAGTTTCCCGAATCCATGGTGTGATGAGCAGCTGCAGTCCAGGCATTTTTCTTTGAATTCTGGGATTTGGAGTCCCAGTTTTATAATTGAATAATTGGATACACTGACTTTCACTACAGCTCAATGGATTATAGAAAAGGTAAACAGAAGCCTCTTCAAGGAGAACCTGTTTGCTTGAACATTGTTCACAAATGTTATTTGTGATGCTGATGAGATAGAAGGTGATCATCTGATCACGCAATTGAATTTAAAATCAGATATATCTGTTGTTTCAACCAGGTCCCTTACAAAGCAAATCTCATAAGCGCCGGTGGCCTTGTTCTCCATTCAGAAGAGAAGCAGCCTTTGATTGGTCGACTGGGAAAATTATTTAAGATCATGAGACATTCCTGTTAACTCTTTCCAAGTGGAAGATGTTTTCTACTGCACCGTTGACCAATGACCCTGTACCTCCAGAGAGCCCACTACTGCTTCCCAACTCAGACTACTGGCAATCAGCAGAACCCTCACCTTGGAATGTCCAAGTATAGTCATCACTGAAGACTACACCTGAGGGGCGGGAGTAAGAATCTCAAATCCCGGGAGTGTGCTGACAAATGATCATTATTGTGAGGCACATGAAGCCAGCTTCTCATTGTGGTTTTATGGAGATGATGAAATACATTGGGTGGTCCCTGACCTTGGCGCCTGGCACCTTCAGCAGAAATATACCACTTGATTGAAGCTGGACCATATCTCAGTGAATATTAAATTGCATTAGGGAGTCAAGTGGTACTTGCTCCAGTTGATGAAGGTAGATGGATCACCCCTACTCGTGCAGGTGCACCACCAGGACATTGGTGTATACTCTTGATGCAGTCTTGAAAGCAAATGGTCAAATGGAAGCACTGGCTGCAGACTAAACATCATAGTTAGGAAACGTTTAACAAACTGATCTATCAAAAAGGATGACTGGTCATCAAACAATTTCCTAAAGTTTGTTATTTTTCACAAAAAAACAAAAAATTGGGAGTTTGACTTTGAAAAATAAAAAACGAAGGACCCCCACTCACTGTGAGAGTTTCCTCCAATGATGGGGTCGGTTTATTTTTGGTTTTTTTTTCCTGTACCTCTCCAACAGGATACACCTGATTGTGAGGGACTGTTAGACCTGGCACCTTGGCGTGAGTCTCCCCTCCACTTTTTTGCTGATGTGCCTCCGATGTTTTGCTGGTTTTCCGATACTCAGGGCACTGCGCCACGGCTGATCCGTGCCGCAGTGCAAGTGCTCCCTACTGTAAACTGTACATACGATTGGTATCCATGATTGGTGCATTGGATTTACTGTTAGTCCCTAGTAAAGCGCACGAGAGAGTGCCGGGGCTTGTAGATGCCAATACTGCTAGTGGGCCTGCAGCGCTGGTTGCGCCACCCACCGAAGCAGCCGTAAAGATGTGTCTGGGAACTGCGACCGCAGAACCCGCGTGTGGTCTCGTACTGTCACGTTAGCTGGGCAAGTGTCCCCACTTGCCAGCACCGACCCTTCCCTTGACTACATATTAGTCACCCCTATGGTAGGCCTGCGGGCAGGGTGCGTTGTAGGTGCAAGGTAGGACAAGCCCTGTTGTGCGTGGCATGTCCTAGTAGTGACTTACAACGAAGACCGTATTTCACTACTGAAGGCTACCTGCTCCATTAGGCCAGACTGAGCTGCGAGGGTTATTACACCCTATAATCCCCGCAGGCTCAAGGAGCATGGTAGTGAGTCATGTTTAGTATGCCTGAACTCGGGGTAATGAGATATTTCTTGTAGTCAAGTTTATTTCAGTATCCTGGGTTTGCAAATGCTACTTTTAGAAAGTTAGCATTTGCTTGCTTAACCATTTCAGCCGCCTCTGCTGGTGTGTATCTGACTGTCTGGGGTGTGTGAGTGACAGGGCTGGAGGGATGACGGGTGGTGAATGCGCAGATTACACCTTAGTGGGAGGTAGGAGTGCCTCTTGACTCGAGCTGTCACTGTGCTCGACCTCCACAATGCTGGCTCCACCCTCCTGGGGAGCGGCGGATGACTCTGCCGGCACCTGGCCCAAGAAGGGCGAAGCCCCCATCAACAAGGTACTCTGGCCACTCCTGTCCGGACAATGCTGGCTCCACCTCCTGTGGGGCGTCTGATGCGCCTGCCCCTCACACTGAAAGCAGAAGCCGGAGTACACCCGCGGGGGTACTCCAGAACTGAGAGTGGCTATGCAAAGGCCCCCCTGGCCTGCGAGAACAAAAGAATTGGCCTATAAAAGACGGAGCCCTGCTCCTTGAAACTTAGATCCGGTTTGGGCCACAGAAAGACTCTGCCCTACGAGAAGGACCGTGAGAGACAAGGAAGGGTGCTGACTCTTGCCTGTGTCTGGTGCCTTGCTGCTGAAGGAGAGGAAGACAATAAGACTACGAAAAGACTGTTGTGCTACTTGTGCCAAACTCTGCAAAGAGATCTCCAAGGGCTTGCAACTGAACTTGCCCCCTGACCAGCGTCCCAGGACCAGTGGACGCTACCCCCTTGGAAAGCGACTGCGGGTGCTGACCATCGCCGCAGCACTGACGGAGGAATCTCCTCTAAGGCATCAACCTCCTCCCGACCACCGTGACCGGGGCCCAAAGCAACAGCGGAAGCAAAGTGAGGACCAGCCGCCGCTGGCCCGAACACCGTGACCGCAACTGCACCGGGAGCCCGAGAGCAAAGCAAAGGAGGACCCGTCCGGTCCGAGCTATCGAGGTGACGGCATAGCAAGCCGTCACTCACCTGCAAAGACGGACAGTTGCCCTACGAGAATCCGCAAGGTCGGTAAGCCTGCCCGACAGCCCAGCTGTGAGCCCACAGCTGCACCGACATTTGGCTGGGTACGTCCTGCACTTGGGGACCGTACTGCCACTTGTCACCACCGCACAGCCGCCGCCTCCAGGGTCGGAGCGGACGACGAGGAAAGGACCCTGCCGCCACAGAACACCGCTGCCCCGGACGACCAGTGACCTGCTCGGCCGAAGAGCCGCAACGATCAGCGACCCCGGGAAGGCAACGCGACGTGGGACAGATCCCTTGGAAGCCGCCGGCTCCACAAGAACATTGAGTAACCCCGGCCTACGGGCCTCAAGAGAACTTCCATAAGAACTGTGGTAACCCGAATTAAGTAACCTGCAACCGGCTTCATAAAGTTATTGACTGTATTCATAAGCCTGCTTAAAATTTATATAAAGATATATATTTTTACAAGAATACAGTCTGGTCTCGTTGTGTGGTGGGTTGGTTGTAAAGGTGTACTGTTGCAAGTGTTTAACCCTATGTGCCCCAAAGATTAGCCTACGACTGCTTAGGCCACACTACCTAGAGGGTAAGCAGAGGTTGTCTGGAAGGTAACCCTCAGCCCTGACGAGGAAGAGAGAGTCCCTGCTTGTCGCTAGTGTTACACTGCGCCAACTAGAGCCTCCCCCTTCCTACATTGGACGCAGCGGTGAGGATTTCGAATTTACGCTTGCGATAGTTATACCTGAGCTTCTGACCACTACACAAGGATTACGGTACAGTTACTAAACCACAGACTTTGCTTTTTGAAAGAAGATTCCGAGTGCAGAAACCATGCCTGGCACAAAGAGCCTGGATGGAGCAGAGTCCACGACCTCCGAGGTGTTGGAGGTGGAGTGGGATGCCGCGAAGCTGGATAAATACACCAGAGTTGAACTGAAGTTTTTCTGTAGGAAACTCAAAGTTCCGCACGCTGGCTGCAAAAACAAGCCGGAGCTCTACAAGGCCCTGAAAGCCTGGGTGGAGTCCAGAAAGACCCCGGAGGAGCAAGACGTCCTCGCCGAGCAGAACGCAATGACGGAGCAGAATGCACTTGGGGATCTGATCGATCTCGAGAGGCAAGACAGCGAGCACAGCTTTGGTAAAGGCCTGTCGCCAGAGGAGCTGGCGGACAGGAAGGAAACCCGGAATCACGAAAGAAAGTTGGCAGAATTGAAAATCCAGCTGGAGCTGGAAACCAAAAGAATGGCGCTGGAAGAGCGAAAGCATCAGATGGATTATGAAATCAAGATGAGGGAGATAAGTCTCAAGGAGAGAGACTTGGATCGGCCTCCCTCTGGTGGCAGCACATCGCCAGTGCAGGTAGAGTCAAGAGTGCACATCCCGAAGGACGTAGTTAAGGAGTTCTTTAAGGGGGATGACATAGGACAGTGGTTTAGGGCATACGAGGTAGCCATGTCCTCCCACCGGGTCCCTGACAAGGATTGGGGAGCGGGGTTGTGGGGAAGGTTCCTTAGCGAAGGGAGAGATACCTTGCTAGATTTGCCCGTTGAGAATCAGAGATCCTATGCCCACATGAAAGAAGCTTTATTAAACAGGTACGGGCTTACCCCTGAAATGTATAGACAGAAGTTTAGGGGATGTACTAAGCGGCCTGGGAATACGTATGTGGAGTATGTGACTTACTTTTGCAGAGCACTGGATGGTTGGGTGAAAGGTAACAAAGTGAATGATTTTCAAGGTCTCTTTGATTTAATTGCATGGGAGCACTTGTCTGATCACTGTTTTCCTGAGTTACGCCAACACCTGATCGATAGCAAGCTGTCCAACCCGAGGAAGCTTGCTGAGGAGGCGGACCGCTGGCTCAGCACCAGGGTCCACAAGGGTCCCGTGGGAGATTCCGCCAAGAGTGGGCAGGGTCCCCAGCAGAAGAGTGGGGGGGACAAAGGGGGAAAACAGAAAGGGTTCCAAAAAGGCCCCCAAAGTAGTTCCCAAGGGAATCCGCAGCAGGGTTCTCAGCCTCCCCCACCCCCGAAGCAGAATGGAGCCCGACAGGTAAACCTGTTCCAAAGGGGCCCTTCAATTGTTTCAAATGTGGCGAGCCTGGGCACATATCCAGTGACCCCAAGTGTCGCCTATTTGGAAAACCTGCACCCACTGGTGCTCCGCCCCGACAAGTGACTAGCGTTCACCTGGGAGAAGAAATGATGGTCCCGGGGGGTGGAGATCCCGTTCACATGACCCTGGTCTCGCTAGGAGACAGTGAGATGATCCCGACGAACTACCTGCCCTCTAACACTAAGAAATATGGGCAGGTGGTGATCATCAATGGTAAGGAAGCTGAGGCTCTTAGAGACACAGGAGCCAGTGTGACTGCAGTGAGGCAGCACCTGGTGTCTCAAGAGCAGGTTGTACCCCATGCCTACTGTAGGGTTATCAACGCTGATAATTCTGAGAGTCAGTGTCCGATGGCTCAAGTTCCCTTCGAGTGGGGGGGGGTCTCTGGTACTCTGCAGGTCTGTGTGAGAAAAACCATGCCTGTTGACTGTTTGCTAGGGAACGACTTGGAGCACTCCCCTTGGGAAAAGGTGGAGAAGACGACTCACCTGCGGATGGTGGGTCTGCCTGACTGGGCTTGCGTGACCACCCGGTCGATGGCAGCCAGTAAGGGTGATCGAGAGGTCCTGGGGCCTGATGGAGAGGCCCAGGAACCGGCTTTAGGGGGAAGGCGCAGGGGGCGCGGGAAACCGGCCCCTGAAGTTCCTACGGTCCAGGAGGAGGCAGACCTTGAGGGGGATGCCCTGGAGCCTACAGGGGAACAGATCGCCGAACTGGGGGACCTGCCTGAGCTGACCCATTGGCAGCAAGAAGGAGGACCCTCCAGGGAGGAATTCTGCAGGGAGCAGAAAGAATGCCCTTCTCTCGTGGGTATGCGGCAGCAGGCTGCAGACCAGGCCAATGGTGTTCAGGCCAAAACACATTACGTGTACTGGGAGAACGACCTCCTTTATTCGGAGCCTAAGGCTGCTGAACCTGGGTCAGCCCGTGTGCTGGTGGTACCCCAGAAGTTCAGAGCCTTCCTACTGGGTCTGGCTCACGATGTGCCTTTAGCAGGACATTTAGGGATGGACAAGACCTATGACAGGCTTGTCACCCACTTCTACTGGCCCCAAATGCATAAAAGCTCAGACGCTTATTGCAGAACCTGTCCGACTTGCCAGGCAAGTGGGAAGACGGGAGGGAAGAACAAGGCTCCCCTCCAACCCTTCCCTGTGGTCGGTACGCCATTCCAGCGAGTGGGTATTGACATCGTTGGGCCTCTGGACCCCAAGACAGCCATGGGCAACAGGTTCATCCTGGTCTTGGTGGACCATGCCACCCGGTACCCTGAAGCCATCCCTCTGAGGACAGTGACGGCTCCCGTGGTGGGGCGTGCACTGATGGGAATTTTCTCACGAGTAGGATTCCCTCTAGAGGTGGTGAGCGACAGGGGTACCAATTTCATATCGAAATATATGAAGTCCCTTTGGCAGGAGTGTGGCGTAACGTACAAGTTCACCACACCCTACCATCCCCAAGGTAACGGGTTGGTTGAAAGATTCAACCGAACCCTCAAAGGCATGATAATGGGCCTGGAAGGTCCGATGAGGCGTAAGTGGGACGTCCTCTTGCCATGCCTGCTGTTTGCATATCGCGAGGTGCCACAGAAGTCCCTAGGGTTCAGCCCCTTTGAACTGCTGTACGGTCACCCCGTAAGAGGACCACTGAGTTTGGTAAAGGAAGGCTGGGAGCAATCTCCCAGGAAACCTCCCCAGAATGTATATAGCTACATGCTGGCCTTCAGAAACCAGACCAGACGCTTCAGACAACTTGCCGAGGCAAATCTGGAAGCGAGCCAGGAAGAAATGAAGCGGTGGTACGATCAGAATGCCACTCTGGTCGAGCTTCAGCCTGGACAGGAGGTGTATGTCTTGGCCCCAGTGGAGCCCTGTGCCCTTCAAGATAAGTGGACAGGACCATTTGAGGTCGTGGAGCGCAAGAGCCCCGTGACATACTTGGTGGACATGAAGACGCCCAGGAACCCTTTGCGGGTCCTACATGTCAACCGCCTCAAGCCCCACTTGCGAAGGTCCGAAGTGGGCATGTTGTTGGCAACCGATGACGGAATGGAGGAGGAGTCGGAGCCTTTTCCTGACCTCTTGGTGGCCTGTGAGAAGGATGGGTCAGTGGATGGAGTTAACCCCTCACCCTCCCTGACCGCCGAACAACAGGAGGACTGCCGCCAGTTGCTGGGACAGTTTCCAGACCTGTTCTCCCTGGTTCCGAGTGTCACAGATGGGTGCGTCCATGATGTGGACACTGGAGACAGCTTACCGGTGAAGCACAAGGCTTACCGGGTAACTGACAGGGTCCGGGCCTGCATCAAGGAGGAGGTCTCCAAGATGCTTGCCCTCGGGGTGGTTGAGTCTTCCAGCAGTCCTTGGTCCAGCCCCGTGGTCTTGGTTCCGAAGGCTGCTGCGCCGGGAGCCACACCCGAACTCCGGTTCTGTGTGGACTACAGAGGACTCAATTCAGTCACGAAGACTGACGCGCACCCCATCCCCAGAGCTGACGAGCTCATTGATCGGCTAGGGGCTGCCCGGTTCCTCAGCACGTTTGATTTGACGTCTGGGTACTGGCAGATCGCCTTGACCGATGGGGCAAAGGAGAGGTCGGCATTCTCTACACCAGATGGGCATTTCCAGTTCCGGGTTATGCCATTTGGAATGAAGAATGCCCCTGCCACCTTTCAGAGATTGGTCAACCAGGTGTTGGCTGGACTGGACGAGTTCAGTGCCGCCTACCTGGATGACATCGCGGTGTTCAGCGGCACCTGGCCCGAACACCTGCGACATCTCTGGGAAGTGTTGATGGCCCTGCGCAGAGCAGGCCTCACAATCAAGGCAAGCAAGTGCCAGATTGGGCAGGGTTCAGTGGTGTACTTGGGACACCAAGTTGGGAGTGGCAAGGTAGCGCCCTTGCAGCCCAAAATCGAAACCATCCTGGCTTGGGAACCCCCCAAGACCCAGACTGCAGTGAGAGCCTTCCTGGGGCTCACTGGGTATTACAGGAGGTTTGTCAAGGGCTATGGCACGATCGTGACCCCCTTGACAGAGCTGACTTCGAAAAAGCAGCCCAGGAATGTGATTTGGACTGACACCTGTCAGAAGGCTTTCGACACCCTGAAGACTGCCATGTGCACGGCGCCCGTGCTCCTGGCCCCAGATTTCTCCAAGGAGTTCATTGTGCAAACAGACGCTTCAGAGCATGGTGTAGGGGCTGTTCTTTCACAGATGACTGAGGAGGGCTTTGACCAACCCGTAGCCTTCATAAGTCGGAGGTTACTTCCACGGGAAAGTAGGTGGAGTGCAATAGAGCGTGAAGCATTTGCTGTGGTCTGGGCGCTGAAGAAGCTAAGACCCTACTTGTTTGGGTCTCACTTCCGAGTTCAGACGGACCACAGGCCCCTCAGATGGTTGATGCAAATGAGGGGTGAGAACCCGAAACTGTTGAGGTGGTCCATTTCTCTACAGAGTATGGACTTTACGGTGGAACACCGCCCTGGCACCGATCACGCCAACGCTGACGGTCTGTCCAGATTTTTCCGCCTTAGTGATGTGGAACTCCCTGGGGAAGGGTAGTTCCCCCCACATTTCAGCTGGAGGGGACACATGTTAGACCTGGCACCTTGGCGTGAGTCTCCCCTCCACTTTTTTGCTGATGTGCCTCCGATGTTTTGCTGGTTTTCCGATACTCAGGGCACTGCGCCACGGCTGATCCGTGCCGCAGTGCAAGTGCTCCCTACTGTAAACTGTACATACGATTGGTATCCATGATTGGTGCATTGGATTTACTGTTAGTCCCTAGTAAAGCGCACGAGAGAGTGCCGGGGCTTGTAGATGCCAATACTGCTAGTGGGCCTGCAGCGCTGGTTGCGCCACCCACCGAAGCAGCCGTAAAGATGTGTCTGGGAACTGCGACCGCAGAACCCGCGTGTGGTCTCGTACTGTCACGTTAGCTGGGCAAGTGTCCCCACTTGCCAGCACCGACCCTTCCCTTGACTACATATTAGTCACCCCTATGGTAGGCCTGCGGGCAGGGTGCGTTGTAGGTGCAAGGTAGGACAAGCCCTGATGTGCGTGGCATGTCCTAGTAGTGACTTACAACGAAGACCGTATTTCACTACTGAAGGCTACCTGCTCCATTAGGCCAGACTGAGCTGCGAGGGTTATTACACCCTATAATCCCCGCAGGCTCAAGGAGCATGGTAGTGAGTCATGTTTAGTATGCCTGAACTCGGGGTAATGAGATATTTCTTGTAGTCAAGTTTATTTCAGTATCCTGGGTTTGCAAATGCTACTTTTAGAAAGTTAGCATTTGCTTGCTTAACCATTTCAGCCGCCTCTGCTGGTGTGTATCTGACTGTCTGGGGTGTGTGAGTGACAGGGCTGGAGGGATGACGGGTGGTGAATGCGCAGATTACACCTTAGTGGGAGGTAGGAGTGCCTCTTGACTCGAGCTGTCACTGTGCTCGACATCCACAATGCTGGCTCCTCCCTCCTGGGGAGCGGCGGATGACTCTGCCGGCACCTGGCCCAAGAAGGGCGAAGCCCCCATCAACAAGGTACTCTGGCCACTCCTGTCCGGACAATGCTGGCTCCACCTCCTGTGGGGCGTCTGATGCGCCTGCCCCTCACACTGAAAGCAGAAGCCGGAGTACACCCGCGGGGGTACTCCAGAACTGAGAGTGGCTATGCAAAGGCCCCCCTGGCCTGCGAGAACAAAAGAATTGGCCTATAAAAGACGGAGCCCTGCTCCTTGAAACTTAGATCCGGTTTGGGCCACAGAAAGACTCTGCCCTACGAGAAGGACCGTGAGAGACAAGGAAGGGTGCTGACTCTTGCCTGTGTCTGGTGCCTTGCTGCTGAAGGAGAGGAAGACAATAAGACTACGAAAAGACTGTTGTGCTACTTGTGCCAAACTCTGCAAAGAGATCTCCAAGGGCTTGCAACTGAACTTGCCCCCTGACCAGCGTCCCAGGACCAGTGGACGCTACCCCCTTGGAAAGCGACTGCGGGTGCTGACCATCGCCGCAGCACTGACGGAGGAATCTCCTCTAAGGCATCAACCTCCTCCCGACCACCGTGACCGGGGCCCAAAGCAACAGCGGAAGCAAAGTGAGGACCAGCCGCCGCTGGCCCGAACACCGTGACCGCAACTGCACCGGGAGCCCGAGAGCAAAGCAAAGGAGGACCCGTCCGGTCCGAGCTATCGAGGTGACGGCATAGCAAGCCGTCACTCACCTGCAAAGACGGACAGTTGCCCTACGAGAATCCGCAAGGTCGGTAAGCCTGCCCGACAGCCCAGCTGTGAGCCCACAGCTGCACCGACATTTGGCTGGGTACGTCCTGCACTTGGGGACCGTACTGCCACTTGTCACCACCGCACAGCCGCCGCCTCCAGGGTCGGAGCGGACGACGAGGAAAGGACCCTGCCGCCACAGAACACCGCTGCCCCGGACGACCAGTGACCTGCTCGGCCGAAGAGCCGCAACGATCAGCGACCCCGGGAAGGCAACGCGACGTGGGACAGATCCCTTGGAAGCCGCCGGCTCCACAAGAACATTGAGTAACCCCGGCCTACGGGCCTCAAGAGAACTTCCATAAGAACTGTGGTAACCCGAATTAAGTAACCTGCAACCGGCTTCATAAAGTTATTGACTGTATTCATAAGCCTGCTTAAAATTTATATAAAGATATATATTTTTACAAGAATACAGTCTGGTCTCGTTGTGTGGTGGGTTGGTTGTAAAGGTGTACTGTTGCAAGTGTTTAACCCTATGTGCCCCAAAGATTAGCCTACGACTGCTTAAGCCACACTACCTAGAGGGTAAGCAGAGGTTGTCTGGAAGGTAACCCTCAGCCCTGACGAGGAAGAGAGAGTCCCTGCTTGTCGCTAGTGTTACACTGCGCCAACTAGAGCCTCCCCCTTCCTACAGGGACAGTAAAAAACAAAGCCACCCAATTGCCCACTCTAAAGAGGGTGGATGGCCAGATAGCCTATCCCCTGATGGCCACTACTCCTTCGGGTCAAAGGAGGAAGGTTTACGCCAACAGAGTACATTTTACTCTGTTGATGTAAATCTGGCAGTCTTCCTACCTCTAAACTGGGCAGACAGACAAAGAGTTTGGAGGAGAGGGTACTCCGTCACTCCTGCAACAGACTACTCTATTCATCAGGCTTTAAATGAGCCCCTTACCATCCTGACACCAATACTGGGCTGATTGCCTCATTAAAGGCTACTTGAATGACAGTGTTTTGGATGATTTTGAAGGCCTTTTAGCGTTTCTTTACCTGACTGCCTTCCACTTCTTAAAAACGTTTGCATGCTCCTGAAGCTCATTTGGCCAAGCAGCTTTGCCTCTTTAAATGGGAGCACAGAGACATATTTTTTATGCTCAGCTTACATGTCCCAATCCCTGCAATGAAGCTGAATCCTTGCTATAATTCATTTGCCAAAACTGATGTTCTACAACATCAAGTACCAAGCCTGAAGGGAACTTAACCAATCTCTCCATTCAACAGCACAGTTCACTCTTGCCCTTCCATGAATGCGTAAAATAGGTTATAGGTTGTAAATTCAGATTGTGGTGACTGTGAAGTGTCACTGCATAAGCTCTGCAGCACCAGATAAGAACTGGCAAGTCATTGGAAAGTGAACAGTCCAGTGCTCATACACTGGATGCCCAGAGACAGACTGGCTAGATGACAAGCAACATGCACTTCTGTAGACAAGGACCTCCCTGATCCATGCATTGGGCACAGCAGAGAGATAAAACTCTGAGGGGAAATTTTGTGTTACTTCTTTAACTTCACAGGAAACTCCAATGGAATAGGCCTTTTGGCCTCACCATCACGGGTATTCAACCTTCCTAGTGTTGGATGAGCCAGTAAGTAGGCAGGAAGATGCGCAGGGCTTCAGCTCAAGCCTTAGTCACATGAGTTCAACAGGAAGATGCGTTTCCATGGAAACATCAGGTATCTCCGACCTGGCTCTTCCTCAGCATCTGGGAGTAGCAGTTACTGCTGAGTGTCTTCTCGAATACAAAAGAAGGAAGAAGCTCTAATTGCACAACTGATGAATTTGACTGCAGCGATGCTCACACATGCAATGAAATGCATTAGTCTAACCCAGGACGTTCCAACTTTTTCTCTAATAAGAGCTACTTATATTCACTTAAAATCGTAACTAGTTACTAGTATTACTAGTCTGACAGTGACCATTACGGGCAAGATGGCTACTCCTTGCAAGATACCAGCAGGTGTCAATTCAATTTATCAGGTAGGGTTCCCAGAATTATTGTGTAAAATGTTTTTATCAATTTGAAATGCCTCAAATTTGTATGCACATGACAGCCATATGTGCAATGCCACTGACACCATGTTAGTAATCATGGTAATAAATCTTCACAGCGCCTTTTGATTTATCACTCAAATATCAGCTTTACATATATTTTAGAAATTCCACTATTCCTTTCTAGTCATCACCTTATGTGTTCTAAAACAGTACACATATTTTGGCTCGAATACATGTTTCAATTTTGAGATACATTTATTAATTCAACCAAGCAAACACTTTTAATTTATTAGGCGTGCTGCACACAGAAGCAGCAGAGCTACCAGTAGCTCACGGGTTACTTGTTGGAGAACCATGATGTGTGGGGCTTGGCAGGGTTGACACAAGAGGACACAGGAGTTGCAAGCTGCTCCAGTGTGGCACCCATTGCACTGAAGACCCGTCAACACAGAGATTGTGGTGGGGATCTCTGCCAGCAGACATGGTGAGCGCTACCCAAGAGCGCCATGTTTCCCCAAGTGCAGAAAACACGCAAAGGTACAGGAGAAGTAACGGCCAACCGCTTGGGACGAAGTGCATGGGTAAGACTGTGTGGATTTTCACCCGGAGCAGACGGATGTGGAGATGTGTCATATTGGCAAATGACTGATAAAACGAAAGGGAAGAGTGAAGTTAAGGAATATAGTGTTGTTTATTTCTGCATCCCACCTAACATATGACTGGGTCATGAAGTGCGTTCTGTCCTAAGTAATCTTCGGAAACTCCTTCCACCCAAGCAGGAAGAAACAAGAACAAAGAGCACATGGTGAAATCTACGGCCCCTCAAAAGTGAAGCAAACAGGTTGACAGTGAGATGTGTGGTGTGACAACCTGCTCCGGGAGTGAAGGAAAGTCAGAAGACAAAGAAACATGTGGGCAGGGAGTTCAAGGAGCACAACAGCATATTATTTGTGCAATCATGGTTGAACTCAAAAGTTTGAAGCAGTCAGTCTTGACAGTGATTCTGCTGCATAGATCCTGTCATGCACCAGGTCCAATAGGAGACCAAGGGAAACAAGTGTTCCGATCTAACAGACTACCTAGACTCTATACTGAAGGTGGTGCAAGAGACATGGATCAGACTGGAAACTAAAATTGATACTGTGGCCATAGACATAGGATTGCTGAAAGCTGGTCAGAGGGAAGTGTCAGAATGAATGGGGACTACTCACAGAAACATGCCGTAGTGCAACCCGAACTCGCTAATATCCAGAAAGACATATCTAAACTTCTGGAAATAAGACACTATCTAGAATTCTGACCTGTAGGTGAAGAATGGAAGACAAGGAGAAATACCATTTAAATTGTGGGGCTTCCAGAGTCAACAGAGGGTAAGATAAAGCACAGAAGCTCGAGATATACACTGCCAACAGGATAGTGGTTGCTCCACAGGGACTAATGAAATTGTTTGCATTTGAAAGAGCTCACAAGGCGCAGTACTATAGCTGCTGTCTGGTTCATCCCCAACCAGTGATTGCCACACTGTAATCAATCAATCAATCAGGGTTGGTAAAGCGCAGCTACTCACCCAAAAGGGTATAAAGGCGCTGGGCTGGAGTGAAGAACCGGGTTTTAGAACCCAGCGGCGCCAGGGAAAATGCCCGATGTCTTCGAGTTCCCCTGCCTTGGCAAACAGAGACACAGGATACTTCTTGGTGACGTCAAAGACCAAATTTATTGGCTGCAACCAGGAACAGAGGTCTACGAAGCACAACACAGGTGGTTCGCTAGAGACTGCACACATTCATAGAGCGGAGCATCGATTTTTATGCTAAAAATCACATTCCTGGCTAGCATCGATTACATACAAACTGACCAATTGGAGGGTGACATTTCAAACATATCGCATGACGACAATCCCACTTTCTGTTGTCCAGCCCACCAGAAATGACCAAGCAAAATCCAACATTCCTGTTCGAACAGGCCGGCGGACCCATAATAAAGACCTCAACCCAAATCAATAATTAAGCCATAAAGGAAGGAACAGGAGCAGATGACAAGCAAGATAGAAGGGTGCGTGCATGTACCATAAACTCAGCAATGTCCTGCTCTCTGATCTCTATCTGACCAGCTGCTTAAGAAGGAACTGGCTCAACGAGGTCAGCCTCGGGCAAGGGAGTCAGTTCGTTCAGGTCACACAGAAGTCAGCTAAAGGTGTACGTGTCCCAAAGACTCGTTCGGCCATAGTCATCGGCCTATGTGAGGGCAACCACACAAAATGGCTGCTGTACACAAAATGAAACCCGAGGGTTCGAACAAAATCCATGAATACGTAGTGTTCTCATTGATCGATTATGATGAAAACACTCGTACATACCGCACTCGTCATTTGCGGTCCGCTGACACCAAAATCGTCTATATCCGATGACCTTTATTGGACAGGTTCAGAATCTACGGAACCTCAGACCCTCCTTTTGCCCTTACATAGGCAACAAACCCAAACCCATGTCAGTCTGAATCCAGGTCTATATTCATCAGATCATCAAGATGTTGCTGTAGCATCATCCTAGTTTTTAGCAACTCTCTCTGGACAGGTCTCCTCGCACACGAAGTAGCACAAAGGCCACATATAGCAGGAGCACACTGTACGCAAAGACAGAACAGGAAAAGGATAGCTAAGATCATCCAAATGACCATCATAATCTTCCATCCCCACGTGGATAACAATCCCCAAAACCATCCCATCAACAACCAATCTCCCTCGTCTATATGTACAGACTCGGAGATCTTATGTAGTCTGGAAATGGCCTGGAAAACTGTCGGAGCGTTGTCTGGAATGAAAACGCAGCAGCTCGATTGAATCAATTTACACACCCCACCTCTATCTGCAAGTATGACATCTAGCGCAACTCTGTTCTGAAGAGTCATAAGGCAATCCGACTGGAGCTCAGCAGTCAAGTTACTAAGGGCACCGGCAGTTTCGACTATCAACCACTCTCGTCAACTGTCGAATGGTCCTGCTGTTAGCCATAGGTCCCCAGAACGGCAGAAAACCCTTAAAGAAATCTCCCAATTCTTGTCCTGCGGTATCTTCCTTACTGAAGACACCTCTAACAACTCTCGTCTTATGGTAATCTGCCGCAGCTGTAAATGTGGGAGGCAACAGGAACGAAACGAAACATGTGCCCGAGAAGTCAGGGGGCAACCATGTATATGCTTTATCGTAACAGATGAAATAGTTACCCTTAGCTGCTAGGAACGCTGGGGAAGTCTGAGACGCAAATACATAAGTCTCAGTGCAAACGCTCTTCCCTAACTGAGCTCTCGGATTCTTGCCATTACCTTGCAGACAATAATGACCCTGATGAGGCACTATCCAAATCGGATGGGAACTTTTCGCTCGCTGGTTAACACTCAGACTGACTCCGTATCCAGTAACGTTCCAACCAATGTATGCTTGTGTCTCATCTCTCGGGATAGTCTCATAGGAATTAATTCCTCTAATCATGTCAACTATACCCTTGACCAGAGCACTAGTCTTCGTACTATCTTTCACAGAACGTTGGGGATAGACTCCATGAGCATAAATGAACATCGTTCTATATGCCCAAATAGAACCATTATAGCTAAAAGGCAAAACCAGGTAAGGAATACCTTTATCGGTCGTATGGGGCATAAGGCCACAAACCCAACAATTAGTCGTGTTCATTACTAGCTGGTGTTGGTGCAGAAGCTGAACAAAGGAATTATCAGCAAATTCCAATCTTCTAACAATTTCATGTTCGGGCAGAGGGTGAAAAGAATGTGAAGAACCAGTAGGATGAGGTATAGGTTGCATAGTGGGCACAAACGTCACTTGGAAAGAAAATGCCACATATCCAATTAAAAACATCATTAAACTAAACAATATAAACAAACACAACATTAAAAAACGTTTTCTGCTCATTAATTTACAAATTTTACTCTTAAAGCTTATTCTTTCAACAGGTCTCTCCATCTCGAAAAACTCCATCCTCTCTAATTGCTGCTCGCGGCGGTATGGTGTTCTGTGCTAAAGAATGCGTCTGTCAGTCCAGGGCAACTCCGTTAGACCAACCAGAACCGTCGACCTAACGTCTTCCGCTTGCACTCCAAAGACTTGACACCGCGACCCTACAGCTGAACCCGGATGGCGGTTCGAAAAACAAAAATCAAAATAGTTCCTCGGAGGAGAGCTAACCTTCAAAAAATCAGTAAAAGAAAAAATTTATCTTTTTATTAGTCCCGCGACTCTCAGTCGCAAATTATAACGCTCTTTGTCAGGCAATGTCTGTTCACTGAATAATAACTCAGGTTCAACAGTGTTCAAACGTTTCAATGGAGGCACAGCTTCTTAAAGAAGATCGTCACGTTCTTGCTCAGTGTTCGTTCCAATCAAACGGGCATTGCTGAAAGGCAGAAAATGAGGCACGGTCTCAGTTTCAGAATCAGGAAGTCCTTTGTGGACCCACCGGTCGTACGGCAGAGGCAAAGGGGCTCTCTTACAATGTACGCCGTGGATCCAGTTCTTTTTACCGTGCACTCGTACTGCAGAATGGGTGGCCAATAACACCAAGTAGGGTCCGTTCCAGCAGGGCTGCTCGTTCTTGGTCCGCGGAAGTTCTTCACTAGCACCCAGGTGCCAGGTTCGATAGCAAGTCCTGGATCTTCAGAAGCTTGTGGCAGTGAATCATGAACCTGTTGATGCAAAACACTCAATTTAGCCGTCAATTCGTACAAGTAGTCAAGCAATACAGGGTGCTCTATTTCGCTAAACTTTGTCGGCCGCGGCACTCCCCAAATATTTGCCGGGCGACCAAAAACTACCTCATACGGACTCAGACCCATTCGTGAATGCACAGTCATTCTAGTGGACAAAAGAGCTAGTGGCAAGGCATCTGGCCATTGTAAACCAGAGCTCGCTTGGATCTTAGCTAATTTCAGCTAAAGAGTGCCATTATAGCACTCGACTAAACCAGCTGATTGGGGGTGATTTGCAGTGTGAAACTTCTGCCGAATACCTAATCCATCACATACTCTCTTCATCACTTGACCCACAAATTCACTCCCATTGTCACTCCAGATCATTCTCGGCAAACCATACCTAGGGAAAAATTCCTTAATAAGGGCTTTCGCTGTGGACAAGGCAGTGTTATCTTTCAATGGGTAGGCTTCCACCCATCTAGAAAAAGAGCAAACAACCACTAAGACATATTTCAGGTTGTTGCACCTCTCCATGTGGATGAAATCTAGCTGCAAAGCCTCAAACGGATACGTTGGAGGAGCAAAATGACCAGCTGGAGTTGGAGTTCCCTTACCAGGATTGTACATCAAACACACCATACAATTCTTAACCAGATTCTCTGCACACTTAGGAATTCCAGCATTCTGCCATACTGGAGCTAACAACTTGCAAATCCCTTTCACGCTGATATGAGCCAATACATGAGCCATTGTAACCACTGGAAGTGCATACGCATCGGGTAACAACCATCTCTGATGCTCTGACAACTCAATCCAACAACCATTCGAATCCAATTTACCCTTGCTCTCTCTCCATTCATTCAACTCTTTCTCTGTAGCTTCAGCTTGGATGGATTTCACACTCTCAATCGTATCTTCACACATACTTCTATCCGGAACCCATCTCACTGGACCCGCAACATACATTCGACTCATCACATCTCTCGCAGTTTCTTTCGCAACTTCATCTGCAAACGCATTACCACGACCAACATCATCAGTAACTTTCTTATGCGCACTGCATTTCACAATCGCAACTTGCAACGGCAAAATAAGAGATTCAAGAAGTTCATTCACCAACTGACCATGCTGAATCTTAGTTCCATGCGAAGTCAGGAACCCACGCTCTTTCCACAAACGTCTAAAACTATGAGCCACACCAAACGCATACTGGCTATCGGTATACACAGTCACTCGTTTTCCTTTCGCCAACACACACGCTCTTGTCAATGCAATCAACTCTGCTGCTTGCGCTGAATTATGTGGGATACGTGCAGCTTCAACAATCGTACGCAAAGTCGTAACAGCATATGCCGCAGTCGTATCACCATTCGGAAGCTTAAAGCACGAACCCATAAGGTACCATCACACTCTGAAAGAGGAGTATCCCTAAGATCTATCCTCCCTTTCATTTCTTCCTCTGTCCTAAGGAAGCAATCATGCTGTTCAGTAACATCTGTCTCAACTGAAATCGGCAACAACGTAGCTGGATTCAACGTGTTGCATCTCTTTATATGCACATGACTTGCTAACAGTGTCAATTCGTAACTCAACAACCCAGCACTAGTTAAATGCTGTGTCTTGGTACGATTCAACAAAGTATCCACTGCATGTAGAACCATCACAATCAGTGTATTGTCCATCACTAAACCAGCAGACTGTCGAATCGAGACAGCCACTGCTGCTGTAGCTCTCAGACAACTCAGCAACGCTCTAGCTACCGGATCCAAAGTCGATGAAAAATAAGCACATGGACGCTGCTTATCACCAAACTGTTGAGTCAAAACTGACAATGCACATCCCTCTCTCTCGTGGACATACAATATGAAAGGCTTACTGTAGTCGGGGGTACCCAACACAGGAGCCGAACGCAACGCATCGCGCAATTCTGAAAAGCTCTTCTGACATTCGTCAATCCAAGAAATAGGATTAGGAGTATCCTTAACAGTAAGAGCTATCAAAGGCTTCGCAAACAAAGAAAAATTAGGGATCCACTGTCTACAGTATGATGTAATACCCAGGAAAGCACGTACTTTTCTCTGTGTCGTAGGAACACTCATTTTCGCAATGGCTTGAATTCTTTCTGGGGTCAGTTTCCTTCCCTCCTTTGATAAGAGGTGACCTAAGTAGGTAACTTCTTGTCGACAATACTGCAACTTCGAAAGAGAAACCTTATGATGGAAATCAGACAGATGACTTGACAACGACAAAGTAGCCTCTCTACAGATCTCTTCATTGTCGGCAGCAACTAACAGATCGTCAACATACTGAATAAGAGCAACACCATCAGGTAAAACAAGCAAATCAAGTTGTGTTTTCAAAGCCTGACTATAGATCGATGGACTCTCACAATAGCCTTGAGGAGCGCGCTTAAACCGGAAACTTCGTCCTCCTAAAGAGAAACCAAAAATATCTCTACTTTTCACGGCAATCGGGATGCTGAAGAAAGCATTCTTCAAGTCAATCACCGAAAACCACATGGCTGTAGCCAGGATCAAAGTCAGTAAAGCGGTGATATCAGGTACAACAGGAAATTGCGGAACTACAATCTTATTCACCTCACGGAGATCGATCACAAACCTATATACAGGAGGCTGTGAAGAATCAGTTCTTTTCAGAACAGGCAAAACCGGACTATTGCACACATTACCTCTCGTTTCCTCAATCACACCTTTCTCAATCAGATCATAGATGATCGCCAGAAGTGCTCTTTCACCATCACTGGAAATTCGATATTGAGGAATACGTGGCAATCTAGCATTCACTTTCAACGTCACAACATATGGCGGAATCTCTAGGAGACCCACATCATTAGGACCAGTAGCCCAAAGAGAATCAGGGAGAGAAGACAATTCAGGTGGAAGTCGATCTTTAGACAGGTACATCGGAGAGCTCACTCTCTTACCCAATGTAAGATGTACTCCCGAAGGAGAACAATATAGCGTTGCATACAATCTCTTCAACAAGTCCAATACCAACAAGTTCTGACCACAACCTGTCGTCAGAATGAGGGGTGCTTCGAATTCACAAGGTCCAACAGAAATAGACAATGGACTAGAAATCGGATTCGTAACCGTGGCGCCAGAAAAACCTACTGAAACATTCGTTAAGCCAGACAAAGGTGCGCCAGGGAGTTTAGAGTGCATAATAGAACTCTTCGCAGCACCAGTATCCAACAGACCTGTTGCAATCACTTCAACATAAGGTCCACTCTGATCTACTGGAACTGAAACAACTCCCTCTCTTTGTCCATGGCTGTCCTAACAATCATTACCGTCCATATTCTCACCTTCAACATAATAATCGTCTGCATAGTACTGTGCCGTCCTACCAGACGCACTATTCTGCTGATCAAAGCTATTCATAGAATTCTCTGGAGGCAAAGAACACGCATTCTGAGGAAACACACCACGTCCTCTACCTCTAGAAGCTTGCTGAACACCTCGACCTCTCACACCAGAAGCACCATTCGTGCGCTGTAACAGAACCGGACAACTACTCTTGAAATGACCCTCTTATTTGCAATACGCACATTGATCAGGGCATACCGGAAAACGCTGTTGAGAAGACTCGAACCTTTGCCAGTTTCTCTGATATTTCTGAGGTTGCTGATAATCGTGCTGATTACTACGGGGCGGATAAGCTTGCTGTAGAAGAACTTTAGGCTTCAATTCCTTAGTCTTCCTATCCGCTTTCTCTATCTCATCCTTATTTCTATTCTCATAGTACTGGGCAGTAGCCAAAATCTGCGCTGACGTAGAAACAGCCCAAGCACTCTCAGAATCCTTCAACTTATTGCACAATTCGGGAAGCAAATTATGCACAAATTTGTCAACGAACAGCCGTTGACCACCTTCTGTACTCATGTCTTGACCACTATGATCGATAAATGTCTCTTCGAATCTAGTGAAAAAGTCGGACACAGTCTCGTCTTTCTTCTGCTTACACGCAGACAATTTGTCCCAATTAACACGCATAGCAGGCATCAAAGTCTTCATATAATCAATAATCCTACCAGGGAGATCAGCAATCACATCCTCTGGTTTGGCACCACCTACTTGTCTATTATCTGCAGCTCTAAGATTATTCCATGTATCACCTAATTCCTGTGCATGATCCGTGCGACAAATCAATCCCCATATAGGCGGTGGAACAACATTCCCAAACAACATGTCTATATCGGCTAGATTCATAATACATGAATCTGCGGTTTAAGATAATTCCTTATAGTACCCTGCTGGATTTTTACGTGGATCAGGCTTAAGGGCTAAAACTTCAGCACGCTTCCATGGAACATGTACCCAGACACGCTGAAAATGTGGCGGAACAATTGGAACTATTTACAACAAGGGGTGGTGATGGACAGAGTCTCTGAATTAAGCAGAGTACTCTCACCCAGTCAAGAGATCAGGGCTAGATCCAACACCGTTTTTTAGCTCATTGCACCATCCCAGTTTCAGAACCTGGCTGTATGCAAATTAGTCTGTCCCTGGCCCAGTGCATCATGGGAACAGGGCAGACCAGACTACAACAGCCAATTCTTACACTGGGAAGGAAACAAGCTCCCGGGGACCGGTTTCTGGCATTACAGCCGTCTTCGGCCCGGTTTGCTTGAATCCTGATGGTGCAATGAGCAAGGGACTCATGTCTGAGTATACCCTTCCACGCTTAGGGTGGACAAAATTATTTACAACAAGGGGTGGTGATGGACAGAGTCTCTGAATTAAGCAGAGTACTCTCACCCAGTCAAGAGATCAGGGCTAGATCCAACACCGTTTTTTAGCTCATTGCACCATCCCAGTTTCAGAACCTGGCTGTATGCAAATTAGTCTGTCCCTGGCCCAGTGCATCATGGGAACAGGGCAGACCAGACTACAACAGCCAATTCTTACACTGGGAAGGAAACAAGCTCCCGGGGACCGGTTTCTGGCATTACAGCCGTCTTCGGCCCGGTTTGCTTGAATCCTGATGGTCCAATGAGCAAGGGACTCATGTCTGAGTATACCCTTCCACGCTTAGGGTGGACAAAATTATTTACAACAAGGGGTGGTGATGGACAGAGTCTCTGAATTAAGCAGAGTACTCTCACCCAGTCAAGAGATCAGGGCTAGATCCAACACCGTTTTTTAGCTCATTGCACCATCCCAGTTTCAGAACCTGGCTGTATGCAAATTAGTCTGTCCCTGGCCCAGTGCATCATGGGAACAGGGCAGACCAGACTACAACAGCCAATTCTTACACTGGGAAGGAAACAAGCTCCCGGGGACCGGTTTCTGGCATTACAGCCGTCTTCGGCCCGGTTTGCTTGAATCCTGATGGTGCAATGAGCAAGGGACTCATGTCTGAGTATACCCTTCCACGCTTAGGGTGGACAAAATTATTTACAACAAGGGGTGGTGATGGACAGAGTCTCTGAATTAAGCAGAGTACTCTCACCCAGTCAAGAGATCAGGGCTAGATCCAACACCGTTTTTTAGCTCATTGCACCATCCCAGTTTCAGAACCTGGCTGTATGCAAATTAGTCTGTCCCTGGCCCAGTGCATCATGGGAACAGGGCAGACCAGACTACAACAGCCAATTCTTACACTGGGAAGGAAACAAGCTCCCGGGGACCGGTTTCTGGCATTACAGCCGTCTTCGGCCCGGTTTGCTTGAATCCTGATGGTGCAATGAGCAAGGGACTCATGTCTGAGTATACCCTTCCACGCTTAGGGTGGACAAAATTATTTACAACAAGGGGTGGTGATGGACAGAGTCTCTGAATTAAGCAGAGTACTCTCACCCAGTCAAGAGATCAGGGCTAGATCCAACACCGTTTTTTAGCTCATTGCACCATCCCAGTTTCAGAACCTGGCTGTATGCAAATTAGTCTGTCCCTGGCCCAGTGCATCATGGGAACAGGGCAGACCAGACTACAACAGCCAATTCTTACACTGGGAAGGAAACAAGCTCCCGGGGACCGGTTTCTGGCATTACAGCCGTCTTCGGCCCGGTTTGCTTGAATCCTGATGGTGCAATGAGCAAGGGACTCATGTCTGAGTATACCCTTCCACGCTTAGGGTGGACAAAATTATTTACAACAAGGGGTGGTGATGGACAGAGTCTCTGAATTAAGCAGAGTACTCTCACCCAGTCAAGAGATCAGGGCTAGATCCAACACCGTTTTTTAGCTCATTGCACCATCCCAGTTTCAGAACCTGGCTGTATGCAAATTAGTCTGTCCCTGGCCCAGTGCATCATGGGAACAGGGCAGACCAGACTACAACAGCCAATTCTTACACTGGGAAGGAAACAAGCTCCCGGGGACCGGTTTCTGGCATTACAGCCGTCTTCGGCCCGGTTTGCTTGAATCCTGATGGTGCAATGAGCAAGGGACTCATGTCTGAGTATACCCTTCCACGCTTAGGGTGGACAAAATTATTTACAACAAGGGGTGGTGATGGACAGAGTCTCTGAATTAAGCAGAGTACTCTCACCCAGTCAAGAGATCAGGGCTAGATCCAACACCGTTTTTTAGCTCATTGCACCATCCCAGTTTCAGAACCTGGCTGTATGCAAATTAGTCTGTCCCTGGCCCAGTGCATCATGGGAACAGGGCAGACCAGACTACAACAGCCAATTCTTACACTGGGAAGGAAACAAGCTCCCGGGGACCGGTTTCTGGCATTACAGCCGTCTTCGGCCCGGTTTGCTTGAATCCTGATGGTGCAATGAGCAAGGGACTCATGTCTGAGTATACCCTTCCACGCTTAGGGTGGACAAAATTATTTACAACAAGGGGTGGTGATGGACAGAGTCTCTGAATTAAGCAGAGTACTCTCACCCAGTCAAGAGATCAGGGCTAGATCCAACACCGTTTTTTAGCTCATTGCACCATCCCAGTTTCAGAACCTGGCTGTATGCAAATTAGTCTGTCCCTGGCCCAGTGCATCATGGGAACAGGGCAGACCAGACTACAACAGCCAATTCTTACACTGGGAAGGAAACAAGCTCCCGGGGACCGGTTTCTGGCATTACAGCCGTCTTCGGCCCGGTTTGCTTGAATCCTGATGGTGCAATGAGCAAGGGACTCATGTCTGAGTATACCCTTCCACGCTTAGGGTGGACAAAATTATTTACAACAAGGGGTGGTGATGGACAGAGTCTCTGAATTGAGCAGAGTACTCTCACCCAGTCAAGAGATCAGGGCTAGATCCAACACCGTTTTTTAGCTCATTGCACCATCCCAGTTTCAGAACCTGGCTGTATGCAAATTAGTCTGTCCCTGGCCCAGTGCATCATGGGAACAGGGCAGACCAGACTACAACAGCCAATTCTTACACTGGGAAGGAAACAAGCTCCCGGGGACCGGTTTCTGGCATTACAGCCGTCTTCGGCCCGGTTTGCTTGAATCCTGATGGTGCAATGAGCAAGGGACTCATGTCTGAGTATACCCTTCCACGCTTAGGGTGGACAAAATTATTTACAACAAGGGGTGGTGATGGACAGAGTCTCTGAATTAAGCAGAGTACTCTCACCCAGTCAAGAGATCAGGGCTAGATCCAACACCGTTTTTTAGCTCATTGCACCATCCCAGTTTCAGAACCTGGCTGTATGCAAATTAGTCTGTCCCTGGCCCAGTGCATCATGGGAACAGGGCAGACCAGACTACAACAGCCAATTCTTACACTGGGAAGGAAACAAGCTCCCGGGGACCGGTTTCTGGCATTACAGCCGTCTTCGGCCCGGTTTGCTTGAATCCTGATGGTGCAATGAGCAAGGGACTCATGTCTGAGTATACCCTTCCACGCTTAGGGTGGACAAAATTATTTACAACAAGGGGTGGTGATGGACAGAGTCTCTGAATTAAGCAGAGTACTCTCACCCAGTCAAGAGATCAGGGCTAGATCCAACACCGTTTTTTAGCTCATTGCACCATCCCAGTTTCAGAACCTGGCTGTATGCAAATTAGTCTGTCCCTGGCCCAGTGCATCATGGGAACAGGGCAGACCAGACTACAACAGCCAATTCTTACACTGGGAAGGAAACAAGCTCCCGGGGACCGGTTTCTGGCAATACAGCCGTCTTCGGCCCGGTTTGCTTGAATCCTGATGGTGCAATGAGCAAGGGACTCATGTCTGAGTATACCCTTCCACGCTTAGGGTGGACAAAATTATTTACAACAAGGGGTGGTGATGGACAGAGTCTCTGAATTAAGCAGAGTACTCTCACCCAGTCAAGAGATCAGGGCTAGATCCAACACCGTTTTTTAGCTCATTGCACCATCCCAGTTTCAGAACCTGGCTGTATGCAAATTAGTCTGTCCCTGGCCCAGTGCATCATGGGAACAGGGCAGACCAGACTACAACAGCCAATTCTTACACTGGGAAGGAAACAAGCTCCCGGGGACCGGTTTCTGGCATTACAGCCGTCTTCGGCCCGGTTTGCTTGAATCCTGATGGTGCAATGAGCAAGGGACTCATGTCTGAGTATACCCTTCCACGCTTAGGGTGGACAAAATTATTTACAACAAGGGGTGGTGATGGACAGAGTCTCTGAATTAAGCAGAGTACTCTCACCCAGTCAGGAGATCAGGGCTAGATCCAACACCGTTTTTTAGCTCATTGCACCATCCCAGTTTCAGAACCTGGCTGTATGCAAATTAGTCTGTCCCTGGCCCAGTGCATCATGGGAACAGGGCAGACCAGACTACAACAGCCAATTCTTACACTGGGAAGGAAACAAGCTCCCGGGGAACAATTGGAACAGCATTGGCATCACCAGGTCTCCAAACTGGAGGAACCTCTCGGATCCGATATTGTCGCGCCTTTCTCCTAACCGAAGAATCAGGCTCAAACAAGCGCTGAGATGGAGATTCACTCCTAAACGACAACAACGTCGCAACTGCTTTCTCAACATCAAGACCCACTAAAGTCCCTTTCGCAAACTCAGACCGTATACGGTACAACTCAGGCGGAGTTTGTACTAAACCACCATCTTCCCATTGTTCGCGAATGAAAGAACACATCATATCAAAGAGATATCTTTGTTTCGGTGCTTCCCATTGACGGAAAACATCCATAACACACTCGAGATCATAGTGCGAAGGATACGTAACCCATTTACGCGCTAAGTGATCTAACACTGTCCGTTCATCAGGACCAGGCAATTGACTACGCAATTGCTTACGCTCTACAACAAGAGACATACCCAATGAACCCAAAAGAGGAGAAAAGAGACCAGCAACAACATCAGTCATTCTCTGTCGAGCAGAAGGAGAAGTTGACAAAAGAACAGGAGACAAAGCAGAATGAGAAGAAACCAAAGTTGGAACAGTAACAGAAGGAACAGGCAATACAGGCGTAGGAGTAGCAGACAAAGGAAGTAGCAAAGTCGGAGGCCCTTGAGAAGGCTGCACCAAAGGAATAGGAGCCAACGAAAGAGGAGTTGGCTGTTGAGGAATCATTGGTGGCAGAACAACCGGAGGTTGCACCACTACAGGTGGCGGAGGTGCTGTAGTACTCTGCACACTCTGCACATAAGGGGGTGGCGAACTCAATAAATGCGACAAAAAAGGATCTTTCACAAGATCTTTCTTCTCTTCTTGCTGTTGAGGCGGCAAAGCTGGATAGCATTTGTCTACTGCTAACTTACATTGCCTAAGCATCTATTCGCTTTCTTGTTCTTCTTCATTATCCCTAAACTGTATAGCAGCTTGCACCATTGACATACCTCGTTCTCGTTTATTGCGCTTCGCTAACTTAATTTCTTTCTGTTTGGCTTCCTTTCGCCATAAGCGGAAAGAGTCAAACATCGCCGGCCGGGCTTTCTTCTTGAACAGTTTAACTTCGAGATTGTCTAAAATCTCTGTTTCAAAGCTATCATAACGGGGCCACCAAAGGACACCGTCTTTCCTGGTATATTTAATCCATACTTCATTATACACGATGGGGCCCACTCCATGTTTTACGTAGAGCTCATAGGTCGGAGTTCCAATCGGAGGAACCGGACACGAATCCTCCAATCGGGAATCCCTATTACAACCACAACAACATATCTTTCCAAGTCTGCTAAGACCAGGCATCTTCGCTCACTAGTCTAGCTTCAAACTTCAAGGGAATATCAAAACGATAGTCTTGTGAATACACAAGTCCCTCGGCTTTAGGGACTGCAGGTACCAAATCAAAGCGATCCCGAAGGGATACCAAAACAAAACTAAGGACTGGGAGACGCTCCACTCATACTTAACTGAAATGTCGATGGCGTCACCAGAAGACCCGTCTATCGTCTCGCTCTACAAATCATCTAATGGCTCCAAGACAGGGCGACAGTCAGGGCAGCAGTCCTTCGTAGCTGTCGGAAAGCGGGGAACCTCGCAGCAAAGACTTTCGGACCACGACGACATACATGGGTCGATGAAGTGGCAGGCCTTCCTCCAGAATTTTCACACGAAGCTCCTCACGATCTTCAGGCTTGGACCGGTACCGCTGAAGTCGCCCCACGTTGGACGCCAACTGAAAAACCGGATTTTAGAACCCAGTGGCGCCAGGGAAAACGCCCGATGTCTTCGAGTTCCCCTGCCTTGGCAAACAGAGACACGGGACACTTCTTGGAGACGTCAAAGACCAAATTTATTGGCTGCAACCAGGAACAGAGGTCTACGAAGCACAACACGGGTGGTTCGCTAGAGACTGCACACATTCATAGAGCGGAGCATCGTCTTTTATGCTAAAAATCACATTCCTGGCTAGCATCGATTACATACAAACTGACCAATTGGAGGGTGACATTTCAAACATATCGCATGACGACAATCCCACTTTCTGTTGTCCAGTCCACCAGAAATGACCAAGCAAAATCCAACATTCCTGTTCGAACAGGCCGGACGGACCCATAATAAAGACCTCTACCCAAATCAATAATTAAGCCATAAAGGAAGGAACAGGAGCAGATGACAAGCAAGATAGAAGGGTGTGTGCATGTACCATAAACTCAGCAATGTCCTGCTCTTTGATCTCTATCTGACCAGCTGCTTAAGAAGGAACTGGCTCAACAAGGTCAGCCTCGGGCAAGGGAGTCAGTTCGTTCAGGTCACACAGTAGTCAGCTAAAGGTGTACGTGTCCCAAAGACTCGTTCGGCCATAGTCATCGGCCTATGTGAGGGCAACCACACAAAATGGCTGCCGTACACAAAATGGAACCAGAGGGTTCGAACAAAATCCATGAATACGTAGTGTTCTCATTGATCGATTATGACGAAAACACTTGTACATACCGCACTCGTCATTTGCGGTCCGCTGACACCAAAATCGTCTACATCCGACGACCTTTATTGGACAGATTCAGAATCTACGGAACCTCAGGAGGGGGGCAGATCCGGTCAGTGCTGGGGTCATCCGAATAGCAAGTAATTGAGGTCTTTCCTGAACTGGTGCAGGGTGGGGGCTTGCCAGAGGTGGAGGGAGAGATTGTTCCAGGCCTTGGCTGCGAGGTAGAAGGATTTTTCTCCCGGTCTGGCCTTGTAGATGCATGGAATGGTGGCCAGTGAGAGGTCGGCTGATCAGAGGAGTATTTTGGGTGCGTGGAAGGAAAGGCGGTTGTTTAGGTATTTTGGTCCTGTGTTGTGAAGGGCCTTGGATGTATAGGTGAGGAGTTTGAAGGTTATTCTTCTTTTGACTAGGAGCCAGTGGAGATCGTGAAGGTGTTGAGTGAGGTGGTGGGAGATGGCGAGGATCAGTCTCGCTGTGGCGTACTGGATGGTCTTGGGTCTACGAAGGAGTTTCTTGTTGATTCCGGCATAGTGTTGCCATAGTCCAATCTGCTACTGCTGAGAGTGTGCATGACAGTTTTTCTGGATTTGGATGGGATGCATCTGAACATCTTTCGAAGCATGTGGAGGGTGTTTAAGCAGGTCAAAGATATAGCCTTGATCTGGCGGTTCATTGCAAGCAATGAGTCTAGTATGATTCTGAGATTTCGTGCATGATTCATCGGGGTGGGGGGATTTACGAGGGCGGGGTGCCACCAGGAGTCGTCCAATGTGGAGAGGGTAGAGCCAAGGATGAGGAGGTTTGAGTTTCAGGCAGTTGTTCTTCATCCAGGTGTTGACGGCTTTCATCCTTTCTTGGAAGTTGTGTTTAGTGATGTTGGGGTTGATGGTGAGGGAGAGGATAAGCTGGGTGTCATCAGGGTAAGAGACAATGTGGAACCCGTGGTTCCTGATGATGGTTGCATGGGGGCCATGTAGATGTTGCAGAGGATGGGGCTGAGGGAGGAGCCTTTTGGTACCACACAGTTGGTCTCTGTCTGTTCCGAAAGGTAGGGCAGGATTCTGACTCACTGAGTTCTGCCGGGGAGGAGTCAGCATATCCAGTTGAGGGCCTTGCAGTGGATGCCAGCGTTGTGGAGTCTGGTGGGTAGTATGCAGTGGGAGACGGTGTTGAATGCAGCCGAAAGGTTCAGGAGGACGATGGCTGCCATTTCATCCTGGTTGAGAAGGGTGTGGATGTCATCAGTGGCAGCAAGTAGAACGGTCTCCGGGCTGTGTCACTGTGGAAGTCCGGATTGGGAGATGTCGAGGATGGTGCTAGCTTCAATGAAGTTTGTTAACTGGGTGTTAACGGCCTTTTCAATGACTTTGGCTGTGAAAGGAAGCAGGGAGATGGGCATGACGTTTTTGAGGTCTGTCTGGTCTCCAGAGGGTTTCTTCAGGGAGGGGTGACTCATCAGGGAAGGTTGCAAAAAACACAGTTGATGGACAGAATGTAGAACAATGTCATACATTCACCCCAGTACAAGGATCTGGGCCTAAATCCTTCGTTTTTTTGCACTCCACACCACCCTGGGTTAGACACTGGCTCTCCACACCACTGGAGTCAAGCTATCTAGGCTGAAGAAGGCTGATAGCCAGAAACCGGTCCTTGGATGCTTGATTCCGGTCTGGGAAAGACATGGCTTGGTAGTTCGGACTGGACTGTTCCCATGAGGCACAGGGTCAGAGCTGATTTGCATATAGCCAGTGTCTAACCCAGGGTGGTGTGGAGTGCAAAAAAACGATGGATTTAGGCCCAGATCCTTGTACTGGGTTGAATGTATGACATTGTTCTACATTCTGTCCATCAACTGTGTTTTTTGCAATTTTCACCCCGGGTGTGCTGGGTGTACTCAGACATGAGCCCCAGGCTCTCCACACCACTGGAGTCAAGCTATCCAGGCTGAAGAAGGCTGATAGCCATAAACCGGTCCTTGGATGCTTGATTCCGGTCTGGGAAAGACATGGCTTGGGAGTTAGGACTGGACTGTTCCCATGAAGCACAGGGTCAGAGCTGATTTGCAAATAGCCAGTGTCTAACCCAGGGTGGTGTGGAGTGCAAAAAAACGATGGATTTAGGCCCAGATCCTTGTACTGGGTTGAATGTATGACATTGTTCTACATTCTGTCCATCAACTGTGTTTTTTGCAATTTTCACCCCGAGTGTGCTGGGTATACTCAGACGTGAGTTCCAGGCTCTCCACACCATTGGAGTCAAACTATCCAGGCTGAAGAAGGCTGATAGCCAGAAACCGGTCCTTGGATGCTTGATTCCGGTCTGGGAAAGACATGGATTGGTAGTTCGGACTGGACTGTTCCCATGAAGCACAGGGTCAGAGTTGATTTGCATATAGCCAGTGTCTAACCCAGGGTGGTGTGGAGTGCAAAACAATGATGGATTTAGGCCCAGATCCTTGTCCTGGGTTGCATGTATGACATTGTTCTACATTCTGTCCATCAACTGTGTTTTTTGCAATTTTCACCCCGAGTGTGCTGGGTATACTCAGACGTGAGTCCCAGGCTCTCCACACCACTGGAGTCAAGCTATCCAGGCTGAAGAAGGCTGATAGCCAGAAACCGGTCCTTGGATGCCTGATTCCGGTCTGGGAAAGACATGGCTTGGTAGTTCGGACTGGACTGTTCCCATGAGGCACAGGGTCAGAGCTGATTTGCATATAGCCAGTGTCTAACCCAGGGTGGTGTGGAGTGCAAAAAAACGATGGATTTGGGCCGAGATCCTTGTACTGGGTTGAATGTATGACATTGTTCTACATTCTGTCCATCAACTGTGTTTTTTGCAATTTTCACCCCGAGTGTGCTGGGTATACTCAGACGTGAGTCCCAGGCTCTCCACACCACTGGAGTCAAGCTATCCAGGCTGAAGAAGGCTGCTAGCCAGAAACCCGTCCTTGGATGCTTGATTCCGGTTTGGGAAAGACATGGCTTGGTAGTTCGGACTGGACTGTTCCCATGAGGCACAGGGTCAGAGCTGATTTGCATATAGCCAGTGTCTAACCCAGGGTGGTGTGGAGTGCAAAAAAACGATGGATTTGGGCCCAGATCCTTGTACTGGGTTGAATGTATGACATTGTTCTACATTCTGTCCATCAACTGTGTTTTTTGCAATTTTCACCCCGAGTGTCCTGGGTATACTCAGACGTGAGTCCCAGGCTCTCCACACCACTGGAGTCAAGCTATCCAGGCTGAAGAAGGCTGATAGCCAGAAACCGGTCCTTGGATGCTTGATTCCGGTTTGGGAAAGACATGGCTTGGTAGTTCGGACTGGACTGTTCCCATGAGGCACAGGGTCAGAGCTGATTTGCATATAGCCAGTGTCTAACCCAGGGTGGTGTGGAGTGCAAAAAAACGATGGATTTAGGCCCAGATCCTTGTACTGAGTTGAATGTATTGCATTGTTCTACATTCTGTCCATCAACTGTATTTTTTGCAATTTTCATCAGGGAAGGTGGCGGCTTAGAAGGAGTAGTTGATCATCTGACGTAGTTTGGGTTTGAAGGCCAAGGTGGAAGATGTGGTTTATTTATTTATCTATTTCGGAGCTTATATAGAGCACAGCTAACTAGCTGGGGTGTCTCGGCGTTTGGACGGCAAAGGAGGGAGTAGACTCAGTGTAATTAATTGCTTGAGAAGAGCCACATCTTTAGGTCTCGGCAGAAGATGGATTCTGAGTTAGTCAGTCGTAAACCCAAAGGTAGGTTATTCCATACTTTATCAGCAACTACCGCAAAGGCTCTGCCGCCCATTCTGGTGCGACGAAAGCGGGGGGATGAAGAGTGGTAGGTAGTGGGATCTGAGAGCACGATTAGATTGGGCCTGCCTGAGTCGAGCTCTCAGATAGGCCGGACCCGTATTCCGTAGTACTCTGAAGACTAAGATCATAGATTTAAATTGGATACGTTTTGCCACAGGAAGCCAGTGAAGCTTCTTCAGGAAAGGGGAGATCGAGTTTTGGTAAGGGATATTGTATATCAGCCTAGCTGCCACATTCTGGACTATATGTAAGCGTCTGATCAGGTAGGCAGGAGCCCCTGCGTACAAGCTATTACCATAGTATAAATGGGAAGTAATAAGTGCATGAATAACGGTCCTACATGAGTCCTGAGGGAGGAAGGGGAAGATTTTTCTGATCATGCAAGAGTTTTTCAAAGCAGGCTGCAGATACTTGATCAATTTGATTTTTGCATGAAAGATCGCTGTTGAATCTGACCCCTAAGTTCCTGGACAACGTCACTGGTTCGGGAGGAGGGGATCATTCTAGAGGCCACCAAAGGGAGGGAGGAGGAGGGCTAGGTTGGTTAAAAAATAGCACCTCAGTTTTATCAGAGTTTAGCCTGAGGGTATTGAGGGCCATCCAGGACGATATGTTGTGCAGGCAACCATGAAACTTAGAAAAGGTAGCTTTGGAGTGATCCCTGAAAGAGAACACTAACTGGGTGTTGTTAGCGTAGGAGATCACACGGATTCCGCAAGCTTCAACAATTTAAACTAGGGGGGATAGATAAATGTTAAAAAGTAAAGGGCTAAGTGCGGAGCACTGTGGGACACCACAGTTCAGTGGTTTTTCACAGGAGACAAAGGGCTGCAAGGAGACTGATTGAGAGCGATCAGTTAGGAATGATCTGAGCCAGGAATGGGGTGGACACTGGAACCCCAAGGTTGAGTAAGCGCTTTATCAAGATGTCATGGGAGACCGTATTGAATGCCCCAGACAGGTCGAGGAGCACTAGCATGGCTGCCTCGCCAATGTCTATGGATTCACAGATGTTTTCCGACACCTCCAGCAGGGCGGTCTCGGTGCTATAACCAGGTCTGAAGCCAGACTGAGAGTCGTGGAGAAGGTGGTTGGCTTCAAGATAGGTGGCGAGTTGTTCCTGGACAATCTTTTCAAGAACCTTCGCCGGTTTAGGTAGAAGGGAAATGGGGCGATAGTTTTTAAAAACTGAAGGGTTGGCATCACGTTTTTTTTTAAATAGGTATAAGCATGGCCTGTTTCCAGGCAGAGGGGAAGATTCCAGTCTGTAGCAAAGTGTTCCAGAAGGTGATCAGCGGAGGGATAATAAGGGGGCCATTAAGCTAAAAAGGGTAGCCAGGCAGGGGTCAATGGGTGAGCCTGATTTCCAGGAGATCCATTTTTGACAAGCAGTTTCGTGGGAGATCAGAGAAAAGGAGGTGAGAGAGTAGAGAGTGGAGGCTTCAGTGATGGGTTCAGGGTGGTGTAAGGAGGGGTCGAAGGAAGAGTAGATCTCAACAATTTTATCATGGAAAAAGTTAGAGAGGCCGTCGCAGAGTTCCTGAGTAGGGGGAGTCTTACTGGATAGGGCATCCGGTTTAGCAAAACCTTTACAGTTTTAAAGAGGGATTTAGATTAATTGTTGGCCGAGTTGCTGGCCGAGTTGATCTGCTTAGCATAACAGCCAAACACCTCATGCACATTGAAGGGAGTGCCCATCACTCCCCCACCAGCCGTTTCATCCCTGGACCCACCTCCAAGACTCATCAGAGTCCTGGGGGCGGTTCCTTTAAAACCCGTTTTATTATCGTTTTATTTGCTGGTGATCGCAGGGGGCAGCACTCCGCTCTAATGGAGTGGCTGCCGCTGACTACAACAATTTTAAGAGGAAAGCCATGAGGTCCAGAGGAGAGGGAATATAGCGCAGGCCACACCCAACAAGATGGAGCACAGGGCAGGTGACCACACTTCGAAAGAACATTTCACAATGGGAAGCACACTGACAAGCCCTCCAAGTGCAGCGCACCAATTGGAGGATGGAGATCACGCAGTGGCTCTAATAATGTTAGGAATTAACTTACACACTCTACGAACACACAGAAATAATCTGCATATATGCACTAAATATATTAATGGAAGAATGCTTGTGTCAAGTTAAGCTTAAATTTATGGCTATGGGAGTATCTTGTGCAATTTGAGGTGGGAATTGTTTTCATTGTGCCCCCAGTGTCAGTAAGGATAGCTCCTATCATCCAAAGAGAAACACGTCAAGCATGACGAATGGGCTCACTATGAATGAATTGATGGTGAATTGGGACTTGAAGAATGTATGGCGGGCAAATCACCCCAAAACCAGGGAATTCTCATTTTATTCCCCAGTGCATGTATTTCACACCTGTATCAACAGGTTTATCACAGGAACTAAAGCACTGCCCATCACACACATGGCCGAATACGTATGCAGAACATATCCGGTCATATTACACCACTTTCAACACCCAACTGGGGAAGACCTATCACAACAATCCCTACGAGCATTACGTTTACAGGAACTGACTTTTAGATGGGCAGTAGGGGAGTCAATTGCCAATTAATTTCTTTAAAGAAAACAAGGGCTTGGTGGTGGACAGAGGAACAAAAGGGAGACACTCAAGGTAGCGTTGAGAGGAGAACGCATGAAAACATGCAAAAGCATTTGCAACGCCCTCCTTAGGGAACTAAATTTCATGGAGTCAGAACATAGGAAATTAGAAATGGAAATTGTTAATTTCTAGTCTTGATAGATCTAGACAAGAAAAAGTAGACATGGGTGGGTCCAATGGAAAGCCTTGTTACCTTGATTATAAATACTACACACATAGGGTGCAAAATGTGGGTGATAAATCTATGGCTCTCCTAGCAATTTTCTAGGAAATAACAAATAAGCAAATTAGTCTGATGCTACTATGTGACGGATGGTAAATAGAGTGAGCAACCCAGTAAACCTTTGGGGGCTTGGGTAAAAATATAATAGAATGGGTAAAATTGCCTCCAAAGGAGTTTGTTGACTTTAGTTAAATTGACTTAATTATGGAACTGAGTCGAATACAGGTAACTTAATTGTCCTGAACAAAATTGATTCCAGTTGATTTAAAAAAAACATTCATACACTTATAACTGATTAAACATGACAATACTTAACAATGAGACAAAAACAAATAGACATGTGTATAGGCAAAAAAGTGAATTTTATCAAAATTAGGTCACAAAGGGAAATATACAATGCAAAAGAAAGTATGCAAAACAGGAATACAGGATATATGTCTGAAAATAAATCAAGATCTCTGTAAGGCCTGTTAGCCGCCTATCCAAAATAAAGATTAGAAGAATTTTCTTTTGGATAAAGCTGAGAGTCGACGTTTCGGTCTTTATGGGCAACTCTTCAAGACCATCATCAGGACAGTAGATAGTAAATATTGTAACTCCCTTAAATCGATAGTTTTGCTCCGTGTATTTGGTGAGAGGCGCTATGTAGAGCAGAAGCAGCGTTGTATCTATTTCATGACGTAAAGGTTCGCTTTTAAAGCTTCATTGGTCGAATCTTGTATTCTCTTGCATGGGGGTCGCAAGGAAATTTCGGAACGTATAAATAAAACAATCTTTAGGCGTATTTAGAGTAGCTATCAAGGCTCTCTTCTTTAAGCTCGCTCCTCGCACAAATGTCAGAGGGGGCACAGTCAATGATGCATTCGACAAGGACCAATCTGTTCAAAGCATCCGCGTTCAAGGAATGTATCCGCCGCTTGCGGAGTAACGGCGGATACATTCCAAGGACCTGGAGGTGCAACGTTTAAAATCAGCCAATTGCGCTGGACTCATTATGGGGTCACGGTATTTGGTGCAAACTGAAAAATAAACACATCCCTAAACTACTGACAGCAGAGATGCCCTACTTGAAGAGATAGGGTAGAGGACATGTTCATGAGGGTTCTGAAGGATTTGGGGAAAGTGCACGGCGTGTATGGGATGTCACTAGGGCAATTTCTGACCTTTGGAGGGCAGGGCCATGCGGTTATAATAATATGGGGTGAGGCACATCCAACCATCAATGAAAAATATGTTACAGGCAATCCCCAGATGAGGAGCGGGTTGTAGAATGATGTCACAAATATGAAGCCAGGAATAGCCCAGTGGAATATGTAGACCATGTGAAATAGTAGGCCCCAATTGATTCCGTTTAATTTCCTCCACAGGGTTTGCCTTACACTCATTAGGATATAAAGGATGTATTCCAGGAACCGGTGATCTAGCACCACGGGGGAGAGGAAGGCAGTGCAGACACATTATATGTGGGATGAGTAATTCAGTTTTTTGTGTGCCTAAACTTTCTGAGGCACCTAATATTCACTTAAAGCTGAGAAGCACCCCTCAATGATGCTAGGGCTGGATCTTGTAATAGTGAGGGCGTCACAGTCTGAGTAGAATTATTTATGCAAGTGATGAAGGATTTGATTTCTTTACTACAGAGACCTGGGCAGAAGAGCTCTTGTTAACAACAAGTGCAACCACTGATAGAAGAGGACACGCATTGAAATCCCTTGAACTTAGAAACTATCATCATAGCTTCTCCCAGAATGGTCTCAGTGTACCTGCCCTCCACTGAGTGTGGTGAAGCACCCTTCCTATCAGTTCAAGTTAAGAAGGCACCACTAATGCCTAAAAGAATGAACTATGTGCCTGATCCTTTTTTTGCGGGATGAAATCACCTACACCTATTGTGTGATCATCATGGACATCATTTAGGAGTTACCAGAGGTCGCAGCTGTGACTCATGGCTTGCCTCTTAGAACCCCTATCACTGCATTTGTGATCCCCAGCCTCCAAGGCTGTCAAATCAGTGCCAGGGACTGTGGTGGTTAGTCCTTCCTTTCTTCCCCTTACCCTCCCTAGTGCGTGTCTTTCCTTGAGCGTCATTGGTCAGCTGCTAGCTGGAATGTTGACAGCTGAGCTGAGTTTGACAGTTGACAGTTATTTACGGGCTTTGCTCATTGCCGTGCAGACCTGCCTATGGTGTGTTGTCTATGAGAATAAAGTTGTTGAAAGCAGCTTGTGTCTAGCAGCATCTTTACAAATTGGCGACGAGCAGACAACACGCCAGTGAATCTACGCAAAATAGGTGACTTTAAGAAGATAAACGTTGAGACAAGAAAACCGGAGGATAAAAAAATAAGACGGCTTGTCACGTAGTGGAAAAAAAAAGAGGCAGAGTAAAGGAAAAAAAAATAAAGCGGAACTAAAGAACTAAGGTACGAAGGTGTTACGGTGTGAAAGAAGACGAGAGCATATCTGTGAATGTGAATTTGAACTGAATCTAGTACCTTCTGGGTTCGGAAATAGCAGCAAAAAGCATGAGCAAAAAGAAGCGCACCAAAGTAAAATTGAAGGTGCTGTTCAAGAACGCATCGAAACCGTAAGGGAGCAGATCACAAAACCATCACGAGTCAGTGAATGAAATAATTAATGCGCTGAAGGCTGACGAACCGTGATAAGAAGCCTGAAAAGTAAGTGGCACTAAGTAACATCTAATGACATTTAAGACAAACAGTTTAATGTAAAATAGGCGAAGGAGATACAATACGCTGAATACTCACTTCGACAGAACCATCGTGTGTGGAAGTACAAGAAGGAAGCCTTGTGAGGAGAATGAGAAATGCGCAACGGCGCATGTGACGTCATCGCGCTGGGTGCCATTTTGAGTGTATTAATTTAACTACTAGAAGGAACACGCAAAAATCTATTGCGTGTAACGCGATTAAACTGAGTACAATTGGCGAAAGTAACTGGAAAAAGAAAAAAGAATCCTTTTTAAAAGTTAACAAGGAGAACGGTGTAAAGTATGTGAAATAAACAGGAAAAAAAAATAAAGGGAAGTACATTGTGCAATTAATAAATATTACAAAAAAAAAACTACAAGCACAGTTTAAAATGGCGAACAGCAACATATACAACTTGCAGCCACCAGAGCCATTTTTGAAAGGGGATGGTACTCCTACTATAAAATGGGAAGAGTGGAAGGAATACTTTTGTAATTATATATCCACATTTGACAAGGAGGATGAATCATTAAAACCAGAGGAAAATAAAAAAATATTATTGCACAGTTTAGGAGCAGGTGGTCTTAAGATGTACAATAACATTGCTAAGAAAAGCCATGAGGGGGCAGAAAGGAATGTGTTTGAGGATGCTATGGAGGATTTGGATTCCTATTATAAGCCAGTGGTGTGTGTTGCTGTACACAGGTACAAATTCTACAGGAGGAAACAGAGTAAAGAGGAAAGCATTGATGAGTATGTGGCTGCATTAAGAAACATAGCCCCCACATGTAAATGTGGGGGATTACGCGACAATCTTGTTAGGGACCAAATCGTTATGTGTACAGCAAATCAAAATATACAGGATGCTTTGTGGGCAAAAGGTGAGAAACCCCTACAACAGGTAATAGCCATTGTGAAAAAAGCAGAACTCACAGGGAGATGTGCAAAAGAAGTGATTAATGAGAGCAAGGATAACAAAGAAGAACCGAATGTGGTGGCAAAAGTAAATGCAGCAAGGAGAAAAATTACAAATTATAGTAGCAGGGTTAAGGATGGTACAGGAACCAACAGTAAAGAAAAAACATATGGCGACCTAAGATGTTATCGCTGTAATAGTAACAGGCACTTAGCTAATGAGTGGAACTGCCCGGCGAGGAACACTAAATGCAGCAAGTGTGGATCGGTGGGACATTTCCAAAAAACATGCAAGAGAAGTGGAAAAATGAAAGTAAAATATGATCATGAGGAAGAGGAGGATGAGGAAAACTCATCAGAAGAGTCGAAATATGATTTATGCGTATTAAATGTGTCAGAGGCATCAGATAACAAAGGTGACAACAAAGACAAAAAGAAGAAACCAGTTTGCAAGGTGGTAATAGGAGGCGTAGAGCTTGAAATAATTGCAGCCTCAGGTTCACCATGCACCATTGTCAACCACGAAGTGTGGGAAGGAAAGTTTAAACGTATCTTGGAAAAAAGATTGCAGAAGCCTGACATAACGTTGAAAACATTTACTGGGGAACCAATAAAGCTTCTGGGGTACAGGAAGGTACCTTTCTTCTTCAAGGAAAGATAAATGTGCAGCAAATTGTATGTGGCGGCTACAGGCCGTCAGTATTAGGATGGAAAGACCAGGGGAAGCTTTGCATTACCCTTAACCCAAACAGCTCGGAGCCAGTCTTAGAAATAGAAAGAGTGGTAAGAGACTGTGTAGATTGTGAAAATTCAGACAAATCACAAACAACTCTACGGCCTACATTGAAACCTTTGACGTGCCATAACATGCCGTGGGAGAGGATCGGAGTGGACATAACAGGACCCATAAGATGGCAGGACGAACAGGTGTACATAATAGTAATGGTGGACCATCTGTCTAAATGGCCAGAAATGAAGGTGTGCAAGAAGGTGGACACATGCGACATATTAACATTCATGGACGACGTGTTCACCAAGGAAGGTATTCCAAAAACTATTGTTAGCGACAATGGCAGCCAATTCACTTCGGAGGCTTTCAATGCTAGGAACGGCATCATCCACAAAACAACTTCAGTATATAATCCGGCGGAAAATGGCACAGTGGAAAGGCTTAAGCGGGTGATAAAAGGGACCATCCAATTGGCTAACAAAAGTGGAAAATGTTGGAGAAAGGAAGTAAAGGAGATGATTTGGGGGTACAGGATTACTCCAGGCGAAAAAAAATTAGTGAGCACATTCGAAGTAATGAGAGGAAGAACACCCATTTCTAAGGACAACATCGGGTGGCTCAAGTCAGCGAGAACAACAAAATGGGCCATGGAAACCATTAGGGAAAGGATTAAGAACGCACAAGGAATTTAAGAGAAGCATGACAAGAGCAAGAACTGCAAAGAAGTGTGCATCAAGGTAGGGGACAAGGTGAGGATTTTAAAAAGTGGACACGTAGTCAAAGGGGTGAATAGATATTTCTCACCCTTATAGGTGGTTGAAGTTTTTTGCAACTCTGCATTACCTAGTGATGAGAAAGTATGGCATGCTTCAAGGATGGCAATGTGTCACGGATCAGAGGTAACAGAACTAATGGAAAAGAAACGTAGTGACGAGCAGAGCGGACACCAACTGGAATGTACGGATAATGAGGAAGATGTAGAAGACAGTCAATTCGGGGCACCAATGGAAAGTGCAGATATCAGAACGAGGCAAAACCAAGAATGCATAGAATCTATTGGAATGGACAGGACTCTAAGCTCGGACGAGTCTGTGGAGTCACAGGAAAGTGTGGAGACAAGTTGTACAGACTCAGAACATGAGACTTCTGGTGATGGGGAAGTGGAGTGTGATGTGAACTCAAAAGAAACAGGTGACACTGTGAGTGTGGTGGACACATCCACTGAGGACACAGGTAGAAGGCCCGCGGAGGGTGTCGGAGAAGCCAACGCAAGCACCAGCAGCTATGGCCGCATTCTGAGCAAACCCAGCAAATATAAAGACTTTGTGTTTGACTGACAATCTTGAATATGTTACAGCTTAAGGGGGTAGCAATTTTCTAACCTTCCGTTGTTTCATAGGGAAGGAGATGTGTTGTGGTTAGTCCTTCCTTTCTTCCCCTTACTCTCCCTAGCGCGTGCCTTTCCTTGCGCGTCATTGGTCAGCTGCTAGCTGGAATGTTGACAGCTGAGCTGAGTTTGACAGTTGACAGTTATTCACGGGCTTTGCTCATTGACGTGCAGACCTGCCTAGGGTGTGTTGTCTATTATAATAAAGTAATTGAAAGCAGTTTGTGTCTAGCAGCATCTTTACATGGACACAGGAGCAGCTCAACATACTGAACGTCGGTTGGGGCTCCACTTGCCGGGTTTTCTGTCAATTTGTTTATTACACAAATAGCGAATACTTTTATTAACTATTAATGTAATACAAAATGGAATAAAATTAGCTAGAATAGGACCCTACTTAGCAGCTACGGTTGGTAAAAATATGCTTTTAAATGTATGATGTGTGCATGCTTGCGGGTGAGAGTGTGGTTATGAGGGAGAGTGAATATGTGTGTGCATGTGTAAGCAAGTGTGTGTGAGTCAAAGTAAAGGTCAAATGGCATGTGATGTCACTTCTGCTATCCCTGGTATTTTGATGAATTGACGCCCATGGAGATCATAAGAAACCCTCTCATCAAATAACCACCCATGCAAAATCCCAGCCCTTAACTAGTGGAAACTTTAAATTGCTGCGTCTTGGTGGTGCCTGTGCTATGGGCTAACCTCTACAAACCACTAATGCTAACCCTAACTCTGAGAGACCACGGTTCCAATCCCAGCGCATCGTAGGTTACCTGTGATTCCACTCAAGAATGTCTCCCTCTTGCCAAGATATTACTTCAAAAACTCCCACTCACAACCAGCACTGGGGTTCTTTGAGTCACTCATGTTCTAATTCTCCACCTTGGTGAAACCTTTTGTTCGCCATTGGGTCCACACCCATGCCTCAGCTCTTAATATTGTGGACCAGATTCCTTCTGGGTGGAACTTAGCATCTTTCTAGCTCCCTCCTAGCAACATAGGCCTGCCTCCTTTAATCTGTTTTCCCAGTATCTCACAAGAGCAATCCTGTTAGATCAGGACGCTTCTTTTGGAAGCTTGAAGCCCTGGGGCTGAGCTGACAAATGACCTCTGACATGTTATGGAGGCTCTTCTTAGGAGCCTGCCATCTTATTTGTGAAAGGCACCAGGACAGTATCGAATCTGTCCTATTTCAAGAAAATATGCCTATAACAAAGCTAAGACATGCCAATAAATGTAAGGCTCATATGTGCTATTTCTCACTCTACTGCACAGTGCTACACACTTGAACACATCAACCGATGGGATGACAAATAGAGCTGGACCACTCGCCATCACGTACAACAACAAAACACTTCCCAGACAGGCCACAATACCATTCAATACTCTTTCAACCAAGTACTGCCTGCGGGTATTGTTGCTATCTCTTCACTAATGTGCTGTGGAGCCTTGCCGGGTATACGAAGCACTATAGAAAATCAACTACAATACAATGTGTCATCTGCCTTTATGCCAATGCAGAAAACTCTGTTAGGTTAAACTGATAATGCTGACGCACATATAGTACTTTCCTAAGAGGACTTTCCCCCATTTACATGGGGATGTGGCCTCATGTAGGTGAGGAAAACACTTTTGCCTCTGAGCCCAAGCCATATATTGGACATGGACTCAGTGGCGCACAAACTGCCCCAGCCGCGCACAGAGGGTAGCCATCTGGGGGGATGAAATCAGGCTCTCGTGGACAGGCGCGCAACACCCATTGAACTCACCGGGCTTCAGCCCCCCCGTCGTGTGTGGCAGCCCGGGATGAGACAGATCCCGGGCACACACAGAGCCGCACCCAAACGTTTCACGGGTCTTTTAAAGACCATTTGAATGCTAATTAGGCCTTGCAGTTGTTTCACCCCCGTCTAAGAGCCCCTGCAGCTCCACTCTGCCTACTAATGAAAGGTTCAGCCCCCCCCCCCGAAATTTTTTCTTATCCCCCCGAAATTCGGCTCTAGTTGCGCCTCTGCTCGTGGACATACCCCGTATAAAAGCACCATTAATGCCTCCGTCACAATTCAGCTTAGAAATGATTCTGGCCTTGCTTATAAGTCTTTAAAATTCACAAGGTAAAAGGTGCACTGTTCTGTCATATGGTAGTGTCTTCCGAGAGGCGGCACGTGGCCCACAGAAAGCGCGAGCACACAAGCGGAAATGGGTTCATGGAAAAAATGCGGCAAAAATGTGGCGGCTCTGTGAGACGCCATGTTTTACGGCAATGTGAACAAACAGCGGCCTCCGCTGCAGAAACATCACACTTGGCGGTCGATAACTGCAAACACATTGTTGTTTACTTAAGGTACTGCTGATAGACACACAGAGTGCACCCTGCATGAGGCGGACCCTCGTGCCTTTGACGGGTGGGGGATGGGGCCAAAAGGAAGGGCACAGTCCACTCCGTGGCTACAATTAGCTTTCCAGATAATGGTTTGTTTTCACTTGCATATATATACTAATCATGTTTCCAACCACCTGTGCACATAAAGGCTCGGCTGCACAAACCTATGTCTCAGTTCGACAGGGCCTCGTGTAGCCGTGCATTGTGCACTGCTGTTGGTGCAAATTTTGAACCAACTGACTGGTTTGCAAAAAGACATGTTTGCACCGAATGCGCAATGCAAAAACAACTTTCTGCACTCGTCACTGTGAGGCAACAGTTGTTTTGAATGGCCCGCGTAGTAATGGTGAAAACATGACTTTTTATTGGAATTAATGTAATCCGGGAGATGCTGGAATCACTCAATGTCCTAGTCAGTACCATGGCGAAGGATAAGTGAGTGGGTGTGTCACTCACAGCCATGCCACAGCACAGTGTCTGAGGTTCCGTGACTCTCACATGTGCCCATGTGCAGGGTCGGACTGGGGCAGAAAATAGGCCTTGGCACTAAAATAAAAGTGGCCCCAAAAGAGAACGGCAGCAAAGTGACACACATTTGCAAATCGGGGCAGTTTTGAAACTGTAAAGTGACTCTGTATCAGTGTTTCGCAAGGTTTTGGAGATTGCATGCTTGCTGGAGGCAATGTTTGTGGTAGTGTCAGGGAAATCAACAGTAAATACCTGCCAATAGACCATAAACAGGCCATCAAACAGTCAAACAAGTTTTGGCACAGCAAATAGGTTTGGCTTTAAAGGAATGTTATATGGGAATGTAAAGTATTATAAGTGGAAAGAATGGGAATTGATACCTATTTGTGTGGAAGCAAAGAACTGCAGAATAATATTGGCGTAGGTTAAAAGGTCAGGTAAGAGTTGCACTGTCACCCCAGACCTAACAATCCATTTAGGTTAATGACTTCTTCCTCCCATGTTTGCTGTTGCCAGAGAAAAAAACCATAAATTATCTAGTTACCTATGACACTTTACAATATGTGCCCTTGAAAGTTCAAGCTAAAGCAGCTGGATATATAAACAATATGATCACAGCCTTGTGGTGGGCGGGCACTTTTTTTGTGGACGTGCACGTTCTGCTCAATCAAAACATGTACTCCTGGACCCCAAAATGTGGGCGGAGCCAAAGCCCCTTGCCTGGTGTTTCTCACATAATTGTCAGAATACAGCAGCACTGTCATGCCAGACCATAAAAACCATCCCACACACCGGCTGGTCAGACCAATCACTCTGGCACTGTCGGATTGCCCTACAGACCAGACCAACCCTGCCCGTGTGGTGCATGGCTGTGTATGAGGTTACCAGATTCTCAGTGGCACAGCAAGTGTGCCATGGACCCTAATGTAAGCAGTGAAAATATGCCCCCATTGCAACCAACTGGTATTAAAAACAGTCATAACTAGAATGCAGTGGTACCCCACAACCCTGGGCAGTGGTGCTACTGCACCTTCTGCACTAATAATAGCTGCTTCTCTTCTTGACTCTACAACTGGTGAGCAAGGAGGTACACATGTACAATATACCGAGCATTGCTTATAGCATTTTACGTTGCAAATGTGTGATTGGGAGGAATTACGCATTTATCTGTCAAAATTGGGCTGCCAGTTCTTAATGAAATGGTGCTAGTGAGCATGCAACTCTAGAGCTGATAACCCTATGTTGCTCTCTGTGGGGATCACACGGTATTTTATCAGATAGGACTACAGTTTCTCAATACCTTATTTCGCTGACATGACCTCTCTATTGCCATCCTGAGTTTTGGAAATTCAATGGAGGTGGCTTTGCATTTCGTATTCAGATTGCAAAATGTGGAACATCCAATTGCATCGAAAACAAATTATTTTGAACTTCATAAAAGCATTAAAACAGTAATTTTCACGGTGTAGGTCTATGGATTGCTTGTAGCACTCTACATATCTCTCCCTCCATTTTTATAGAACTAGGAGGCCTTTGGTTGTAAGTTTTGCCCAACAAAGACATTTAACATAACATTTCTAGCCCACGGTTGAATTTAAATTACGCTGGAGTATTCAGAGAAACTTTGGTAATTCCATGCCAATCTTTGGCGCAGAATTGCAGATAATTCCGCAATAACTCCTGTTCGTGTCATTATCTATACTACTATAATAAAGCAAGAACTTTCAGGCTTTGAGGCGGGTAAACTTGGGAACCACAGCGCCAATCTACACACCCGATACACCGTTGAAATCGTCAGGGTGTGTAGATGGTTATAGGCTATATAAATTTTAAAAATAAACGTTATTTAAAAAGTTATATTTTAAAAAAAAGTAGTCCCTACAAAGTAGCACCGGCCGCGACGTGCGTCCTGACATCAGGAGGAGCAGTGACGATCAGCGCAGGGAGCAGCGGACATGAGCGGCGATTGGAGGGCAGGCAGTGAGGAGCGGCGGTGAGGAGGAGCGCTAGGGTGAAAGCGGAGGCAGAGAGGTGCGGTGAGCGAGCCACAGGAAAAAGAAACGTATGCAGGTAAGTGGAGCGGGTAGCAAACAGCCCATTACAGGAGGAAAAAGCGGCAGCGGGGACTTAGGCAGTGAGGAGCGTGCAGGTTAAGAAACGTGTGCAGGGCACCAGCGGCCACGGAAAAATAAACGTGGAGCGGGTAGCAAACAGCCCATTACAGGAGGAAAAAGTCACAGAAACGTCTGCAGGTGACAAAAAGTGACGTGGGCAGTGAGGAGCTTGCAGGTTAACAAACGTGTGCAGGTTACAAAAGCCTCCAAAAGTAAACATACAGCCATAATACTGCACTACGTCAGGGCGGGCAGGGGCCCTAAGCCATGATTGCTCCTGGACAAGGTCGGGACGGGCTGCTAGTGAGTATATAATATGAGGGGGAAAATCCCACTGTGAGAGCATAATTAGCAAGTGTGAGCTGCTGCTCACCATACACGTTCTGCTGCATTTGCAGAGGCCAGACCTATTGGCGTTGGGAATGCATTGTTTTCTTTGGCGCTTGATTGGCTTAGGCACTCTGAGCTCACTTTCCAAGGCCAGCATTTTTTCTTTCTTCCTTTCTGTGTGGTTGCAGTGTGAGGTCCTGTGGAATGCAAAGAGTGGTACTGGTGCAGTAGCCCACAATTACAGAACAGTGGTACAGAGACGTTTTAAGGCATGGGCGAAGTGGGCTTTGGCCCATGGCCACAGCCTTTCAGGGGACCCCTGAAAGAGCCAGCTCTGTTCTGCAGAAAGACTTGTCCTTGTGACCTTGAATAATTCTTAAGCAGATTTCTCTAAATACTGTTTTCTTTTAATTTAATTTTAATGTGGGTGTGAAGTGAGAGTCTATTAGGAACATTTTGCAGAGAAATATCGTGTTTGTGTTTAATGCAACATCCATAAAAAAATTCTTTTAGATCAAAACAGGACCTCACATATGAGAAATTGGAGGGTGTCACTGAGAATATTCGCAGCAATATTACACGTCACAATCCCTGAATATTAGATGTAAACACGTTTAAAATTTGCATGAGTGCGCCTGTGCACTGTCACTGACCTGGCCAAAAAGTGCATGAAAGAGCTGAACTTAGAACTTAAATTCAAAGCTATTCTGAGCAGGGTCCACCAAAATTCTTAAGATGTTCCTGCAGTGGTATTGTAATGCACGTAGGACAAGAAGTGGTGGCGGTGCTACGTCCTGTGCTGCTGAAAGCCCCAGAGGGGTGTCAAGAGGCCGCCGAGATCGAGTTGCAGTCATTGGGGAGCTGGCCCGCTGCAGTCTAGGAAGCAGTTCAGAGGACTACTTGAAATGTAAGTTGGCAGTTCAGAGGTACCTTGAGTAGTTTGCAGTTCAAACATACTGCCAGGGGATTAACAGATGGTCCTGACACCCCTGCGGCAGAGGGGTCGCTCCACCCCTTCAAGGGCCCACAACCCTGCAGGGGTCCTCCATTCGGGCCAAAGTTAATGAACATGGGAGACTCAGGGGCCACTTCTTACTATCTTTGGGGGGGGGAGGGTGTGGGCCCACACTATTTTGCGTTATGCCACTACGTCCACTACTTATGGAAGTTTTTCTCTTTTTTCCTTGTGGGTTGCACGGGCCAGAGGTAATGTGCGAGTCTACTTTAGTAGATGCAGAAATATGTAGCCTTGTCAATCACTCAATCAATCAATACATCAATCAATCAATCAATCTGGATTTGTAAAGCGCAGCTAATCATCAGTCATGCTGGAGAGGGCACAGTTGAACATCCAGGTCTTGAGTCCTTTTGTAAATTCTATCAAAGAGAATAATGTATGACAGTGCAGACGGAGGTCGTTCTAGGATTTTGCAGTGAGGTAGGAAAAGGAGCGGCACACACTGTTGGTGCTGTGGATGTGTGGGATGTGGGCGAGGCAGAGGGAGGAGGAGCACAGGTGTCTGGAGGGCAGGTGGAATTTCAGTTGATGGTTGATGTATGCTGGACCCTGGTTGTGGAGGGCTTTGAAGGTGTGGTTCAACAACTTGAGGAGGCATCATTTCTGAAAGGGGATCCGGTGGAGCTTCCTGAGGGGGGTGACGTGGGTCTGTTTTGGGAGGTCAAGGATGAGTCTGGCCGGGTATTCTGTATTTACTGAAGTCTCTTGAGGAGATGCGAGGTGGTTCCTGCATCAAGTGCATTGCCTTAGTCCAGTAGGCTGGTGATCAGTGCTTGTGTAACGGGGCATCTGGTATCATTTGGGAGCCACTTGAAGATCTTGCGGATCATGCTGAGGTTGAGGAAGCAGGCGGAAGAGGCTGCGTTGATCTGTTTTCTCATGGTGAGCTTTGTTGTCCAGTATGCTGCCATGGTTGCGGGTGTGGTGGGTCAGAGTTGGTGAAGGTCCTATTTCAGGGAGCCACAAAGGGTTGTTCTCAGTGGGAAGGTGTTTCCGAGATGAGCTCTTCCGTTTTGTCTGTGTTGAGTTGTAATCAGTTGTTTTTCATTCAGCTGGCGATGTTCATCATGCACATGTGGAAATTAGTCAGCATGTCGGAGGTGTGTTGTGATAGTGAGAGGATAAGCTGGGTTTCGGCGGTATAGGATATAATGTTCATTCCATGAAATCTTACGACGTTGGCCAGGGACTCATGTAGGTGTTGAGAAGAGTAGGGCTGAATGACGAACCTTGCAGGATGCCACAGATGGTGTACTTAGGTCCAGAGTGAAGGACGGGAAGTAGGTTCTCTGGATTCTACCTGTGAGTAAGTAGGCATTTCACTTGAGGGTGTCTCCTGGGATTCCGATGTGGTGAATCCTTTTGATCAGGGTGTGGTGTGAAACTGTGTCAAAAAATGCAGAGAGAACAGGGAGGATCAAGGCAGTCTTTTTTTTGGTCGAATAGGGATTTGATGTAATCTGTGGTTGCAATCAGGGAGGTTTAGGTGATGTGGTTGGTGCAGAATCCGGACCAGGAAGTATCCTGAAGATTGTTGCTCTTAAGGTGTTCTGTGAGTTGGCGTTGACAGCCTTCTCAAGGACTTTGATGGGAAAGGGAGCAGTAAAATGGGCAGTAGTTCTTAAGTTTTTTGGGACAGTGGATGGTTTCTTGAGTAGAGGCTTGACTTCTACATGCTTCCATTATTCGGTACATGTGGCTATGGAAATTGATGCATTGAGGATGGTGGTGAGCTTGCTGCTGATTGTCTTGCTCCCAAGGTTGAAGTTGTGGTGGGGGCATGGTCCATGGGTGGTCCTGAGTGGATTGAGACCATGATGAATTTGGTGTATTGCGTGGTGAGGTAGTCCCAGGTGGTGAGCAAGTGGTCATGTTCCTAATTCGTGGGATCAAGATAGCTGAAAAGGTTGGAGAGTTGAGATTCGAAGTTTATGTAGCTTGTGGAGATCTTGTTGTGGAAGAAGGCTGCCAGGGAGTTGCAGAGTTCTTATAAAGGGGTGATGACGTTTTCTGTGGTTGAGGGGCTGGAGAACTCTCTGACAATGTTGAAGAGTTCCTTGCTGTGGTTGGAGCTTGCTTTAATATAGTTGGCAAGGGTGGTTCTTTATGTCCCTTTCAGGAGCTGGTGGTATTGGTTTAGGGCTGTGTTGAATGTGGTTCAGTCTGTGGGCTCCCTGCTGATGCACCATTTTTTTCGAGTTGTTTGCTGGTGTGCTTCAAGGTGTTTAGGTCTGTTGTGTTGCTTAGAGGACCTTTGGGACTTGGCTGATTTGCAGGGGGCAACTATGTTGACCCAATCTGTCTTCTAGGCGGAGAAGTTCTTGACTGCCTATACAAGGTTAGTCGCGATGTGAGGGTGCAAGGTGTTGAGGGCATCGGTCCATTGGCTCTCTGAGGTCTTGTTCCAGCTGTGGTGTGATATGCTGGCTGGCTTGGGGGCTGTGCCAGGGGTTCCTGAGATGGTGAAGTGTAAGATGATGGAATCAGTCCACGCGAGCTTGGTGACATGGTTGTGCTTGATTCTGTCGCTGGTGTGAAGATCAGGTCGAGTGAGTGTACTGCCATGTGGGTGGGGCTGGTGACCAGCTGGGTGAGTCTGATTTTGCTCATGCTTTCGAGGAGGTTGGCGGTGCTGGTATTGTTGAAGACATTGAGGTGGAAATTGAGGTTGCTGAGGAAGATGTCCATTTCAGAGTTGATGGCAAGCAGAGTGATGAAATTGGGAATGGCGTTGTAGAAGCTGGGGCAGGATCCTGGGGGCCTGTAGGCAAGGGAGCCTCTGATGGTGGTTTGCTATCAGTTCGAAACTGGAAGTTGAGGGATTCTATGATTAGGATGACGTCATCTGTGGTGGTGGTGCTGTGGATGGTTTCCTTTTAAATGATGGCCATTCCACCTCTGTGCTTGTTGATGCCATCTCAGTGTGCGATCTTGTAGCTGTTGGGTGTGGCTGAGGTGATCTCTAGCACAGATGCAGGATTGAGCCAGGTCTTGGTGAGAAAGATGACATCGGAGTGAAGGAGGTGATGGTATCCAAACTCTTGGTGGTGTGCTTGCAGAGTTATTATGAGTTGAGCAGAAGGCAGTGGAGGTGGTCTGAAGTGGTAGAGGTGGGCGTGCTAGTGATCGCTGTGCATTCTGGAGCTTCAGTTTACCAGGAGAGAGCTGGCAGGTGTTTGGTCCAACGTGGATTGGTGAGAGGTGCTGCAGCACTTGCTGTTGTGGGGTCCTGGGTCAAATGTTTGGAGCTAGGAACGGCGTATCTTCTGGTAGTGGTTGGGCCAGGGGTCCGGGTGCTGGGCACGGTCCAGACGCAGATAGGCGTGTCCCCTCTGAGGCCTCCATATGTAACCCTGGGAGATGGGAGGGGTTAGCCAGTGGCACAGAGAAAGGGAAAACACAAGCAGCAAAAAAGAGGTAACAATGGCAAACACTGGTGAAACAACAACTGACAAGCAAACTGTAGCAAATACAACAGCTGTACAATAAGAGTTACAAATCATTAGAGGACTCAGCGGTCCCTTGTTGTTTATATACGTTTCTTTCTTACCTGATGGTGGATCAGGAGGAGCAGGCACAGAGATGCTCTCCTTTATCTCTTCTTGGATGTTTCAACAAGGTTTGGGCATTTGTTGAAATTGCCTGTTTGGTTATTGGCATAGTATTTTAACATTTAGCATCACGTAAATGGTTACTTATCTTGCTTTTATATTGATTGAAAAAAATAACTAAATGAAATGGGAATTAATTTCTGTGTCTTTAAGAGGTCTTTTGATCATTTTGTTAGGACTCTGAGAAAAGAAAATATTAACGTGCCTGTGCTGCTGTGCAGATTAGAGCATAATGAAAAGAATTTGCACCAGCAGCATAATCTGTTCGACTATTCTCCTGGAAGAGACTGGTCTGACCAAGGACGACATTGATCAAGGGATAAAGAATGCTTTTCAGGCATGCTGGAGAAACAGTTACATATGTTGATGAGGTCTATTTCTGAGGCATTAAAAAGGCATCAAGGGGACTTAGAATGTTTTATTCACCTCTCTCTTATGTCTCTAGAGGGAAAAATATTCAGAAGTAGGACCTTCAGGGAGTAGTCTTCTATATGCTGTCTAACCTCTAGCTGCCGCCTGATGACGATTAACCGAATACAACGATAGAGTTTTTCAGGCAGTCTCATGGACTAATTTAAGCTACCAGTCCCTAAACTACTACTACTACACGTAGTCCCTGAATACTACTAGTCCCTAAACTACCAATCAATTTTGCTGTTCAGTGTCTCAATGAGAGAGAATGGAGCTATCCAGAGACAGCTTCAGGCCCAAGTTCTGTGGGTGGACTGTATCCTTTTGCAAAATGGATCATGGTTTCACCTTGGATGTTGGTTGTGGATCCTTCATTGGAAAACTTGAGTGGTCAGATAGCGATCTTCGCTGAGGATATTGTCATTCCAGATGCAGAGAATAAAAACCAGAAGCATCTTTGGAAACGCTGGCCTGGGTGTGGCAATGAGGACTGATTATGCAGTATACACCTCACCTCACAGTATTTGGCCTCAGCTGTTCAAAATGGGGTGGATGTCTCACAATTATTGACTTATATGGAAACTCAGGCAAAGTTACTTTCAGATGTTACCTTTGGTAATCCCAAGGATTTTGGTGGGATAGTTGCTGTTTGTAGGCATCGCTGCCTGAAATTATGGAAAGTGGATGCAACACAGAAATCTTATCTACTAAGAACGACCTTTACAGAGAGAAAGCGATTTTTGGGTAGGAGCTGGAATCTGGATTCATGCGTTATTTGAGAACCAAAGCATGCCCAGCCATTTCATCAGTGTTTAAAGTTTACCGAAAAAAGAAAATCCTTATGACCTTGATTAAATATCATTTGCAACCTAGAGGTTATCAGGGGAACACAACTACAAAGAATCCGCCTGATTCCAAGGGAAACTAACATCAATGCCCCTTACTAGGCTAAGATCTTCAACTGCTGTGGAAGTTGATTGCATCTATTTCAGGATGTTGTGCAACATGTCTGTCACCGACACCAAAGGTTATACAGGTGGTTTCTTCAGGGATATTGCATGGGCTTTCAGTCAATTCCACCAGATTCAAAGTATCTGTCGACTCCTTGGCCTCAAAGCATCAAAATAAGCAGGGCACTGTAGGAACAGATGATGTTTCATCTTCAGAAAAGGTGACGGGACAAACTCCCTTTCAGGAAAGGAGGGATGGAATTTTACTCATTTATTTTTCTAGTGAGCAAGTCACCAGTCAATTTTAGACTCGTAATAGAGTTGAAGAGCCTCAATTCCATTCTGTTAACAACTACCTTCAAAATGAATACTCTGCAGCAGACTACTACTGTAGTATCAAGGTTGGATGGATTTGATAACTTCTATAAATCATCAAGGTGGCTAACGTCTTATCCTCATAAAGCAATCTCCTCAAAAGGTGTTTCTCAGATTCACTTTTTTGCAATATTCAGGTGAGACAACAGACCCACAGGGACTAGAGGTGCTGGAGAATGGGTCGATAGAGTTTGGGAAGGGATTACTAGACTGCTAATTGTTAGTGACTCTCACTAATGCACTCCCTGGGTTGGGCCCAATTTAGGGCATAGGGGGTTGAGCCCAATGTAGTCATCTTGGGAACTCAGTCCTGTACCTGGCGTGATGTGTGTTTGCAGTGGCTTTCTGATTTTCTCTGTAGTGTGTACTCTTCACTGTTATTTTTCCTTTTTCTGACTCCTTGGTTCTCTTAGACCTATTCCTACCTTGTATTATTGGCTGTGCTGTTTCATTTGTTTTAGAGCCTTACCTGTGTGTTCAATAGTGTCACCATCTGCTGCTGAATCCAGTTATCCTTTTTAGGTCTCGCTGAGTCAGCGCATGCGTTGCTCTGCAAGACATTTTGTAAGCAGGTTTTAAAAGTGCTGCTAGCAAAGGCTTGGGCACCAGCTTGCGATTATGCGCACAAGCGCGTGCGCCTCGCTCCACCTCTCCAATGCAGATTGCTGTGACTCATGCTGGTTTGCTTTCACGCCCCCCCTTCTCCCCCTCTGTTTTCATCACTTTCGTCACTCCCCCCTGCCCTTCTCGTAACCTCTGCTTGCATTACCTCCTCCTTTGGCCTTCGGCCTTCTCGTCAATGTGTTTTAAAAAAAAATTGCTTTGACTCATGCTGGTTTGCTCGCACTACCCCCTCCCTGTCCTCCGCCCCTCCCCCACCACGTCTCGCGTTTGGCCCACAGTTGGCATCCTTGCTGCATTACTGCTGAAGACTGGCCCAGACGGGAACCAGGCAGGGCTCACAGATTGATTTCCCATTCACAGGCCTGCTTCGTGTTCCCGGGGGTATAAATCTTGCCACCATCTCTTCAGCCAGGCAGCAGTTTTGGCTCAGACAGACGCTCTCGGCCTTGTCCTGGAAGCAGGGACTCGAGTGCTTGCATAGAGGTGCCACACACCTCACAACTCGGGCACTACGTACGTTTGCATAAGGCCTCAGCCAAACTCCTCACCTCTTTAATTTGAGAGCCTTGATACGGCCTGGGTTTATGTTACTTTTCTCAGTTTCATTTCACTTCTGACACACTAGGCCCCCGTTGCAGACGGGCCTGGGGTTTCGCTCAGAGCTGGTTTGCCTGCGGTGCTACCAAGCCTGCACAACCCGAGCCCCGCACCTTCCTAACTCACCTGCTCGACTCACTGGTTCAGGGCGGTTTTGTTTTTGTGAGCAGGCACTCCGTTGTTCCCTGATGACACATCTGTGCACCAGGTATTTAGGACCAAGCCTGCCTGCTCACTGAGTACGCCAAGCCTTGTATCGAGACACTTGCCACAGCCCTTAAGGCATCCTGTCCAATTTTCTAGAGTCTTAAGAACATCTAAAAGTTACCACGCCCATCCGGAGCTGTATTTTTTTTATTTTAAATCAGCACATGACTCGGTGACTCTATAAGAACCCTGGTATCGTTCGTTGAAAGATAGCCAAGAGTCCTTTGGGTCTAGTGATTTCGTATGACCTGCAATAACAGACCATAACTCCTTCTCAATGTAAGAGAACTGACTATTTTTCCATTACACTATTTTGTATTCAGCTCTTTAAGTGGGAAAAAATAAGTGCAGGTACTCCTCAAATTCAGGCTTGAACTAGTGGCTGAACCACTCATTTAATGGAATTCAGATTTTCTAGTTGTACAGATGTGTTAAGATGCAGTGATATTTCTGCCACACGTGCAGTATACCTTTTGTTCTTGCATTTAAATATTGAGTAATACTTGGTCTGCAGTGACAACCAGATGTTCTGATTCAGATTTGAAAATCCTAATATCTTTGTGGTGTCATTGACTACTTTTCTGATAATCGGGTAACATACTTCAGTCAGTAGCCAGCAAGGGGAAAACACAGCGGGTGTTTGACCAGTCCGCATGTTTCATAAACATTACTTGCTTTAAGTACTCTGTATACCAGCCATGTAAGTAGGTTACCTCACCCTACTAATTGCATTTTGCTACTAGATAGTGTTATCGAGCTAACTATATAGAGAAATATACTGACTGTCAAAATCACTGGCAGGTTATTCCTATGCGCATAAACCTAACAGCCCACGCATCCCAATGTCTCTACACTATGCATCAGTTACTGCTATGAAGTAAAAGACTCTGCTAATGTATTGGTAAATATTTGTTGTGTTGTAGCTATAAAATGCATGCTCAGTGAAGCATATAAAGGCCGCTTGGAGCCATGGTGTGTCAGTTTTCTTCTTCAATTTTTTCCTTTTATAAAATTGGACTGTTATGTAGACAGCAGCAGTAAATAATAATTTGAATTTTTATTTATAGCTCTTCATATCACACTTAAATCCAGTGGTGGCTCCTCCGCTAAGGCACCGGGGCGTTGCTCCACTCCTGTGCAGTAGTGAAATAAAGGAACAATTAAATGATAATAAGTCGAGGTTATTATAAATTTATTTTGTCCTAATGCGGCAGCTTTGCGCGGAGGGCTGCTATGACACAGGAGCAGGATGAGTGGTGAGCACACTTTGTAAGTGTGCATGAATGTCTGTCTGTCTCTGTCTCTGTCTGTCTGTATGACTCTGTTTGTATCTGTCTGACTCTGTCTGTCTGTATGACTCTGTCTGTCTATCTCTCTGACTTTGTCTGTCTGACTTTGTCTGTCTCTGTCTATCTGTCTGACTCTGTCTATCTGTCTGACTCTTTCTGTCTCTGTCTGTCTGTCTGACTCTGTCTCTGTCTGACTCTGTCTAACTGTCTGACTGTCTGACACTATCTCTCTGTCTGACACTGTCTGTATGACTCTGTCTGACTATGTCTGTCTCTGTCTGACTCTGTCTATGTCTGTCTGTCTCTGTCTGACTCTGTCTGGCTCTGTCTGACTCGGTCTGACTCAGTCTGACTCGGTCTGACTCTGTCTGTCTGACTCGGTCTGACTGACTCTGTCACTCTGTCTGACTCTGTCTATCTGACTCTGTCTGACTGACTCTAACCGACTGACTCTGTCACTCTGTCTGACTGACTCTGTCTGTCACTCTGTCTGACTGACTCTGTCTGTCACTCTGACTGACTCTGTCTGACTGATTATGTCTGTCACTCTGTCTGCCTGTCTCTGTCTGTCTATCTGACTGTCTCTGTCTGTCTGTCTGACGCTGTCTCTGTCTGTCTAACTCTGTCTATCTGACACTGTATGTCTGGCTGTCTGACACTGTCTGACTGACACTGTCTGTCTGTCTGACTGACACTGTCTGTCTGACTCTGTCGGACACTGTCTGTCTGACTCTGGCTAACTCTGTCTGTCTGTCTGACTCTGTCTAACTCTGTCTGTCTGTCTGTCTGACTCTGTATGTGTACACAATATTTAACAAAGGCAGCAGTACCATACCCACCTAGATCAATCCTATCAGAGCAAAAACAATCCATAAGAGATATATCTCTATACCAATCACTGCAAGGAGGAAATGCAGTCAAATGTCTATTGATGGCAATGATTGCTGCCTGTAAACTCAGTCAAACACACAGTATAGCCAACAAGCATTGGCATAACCGATAGGTCTCGCCTTTGGGACCTTATACGTGTTTAGCCTAGCAACAGTTGATGTTGTTGCACCAAGGAAATTGTGCTACATAACTAAATACTTATAAGGTCCCAAAAGTGAGACCTATTGGCTGTGCCAATGCTTGTTTTAATTCTGTTTGTTCTTGCCACTCAGCTGGTAAAATATACTTAGCATATAGCCTCTGTCTTCCAGCTCTTCAGATCTACCACCTATTGTAAAATGTAGACAGAGTGGTGCTGTCAACAGAAACAGACGAAACCTTTGATGGTGGATTCTAGTCCGTATATACATTTTCTCTCTCTCTCTCTCTCTCTCTCTCTCTCTCTCTCTCTCTCTCTCTCTCTCTCTCTCTCTCATTTTTCTCCTTCAGTGTCTGTTTCTGTGAGACATTGTTGTATCTTATTCACCAGCAGGTACCAAGGGCCTTACAGGGGCCTTCAGCCTGTCCGCAATGCCGAACCCTAACACTATAGGAGGAGTGCATAGGCAAAATCAAACCCTTCTTTCCTTCTGGTTTGAAGACTTCTCACAGGGTATTTACAAGGACCCAAGTGCCAATAATGGAGATTCTTCAAGATTAAGATCTTTAGGTTTTCCCTTACATAGATGATCTATTACTATTTACTGATTTTGAAGAACTGACAATGAAGTATTAACTGAGAGCAGCTAAGACTTTCGAGCAATTTGGATAACTGCTAGATTTTCCAAAGTTTCATCTCCAACATTTTCAGAGTCTGGAGTATATTGGAGGATTGTTGCAGATGAACAAGGGGGCTGTATCTCTCGCATTAGCAGAAGGCCTATGTTATGCCAGAGACTACATCTGCTTCTGCAAAAGAACCAAGTCCTAGCCAGGGAGTGGCTTTAAGTACAAAGGAACATGGTATGCATTCATCTGATTGAATGTTTTTCGAGGTTGCAGATTTTTAAGTGATGAAATCTCAAGTCTTTTTTCTCTTTCTTTTATTTTTCTGATGGGCAGCATGTGTCTTTGTAGTACTTGGGCTCATATTTACATGGCCTCTTTATTCCTTCTTATTTTCCATCAGGGGGCACCGGCATACTAAATCATCAAGGTAATCATCATAGTGAAGAAATCTCAGAAGACAGAACTTCAATGGTGAATTCTTCCACTCTGTTTAGATGTAAGACTTCTTTCCATATCTTCCAAATCTGAAGGTTCAAATTACAGATGCAAGCAAGATAGGCTGGGGAAAAGTCTAGGGTTCAAATCCGACTCAGGGTCATTGGTCAATTCAAGACAAGACCCATTAATCGAACTAGAGGGAGATGTTGGCAGTACGGAGAATGTTACAGGTCTTCATAAAGGAGGTTCGAGGCGGCAAGATGGCGCGGCGTGTTAGACCGCTGTGAGGCAGCTCCCAAGCCAGCGCTTTGAAAACAGCGAAGAGACAGCAAAGAAACGAAGATGTCTCGTTCAATTAACTAAATAATGGGTGTAAAAGGACTTACCCCTTTCCTCGTTGTTGCTTTTTTATCCCAGGTGGCGATTTCGGAGTGATGTCTGGGAATAGAGTGGAATGTCGACTCTTGATGGCTGCACCGGATCCAAGTGCTCTACAACTCCGTTTTTCATTTTGCACTTCACTGATCGGGGTACTTGTGCTGAGATTAATTGCCCGTATCCAGACCGGAGAGGCAACTACGCAAAAGAAGCAAGATAAACTCCTAGAGCTAAAACAACTGACTCGGCTCTCTGACGCAGCTCCGCCTTCACGGAGTGACCCCTGTGACATGGCGCCGAAAAACGCCGCTACGATAGCTGCTGCTGCAGCCAAGACCAGAGCAGCGAAGCAGGCTCTCCGTGATAGAGAGCTGGTGGCAAAGTGAGGCGGCACACGACTGGAAGGGAGTGGTGATTTTGCTGAGTCCGACGCTGTAGCTGGTAAACCGGCAAAGGGCTCCAGACAACAGCCTAATACACCCGTAGCTGGTCCCTCAGTAATTGAGCTGCTCCGGAAGACTCCCGCTCCTGCTTCTGTGTCTGCTCCGGCCCAGGCTCCGGTCCCTTCAATACAGATACCGGCAGTTCTGCCATCAACTTTGAATATCCAGAGTGCTATTCCAGGGTCTACAACGACATCAAGTGGGCAAATCCAGAATGGCAAAACCGGGGGTATGGAAATAACGGACACTAGTGCAATTACTTCTACAAATATAGAAAAAACCTCTACGATATCCAAGGAATCTACGGCTGCAGTGGCAGGAATACTAGACTCCAATGCTGGGGCAGACCCTAACTCTGGAATACAAGTTATGGAGAACCTTTCCTCGTGTGATACTCCTGTTTTCTCTACCGTCTCGATAGCCTTATCAACATCACTGACACAGACCACACCGGTAGCCTTACCAGCGCCAGCACCAGTAACATTACTCGAAGCTATACCAACGGTCTGTAATACCCCAGTGATTGTGGCCGAGCAGGATGGTCAAACGCCGCAATATGAGCTCAACCAGGCCATATGTAATGCTCCAGAGAGCGATCTGAGGACATTAGAGGCAAGAGATATCTCAAAAAATCTGGGGGACTTGCTGGGGATCCCTGATGGCAGTAAGAAACCCGATGGAGATGAGATAACCCCTGGTTCCGAGACGGAGAGTGACCACGAGGTGAGAACTGCAGAATCCAGGGAAAATAAAAGAACTACCATACGGAAGAAAACGGCCCTGGGATTGACATGGGACTACTCCCCCTCTATAGCACTGGGACCTCAAGAACATGCCACCGGCTCCCGTCCGATACAACGGTGCTCTTCACATCAACAGGATGCTACGCTCTCCACGGTGATGGATACAGTCCTCCAGGCTATCGCTTCCCATCGAGAGGAAACATCAAGGGATGGACGTAAAGCACAATTAGCTCTACACAAGGTACAGGGTGTAGTGCGTAAATTATCAAGATCAGTCAATACCTTCAACACCAGAATGACAGAAATGGAAGACCGTATAGTCATCAATGAGGCAGAAGCTACAGCCACACAGGAACAAGTCGAATTACATGAAACAGAGCTAAGTGATGTCAGATGGAAGCTCGAGGACATGGAAAATAGCCTCTGACGTAATAACCTACGCGTCCTTGGAATACCTGAAAATATCGAAGGTGCTGATATCCAAGCCTTCATCATCCAACTCTTTAAAGACACACTTCCTGAGCTCTCTTCATGGAATTGGGAACTTGAGGTGCAACGGGTGCATAGAACCCCATTTACCTTGAAACCCACCAGGAAGCAGGGAAACTATACACAAGCAGTCCTGGTATTTTTTGGAAACTTTCTTCTCCGACAAGCCATTTCAGATAGAGTCAGGCCAGAAGCTCGACGGACTAGGGATTCCATCTCCTATTTTGTGAGACCGGATTTCTGCGACACTACGGTGGAAAGGAGGTGGCGTCTGCGACAACTTATCAAACCCTTTATGGAGAAGAAAGCACAAGTCTACCTTAATAATCCAGCCAAATTGAAAGTTCTATACAATGGTCAGACCAAATTTTTCACTTCTGAAATAAAAGCCAAAAAATATCTAGACAGTCTCACCTAATGGCTTACTAGTGATAAAAACCAGCATAGATGATTCTTTAGTGGCTATTGGTTGAGAAATGGAGAAAACAAGGAACTCGGATACTGGACTGGAGAGTAGTGAGAGGAGAAAAGAGAGCGTATTAGACATTATTTAGACTTTATATGGACATGTTAGGTCAATTCGCCTCTATCTGCCTCTATCTGCCTCTTTATATTTTCCTTATTTTTTTTTCTTTTTCCATTTTTGGCTGTTTTCTCTATGTATATCTTCAGCCTAAGTCTGGTTTGGGAGTGTCTCTCCATCACTAAAGACTCTCATAGAGTCTATTTGCCTCACATTGCGGGTGGGGGAGGGTGGGGGGTGGGTTGCAGGGGCTTGGAGGGAGGGGGAGGGGGAGGGGGAGGGCGTGAAACGGGGGAAAAAACTGCAAAAATGAGCTTGATCTATAGTATAAGAAACTTTAAAGTTTATTGGTTACTTTACATTTTTTAAGTAACTGGAGTCACATATCATTTATTTTGATTAACCAGAACTGGGAGTGGAATATCAACGTAAATATCGAATTTAAAGTTGGTTGGTGTTGGTGCAAACTATATTGTTTAGACGGAACCGGTTTAATGGGGAATAGTTTTGAATGGGGAGAGTAAAATTGCGATGTTGGAATGTTGCCGGTCTTAATGATGGGAGAAAAAGGGCCCAACTTTTTCAATTATTACATCAGGATCCTGTCGACATCCTTTGCATTCAGGAGACCCATATAGCTGGGAGTGATAAAAATGTATTAAAAATTCCTGGATATAATCTGATTGCATCAACATCTCAAACGTCTAAAGTACGGGGAGTTGCTATTTTGGCAAAACCCGGTTTGGGGAGCCCTAGACGCCGACTTGTTGATAAACATGGTAGGTGGGTTGTGGTTCAACTAGAGTCGGATATTACCATCTGTTCACTTTATGGTTAGAATTTGGACGACCCACAACTCTTTATCGAACTTGAATTAGAACTGGCCTCTTAGTCTGGTCCACTCATTTTGTGTTGGGATTTTAACCTAAATATAGGAAAGTTAGTAAACAATAGACTCCCACAGAATTATAGCGGCCGTAAACCTAAAGTTTACAGGGCAGTATCCCATCTGATGGACAGTCATGATTTATTGGATACTTGGGACATGTTGAAGCAGAACGATAACGGCTTCACGTATTATTCTTATCCCCACAATAAGTATGTTCGACTAGACTACATTATGACATCATTACATAAGACGGCCCTAATAGACATAATTAAATCCCCCAAAACCATCTCTGACCACAATGCGCTTACGTTAATTTTTGAATTGGATAATTTTAAAAGACCTAATATCCAATGGTCATTTGACCGTAAGCTTCTTGTTAACCCAGATTATATAAATCATATCACATCATGGGCCCAATCTTTCTTTGATTGTAATCAATATAGCGCACCCAGATTCACTGTATGGGACTGTTTTAAGGCAGCCATGAGGGGGGAGACCATAGCGTTTGTAGCTAACCGTAAGAAAACTCAAGATAGTATTGACAAACAACTTAATGCAGAACTCATTAACCTGGAAATACTACATGCTAATCAAATACAGCAAGGAGTATCAACCTCTGATACACTGCAAAAATTACTGATTTTAAAAACAGAAATTAATAGCTCGTTAACTCAAAAAGCGGCGGAAACATATCAAGCCAATAGGAACAGAATTTATGAAGCAGGGGAAAATGTAGGGAGGCAATTAGCTCTTAAAACTAGACAAAAACAAACATACAATAAAATAAAGAATATTGAATATGAGGGTCAACAGTACACTTCCACTCAAGACATTGTAGCTGTGTTTCAAAAATATTACCAAAAACTTTATCAAAATTAAAATGAACATCTACCTACAAGAGACACGAAAATCTTTCTCAATGAGTGGTTGCCGGTACTAGAGTTATCTAGAATAATCGATCGAGTGGGTTGAGAAGATCTGGAGAAAGAAATTACAATTGTAGAATTAGAGATTGCACTGTCGGACCTAGCTAATGGGAAGGCGGCTGGTCCTGACAAGATCCCTCTAGAGTTATATAAGTTGTTGGGCAAACAGATACTACCCTACTTATTAGACCTGTTTCTAGGGGTACAACATCACTCAACTTCACCAGAGTCTTGGAAACACACTAACATTGCGATATTCCCAAAAAAGGGGAAACCCCCCAGCTTCCATCTTCATATAGACCTATTTCCCTCATAAACTCTGACTCAAAGTTATACGCCAAGTACTTGCAAATCGGCTGAGGGGGTCATCGAACATCTCGTATCCCCGTGGCAGCATGGCTTTATCCCTGGGAGGGGTACGACTGATCATACCCGCAGAGTCATCGCCCTATTTGACATCATGGGCGCCACGGGGGGAGAGATGTCGATGATCTTACTCGATGCCGAAAAGGCATTCGATCGAGTGTCTTGGCGGTTCCTATGGGACATTATGGAATTCAACAACTTTGGCCCAGGCTTTATTAAAGCCCTAAAAGCCCTGTATATCAGTCCTAGGGCTAAATTATCCATTGATTGCTTTGAGTCAGAGTTTGTCGAGGCACAAAGAGGCACTAGGCAGGGCTGTCCTTGCTCCCCGACTTGCTCCCCGATATTATTTGCCCTAGTAATTAATCCTTTAATTTTAAAGCTTCTTAATTCCCCTCAAATACAACCTGTTAAGGTGGGTCCATATTCTACTAAAATACTGGCATACGCCGACGATATTGCTGTGCTCACAACCAATCCGGTCGATGCAGTAGCAGAAATAGAACAAATAACCCAGGTTTTTGGATCTTACTCTGGCTACTCACTTAATAGGGATAAAACCATGGTTCTTTGTACAAATAATATCATATACGACAGCCCCTATAAAGTTAAAAACGCTACCTATCTCGGTGTAAATATATCTCCTGAGGTGAAAGAGATTAATCAGCTTAATTATGATCCTTTGATCAAGGTAGTAAAAACTGATCTTAAGAGGGTAGATAATCTACATCTTTCAATAATAGGGAGCGCGAATTATATTAAAATGAGCATATTTCCTAGAATACTCTATTTATTCCGGGCTATTCCATTGATGGCCGACGGTAGTACTATTAAAATCTTCGATTCCACAATATCTACATTTATATGGAACTATGGTAAAATAAGGAGAGCACTACCATCACTAACTCTCCCCCTACATAGAGGTGGCCTTGGCATCCCAAACTTGACATTTTATCTTTGGGCGACACTACTCCAACAAATGGGCCCGCTCTTTAAAGTTAAACCTTCCAATCCACCCAACATAGACTTTTATATCCCTTCTATTTTTGAACTTGGATTAGGTGTTAGATGTCAAGGGTTATTTTTGAAACAACTCGAAGCGTCATATTATAAAAAGACCAAATTTAAGGTGATTGGAGACTCATGGAAAATTTGGAAATTTGCCTCTAAACAACTAGGCATACCCAAAATAACTAGATACACCTCTCTATGGCATAGTAAGATCATATCTTCATGTTTGAAAGATAATGTCTCTAGGAGATGGGAGAATTTAGGCATATATACACTTTGTGATTATTTGGACAGAATGTTATTCCATCTTTCGAGGGGTTACAGCAGAGATTTGAAATTCCATCCACAGACTATCTAAAATATTTCCAAGTCTTTACCAATATCCGTAACTCTAAACTTAATATTAACTTAGATAGCTTTTATTTTTTCTCTATTATTGAGAAACGAGCTACCAGGATAGGTACCTTATATGACATACTCTCTCAATCCTCTAATGATGATCTAGATCGTGTTGAGCGGTCTTGGGCACTAAAACTCGGAAACCCAGATGTGGATATTGACTATTCCCTAACCCTTTACACAACATTATTTTTAGCTCCTAACCTTAAAGCACAATATTATAAAACTATCTACAACCTATATTTTACTCCGTCTAAACTCTTCACTTGGGCATTACGGGTAGACGATTGCTGTGCAAGATGCAGACAGGGGCAAGCAAATTTAATCCACATGTTAGCCGAATGTCCGAAACTAGATAATCTACAGACAATGATTGGAGGATTTTGGGCTCAAGTTTTTGGGCGGAATCTTAGATCCTCCGCTACCCTATATCTTCTAGGCCATGACGAATCCTTAGGTTACAGTTTGGAGGAACAGAGGATTGTCTTCCTGGGCACTGCCGTCTTTCGTATTATTCTGGCGGCCCGATGGAAAGATTCCAACGTACCCACCTTTCAGATGTGGCTTAGTCGATTTCTTGCCACATATAAACAGGAGATAGCTATATATAGCACAAGAGGTAGAAAAGCTAGAGCCCGGGGTACCCAGAACTGGGCCCCAATCTCCGACTGGTACTCCAATGTAAGATCTCCCCCCTGATAAGAGAGGGACTGATATGATATGATGAGGCAAATTGTATAAATTTTCTCTTTATATTTTCTTCATATCAGCTGTGCACATGTATTGGGTTGTAATGGTTTTTTCTTTTTTTTTTTTCTCCCTCTTTTCTTTTTTGTATGTATTCTCTTCCTATTAACCTTCCTGATGTATTATCGTTTCATTAAGAATTTATTCTTTTGTAATGAAAATGTTTGATTGAATACTACAGATCATGCTCAATAAAAATCTTGAAAAAAAAAAAAGGCTCAGATCTAGTGGTGGGAACTGTCAATACAGTAACTCTGTCTTACCTGGATCAGGAGATCGGAACACAGTCACATTCCTTGAACAAAGTCACAGAGCAAATCATATTATGCGCAAAGTCATCTAATATCTCTAAGGGCAGTTCATGCATAAGAGAAGGACAAAGTATTGGCGGTAATTTTAGCAGAATTTTTCAATCCTCATAGGAATGGATGTTGCTTATTCCAATATTTCAGGGAACTTGTCAAAGATTTCATCTGCCAATAGTGAACCTTTTTGCCATTTGACATAGATACAATGTTGAGCAACTGGCTGAAGGATCTTCTGTTCGCTTTGCCTCCCCAATCTCCAAGGCTTGGATCAGCATGGTAGAGGTGATAGTCCTATTTCTTTTTTGGCCCAAAAGACAAAGAGGCATATTCACAATGAAGTGACGGAGCGCAGCATTAGCCTTGTTGGCTTAATGCCGTGCTCCGGCAACTTCAGAAACGTAGGGCCGCACTTTATTTACAAGAATATGGTGCAGCTCTGCGCTTCACCCTTGCGCTGGCACTTATTGCAGCTGCCTAGAGCCAATGCAGGCACTCTTGCACCATTGTGAAAGGGTGCCTGCGATGCAGGTAACGGTTGTTTATGTGCAGGTAGGGGTACCTTCTTGCAAATAAACAATCACCCAACTTCTAGGTATGATACAGAATGCAGCACACATAGAAGTTGCAACGCTTCATTTAAAAAAAAGATTGTTTATGTGCAGGAAGGCACACCTTCCTGCACATAAGCAATCAATGGCGTTTAGATGTTTCTATGTGTACTACACAAGAGAGCACACATAGAAACAGCAAAAACAAGGTGAAATAAAGCATTTCTTCTCATTTCACCGGGGTAAGACCAGATTTTGTTTATCTTCATTTTGGCACCGCCCTATATTTATACCACCCTTGTGAATATGGGGCAGCGCCAAAATCAATGGGGGTTGTGGTGGAATGCCCACTGCAACAACCATTGCCCTACCAGGGCTGGACTGGCCGTAGCGGACACCGGAGGTTTCCCCGGTGTGCTAGGGGTGGGGGGCTATTTTGGGCACCTGGGGGCAATTTTTGTTACAGGGCTGTTTTTGCAGCATAGCTGCAATATCGCCCCTGTAACAAAATCGGCCGAAAATAGCCCTGGCAAAAAGCTCAGCCACTCCACCAACCCCCGGGGGCTGGCCTATCAATTTTCCAGGGCCTCTTTTGGTTCCCAGTCCAGCCCTGTGGCCCTTCCCTTTCACGCTAAGCATAGCGTGAAAGGGAGCCTTATTTACAAGGCATTGTTAAGCCATGTTAAGTGGCTTAAAGCTGGCTTGTAAATAAGGTGGAGTCCACATAACCACCACAATGCCACTAAAAGTAACATACTGGTGGTGATAGGGGCTTGTAAATATGCCCCAATATGTTTTATAATTTTATTGGCATTAGCAATTCAACACAAATGGATTCTTCCTTTAAACCTACGTCCCCTTCACCATTCACCTTTGTTGGTATTTACCATCTAACATCAAGTTTTGTTGGTAAAGACTTATGAATCTAGGATTATCCCTTCCAGTTACAGCTACAATCAACCATTCAACCATCAATGAGAAACCTAATTATGAAATCATGTAATCGTCAATGGGTATCACATGAATAATCAGTTTTCTGCTGCACAGCGCCCAGTAGAGAAACAAGTTTACAATATCCAAAAGGTGGTTCTGATAAGGAATTAACTGTGGCTACATTAAAGATGCAATGGACAGGTATTTGGTTTCTAAACATATTAGGGTTTTTAAATTGTCAAAACCAAAAGTGCAAAAACTGATCGCCCATTGGTTGTATCAGAACTCCAAAATTCACCATTTTAACCCTTAGACTACCTTGATAAATTGTTACAATTAAAAATCCTGGGTGGGGTTTGCTGAGTTCTGCTAGGCAAAACTTTGCAAAGGGCAAAAAAAAGTCTGCCGCGCTACGTGGAGCTCCAAGAGCGGTGGAGGTTTTTTTAGATAAATGCAGTTTGCGGTGATTGTCAGTGCCAGGTGCTTATCCACACTGTGCAATCATCACGTATGGCATCATGCACAGCGCAAGAGGTCGCTGCTTCTTTTCTGCCGCTCAAGTAGACTTTTATTCGAGCGGCAGCTTTCTCAACGCAAGTAGTTCCGAGCATACGCGACCACTAGCAATGAGAAATCTGACCGACTGTGTTAAGAAATCTCGCTGGGAGGTTGATTTTCATCGCTCGCGCTCGTCAACTTGACATTGATGAATGCGAGTGATGAAGCGAGTTTTAGAAATGAAGTGTGTTTTCACTCGTGGAATTAAGCTTCCATAATGAATTAATAATATTAATAAGTTTATGCATGTTTTGTATTAATTCAACCTAGTTTAAAAATGCATTCACAAACACGAGGGACTAACATTATGTGCTCTTTGTTGCATTTGCGTGTACATTGAAAAATAATAAATTAACTTTGTCTATCTGTTTTGTCAACATTAATTGCGGCTGTTCAAATAATGGCATGTGCTTATTTTAAATGTGCTTTTGTCTATGTCGTGTCTCATTTGTGGCAGAGGCTCGTGGAGAATCCTGAGGCTCGTGTGAAGAAGGTCTTAATAATTGCTGCTTACTCGTGCTTAAAGCTAGTTAACATAAACTAATGGGTTAACATTAGTAAAGGGGGTGGGTAACAGAACGACTTTCATTACTCGAATTAATTAATGTTTTGTCTTTCCTTGCATACTAGTTCTTCAAGAAAGAGGCCTGAGGCCTAGCTTTTAAAATGGGTGTTTGGAATCCTGTCAAGTTGAGCCGAGCACAGCAAAGAATGAAAAAAAAGAATTTGTCATATTCATAATCGTCAGTAAACAAAATATGAGGAACTGTGCAAGATGTGCTCCATGTTGTATAATTTCCAAGGACGGGATGCGGCAGAAAAGCCAAGCTGAGGAAGCAGCGAACTGTTATTTAATAATTGTTGCAAATGACCTCGGAAGCTAATGTCGCTTGTGGACAATGGCCAAAGCCGTCAAAGAAAGGCACGATTTTGGAATGAAGGGGTGATGATCTAATGTGGACTGACGGCTGTCAGCCAAGGAGAGTGCTGGAAGTCTTTTAAAAAGTATTCTTTTAGTTAGTTTTAGATAGAGAAAAGGTATAAAACTTGGCCCCTTGGCAGGAGGGCGTTTGGCTCGCTCCTGAATTCTGAAAGGCGTGAGATGCTGACGGACTTTTGACTCACGTAAGAGAAACTTGAACTAATGTCTTTTCTTTTAGGTTCTAATAAGTTTAGTCAGGGAAACAGGGTTTAGGGAATGAGATTCTTCCTGCTTAAATACTTTTCATTGCTGATACGTTTTTGAACTGACAGACTAATGTGCTTTAGTTAATAAAATGACGTTTATAAAATGCTGAAATAAAAGATTTCTTTAATAAAATGCTCTTTATTTTTGATATAAAGTTAATAAACAGATTTTGAAAAGACAAGCTGGTCTTGTTTATTTTGAGTCTAGTTACCATCAGTTAATCTGTCGCCTATGTGGCTTAATTCAATGTTTTCATATATAAACTTTAAATGATAAACTGCAGTTGTATATAAATGTAAATAGTTATATGAATAGTTTCTGATTAATTAAGTCACATGATTCAGTTGGCCAATTCTTGTCTCGGACATTTATGGGCCTTGTGAAGTGTTTATGATTAATGGTGAGTATCAGGGTGTAGTGAAGTGCATATGAGACAGAATTTCCACAGGCCCGCTGGATCAATTCTCTGGTAGCAGAGTTATGGTTACTATGGTAACTGGCATGCTACATGTAGATACATAGGATACATGTTTAAAATATGTTAAGTTTGTTTAGTCGTTATATGTAGTCGAAAGGTTTTTTCCAGCAGTGTGAAAATTCCTGGTTAAGTTGCCGGCAGTATAGTGTAACAGGTGAAGTTACGCAGTTCATTTGTTCTGTTTCAAAAATAGTGGTATCAGCATATATCGCTAGTGTTGTGGACGTACAGCACAAGTTTAGGGACCTAGGTGTGATTGGTGATTAAATATATAGTGAGGATTGCCTATGAAATCGAAGCTTTGAGTATAGGGACTAAAAGCCCGTTTTAAAACTCGCTGTGAAAAGAGTAATAGGATTTTTCCAAGCTTGAGTGAAGGGTAAGGAAGCGTCGTCTAGTCTTACTGGCGACTATTGGTAGGTTAAAGTCCTGTCGAGGATTTCATGTATACATGGTCAGGGTTTTCTGTTTGAATGTGTATAAATGATTTTGTGAAAATAGCGTTGTCTATTTCACGAGAGTGGGTATTCGAATGATTGATAAAAACTATCACTTTATTTAGTGAAACAGACAAATGTTTGTTTTCCGTAGTTACTAATTGAATTCCATTGAAAAGAATTGTTTTAAAATGGCGCAGTGAAAATATTTTGTAAAGGAGGGGTGAGTTTACGGAGCGAAGACAGCGAAGCCGCAGCGGCAGTGTATGTCACAAGGTTCGTGCTGTGATTGGTCGACATACATCACAGCAAGCGCACTGGTTGGTTCACGTGACCAAGGCAAGCTGTTGGCTGATTGGTTCTTTATGAAAACAGTACTTCTATTGGTTGAGCAAAGTAGTGACGTGGCTTAACCTGATTGGCTTGTTAGTGACCTTTGCGCACGGATTGGTTGGAATAGCGGAACAATAAAATATTTACCATCTTTTTCTAAATTAAGCGGAATCGTTTTAAATCATGAGTTATTGATACGATAAAAAAGAAAAGAAGCCTACATGGTTTCAAAAATTGAAAAATATATTCAGCCCTGATAAGAAAATTGTAACGCGTGGTGGAAAATTACTTCATAAATACAAAACACCCGCAGCATATATGGAAGGAGAATATGGTTATCATACTGTCCTTTGGTTTGAAAATTGGATGCAAAATACCAAAGACGATGGTGTATTAGCATGGCCATAAGATGGGTCATTTGATATTAAGGTTTTGAGAAATTTGAGAGAAAAAATGATGGCTCTTGTGCCAAAGCCTAGACCTACTCAATTTGAAGCATTAGTTGAATGGGAAGTTGAAATGTATGAACTTGATCGAGAAAACAGTGGTATAACAAGAGGTCCTAAATTAGATATTCATTGGGATACTCATGAGGATAGAGTGCGTCGGTGGAGAAAAGCTGACATGTATGATGGTTTATACCCAGTTAGAGAGATGGTTACTGAAACTCCAGGTCAAAAGAATTCCCGAAAGAGAGGTCATCTTGATGAAGAATTAGATGATGCAGCTTTAGAGGAAATTTTTACTACAAATCGTAACCCGCCAAATTACCAGCTAAGTTGTTCACAGTCTACCCCGAGAGTTTCTTTGGGAACTTCTCCTAGTGCACCTCCTAGAGAGTCTATTGAAAATTCACCCAGATTTTTAAGATTACCTGAAAGAGTAGGGTCAAGAAGTAGTTCTAATACTCCAAGAGAAAACAGAAATTATCCAAAAATTCCAGACCAAAGAAATGAATTCCCAAAAAATAAAAAAGAGAGCAGAGGGACTTGAGAATTTACCAGATGTTTCAGAATATGTAAGAGCAAAAGAAGTATTAATACAGCAATTAACAAAAGGGATGGAAGCAGTAACAGTACCAGTAACAATTGGTCCTGTTGTACCGGTTTTTGAACAAGGAGAAAATAGACATTCAGCTCTTGGTGTTCCATTAAATGCGGAAATTAAGAAAGTAGTTGAAAATTTTTATTCAGAATTATCAGAAATACGTCGAGAAAAGACAATGCCAGATTTAACTTTTAATCAAAGTTTGTCAAATGGTCAGACACCATCTGTTGCAGGATCAGATTCTGGATCTCAAGAAAAGAGTATGAATAAAACAGATTTGACACAGATTCCATTAACCCCACAAGTTCCGGAATCTAAACAACTTGATGTCGCAAAATTAAAAGTAGATTTGGAAGAATTAATTATTGGCACAATTGGAACTGACTGTTTAAAACAATACCAGGATGATGAAATGTTATTTATCTGTAAGAGTATACAATGGAAAATGAAAAATAAATGTGATCAATTTGAAGAAATGGCTGCTGAATTAGACATTGATTTGAGTAGACAGAAACAATTGCAAAAGCATTACAGAGTGGATTTTTCTGAAAAAGACATAGAAAATCTAAATACCACAGGTAGGATAACACATGTAAAAGAATTCATTGTATTTCTGAAAAGATTAGGTGAATTAAGTAAATGGAGAGTAAAATGGACTAAGAAAAGAGAAGAAGAAAAAAGAGAAAGAGGGGAAGTTGCAAATGAGTTTCCTATGAGGGAAATAGCTGGCGGAGGTTATGTTCATGTCCCATGGACAAGGCAGGATATTTTGCTTTTTACAAATGATTTTCCTCGGCTGAGAGAAAAGCCAGTAGAATGGTATCGTCAGGTAGACAGATTCATCAAAGTTTCAAAAGTTCTGTGGATTGATCTTGATGGATTCTGGACATTGTTGTCCCATCAGATCTTTGGACAGAATGTAAAATTTCTGTAGGTTGGCCCAAAGAAGAACAAGCTCGAAATAAAATAACAGGTGCTCCATCAGCTGATGTCATGGATTCCTATGACAAAGTAATTGTGTGGCTGAAAAACAAGATTCCTCCAAAAGAAGTAGATTGGGTTAAAATTGACAGGACAAATCAAGAGCCAAAAGAGCCAGTTCCTTCCTTCTATGAAAGATTACTGCTGGTATTTAAACAATACAGTGGTTATGAAAAGCTGAGTGAGAAGGATATGAGCCATTTTATCTACAGGTTTGTTTATGGCTTGAGACCGGAAATTAGTGAGATGATTAGAAACGGAATTGTCGGTTGCCAATCACTTACAGTTAAAGACATTCTGAGAAAAGCAAAATACTGCAGTGATGAGATAGATGCAAAACAGAAAAAGCTTAAGGAAAAAGCAATGTGGGCACAAGTGAAGGTAGCAGAACAGCAAATAGCAAGTTTAGAAAATAAAAATGTTCAGCAGAATCCAGGTAAATTTAAAGGTAGTTTTAATAATAAACTAACATTTTATGTGAATATTGAAGAGCTCAAGCAGAAGCTACCATGTTTTAATTGCGGCAAAATTGGACACTGGAAGCGTGAGTGTAAGAATCCGCGCAGAAATTAAAAAAATTCATCATTAAATCCACAGATGGAGAATGAGATAAATCAGCAGCAACAGCTACAACGACAGTTAAATGAAATAAGTCAGCAACAACAGCTACAGCGACAGTTAGCGAATCAGCAGAGCCAGTTGAATCAGCAGAGTCAAATTCCACAACCGCCACTTCCTAATTGTGTGAATGCGCAAAGATTCAGTCCTGAATCTGGATTCTGCGGAGGTGACCAGGTAAATAGATCACAAAGAGTGAATGTGTCAAATGTTTCTCAGCAATTTTGGTTGAAAGAAAACTAAGGCAGTGATTCAGAGGGCTACTCATGACGGTTCCTGAGAGAGGAAGAAGAGTGTGTGCTTGGAGCCACTCTTGAGGTAGATCAGTCAGGTCCATTTGTAAATGGTAAAGTGAATGATGTAGAAATCACTTTTCTTGTGGACACTGGTGCTACCCGTTCTACTGTTAGATCAGTGGAAATTGAAAACCTTCCTCTCTCTGGTGAGTCCATCCAAGTAGTAGGTGTAGCAAATCAGCAGATTAAAACAGATTTAACAGAACCAGTTAAAATTGAAATTGGAAATTACAAAGATAAACACAGATTCGTAGTCTGTAACAGCAGTCCTGTTAACCTATTAGGTAGGGACATTTTATGCAAGATGAACTGCAAAATATATTGATCACCGGATGGTATTGAGCTCCAAACTTTAGAAGAAGATGGTCTGTATAAATTAACAATGCTAATGGTTGAAGAAGAAAATAAACTGTATCCTGCTTTTGATAAAAACAATTTACCTGAAGAACTGAAAGAGGCAGTTAATCCAAAAATTTGGGATTTAACTGGAGATGAAATGGGCTTAATGAAACATGTAGACCCAGTACAAATTACTGTAAAGCAAGGAATAGATTTCCCAAATATTCCTCAGTATAAAATGAAAGCTGAAACTATTGAAGGTGTTATTCCTGTGATTGAGAAATTTATAAAACAAGGTGTTTTAAAAGGAATCAAGAGCAGTCCATGTAATTCACCGATCATGGGAATCAAAAAGCCAAACGGAACTTACAAAATAGTTCAGGACCTGAGAAAGGTTAATCAAATAATTGTTCCATGTTGCCCAGTTGTACCAAACCCAGCGGTAATTCTATATCAGATTCCGCATGATGCAGAATGGTACACGGTCATAGACCTGTGTAATGCCTTCTTTACAGTTCCATTGCATCCAGAGAGCCAACAAATATTTGCGCTCAGATTCCAAGATCGTATCTTAGCATGGTATCGAATCCCTCAAGGGTATACTGAGAGTCCATCTATCTTTAATCAGTTGCTAAAGAAATCTTTAGAAGATCTAGATTTACCTGGAAAATCAACAATGGTTCAGTATATTTATGATCTTTTAGTGGCTGCAAAAACACGAGAGAATTATGTTACAGACACCATTACACTTTTGAATCGATTGGCAGATGAAGGACATAAAGTGTCACCTGTAAAATTACAGTTTTGGAAGCAAGAAGTAAAATATCTTGGTAACAGAATTGCAAAGGGAATCAGACAAGTGACAGTGGAGAGAATAAAAATTATTCGAGCAATACAACCTCCATTAACACAGAGACAGGTCAGAATGTTTCTAGGAATGGTAGGTTATTGTCGTCAATGGATTAGTGGATTTTCGGTAATTGCGAAACCACTGCAGAGACTGACAAAAGCAGATGTGAAAGACCCAATTACACTAACAAAAACTGAGTTAGAAGCTTTTGAGCAGCTAAAGAAAAGTCTGTGTGAAGCTCCAGCATTGGGGATGCCAGACTATGATAAAGAATTTGAGCTGTACTGCATTGAAAGGGAAGGTTGTGTATTATCAGTTCTAATTCAGAGACATGGAAAACTGAGAAAGCCGATAGCTTACTTTTCAGCTGTCCTTGATCCTGTTGCGAAAGCATTGCCAGGTTGCTTAAAAGCAGTGGCTGCAACAAGTGTAGGCCTTGAGCAAAGTGAAGGAATCATAATGGGGTTTCCTATAAAAGTGTATGTACCTCATTCAGTTGAAACTCTCCTTACCAGAAGTAAGACACAACGTTTATCGAGTAACAGGTTGACCAAATCCGAAAAGGTTATTCTGGGATCAGATAATGTCTCGATTGCAAGATGTGTGAATCTAAACCCATCCACATTGTTGCCTGATGGTGCTATTACTGAAATCAAAAATGAAGTTGGCGTTGATCACGAGTGTTTGGATGTTTTAGATTACTGCACCAAACCTAGAAAAGACATAAAAGATGTGCCTTTACCAGAGTCAGACATTGTTTACTTTGTTAATGGCTCCTGCTTAAGAACAGATGAGGGCATTCTGAGAGCATATTCATATGGCCGGGATGCCTATCACCCCCTCCCAACACAATCCCAACACAATCCCCAAGGATGGGAAGACGGACGCAGTTCTGAACTTTTGGAAGGCGGGAGGGAGTTACCCTCCCGGCCGTATTTATTAAAAATATTAAACAAAATTAAAACATTAAAATAACAGTTTCATATCATGTACAATTTTTCATTTATACATTTCACTGCAGTCACGTTTATTGGCTAACCTTAACAAATCTCTAATACAAAGGTTCTCCTAGCCGAGTCTAAACATCCTGCAAATGCATACTTTCTAAATAAAAATTGTACATCCTAACATTACGGGCCAACGGCAAGGTCGTAACCGGTGTCAGATCCCTACTACCAGAACTCCCCCCTCACGGTGTGAGGGGCGGTCGCACAGAGGACTGTACCTCTGTGCCAACCTCCAATTTCCCTTGTCTTAGCGGGGGCCCCTTATTTAACTCAACGCCATCTTAATGGTCGTCCGAGGACTCGTGTGAGGTGTCTAGAAGGTAGCGTGGACCCCCCTCCCACCCCACACTGTTCACCACATCCGCCGTCGCGGATATCCTGGCCCCGGGAAATTCCTAGGAGGGGCATCGAGCCGCCTCCTCCCCTGGGAGGGGCCTATGACCGCCTTCCCTTCGGCGACCCCATACTTAGTGGGTGCCGCCTCCCCGTGTGAGGGGCCAATGGCCGCCTCCCCCGGGCGCTCCCATCCATAATGGGTGGCGCCCCCTCTAGGGATCTTGAAATTACTGCTCACCGATCATGACCTTACCGCCACAGGCCGGATAGTTGACCGGCTATCCGGACCCCCCACACTCCTACTAAAGGTCATGACTATACAAACCCCTTAACCATGCTATGAAGTCTCCTATGAGTAAGACATTCCCCTCCCGGGACAAATGAACCCCATCTTCGAGATACATGTTATCCCCCCGGATACATCCATGCGGAATACAGTGCAACTGTCCTGAACGAAACAATCTACCCAGCTTGTTATTAACTTTCTTTACTGAATGATTCAAAGCTGACACAGAGAGGGCCCCCCGCCACACCTTCCTTGGAATCATGTGTGACCATGCTATCGTGCACCCCGGAATCCTCTTTGCCAACCAGCTAACTGTGGATAGAACCCGCTCGAGGAGTACTCGCCGACCGAGCGCCACCAAGTCATTGCCCCCCAGATGCACTATGATTATAGACGGCGGTGACCTTGTCCGCCCTAACAGTTCCTCGACAAAACACTGAAACCGGTCAATACAGAGCCCGCCCCTTCCATGGAAGGTCACCCTGTACCCGTATTCCCCAGCTGCGTGAATCATGTCACCTGCTTTGAATACGTCCGCGGCACGCCTCACGTATGAGTGGCCCACGACCCACACCACTCTTTCCTCAGCCGGTGATCTCTGACCGCTGGTTCCCAGGTGTCGGGTCGACTGCACAGTCCGCCCCGCCTCGCAAGCTCGCGAAACTGTAAACCAAACAAAAGACAAGAAGCGTGAGTGCATGACATTAGCTTCACAACATGTGCAACCGCACATACCTTTTATAACAGTTTGAGGACCATCATCCCAATTGTTTCACCATTTCGACACTTTGACCCCTGGCTGTAGCTTCTGTAGCAGCCCCTATCCTTAAGGAATGGGTCCCAAAATCGCTCGGGTCCAAGCCCGCTGCCGCGATTGCCAAAGTTAACACCCGCTGAAACTGAAACCTTGTCAGTGGGGTGGCGTCGGTGTGTCTCAGCAAGCTTCCCCCCCATGCTACCGCCCTTTGCGCCAGGTATTCCTCAACGCACTGCACCGGGCACATGGGGGACCCTCGCATGCGCTGGACCACAATACTGTCCCCCATCGCACCCTGGTCGGTTTTAGACCTGGCTATTGTGATTATCATTGAATCACCCTTGATCTGAACGTGTTCCCGACATAGACCTCCCCCCACATCCTTCTTATTTCTTGCCACCAGCTCGCTCACCCGCATAGCCCCATGGAATGCTAATGCGAAAGCGGCCCGGAACAGCACTGCTTCGGACTGGGAGAAACATGTCGCGGGGAGCACTGACATCAACAGGGACAATCTTTCTAACCCAATCGGGCGCCTCTCGTCTACTCTATGACCCTCGAGGCGTTGCCACCCTCGTAGTGCCTTCTTAACCAAAAAGGACGATGTAGGGTCCTTGATGCCGTACGCCTGCACCATGAATGCAATGGCGGCCCGGTGCCTATTGGCCGTCGCTGCTGATCGGCCTGCCTTGTGGAGTGCTACTAAAAACTTCAGTACATACTCCTCCTGTCCCCACTTATCCCCTCCTGCTGGACCCAAAAATGCACAATAGGAACGAAACGCTCCTTCGTACGCCATCCTTGTCCTGGGGGCTAAGCTGGCTCCCACGAGGTCCTGTAATCCGGGGCACCGAGTGACCAGAGAGCTTCGGGAAATGGTGCCGCCACTAGATCCGCAGAAGGTAGATAACCCCTGAAGGCCTGCATGTGGGAACGAGAGAGTGCATCAGCCGCCTGGTTCAGTACACCCGGCACATGCCTTGCCCTAAACTGAACGTTCAGTCTCATGCACAGTAGTACAATTTCCTTTAACAATCTCAGAATCAACTTGCAGCGTGCTGCCTGGTTATTTATGCATTCAACCACGGTCATGTTATCGGACCAAAATACCACAGAGCGATCACGGAAATTGTCCGGCCATGCCTTCAGGGCCACCAAAATGGGGAACAATTCAAGAAACCCAATGTTACCTGTTAGCCCACTGGTGTGCCACCATGTCGGCCATGTTTGCGCCGACCATCGATTACCAAAGATGGCGCCAAATCCCACGCTCCCTGCCGAGTCGGTCCACAAACCCAGCTCGTCCGAGGATGCTGGTGGTTTGCTCCATACCACTCGACCGTTGAAATCCGCCAGAAATGCCAACCATATGCGCATATCCTGGCGAACCTCTGCAGACAGTCTTGTGCGGTGGTGTCCTTCTTTGAGACCGACCATGGCTTGTGCAATAGAGCGGGAAAAGGGACGGGCCATTGGTATCACTCTGAGGGCAAAGTTAAGCTGGCCCACCGCTTTCTGCAACTGATGGAGAGTTACCTTCTCTTTGCTAATGCACAATTCTAGCGAGGCCCTAAATTTCATAACTTTGTCCCTGGGCAAACGGAAGCATCCCTCCACTGAATCAAGCTCGATTCCAAGAAACTCGAGTGAAGTAGATGGCCCCACAGTTTTCCCTGGTGCCAATGGCACGCCGAATCGTTTAATGAGATTGCAAAATTCCAGTAAAGCCTGTGCACATTCCGTGTCCCCGGCTGGCCCCAAGAACAAGAAATCATCTAGGTAGTGCATAACCTGCGTATAGCCCGTAGCTCTGGTGAACGCCCATTGCAGAAAACAGCTGAATTTCTCAAAATAAGCACAAGAGATGGAGCAACCCATTGGCATACATCTATCCATGTAATAGCGTCCTTGAAACACAAAACCTAACAGACGCTGATCCTGAGGATGTACCGGGAGCAACCGGAATGCTGACTCAATATCCGATTTAGCCATCAGCTCTCCGGGCCCCAGGCAATTCAACATGGCGACGGCCTCATCAAAGGATGCGTACCGCACCGAACAGACTCCTGGATCAATCGCATCGTTTACCGAAAGACCCCTAGGAGCCGACAAGTTATGAATTAACCTAAACTCACCCGGGTCCTTCTTGGGGACTACTCCCAACGGTGAACAAATGAAATTAGGAACAGGCGGGTGTCTATATGGGCCGGCGACCCGGCCCCGGGCAACTTCCTTCGCAATCTTGCTTTCTATCACCATCGGGTGCTGCTGAATGGACAGTTGATTTCTGCACAGTGAGTCCCCCCGAAAATCCCCCGCCGGGATGTGGAAACCATACGAGAAGCCGTCCCGTAACACACCAGCGGAGACATGATCAGGGTATTCATTTAGCCAGGGGATCATTGCCATGATATCTACGGGGGTAGGTAGTGGTACCCCTTGGCCGATATTAGACCTGTTTGGTACCTCCTCTACCCCCGGTATCCCCATTCTTGGCTCTGCACGAACTCTCCGGGTGTGAAGAATGTCCGCAACCTGCACACTCATGCCTAAACTTACATGTCCCATGTGGCCTCGTGCACTTGCCTCTGTTAAAATTCCAGCAAACCCCTTTTCTACCCCCATTCCCACCACTCCTGGGTTGGTGATCACCTGCGGGGTTTGTTCGAAAGGGCGCCGCCGATTGATGGCGGGAAGGCGCCGACCCATACTCGCCAAGCGAGGACGACTTCGTCGTGCCTGGCAAGAGCTACTTCTGCCAAGAGACGGAGTCGAGACAGTCCCACGTCAGAGACGAATCGTGCTCCTTGGCCTTACGAAACTTACTATCGTAACCCCTCCATTGATCGCCCTCATATGTTTCATAGAAATCCATTATACGTGTCTGATAACAAGCTAATTCAGTCATTATCTCTGGCTTACGTTCACCCATAATAGCAGTAAACATCCCAAAGGCCTTGGCCCAATTAGAGATCGTCTCATCCACCCTGAAGCCCGCCATTTTTGCGCGCCACACACTCGGATGCAACAACTCCTTCTAAGCCTTAACATACTCAATCTTGTGATGGTCAGTCAGGAGCGAAAACATATTTACATATTTATCAGCCCAAATCATCTCTTTCGTGGCCAGAGGAATATGCTGAACTACTTTCCCCCTTCTTGAGGGCAAAGACCCCCCATTTGCCATTGGCAATGGCTGCTTACCAGACTCCATAGCTGGTCCTGCTGATTTTCCACCGCCAGCCGCTGGTTCTTCCGAGGGAATCTGTGAGGGGACAAGAGGGACATTCGCCTTTGCAGCATCTCGCGATTGCCGCAACTGCTTCATTAGTAACCTAGCCTCTCTGGCCGTGTCTCCGGACGCCGCTGCACCCTCGGTATTCCTTCCAAGCCATGCGGCCAACTGGGCGGCCAACTCAGGAGGCATTTCCTCCTCGCTGGTGGGCGTAACTACTACCGGAATCGGTTGGCCTGCATCCGGGATCGGTACTGGTACCGGGGCCTCGACTGGACTCCCCGGGCTCACCGGGGGTGACTCGGGAACTGGGGACTCCCCCCCTGCCGCCCTATTCCTGGCCCTTTTACCTCTCCCTGCGGGGACTACTCCTGGCAATGCTGGTCCGATGACCTTCTTCGGTCTGCCCGTATTATTCATTGCTGCCATTTGCTTTTTCATGTTCGCCATGTCTTTCACCAGCATGCGGAGCATCTGCTCCGTCCCTGCCTTCTTTCCGACCTTCTTGCCAGGCATCGTTGTCAGATACTCGACCCTTGCTGCTTAGCTGCTCGACGAGGTCCTGGATCCGGAGGTCCGAAGACGCTGGGAGAGAAGGCTCCTGGAAGAGAAACACAAAAATTACAAGTTCTCAAAATTGCTCCTTGTTCCGTCTAGGGCTCACGTGCAACGAGAGGGTGCAGCTTCCAAGCACAGGAACAAGAGGATGCTTCTTTGGATTGTTGCTCCTTTTATTCCTCTTCGGGAGGGCGTGTACCCTCCTCTGGTACGCCTACGGGGCGTGACCAACGGTGTAGGTGTCTAGGACAACCCCTTCTTGGGCGGGAAAAGGCGCGCCCCAGCTACGCCGCTTCGGGCATACCAGCCGAGACACGCCCCCCGCCCAAAATGGTTTCCCGGGGGGATCCGGGCACCCTACCATACGTTCGGGGGGACCGAGTGGTCGCCCCTTTCCAGTCTGCACAGTTGCAGAAGTAGTTAAAGGTTCAACTCTTGAAGGAATTCGTTCAGCTCAAGTGGCAGAATTAATTGCTGTAATTTGTGCATGTGAAAGAGCAAAAGGAAAAAAGGTAACCATAGTGACTAATAGTCAGTATGGATATGGCGTAGTCCATGACTATGGCCAGCTTTGGTCTCAAAGAGGCTATTTAACTTCTGCGGGAACACCGATCAGGAATGCAAAATTGATCAAGAGATTGATTGATGGCATTCAATTACCAGAGAAAATTGCTGTCGTAAAATGTGCAGCACATAAAAAGGGTGAAGACTATATTACTAAAGGTAATTCATTTGCTGATGAGATTGCAAGTTACTGTGCGAAAAACAATTTTTCAATTATTCGGGAAAAAGATAATGAACATATTTTGAACTCTCTCATGCTAATATCTGTAGTTGAAACATGGCAAGGAGTAAAAGATCTACAAGATGAGGCTGATGATGAGGAGAAAAACACATGGCTAAAAGATGGTTGCAGACAGAGGGAAGAAGATGAGGTTTGGGTTTACAAAGATGACAGACCTGTAATGCCAAATTGCATGTTTGCTGACATGGCACGGATGTACCATGGTCCAGGACATTTAGGAAGAGATTCCATGATCAGACTTTTTAGACAGACATGGTATAATCCAAAATTTAGGATTATTGCTGGATCACTTCGCCAGAGATGCTTGATCTGCCAGCAAACCAATCCAAACAGAAAACAGTTGTGAGCATGGGAACCATAGGACGGGAGGGTGGTCCTTTTACCAGGTTGCAAATGGATTTCATTGACATGCCACCCCACAATAAATTAAGATATGTCCTTGTGATTGTCTGTCTGTTTTCAAGATGGGTGGAAGCGTTCCCAACTCGTCACAATGACTCAGTTACTGTCGCAAAATTGCTTTTAAGGGAGATCATACCAAGGTATGGATTTCCAGTCACTGTTGAAAGTGATTGTGGCACACACTTTGAAAACAGATTGTTACAATTGAATTGTGAAGCTCTGAATATAAAACAAAAGCTACACTGTGCATATAGACCATAAGCATCAGGAGTTGTTGAGCAAATTAATGGTACAATAAAAAACAGAATAGCCAAAATGTGCCTGGCTACAGGAATGAAGTGGACAGATGCACTTCCACTTGTTTTATTGTCTTTGAGAAGCACACCAGATAAAAAGACAGGTTTAAGCCCTCATGATATACTTATGGGGAGGGTAATGAGACAAGCATTTGTACCAATTGGAAAAATTCTTTGTATTAATGAAAGTGCAATTATGGATTATTGCAAGAACTTATCTGATGTGGTAACTTCTGTATTTAATCAGGTGGGAACTGATGTGATTTCAAAAGAAAAGGAGCAGGCTCATGATCGGATACCAGGTGACTGGGTAAAGACAAAAGTTCACCGAAGAAGGAACTGTTTAGTACCCAGGTGGCAAAAAGCAAGACAGGTGATACTAGTCACAACAAATGCAGTTAAATGCAAAGGTTTGAAAAGGTGGGTGCATGCAAGTCATACCATTCGTGTACCACCTCCTGATAATCCTGATGAGGATAGTGACACAACAGCTGATTCAGACTCTGAAGAAGAACCTGAAGAGAATCCAGATTCTGAAGATCGACAAGAGGGTCAACATCTGAAAGGTTCAGATGCAGATCAACCATTGAATGAAAAAGATCTAGAGATTGTGATTCTAGATTCTGAAAATGATGAGGATCTGCTAGAAAAAGAAGCAGAAAAAAAAGAATCTGAGACAGAGAGAAATCAAGATCAGGAGAGTATTGAAAAGCAGATTGAAAGCTCTGAAAGTAGGAACAAGAATTTTGAAACTGGGAAGTTAGAAGTAATTCCAGAAGAAGAAGAAGACGAATTACCGAGTCCCAGCTACAAGGATGATGTTCCTAATGGAGTGAAGCTGCCGAGTAAAGAAGATCCTAGACATAAATTTGAAATCTCTGAAACAGATTCGGATGAGAGTGATGAAGAGTCTGAAATAAGACATTTCAGAAAAAGAACTTGGAAAACTGAATGTAACAAAAATGAGCATAAAAAGAAATTAATGAGAAAAGGAGATAATTGGCCAAGAGAAAATCTGAAATTCAAATTGGTGAACAAGTCAAAGGAGCAGATTAATGAGATATCAAGTCAAAAAGGGGACTCTGATAAGAAAGGTCAAGCAGGAAAGAAAATTGAAGTGGTTAGCAGTAGGGGAAAGAGACCGTTAAAGTCAAATCAAAAGTATAAGTCCCCTGAATGGACATATATTATAATACCACCAGTGGTGGAAATCAGTAGTAGTAGTCAGGAAGATTTGGAAGAAACCAGTGATAATGATTAGATCTATTTTCTTTTAGGCCGAGGTTTATTTTTGGCATAAGGCTGAAGAAATTGTGTTAGGTGACACAAGGTCGAAGAAATTCTGTTAGCTGGAAAAACACATTGATGTAAGGCGCAAGGTCGAAGAAAAGCTGATAGAGGGTTACTAAAACAAAAAATTAAAAAGGGAGGTGTATATAATAATATTTTTGAATTTTTGTTTTTGAATTTGATTTAAGTAAAAACTTTGTAAAAAAAAATATGCCTAATACTGACAATTCAAGGTGTGCTATTTTCAGAAGATGCTGTAAAATGTCTTCTATTTGTGTGATTCTAATAATCTTGGTCTGGTTAATTTTGGCAGTCATCTTTCCTTTTGGTATAGACAAAGAGAATTACAAGGCTAACATGACAAGTAAAGCTGAATCTAAACAAGCTGGTCATGATGTTGCAGGCAAAACTAATAGAGTTATTGAGCACAAGCCAGAGATCCACCAAGATAGATCTGTTGGTGATTTTTCTACTAATTCCTTCTCAAGACTCTTGTCAGAATATGTAAAAGTCATGGATGTGAAGGACTGCTATGTCTGTGTGAAGCTTCCTGCTTCAGTTTCAGAGGGGGTTAAGTATAACATGCGTCCCCTTACTTTTGGCATTACATGCAGTGTTATAGCTAGCTTGTTCTATCAAACAGGTCATCTGGAGTACTATTACTCGGACTATGACGAGATTTTTGCTAACCTCAAAGTTGTAGATAGCTTAAACAAAGCTAGACCTGCTAAACAGATGAGGGAATTATTTTTAGTAACTAATGAACTTACCTACGAATATGCTTAGAAGAACAATTTAACATGCAAAATGAGAGATGAGGAAAAATCTTTCCTGAAATTGGTTGAGAAGAGAAGGGCGATTTATAAAAGAAATGAGATGCTGAAACAGACTAAATCCAGATTTTGGCAGCTCGAGGATGAGAAGCTCAATGGTGGACATAGATATGCTGCTATTTATATAGATGATCCTGTTAGTGGAAAATTTTGTATTAGGAGAGATAACACTTTATACAATAATTATTTTGTGGGTGCTAGTCAATGTGAGGATACTTATCGTATCATAGGGGGATGGGGATTTAAAGGTGGCAAATATCCAATTTTTCCTGGAATTTATTTTGTTTGTGGGAACAAGGCCTACTTTAACCTCCCAGACCATTGGTATGGGACGTGTTACCTTGGTTTAGTTTTTCCAAAAAATTTTCATGTGGACAGAAATGCTGAAGGTCCATTCGAAATTGGCAAACACCTGAACAGGTACAGGAGAGAAAGTTTTTCAGAAATCATGGGTGACATATTTGGTGCAATAATTCCTATGGTGGGAAGAACCCTGAATGCAATCAAAATCAGAAAGGTTTCCACAATTGCAGACAGATTGTCCACAGACACAGCAAGTGGTTTCCAATTAGTTAACACAGAACACAGAACTTGTTGCCACAAGAAGCATGGTTATGCTGAACATTTTGCTAGCAAAAGAGTGAGGAGTTTGTGGGATTTTACATGTCCAGCATTGCTGTACTTACATCCCAGATAAGAGCCAGAATATAGAGATGCTTATCAAAAATATCACTGAATTTCACTCAGAAATAGAGCCCATGGAAAATGATAATTTTTCAGAACGTCTGAGCAAAAGATTCGAGAATGGTTTAGAGAAATTGGCAGTTCAATCATTGGCAAAGTGCTTTATCCTGTAGTAAACATAGTTATAGTGACACTTTTGTTAAAAATTAGTTGCATGATTCACAAGAGAAAGAAGCATGTGAGGGAAAAGAGAAGGATTTACAAGCTCAAAAAGGCGCAGGAAAAGGAGATTGAAATGGAAGAGTTTCGCAGAGCACAATATGAGTTGCAGACAAACTGCTGAGACAGGAGTTTAGAAATACTAACACAGAGAGTGTTCAAAATATGATATCTTCATAAGTTAAAATTTTGGTAAAATTTTTGGGTATTGTTTGGTGATTTTAAAATCACCAGATGAGGGAGTTGATGAAGCGAGTTTTAGAAATTAAGTGTGTTTTCATTCGTGGAATTAAACTTTCATAATGAATTAATAATATTAATAAGTTTATGCATGTTTTGTATTAATTCAACCTAGTTTAAAAATGCATTCACAAACACGAGGGACTAACATTATGTGCTCTTTGTTGCATTTGCGTGTACGTTGAAAAATAATAAATTAACTTTGTCTATCTGTTTTGTCAACATTAATTGCGGCTGTTTAAATAATGGCATGTGCTTATTTTAAATGTGCTTTTGTCTATGTCGTGTCTTATTTGTGGCAGAGCCTCGTGGAGAATCCTGAGGCTCGTGTGAAGAAGGTCTTTATAATTGCTGCTTACTCGTGCTTAAAGCTAGTTAACATAAACTAATGGGTTAACATTAGTAAAGGGGGTGGGTAACAGAACGACTTTCATTACTCAAACTAATTAATGTTTTGTCTTTCCTTGCATACTAGTTCTTCAAGAAAGAGGCCTGAGGCCTAGCTTTTAAAATGGGTGTTTGGAATCCTGTCAAGTTGAGCCGAGCACAGCAAAGAATGAAAAAAAAGAATTTGTCATATTCATAATCGTCAGTAAACAAAATATGAGGAACTGTGCAAGATGTGCTCCGTGTTGTATAATTTCCAAGGACGGGATGCGGCAGAAAAGCCAAGCTGAGGAAGCAGCGAACTGTTATTTAATAATTGTTGCAAATGACCTCGGAAGCTAATGTCGCTTGTGGACAATGGACAAAGACGTCAAAGAAAGGCACGATTTTGGAATGAAGAGGTGATGATCTAATGTGGACTGACGGCTGTCAACCAATGAGAGTGCTGGAAGTCTTTTAAAAAGTATTCTTTTAGTTAGTTTTAGATAGAGAAAAGGTATAAAACTTGGCCCCTTGGCAGGAGGGCATTTGGCTCGTTCCTGAATTCTGAACGGCGTGAGATGCTGACGGACTTTTGACTCACGTAAGAGAAACTTGAACTAATGTCTTTTCTTTTAGGTTCTAATAAGTTTAGTCAGGGAAACAGGGTTTAGGGAATGAGATTCTTCCTGCTTAAATACTTTTCATTGCTGATACGTTTTTGAACTGACAAACTAATGTGCCTTTACTTCATAAAATGACGTTTATAAAATGCTGAAATAAAAGATTTCTTTAATAAAATGCTCTTTATTTTAAAATAAAGTTAATAAATAGATTTTGAAAAGACAAGCAGGTCTTGTTTATTTTGAGTCTAGTTACCATCAGTTAATCTGTCGCCTATGTGGCTTAATTCAATGTTTTCATATATAAACTTTAAATGATAAACTGCAGTTGTATATAAATGTAAATAGTTATATGAATAGTTTCTGATTAATTAAGTCACATGATTCAGTTGGCCAATTCTTGTCTCGGACATTTATGGGCCTTGTGAAGTGTTTATGATTAATGGTGAGTATCAGGGTGTAGTGAAGTGCATATGAGACAGAATTTCCACAGGCCCGCTGGATCACGAGCGAGGAAAAAACTCCACTCTGCTACCCGAACCAGAGTTTTGGGACCTTCGCGAGCTCCACGTAACGCAGAGTGCGGAAAACTCTGCAAACTCCGCGAGCGGAGCGGAGTTCACCGCCCGGACTTAATCATTAAGAGGTTTTTTTTGTTGGTATACAATTACAAGAGCCAGATATTTTGTAGAATATAATACATTATTTTAAGATTTTTAAGGGACCAGTTGTTCTTCAATTAGGTCCTGGCATTCATCCCGAAGTGAATCCAGCTTTTCATATGAAACAGGAAATAATTCTGCCATAGTATCCTAAGCCAGTTTTAGATGAGAACGTTCTGTTAAATTTGCGGGATGTTGGGACAGCTGTTAAAATGTATCTCCATGCATCAGGTGAATTCAGAATTTTTTATTTTTTGTTTGTTAGTTAAATTTGTTGTGGCTAAACCTCTTTGCAAATCACGAAGGGTTATTATTTAAACAAGTCATTGCTTTGTCCTATTCTCATGCAGGGTGAGAGTTTCTAGGTTCCATTCAAGCTAGATCCACTTGTGGAATGGCATATTCATAGGCCAAGTGGGGTGGAGTTGCCATATCGGACTCTTATACAACATCCACCCAGGGATATCCTACCACATGTGTTAATCACAACAGGCTAAATTTTGCTCAGGGATCAGAGATTTCACAGTTTCGTGCAACTCAGGAGTCTTATCAGAATTAAATGATTGTGGTTTGTTTTGCTGCAAGATTCATGTGTTTAAGTTTTTTTTTTCTAAGATATTTGTGGAGCAGGCATACTGCTTGGGTATGCTTACAAATAGTGAGGGAAGGGATATGGGATGGGGATGACTAGGTCATGTCTAGATTACTTACCGGTATTCTGATTTTCATTTCCTCGTACTATAATTAAGTTCACACACCTCCATCCCAGATATTCTTTTTCAGGGTGATGGGCTTCATTGCAACAGGAGGTTGGTGGGAGTTAGCTCTGGTGGGAAAAGGGGAACTTAGCACCAATGACCTGATACTGACTGCAATGGTGTCTCGTGGAGACTGTCTGACATACCTTTAAAGTGGGGGAACAACAATTATTTATAAAAATCAAACGTAGGGTTATTGGCATAGTGGAATAAGACAAACTCTAGCGCACTGCAGCCATTGCCAGCCTTTGGGGATACTCTGGGAACATTGATGCTCCTGGATGGCACCTTTCAATGTTTGAAAAGCCTAGGAAAACCTAAATGAGGATCAGATGAAAAGATTTGGAACCTGGGAGGAAATGAAAGCGAAAGCGAATAGAGATATTTCAGATCTCTAGGTTTTTAATTTAATATCATGGGCCTGGAAAAGAAGAGTAGGTTTAAAAAAAGCATTTATGGGTAAGAATGTACTATGGCAGGAGTACTCTTTTTACATATTCTTACATGCCTTTGTGAATTGGTCCCAAAACATCTAACACCCTATTTGAGAAAAGTGCCAAGAAGGCACAGTCCTTTCTATTTGTAAGTAAAAATGGGCAACAGGAGCACTACATTCCATGTTCCAAAATGCCTTTGTGTTTGTCCCCAAACTTTGGGGTCATACTAACACATGTTTTATTTTATAGAAACGTTAATCAACTTCATTAAAGGGAAATCATCTGTTTACAGTCTGCGGGCTGTCATGGACACTAAAGAAGCTAAGTAAGATGCATCCTGACTCCACTACAACTTGTATGAAGCATCCTTACCCAAGGTTTATGATCTCCGCATGCTCTGCGCTTTCCTCATTATGGAAATATAAGTCAAACAGATGAAGTAATCCCAGTATTGGTTATTTTTGGTGCCCCCCCTCCGTAAGCCACAGGAATCAAGAAAATAATGATGCTGCTTTTGGGTTTTGTACAATGGTACTGGCAAGAGCAATGGATTGCAAACTGGATGAGGAAGGACACTCCCAATGCTAGGGTTTGGTTTGTTCGGAATGACTATGAAGGTCATTTAGGGTTTGGCTTATACCCTTGCATTTTCTTTGTTTGCTTGCCTCATTGAGAAGTGGATGAATTGTCTGGCTTCTGGTGAGGTGCCCCAGCTGACTCTGCCATTTAAAACCTTGGCCTGCCTGCCTGTCTAATACAGAGCCGACAGCTGATGTATGTTGGAAGAACTTTGCTGTTTAAGGGGAAAACCTGGCAGTCCTGAACAGGAAAAAACACAAATGGGCAGATTTACAAGCCCCTTGCGACGCTATTGCATCACTTTTTTTGACGCAACAGCAACGCAAACAATGTGGCCAATTTACAACGTGACGCATCTAGGGAGATGCGTCACATTGTAAAGCTCTGCGTCACATTATGCCTGCATCAGGTATAATGAACGCAGGGAGGGCGGTCCCACGCAAAAAGCCATGTAGAACTGACACCGTGAAATTTACAACATTTCACTGTGTCACTCTACGCCTTCACTGCAGCAAAATCCCTACGCCTGCTCATACCATGTGTAAGGAATGACGCAGGGTTTTTTGTATGGGATTCACCTATCTGTTGTGACACATTGCTGGAGTTGCGTCACTTTCATGAGCAACTCCAGCAATGCGTCACTTTTGTGCCAACAGATGCGTCAGTATTTTTGACGCATCTGTTAATCTTTGCGCCATGGAGCACTGTATTGTAAATACAGCGCATCCATGGTGGCACAAGGACATTTGGCACTGGCGCAAGGAAACTGACGCATATGTGCAGATGCGCCAGTTCCTTGTAAATCTGCCCCAAATGATCCCCCTCAATGCGACAAACCTTCAGCATGTCAGGGCCATTTGTTTTTGTTCTTCAGAAACACAGCTCAATTTAGGATTTGTGAAAAACAGAAATGTTTGCTGATTCTGTCCAAAACAACATGGCATCTGCTCAACAAACATCTTTGCCTTCTGATCAACTGCCACACTGCTGGGTGCAGAGAAGGCACTGACACTGTTGCTGGATGGGAAGGGAACTCATGACATCAAAGGCCATCCTCATGGCAGGCTTGCAGGTTTCCGGCTAAGGCCTCAATGGCCTTCTGTGTATATAGATGTGGGTAATGGACTCAAACAAACGACCCTCTGGTATAAATTGATCATCTACCTGGATGAAGAGATTTGAGAGCTGGGAAATAAAGCCCTATTAGTCTACTAAAATTAATAATGTCAGGCTGGGGCATCCTCATTACTTTCTATAAAGATGAGAGCATACTTCCATCTATGTTGGTCTCACCCCTCCCCTTTGTAGGACAGAGATAAGACTTCAAAAATAAAAACAATGAAATAGGGAGATTCATCCTAGCACTAGGCTTGGAACCTTTCTAATGTGTGTCGTAAATGATCCCATCCTCGTCGCTACAAATATCGTAAATGAACACAAAAGGCACTTTAGCTTGAGAAGTTGATTTATTGAGGAGAACAGCAGAGAGCAACCCAAACGCCTGCTGACCAACTTCAACTGACTCATAAAGAACATGGAGTGTAGAGCCAGAGCTCTATACATACACATTCTGGAATGCAGGGAGTACATAGGGAAACAGTGATCATAGAGATATTGAGTATAGATAGTATTTACAACAATGTGCTTGGAAGATGCAGTGTCTGTGTCTGCCTTAAAGTGTTGACAACCCACTTTATATCAAAAAGCATTAAAGGGAGACATGATTAGAGGACAAATTGACAGGTGGTACTGACTGTAGGCTTCTGCAAGGGAAAAGAGGATGACTTGCACTGCTTAATTTGCAAAAAAACAAGTGCCAGGGCCCTCCTCGGGAGGCCACTTCTCCTTGCACTGACCATTGCCTCTGTCAGCACTGCAATTACGGGTACAACACAACTACTAGCTATCGCAGTGCTACATGTATGACAATTCTGACGATTCCAGACCCCCAAAGCCATAAGAATGGCTTTGGCAGGAGGCATTATTTGTCAGGTTTTGCCTTTACCGCGCCTACCTAACCTTTAAGGGACTACATCTTCCATGAGCCTTTGCTGCAGGAAGTATAAGGTTGGAAGAGCGAGGGGGGATGTTGCGTGTAATTTTGAGTTCTTCGTTTGTGTTTACTAAAGAAGCGCTGGCTGCCGTCAGCGTCGCGCTGCTGAACGCGGGGGAGATTCTTCGGCTTCCGAAATACCCGCTCAACCGAGAGGTATTGTTGTTTGCAGGAGATCCGCTGGGAGCCGTTGCTCGTGGTTTGGTAACTCTTGTTTTTGTACATGTACTCCGACAGTATCAAGGGAGAAGCATCGCTGATGCGTGATTACTTTTGGGGCATTGTAGTGAGTCCCGCGGAACAAAGCGGCAGGTCGCTGTTTGTTGCCGTTTATTTATTGTTTACACCGAAGGTCATTTTGGGGAAGCAAGAGCAGCGGAGCGTTGTAGGGCTCTACACGTTGCCGTGTGCTACGCTAAAGATTATTACCGGAGCTGTGTGGTGGACGCATCTACGTGCTACCGGTCGGTGGTGTTAACTGTTCTGTATGATAAGCGGAGCGTAGTGGTGGTCGCAACCACACGTTGCCGAGTTATCTTTTCTTGTCTTCTCCATATAAGGATTAAGAGTGGATAAACCTCGTGAACATCTTAAGTTGTGGAGTTATTCAGGGCGCCCTGAAAAGAAAACAAGAGACATCTGATCTGAGTGATAACAGAGAGTTTATCTCTAACTTGAATTAGATTGTAAAGAAAACCGGGGAATGAACTATGCACTAATCTAAGTGAAGTAACTTACAGATTTCATAAGGGTCATGACAAAGTCCAGTTCCTCATTATATGGTGTGTATTTGTAGAGGTGTTGAGACAATGAGGAATTACGTGGGTGTATGACATGGTTAACCAGTGTGTTCGTAGTTACAGGAAACAGGACTAGATCTATCTTGTATTGGTTGGAGGAATAAGTACAGCCCTATAAGGTATTGCAGTTCTAGTGAGAATTCTTGAGAGTAGTCTTGATTATTGTACAATGTATATAATGGTTTATGCTCTGTCATTTCAGATCCCTTGTCCCTGCTGACCCTTTCCCTTCCCCGGTCTTTTCTCTGTTGTTATCCCTCGCCTCATGGTTCGAACCCCCTGTGAGTACATTCAGGGTGTTGGTAACATCGGGAGGTGGACCCCTTTGTTCATCATTTGAATCCTGCGAGATGGGCCCTGACATTATTTCTTTTTAATGTATATTGAAATAAAATTTAAAAAAGTGAGAATCTCTTGGGAGGATCAGACAATTCACAATAACTCCTAATATTCTTTCATATCTCTTACAAAACATAGTTCACCAACTTTACACACTCAATCAAAAGACCCCAGGACCCTATTGGCCAATTATAGTACATGTAATACGACAGGGAAATGCATTAAAAAGTTTTTATTAAAAAGATATCTTTTACCAAGTTCTCTTAGTATCAGTGGTGTAATCCACTGTCTCACAATACATTAAAAACACAATGTGATATATATGATAATGAGAGACAAACAAACAAATAAAGGTGCAAACTGTTAATCATATCTAATTTTTGTTGTTCCCTATGGAATTCATTCTATTATTTGTTAAAATGTCCACAGCCCTTATCCTCTATTGGACATAAACAAGTTCCTTGGATACAACCATATATAAAAAACTAAAGGCGTTGACGCGTTTCAGTGGTGTTTTTCTTGATGTAAACCACCTTCTTCAAGACTAAAACTATGTAATGGTCTCTCTTGTATTAAAACCCGGAAAGGTCCTATTAAAAACATAAATATACATATCAAAAAACATGTTAAGCAAATCCATTTATAGTACATGATGTTGCCTAGCTGCAAATTACAAATTAAAAATTGATCTCAACACAATTGTAATGCATTTCATTAGTAAACACATGTATCATCTATTATACAAAAGATTTATATATATACATCCACAATTACCCATAAATCAAAACAGGTTGTTCCCAAATATGTGCAGTCCATTTTGATAGTGACAATCCTCTTCCTGACCTCAATATCTAAACACTGGGTCGCTCTATATAATTGTCCCCTAGGGTCCAAATCCCAACATAAACACTAATATAATCACACACATCCAATGAGGAGCTCAATACAACCCTTGCATTCATAACGTCATACGAACATTTTTACTGTAAGTATCTAACCCACCTTCTCAATTCCAGGGATGGATCAGAGACTTGTATCCTTCACTCAACATGGGCGGGGCTCTTTAGGGCTCCAAACGCAAGTTCTACATGTTCTCTTTAAATGAAGAACAAATCTTACTATGGAAATAATTCTTTAAAAGGATATATGAGCACATAGCCCATAGTTAATTCCCTAATATTATGAAAAAAACATACCTAGTTCATGGGCACAGCACTCATCCTCAAATGTTTAAGTGATGAAGGTATAATCGGATGCCTCCTTCAACCTTGATCCTATTTGGGAATCCTGTAGATATAATTATAAAAACATGGGGTAATCAATGCATATATTCCCTAACTTATTTATGTAGTTATATGAACCGACCGTGGCCCTCACCAAAGTTTTTAATAAATATGGGGAACTGTGATGTTGATGGGAATCCTTGAACTGATTTTTTTGGATATATATAATCCCCAAAGTATAACCAATAACAATTCAAATGAAACTAAAAGAATAGTCTTCGTCAGTCAGTATTCCAACCTTAACAATAAGATCAACAATGTAATTAATTCGACCTGGAGCCTTCTCAACGATAACAGTTCGGGCAAATTGGAAAAAACACTATTCGCCTTTAAAAGAAACAATAACTTAAGAAAAAATCTAACGCATACATATAGAGATGGCCCGAAACAACATCAATTGACAATCGCATGTAATGCAGCGACAGGCAACTACAAGTGCGGTAGTTGCCTCATTCGCGATCAAAGTATTCAGGGCAAGGAATATACCCATAAAGGGCATACACTAAAACCAAGGACAATAAATATTTGCAGGACCAAAAATGTTGTGTATTTGGTTATTTGTCCTTGTAACTTAGGTTATGTCAGCGAGACATCACGAGAGGTTCATGTTAGATTATTGGAACACAGGTCAGCCATTAAAAACCAAAAACCCAATGCCCCCCTGGTAGACCATTTTAAAGAGAAAGGACATTCCCTTTCAGACTTTAAATGGTTTATTATTGAACGGATGGAGGGTAATAGGAGGGGGTGATCCCACTGTTAAAAGTAAAAAACGTGAACAGTGGTACATCTCCATTCTTAATACCATCAGAAAAGGCCTGAATACAAAAGAAGACTGGATGCGCATAATTGAAGGCTAGTTAGTAGCACTGGTGGTTATGTTTAATAAATCAGGGTTATACACATAAGTTCGATGTGAGTTATGAGGGATGCATTCCGGGGGGCTCCAGTCACAGGTCGAAGATATGCATGAACTGGCCGTTCACTCATCACTGGGAATGGGTCACCCTGCATTCATCCTTTCTCTAGTTATAGGCTTTGTAAAAATATGCAATAATCATTTGCTAAATAAGTCTTGAAGCATTGCTCTCGGATCCATTTTTTTGGGGCATGGTTACACTATGCTATGCCTGTCATCACCCTGTAAAATGAATAATTTGGTGGTGACGCTATGAACTTGTAAGTAGATCGAAATAAAGAATATAACGAAGGTTAAGCCCCAATTCAAGGAGTCGATCAAACAAAAAAGATAGGGCTATGGCAAGGATAACAGTAGAATTTGTTAATATTTGTTCCTTTAAGAATAATAAATAGTTAATATGTGGAGGTTTTCTGAATAAAAGCAGGATCCTAGCATTATTGAGTGGAATGTGGGGCCCAGGCAAAACGTTAGAAAAGCCGTCGCCCTTTTAAGTACACATATAAGACACGGTCCACATTGACCAAGGATTGCCCTTTTAATTGGTGTATGGGCCACGGTGATCGAGAAGTGAAGAGGAAGGACTAACGAGTCCACTCTGATCGCGTGTGCGGGGGGGGGGGGGGGGGGGTGACGCCAGCAACAACACAGGTGTTGTCAATGCGCCAAGTGAAGGATACAAGTCTATGTTACATCCCTGGAATTGAGAAGGTGGGTTAGATACTTATAGTAAAAATGTTCGTATGACGTTATGAATGCAAGGGTTGTATTGAGCTCCTCATTGGATGTGTGTGGTTATATTAGTATGTATGTTGGGATTTGGACCCTAGGGGACAATTATATAGAGCGACCCAGTGGTTAGATATTGAGGTCAGGAAAGGATTGTCACTATCAAAATTGACTGCACATATTTGGGAACAACCTGTTTTGATTTATGGGTAATTGTGGATGTATATATATAAATCTTTTGTATAATAAATGATACATGTTTTTACTAATGAAATGCATTATAATTGTGTTGAGATCAATTTTCAATTTTTACTTTGTAACTAGGCAACATCATGTACTATAAAGGGATTTGCTTAACATGTTTTTTGATATGTATATTTATGTTTTTAATAGGACCTTTCTGTGTTTTAATACAAGAGAGACCGTTACATAGTTTTAGTCTTGAAGAAGGTGGTTTACATCAAGAAAAACACCACCAAAACGTATTGACGCCTTTGTTTTTTTTATATATGGTTGTATCCAAGGAACTTGTTTATGTCCAATAGGGGATAAGGGCTGTGGACATTTTAACAAATAATAGAACAAATTCCATAGGGAAGAACCGAAATTAGATGTGATTAATAGTTTGTAGCTTTATTTGTTTGTTTGTCTCTCATTATCATATATATATATATAACATTATTTTTTTTATCTATTGTGAAACAGTGGATTACCCCACTGATACTGAGAGAACTTGGTAAAAGATATCTTTTTAATAAAAACATTTTTAATGCATTTCCCTGTCGTATTACATGTACTATAATTGGCCAATAGGGTACTGGGGTCTTTTGATAGAGTGTGTAGAGTTGGTGAACTGTGTTTTGTAAGAGATATGAAAGAATATTAGGAGTTATTGTGAATTGTCTGATCCTCCCAAGAGATTCTCACATTTTTTATTTACCTGTGGTACCCCTTCTCTTGGCCAGTGGGGTCGCTCCCTTCTTTTCAAGTATTAAAATAAAAAACAGCTGTTGTGGAACTTTTCTCCTAAGTAAGCCAACATCGCCTCCATGTGGCAGACTGCAAGAACTACCAGTGATGACAATTAAATGCCGTTGCCGAGCAGCGAAACCACCCGCTCCAATTAAGCACTGATGAAGTGGCCAATAAAAGGTCTGCTTCTAACCCTAACTCACTGAATGCTGACCAGTTCTCCTGTCTCTTCTTGGCTGGTAAGATTTTAAATCGGTACCTTTAAATCTCATAGGGGTCCTTAAATTCTTTCCCATCGCAGAGTAAGCCTGGCATAGAGAGAGACATCTCTACCCCTGGGTCAGTAAACAAAACTCCTGTTCCTGAAACAAAAGACCTTCTACACTGACGTGAATACCGGAAAACAAATGGGATGAGTGAAAGAGTAGTGACAGCTCAAGTAAGGCTTGAGAGATGATCTCTTAAGTGCACGAATTAGGGAACATGTTTTGAGGTGAACTAAGTATGATAAAACAGTCATGGTAAAATGATGTTTTACGATTGGGAAGATTTGCTGGTAAAAGGTCAGGCCAATAACTGCTTCCTTCGCTCAAACGTAAGCAAGTGGATAGTTGATTACATGCACATCTTCTTTCTTAATGGCCAACCCTGCCCTCATGCATACCTCACTGCACCCATCCGTCCCCATAAGTATAATGTGCGTGTCTTACACAGTCCAATGCCTGGGCTATAGATGTTTTACAGTTGTTTCTAAATCAGAACCCAATTAGTGTGACAAAAACAATTAAGTTCAATTGCATTTATTCTGAATTTAGGCCCAGTCATATCGCCCTCTGTACCAAGTAAATATAAAAACTGAAAACCAGTGAGTAACATAAGATTGATATAACATAGTCAATGAGTTTCTGGATCAAGTCTCGGATTGACTATGAGCAGCCCATTTTGGAAGTAGAGAAGCGTTTGCATTCAGAATTCCACAGAAAGTTTACAGTGGGAAGGCAAGGGAAGGATGAGGAGTTTCGTAACTGAGTGATCGTTTTAGCCTCTGGCTTTGGGGAGCCTTAGCTGTCTGTTTCTAGATGCCAATGAGATCAGTTCCACCTTACCACTCTCTACAGTATTTCTACAACCTCTGCCAAGATTCCATGAGACTGAAAGAGTCCCAGAACCATTCCACTGCTGAAAAAGCCTTCTGCTGACTCTAATATCCCAGACAATTTTTGGCCAATTTCACTCTTCCCTTTTCTCACCTAGGACTTTGGAAAAGAAAAACATTAATAAACAATTCAAAACTTCTTTGGAGTCTAGGGGGCGTGGCTTGGCGCCCGGCGGCGATGGCGGCGCCCACGTAAGGCTCTGTAGAGACACCGGGAGACTTAATGTTTGCAGCCCGCATTTTCCTGGTCGGCGGACATGGCTTGACGTCGGAACATCCCTGGATTCTCCTGTGGCGCTTGAAGCACGGCTAAACAGCTTGGGGACGGAGCGCCTCCTCATAGTAAGTTGCTTGGTCTCGGATGCGGTCGCGGCTGCCGTTTTGAGATATAGCGCAGACCCGACTTTCCTTTCCAGCGCACGGAGCTCTACCTGCTGTAACCTCCACTTTTTGACTGACTCATTTTTGTTACCTTGGGATCCTATATGACACTTCTTTCTGACTTGAGGTTCTGCATTTCTGCTCAGAAGGGAATGCTTTTGCACTGCTGCCGTGTCACTGCTCTCCCGTCCGCCATTTTGTGAGTCTTCAGACGCCTCCTCACACAGCTTACTGTTATGGCGTAGGAGCGTTTTTAAACCCAATGGGACTGTGGTTTTTTCTCTCTTCATACTAAACAGCCCTGGATACGAAAGCACTGACTACTAAGTGATTGAATACTTAGTCCCTCAGTAAATTTACGCGCTTCAATTTCAGGATGCCTAGATGCTATTTTTCTTGTGCACAGAAGCCTTAGGATGTCGTAACTCTTATATTTTTGCTGCAATTTGCCTCATAATTGACTGTGCCCTTATATAACTTAACGATTCCAGATGTCTGCATTGTTTCTCATTTTTTGAGAATGTCTTGCTCTTGTTTAGCAATTGCACTGGTGCTTCATCTGCAAAGTATTTAATGCGTTTATTTGGAGCTCTCCTCTCTATTCTGAATTTTTTCTGGGACTGTGCTGTGGCCATCTCCTTGTTACCCGCTATTCTTACCGGCATACAGTGCTCTCTGCATAGTGTTGTTTTTGTTTGCCTTCGCTTTATGGGCAGACTCACGACGATGGCGCATTCGTCTAACACTACTATGAAGACTGCCTTTCTGAAAAACTCCAAAGTCTTTTCTGCCTTATCTAAACTCGACGATCCTCCTGCTTCTTCTGGGTCAGATACCACTATGGAATCCTCTCACCTGCTACCAGGGAAAACCAACACTAAGAGACACAGGAAAGATCCTCCCTCACCTCCCAACCAGCCCGCACCTGTTTCAATGGAGCTCTTGCTAGAGGAAATAAGATTGTTTCGCCCTTTCTTGGAGGAAATCAGAGCTTTGCGCCCTTTCATGGAGGAAACTAATGTCAAGCTCCAAACTCTCACTGATAACTGGTCCCACCTTGATACGAGAGTCTCTTCTGTTGAACATGCAGTCTCATCCATTCAGGAAACGTGCTCCAAAGTTCCGCACCTGGCTTCGCAAGTATCCACTCTCCAGAGACAGGTGGAGAAGTTGGAGAACAGGAATAGGCGGAATAATCTCTGCATTTACGGCTTGGCGGAAAATCTTGAGGGTTCGGATCCGATTGCTTTTTTTAGATCTTTTCTTCCTAAGTTGCTTCACCTGCCAGAAGATACGACTCCTAATATCCAACGGGTCCATCGACTTGGTCGCCCATCTACTTCTTCTTCATCATCCCAGAAGCCGCGAGGTGTAATTCTCTATTTTTTGGAATATACTGATCTCCGTAAGGTTTTAACAGCTGCCAAATCCTCCTCAAACCTGACATGGTCTGGCTCTTCTTTATTTTTTGCCCAGGACTATGCAAAGGCTACAGCAAACCGTCGGAAAGCCTTCTTGAACATGAGAGAGGACCTTCGCTCAATGGGTGCAAGGTATGGTTTATTCCATCCTTGTCTCTTCAAAGTCACCTATAACAACAAAACCACTACCTACGAGGATCCTGTTCGTCTGCAGAGCTTTATTAATGCTCATAAGACTTCAACCATGGACTTTTCGGGTCCTTCTTCTTCTGCTCCTGGTTGAGATGCTCCTGGCTGAGCTGTTGGTTTTTTCTCTTTTTCTGTATTCTTACAGCACTGCTGCATTTTGCTCCTTTTTTCTCTTTATGGATTTTTCTATTTCTTGTTGTTGTTCTCTTTGACTTGCATTGTTGTTTATTGTTCTTATTACCCTTGTTCTGAATTATGTCCGTAATTTAATCATATGTTCTCTCCCCCGCCCTCACAGGAACTTTCTCTTGTCTGATGATGTCTTCCCGGTTCCCTGCCTGGCTGACCCTGGATGTGCTGCCTCACCCATGTGGTTCCACCCTCCCCCGTTTCCTTCTCGTTTTCTTCTTGTATAGGTATGTTTTCCCCTAGTCTTCTTCTTGTTTTCCTCTTTTTGGTTTGTACTCCTCTTCTAAGGATTCACATTTCTTGTTCATATATGGGTAATGATTTTTCTAACTCAGGTTCTGTTTATCTCTATGCTTTCAATCTTCTCATTTCGTTGCCTTTTATTCTTTTCTTTGCTATTCCTCTTCCTCTTTCTCCTGTCTTTCAGCACTTTGCCTTCCTTATCTTTCTATACTTCCTGCCTTACTTGGAATTCTTCTCTTCTGTCTTTGTATTCTGTATCTATTGTATTTCATCTAGGTTGCTGTGTATGCCATGTCGTTAAACATTTCAATGTTAAGGGTGTTAACTCTCCAATCAAACGTCAGAGAATTCTGTCACACCTGGCTAAATTAAATGTGGATGTAGCATTTCTTCAGGAAACTCATCTTTCTGATGTGGAGTCCGCAAAACTTAAGAGAGGTTGGGTGGGTGAGGTGTTTTATTCGCAAGGTGATGGTAAGCGGAATGGTGTAGCAATCCTATGTCGTAGGTCTCTTCCCCTTGTTATAGTGTCTCAAGAATCAGATACTCATGGTAGGTGGGCACATGTCAGACTCTCTCTTAGAAGTGTTCCAATCTCTCTCCTCAACATTTATGCTCCTACAAGTGGTGAACCCCTTTTTTGGACTGAGCTTTCTCAGCATATTACCCGATTTATGGATGACAATTTTATCTTCGCGGGTGATTGTAACCAGTCATGGACCCGTTTGTTGACAGGAAATCTGAGGCTCCTTATATCCCTAACAAATCTCATCGGCTTTTTACTCAAGCTATTTCCCAACATAAGCTTATTGATACCTGGCTTCTATGCAATCCATCTGTGTGAGAGTTCACTTTTTATTCCCCTTCTCACCACTTCCAGTCACGGATTGATCATATCTTTGTTTCCCACAATATTGCTCAGTCCCTCACCAATGCCGAAATTGGCCCTATTTTATTATCGGATCATGCCCCTGTTTTGATTACCATGGATGCCCTTCCTAAGGTTGTTGGTCCCAAGAGATGGCGCTTTAATAACACCCTTCTCTTGGACCCCAAATTCACAGCCTCTTTTACTGACTTTTTTGATGAGTTCTTTTTATTTAACGATACCCCCTCTATTCCAAGTCACACTATTTGGGACGCCTTTAAGGCTGCGACTCGTGATTTCATTATCAATTATGTGGCACGCAAACGCAGAATTGCTCGCAAACATACTAAGGAGCTCCTTTGTACCATTAAGAGATTGGAACACGCCTATTTCACCTCTCATTCCCAAGAAAGTCTGACTGCTCTTGTTGCTGCCAAGATAAAGTACAATGAAAAATCCACTGAGGACGCATCGTTATACTTGTTGAAATCCAGTGCCAAATTTTATGGAGGTAGAAATAAGGCTGGGAAGATCCTCGCCAATTACCTGAAGATCAAACACAACAAACTTAATATTGAATCCATTTATGATGCTAATTCTGTTCTTAAACACAAAGATACTGATATACTCACTGAATTTTCCCTCTTTTACGAAAATCTCTATTCCTCTGAAGCACAACCAACTTCCCAATCCCTCACACATTTCTTTTCCGACATTCACAAACCTGAACACTTTCCTCTTGATCTATCACACTTAGAATCTGATATTTCTCAGAAGGAGTTGCTCACTGCACTTCAGCACCTCAAATTGAATAAGGCTCTAGGGCCAGACGGTTTTACTGTTGAATTTTACCTTCACTTTTCTAAACTACTCCTCCCAAAACTACACAATCTCACAACCACGTTTACTGCTTTGGGATGTTCATCGGGGTCCTTTTCTGATGTGCATATTTGTTTGATACCTAAAGAAGGGAAGGACGTTAAGTATTGTAAAAATTACAGACCTATTTCCCTTGTAAATATTGATTACAAGATTCTTGCTAAAGCTTTGGCGGCACGACTAGATCACCTGCTCCCTGAACTCTTAGGCGAGGAGCAGTCTGGTTTTGTGAAAGGGCGCTTCATTACTGATAATACCAGACTTCTGTTTAATATCCTCTCGAAGTCGGCGCGCTCACAGCACTCCCTTGCAGCAATCGCCTTGGATGCCGAAAAGGCGTTCGATAGAGTAGAATGGCCTTATCTCTTCCATACTCTCCAAAGGTTTGGTTTTGGCCCAAAATTTATTACTCTAGTCTCCTTGCTGTACTCTCATCCGCGGGCAGCAGTTTGTGCAAATGATCAGCTTTCCTCCTTCTTTGATCTTGGAAGAGGTGTTCGTCAGGGCTGTCCTCTCTCTCCTTTCATTTTCAACCTGGCACTAGAACCCTTCCTGTCCAAACTTAGACAAAATCCCAACATTCATGGCTTTCAATTTGCAGATTCTCATGTTAAACTTGCTGCTTATGCAGATGATATCTTACTCTTCGTCTCCAATCCTACAGAATCCATTCCGGCTTTTCTGGAAGAATTACGGAAATATTCCTTAATCTCTGGCTACAAATTAAATAACGATAAGTGTGAGATATTGCCTCTCACTAAGTTCACCTTTAAACCTGATTTTAGTACCTCCAATTTCACCTGGAGCCCCTCACAAAGCAAATACTTGGGGTTGCACATCACTCCCTCCATCTCAGATACTGTCTCTCTCTCTGTTTAAATAAATGCATCCAAACAATTTCCGACTTAACGGCTATATGGCACCCTCTTTATTTGTCCTGGTGGGGTCGTCTTGATACTATTAAGATGATGTTATTCCCCATAATCCTTTACACAATTTCCAATGTCCCTGTGTCCATCCCATCTAAATTTCTTAAGAAAATGAATTCGGTCTTGTCTTCCTTTCTTTGGCATAATAAAAAATTGAGAATGTCCCTTGCCAGATTGATTCGTCCCCCCTCAGCAGGTGGAGTTAACTTCCCAGATTTTCCAGCCTACCAAAGAGCCTTTTTGCTACGCCAAGCCTCTTTTTGGCTACAAGATCCCACAGCCCCATGTCCTCTGTGGGCAAAACTTGAACGCATTTTCCTTTCTCCTTTTTCCTTTGCGGAAAACATTTCCTTTTCACGAAGGCCTCCTTCAGTCTCCACTCCTATTCACAAATTCACCAGCAGACTTCTTCTCACTTATAGTCCTCCTCCTCCTGCAACCATTGCTGATTTCCTTTCTTCCACCATTTGGCACAACTCCTCCATTTTAATTCATGACAGGTCTTTCTATTGGAAGTCTTGGAGGCTTAAGGGTTTGCTTTGGGTTTCGCAGTTGTTCTCGCAATCTACCTTTCTCTCCTTTCCAGCTTTACGCTCCTCCTTTGGTTTACCTGCATCCTTTGCCCCCAAATACTCATTGCTTAAAGATGCGGTGATGGCCACTTATACGCGGCTTTTGCAAGTGAGACCTGACGTGCTGCCCCCTCCCTCTTCTCCTACCCATACTCTACTCCTTCACACCTTATTACGCACTATTCCCAAAGCTGCGGCTATTTACAAGCATCTTCATGCTGTCGCATCCATTAGAGATAAATCCAAGGTAGAGGAGCAGTGGGAACATGATTTTGTCACGTCATGGCCCACAATCGTGTGGGACAAGCTGTGGACTAAGGTACGCAAAACATCTAGGTCAGCAACCCTCACGCAAACCATGTTTTCAATTTATAATAGGTTGCTCCCTACACCCTCCACCCTTAACAAACGTTTTTCTACTATCCCTGATATTTGTTGGTCTTGCTCCTCCCCACAAGCCACTTTGTTTCACATGCTATTTCTTTGTAAACCAGTACATGATTTTTGGGTTCAGGTATGGGCCCAAATCAACGTCATTTTTCATACTTGTGTTCCCTTCTCACTTGTTCATCTCTTTTTAGGGAGCCTATCGCCCTGTTGGGAAGTTGTTGATCTCGATGTTCGTATTGTTGACTTGTTGTTAGCTGTTGCATATCAACAGATCACTGTTAATTGGAAAACCTCTCCTAGCATTTCATTCAAAGCATGGTGGTATACCGTTTGCCATAACCACAGATTGGACACTGCTTTGGTATTTCCCTTACATATGGCAATGAAACGTAAGGCCTTATGGCTTCCTCTTACTTTATACTTAGACAATTGTGCTGCCGTTCCTTTTGTTTGCAACCTGCCCAGCAGGAGGTCTCTAAACCCCTATGATTGCCCTTTTGCATTCCCTTTTGCTTCAATAATAATTTGCTATGTATTTTTCCGCACCTGAGTTTGTTTTTAATCATTGTATCCCTCCCACTTTAGTGTACTGCTTTTGACAATTTGTTTTCCTTGCTCATGAATCCTTTGCATTGCTTATCCTGTTTGTTCTTGTTCCCTCTACCCCCTACCCCCTTTTTTTGTATTAACCTTGTATTATTTATATATTATGTACTGCTATTTCATTTATTGTCAATAAATTTCTTTTTGAACTTAAAAAACTTCTTTGGAGTCTAATAATCTTTTAGATATCTAGCAATCTGGGGTTTACCCCTCTTTTAGCACTGAATCCACCCTTGTGGCAGTGACTGATGACATCAGAGGTCTACTGGGCCAGTGTAGAGCCACTGCCTTTATCCTCCTAGACCTCTGTGCAGCATTTGATACTGTCTCCCATCCAACGTTGCTTGCGAGACTGATTGAATTTGGAATCGGAAATTCAGCTCTTAACTGAGTCCAATCCTTCTTTTGCGATATGACATAGGCTGTTGTCTGCACACTCTAACTTTCAAAGGAGTTTATTGTGCAATGCGGTTTACCACGGGGATTGTCACTGAGTGCCACATTGTTCAGTATCACATGTGGCACCCCAGCTCAACTAGTAAGATCTTGCAGTTTCAATTTTATATTGCACATGGACAACACACAAATGATAACTTTCATCTCTAAGGATATTGTCACTACTCGATGCTTAATATCTGCTTGTCCAAAATCGCAGATTGGATGCATCTAAACTGTCTCAAGCTCAATCGGGATAAAACGGAAGTTTAGATTTTTGGGAACTAACCTATGTTTTGGACATTTAGGTGCTAGCCCTTATAACTAGGTGATGCTGTTACCACTGTGGATGTTGCAAGATATCTGTATGTATTATTTGATAGCAAACACACCTTCTCAGGGCACATCACTAAAAGTGCTGTAACCTGCTTTCTAATATTGCATGTCCTAAGAAAGATTCTTTCTTTTTTCGCCCCCAACATCTTATAAAACTGTTATAAAGGTCTGGAACACCTTGCCCCTGGATCATGTAAATTCTCTTCTATTGTGTCTTTCCGAGTACCTTATCACAGACTGTAGATGGTACAAAATGCTGCTGTAAGACTCTTTCTTGATGTCTCTATATGAGAATCTATTAAACACCACCTCTTAATGCTTCATTGGCTTCTGGTACAGAAGTGCAGCATTTTTAGATCTTCATGCATCACTTGTAGAGCATTCCACAATACAGGGCCCAAGCCATTCAGACAATGCTTTTAATGCTATCTGCTTTTATTTACCTAATGCTCCTCTATACTACTTCTTGTTACTATCCCTAAGATACGTCTTAGTAGGTAGTGGGTTGGATATTTTTCCACCAAGGCTTGGAACCAGCTATCTTTGGAAATCAGAAATATTCAGGCGGTTTCTATCTTCAGAAAAAAAGATAAAGACGTGGGTATTTGAGGGGTCCTTGTTTTGCTGATCTTGTCCCTATTGTCAGGATGCCCTGGGATATTATGTGCTCTACAGGTCTTCACTTCCAGTAAATACAGTGCGTACAGTAAAGTGCCCGCCATATTGTAGAAAAACAAATTTCCGTTCAGGCAGGGGTGCAAGAGGTGCCGCAGCACCGTCAAAACAGCCTTTGCGTGGTTTAGAAGGGGAATGAACAATATAGATGCTTTTAGAGTGTTTTTTTTACCTTGTTGCTTTTCTGTGTTTTCAAAGACGAAGCTCAAATGTCAGTCAGTGTCTCCTGAGAAATTGATGCTCAGTCTTTTAGAGAATGGCGTTTACTTTTCTTTTATTTGACTGTAACGTGAGCGGATTTTGTAAAACCAAAATTATAATCTTGTAGGGGTACAAGTGTGGAAGGACAGGCTGTAAGGTGCCGAGTGTTTTCTAACACACAACAACATTTAAATTCTTGTAAAATAACTTTATACATATTTCAAAATCTATATGCAGTAAGGAAAGCACAAATGAGGCCCTTTTTTGTAATGAAGTGTGATAGAAACAAGCATTTTATTAAGATTAAAGCAAACTATATTTGTACGGAAATCCTAAATCCAACTATTATCTTCTGTATGCCATATAGGATTAGCAGTAAAACTGCATGCCTGTTGTTAGTTTAGTGACTTTTTCAAGAGGCAATTACATTTTTTTTAAAATAGTGTTCTCTGTAAACGGCAGAACCCTACCACATCATGCTTAATCGTATATTTGGGCCCAAGTGCTCCAAAATGCACCTCTGAAGAGATGCTACTCTTGCTGAATCTGTATGGGTCAGTTACTGCACTTGTTCTTTGTGTAACTCTTGGCTTTTCTTTCATGATGTCTATGACTTCATTGATGTGGCATTGATGGCAGCACCCCTGCTAAAACCGTCCCAGCACCATTGTTGCGATTCCTTTACATTGTCAGTGATACTGCGATATGGTTCGGAATTTTTCAGCTGCATAACTTCACATCAACGGCATTCTGCTGCCACCGTGTGGACAGTATTTGTATTACAAGCATAGATGCCAGATCTCATGTGTTTGTATGAATTATCTAATAATGACCAGATGGCAATCGCTCTGTAGCTGTTCAACGTAAGATGGCCCAGAAAAGGCCTCCTAACTAATTGCGGGGCAGGCAATACCATATTTATACTTTTTTGGTAAGATAGAGTCATCAAGTCAGGAGTTGTTGATCTCCATAATCATGGTGGAATGAGATCCGGAAATGGTTAAAACAGACCACGGAAAAGGAGGGCTGTTGTTTGCATGTGAGGTGCACTTGAATTAAATCAGGTTAAGGATGGACCCGTTCCTGCCATGGAGGTTTGGATCTGGAATGTTTCACAGATAAAGGTAATTAATTAAGGATTTATTGTGTCCGTCTGGGTGTTTATTAACGTCTTCCTCTGCATCGAATCAGATGGTCCAGAGCAAGCTGCAGAAGTGAGAAGGTGATATTAAAATAATTCAAAGGATGTTCAGAATAAAGAAAAACAATGAAATCACCCATTTACTTTGAGTGTAGGCTTGGGTGCGGTCATATGACTTTCTGGGTAGAATTGCCACTTCTTCGTTGTTCACTGTTGAATTATTAAAGAGACAACAGTTTTCTCGTGGCGTAGAAGCTGGCTCACGCTGTCCCATTTATACCTTTCCTGGTCTGCCATATGTTTCCATTCGCACAATCAACAATCTGCAGGTCTACATGAAGTGCTTTACATTTAGCAGCAGAGTCAGTCTAAGTGGACTCCACCCATGGTTCATAGTGGCTAGTGCTCCCTCATAACACCTAATGGTTTGTGGTAACTGATTTTAGTTTCAAGGATACAGGCCTTTGTAGGTGGGCTTCTGGGAGTGAGAAGGTCTATTGGCCTCTCCTCCTTAGAGTAATTCTAATCACTTTTACTTTCCCCCACAGCCTATGGTGTGATATGACTATGTACTATGTTTGGTGTGGTGAACTTGTGTTGTTTGAATGGGGCTATGAGGTGGGGGATGGTTTCCATGAAGGACGGGTTGATTGCCCTTTCTTTCTGGCTTCTTCACCCATAACTGTGGATTTGATAGCCTGCATTAATGTTGTTCTGAGGAGGCCTGGCACAGCATTCTATAGATTTCTTATAGATTGGAGGAATCTGCACCTGCACCCATGAAAAGACTGTTCCGCCTGCAGCAGTTCTAGAGTTCCTTCTGTTCCTGTGTTGTGCTGGACGTCACCTCGCAATCAGAGGACTTTGGCTCCTCCTGTCTGGTATCAGTCAAAACTGATGCACAAAAAAGTGCTCTGTAAAAGTCTGGGAAGATGCACTCTTCTCTGATAAGACGTCTGGTCAGATTTTAAAGATGACACTTCTTTACACTAACCAAGGCTTCATGCCAGCATCCTTCAAAGAAGGCACATTTTGGTCCCATCCAGCATTATATACTTGATCTGGACTTTGGAAAGGCTCTGCACCATCCCAGGAAAATGGCACAAGCAGAAGGACCAGCTCTTTGCCAGTTCTCTACAGGAGATTACTCTAGAAGTGCCATGCTACTGAACCTAGCCCTGGAAGAAGGAAAACTGCACTGCTCGATGTGAGGAGAGAAGCAAGCCCGTCATTAGCAGGGCGAAAAACATATTCCTTCTCTACACTCTGTGGATGTCATCCCAAGTAAGATAGCTGCTCAGGAGCCATGAGACCTAACAGCCTAGCTGTGCAGAGTACATCCATAGAAGCAGATAGACCTGCAAGGAAACAATCCAGGCCTGTGAGAAGCCTGCATCAGCCCAAGGCACCCAGAACCCTTCTGGACCTCAGAAAGCTCAAATATTGCTGTTTCTGGCCCAGTTGATCAGAGTTTTTCCAATTCACTCCAGATTAGTGTCCTGTTGGTTGTAGCCTCTTTCACAGGCCCTGGAACTAATTATTATTGTTTTAGCCCTTATAATTCCAGGGATATAATGTTTCCTAGTCATCATTGGCACCTTACTCTAAATTCCAGTAACTATTTCCAAATTGTAGAAGCATAGGCTGTCCCCAACAACTGCAACATTTGATATGGAGTCCCCCAACGTTGGTACCAGGGGGGATTGTCCTTGTGGGTGCTGTGATGGGGCTGCTTTCTTTTGCCTGTGGCCTGAGGATGTTCTTGTGATGCAGCCGTCTGATGCTTAGCAATGATGACACCAGACACAGGGTATGTAGTACGCTGGCCATTACACAGGGGGTTTCACTCACTCCATCCTATCACATCCCAGCCTCTTATTTCATGCGGCCCCCATGGTCATGGGACCTTCCATTGTACCCGCAAATGCCTGTACACGCCTAAACATTCCCTGTCTCCTGCAGCCCTTCCTGTTTACCTGTTCAATCACTGGTAGATACTAATGGTGCCAGTACCATCTGTGGGGGTTGGAGCCACCGTGTTCGCAGAAAAGGTGCACCCTAAGAAATTGATCTGCCATTTTAGGAACTCGCATTTGCCTGTTTGTAGCATAAAGCCTGACTCATTCTCTTGCGGTGTTTCCACATTGGCTTGGCATATATGAAGATGTTGTTGCTTAGATTGACAATATCTTGTATCGTATTTTGAAACACCTCTGTGGTGCTTGCTATTCTAAAATCCAGTCTTTTGCAGTGTCTCTGACCTACATGGGTGGAGAAAGCTGTTATTTACATGGATTCTTCAGTCAAAGTTAGCTGGTGGTAACAAGATCTTAGGTGCACCTTAGAGAACCAGCCGGCTCAACTCAGTTTTCCTATGAGGTAATCGATGGTGGGAGTCAAGTTTGGTTCTCTCTTTATGGCAATGTTTGGATGCCTCATGTCTACACATATGTTAACCTCACCAGGTTGTTTCAGTTTGCTTGTGACGATGATGGACGACACCCAGGGGGTGGGGCCAGATACCCTCTTGATGATTTCCACAGCGTCTAGCTTCTCCAGCTCCCTCTCTACATGTGGTCGCAGATGGAACACAATGCGGTGATGCCAGAGTGCGACTGCCTGGATAGATTTGACAAAATGCAGTTTGATGTACTTTCCCTTCATGCATCCAATGCCCTTGAAGAAGTCTTTAAACTCTGTGAGTATGTGGGAAGGTTCTTCATGGTGTACTCCAATAGGGAAACGGATGATGCCCAAGGCTTCCACTGTGTGGCAGCTGAAGAGCATGCCTTGTCGCCCTTGTGCAATGTATATGTTGTTGTCTTCTGTCACAGAGCCGTACGTAACTGGCACTTTAAACATACCCAACACAGGCAGAGTTCTGTCCTGTTTGTAAGTAAATACTCGGACCTTGGCTCTTTGGAGTATCCAAGCTCGTTTCAATGCCTGAAAGACTTCTGCAGACAATATGTAGATGGGAGTGCCAGTAGCCACTATGGCCATTAGTGGGTGTGTCCTTAGTTGTATCTGGCATTGGGGCAGCTGGCCGTTGTTTTCAACTTTTTCGTGACCTGAAGACTCTTGCAAAGTGATTATATTTTCTGCATGCCATACATTTCTTCCCTTTTGCTGGGCAGTCTGAAGGACCGTGGGTAGCACCTCCACAATGTCCGCATACCTGGGGTGTGTCAGAGGGCTTCCTTTGTTGCTCAAGTCCTCGTCGGAGCATGACGGTGTTGATTGCTTCTGCTTTTACTTTCTGTTGCAACACCACTTCCATCCGTGAGGCTGGTGTCTTCAAGAGCTCTTCAGAATGGCTCACAGTCAAAATGTAATTCAGTGAATTCCCCAACTCTTGTAGGATGTGTTCTCTTCGTTTGGTGGAGGCACTCCCTTGGGTGATCTGCCCTCGGATCTCTTCACTTTCATCCGCAAATGCTCACGTGCTGGCAAGTTCCTTTAGTCTGTTGTAGAAGGCATCTATCAATTCTTTAGGGGCTTGTATGGCTTGGTGGAAGATAAAGTGTTTGTAGTCTTGACTGGCCATTGGTTCAAAATAGGCACTAAGGGCAACTACTGGCATTGCATTAGTCTTTGAAGGTCGCCTCAACAATAGTTTTAGATATTTTGTGCATGCTCTTTCCTCCCAGGTGAAGTAGGAATGTCGTGTTCCGGTCATCGTAGACCTTTGTTGCTTCGAAATAAAACTCTAAGCGCTCCATCCAATTGCTTCATTTTGATGCCTGAGTGTAGGGGGCTCCTTCTATGATTAATGGTTTGATAGCAGGAATGTTAGAAATGTCAGCCATTACCGAACTGATATAGTGGTACTGTAACCAGATGATGTAGGTGCCAGCACTGTGGAGGTGGAGCTGTGGCTGGAGAGGGCTGGGGTGGCCAATGTGCATTACCCAGCCTCTTCAGGGCAAAATGAGACTCTAAAGCTGGAGCCATCTGAGGCTTAGCATTGAGAACACCTGACACAGGGTATGTTGAATGCTGGCCGGGGACACAGGACTGGCACCGCGATGTTCGTCATCCTTCAAACCACCCCACCTTCCTGTTTGGGCACAAGACCACATTGTTCTCCACTCCTCCACACCAGCTACTGACATTGCCAACACTGTGCATGCTGGGATTTGGAGTCCGCTAAACTCAAAACGGACTGCCATTCGCTGTGCAGATCGCATTAAGGGGGAGGGAACACAGTGCCTCTGGACATTCATTCACAGGAGGAGCAAACTAGGGAGAGGCTCGTTAAGGAGTAAGGCGCTGAAGAAGGCAATTAAGCCGAAATGCATTCGTAAATCCGGGACCTCTGAAATAAACGGCTGCCTGTTCCCTACTCCCCGTGTGGCCTGTCATCTTTTCTTTTGGAAAGTGTGCAAAGTGATATATATATATATATATATATATATATATATATATATATATATATATATATATATATATATATATATATATATATATATATATATATATATATATATATATATATATATATATATGTATATATATTAAAAATTTAACAAATTAAAATTATCTAATATAATTATTACCATTAAAATAACATTTTAAAACAGATCTACAAAGTTCATTTTACTCAAAGAAATGAAAAAATACATATACAATATACATATAATGTAAATTTAAATCACAACAAATATTTTTTATAAAATGTAAAATACAAACATAACCATACTAATATAAAATAGCCACATACAATAATGGAAATACATCTTGAACAAAAACTCTAAAAAATATTTTCACTTCTGCATCCAAACCAAAAAATATGAGATAAATATCAAACAATTAAGCTCCATGAAAATGAAAATTAAACCAATCCAACTCCAACAAGAAAAATGGCAAAACATTTTAACATTTGGAGGGATAAAATGTACTTGGATTTTGAAGGGGTCAGATTATGATTTCCCCTCCAATCTAATCAAAAGTAGGGAAAGCATTTGACTTTGTGGTGGTCATATTTACTATTCCCAGTGAAACCTAAGCAACATTGTTGAAAGTGGTTGACTTTTGACTGGTCAGATTTACTATTGCCACTCCAGTCAAGTACCAGAAAAAAAGTTCTGGACTTTGGATGTTTGACATTTACAATTGCCACTCTAACCTAAGCAACAATAGGAAAACAAATTTGGAGTGGTCAGATTTACTATTGACACTACAACATATGCATATGCAGTTATTACATTAACTACTCCCACTCAAACATAAGAAACAGTAGTGAACGAATATTTTTTAAAAATCACAACTTACAAAACGAATACAAAAATATATATTGAAAAAATGCCAAATGAAAAAAAAAACAATTTCTATAAATAAGCAAATACTTTTAAAATGTACCTAGACAACATTATAAAAATTACCTAGTAAAACAAAAACAATTTAAACATTAGTTACCAATTATAAACAATATTAATTATAGTAAAAATACTTCCCCGACAATCCTACCAACCTGCAAAAAAATTGCAACAATAGTAAAATAACAAAAAAAGTGAGCAAATACAACATTACAATAATACGTAATTGCTAAAAAAAAACAATTAAAATAAAGTAAATCAATTAATTGAAGCAATTATGTAATCTACATATCTAATATTCTTATTTACCAATTGGGATTCGAAAATCATTAACAAGTTTCAGAAAATAGCAATTAAATTTCACAATTAAATAATTTACATTATTGATAATCAACTAATCAAATGAATGTAAAAAATGTAAAAAATTGTACAGCAAAATGAAAGAATAAAATATGTATTACATCATCAACAATACTTTCTTTCAGTTAACACCATAAAAGCAAATATTAAAATTCATAAAAGTTCCTTAAAACATTTAATCTGCGGTAGCATACTTTAGAAATTGATGTACACAATATCATAGGAGTACATACTAAAAATATAACACAGCGCTTAAAAATACATTAACCTTTGGCAAAAGATAGACAGAGAGAGACAGTCACATGTTCACTACACCTTTACATAAAGTAGCAGCCTAAGATTAAAATTTTAGCTAATTAAAACTGTAGCAGCCGACGTAAGTAATTAGAATACTATAAGACCACACAAGTGTGTAAATCACAAACAAAAAATGGGTGCCAGCAGACACAAACATCAAAACAATTCAATAATAGGCATCCAATCAGGGACAAAACATAGAACATGGAACTTGAACGTGCACTTCCAGGTATTCATGGCATAACTTCACAGAGGGTATCCCTCTGTGACAGCCAAAGACATTAGGGACATCAGACTACCGCAGGGCCATACCATTCGAGTGAATGACTCAACTCAATGGAGAAATTTGGCAACTGCACAAACTGCTGCCTCTTCTGTTTCTGCTCGCAGCAGCCTGAGGGCAGTGTGATATTGCCTCACACTCAGTTGTCTACAGATGTGCACGATCCACCACTTTCAAGGGTGGATAGATGCAGGGCAGGAGAAAACATAGTGGAAAAGTGACTTGTCTTACTGTAAACAGGCTGGGCATGATGTACCTTGTCTAGACTGGCCCTCCCACCTTTGACAGAAAGACATTGAAGGCAAAGTACTGATTCATATTTGGTAGTACAATTTTCTAGCTATCCATTTAGCTACATAGCCCAAAAAGCGTTCCAACTTACAGCTGTACTTGAGGGCAATAAAGTCAATGGTCAAAGGATCTAGACTTGCATCCCTTACATCTGCACCCCATACATATGCCCCATACAGATCTTTAAGGTGGGCCTTCCTCAAATTAGGTATTAGGTGCTCCATGCCCCATGTGTCCCCTAAACCTATTTCAATTGGAAGTGACCACAGAGATTCCAACCATTTAATCATTTACCCCTTGTCCGATGCCACAAGCTCTTTAAATGCTCAAAAGTAAATGTCCAAGGCTGGGGTAGTTCTCAATCTGCACACATTCTCTAAATGCCTAAGTTTGGCCTTGTGTGCAATGGCTTTTACCCCTGTGTCCCAGATGCTGCGGGATAGTGGGAGTACTCTTTGGTAGATTCAGAATAGATCTTAAAAAGCATTCTCCTCACTGGACAAAGCCGCATGTACCCCTATAACTCAGCTCTATACAGGGAACTCCCTACTGCCTTAAACTAATAAATATAAGGGGCCAGATGTAGGTGTCCATTTACCGACCGGTAACGGCCGATTTCGGCCGTTACTGACCGGTAAATGGTCATTTGAGATGTAGGGGCCCATTTTTACCGATTCGGTAAATTTACCAAATTGGTAAATTTACCGAATCGGTAAAATACCGATTTGGTATTTTTACCGATTCGGTAATTTTGAAATGTAGGTGGGACTCTTCTGAGTCCCACAGGCCTTACCGAATCGGTACAATTTTAATTTAGAATGTATGCATTTGCAGGATGTTAGACTCGGCTAGGAAACCTTTGTATTAGAGATCTGTTAAGGTTAGCCAAAGAACATGTCTTCATCGAAATGTAATAAATGTAAAATTGTACATGATTATGAAACTTTTATTTAATGTTTTGAATTTTGTTTCAAATTTTAATAAATACGGCCGGGAGGGTGACTCCCTCCCGCCTTCCAAAAGTTCAAGCCTGCGTCCGACTTCCCATCCTTGGGGATTGTGTTGGGAGGGGGTGACGGGCATCCCGGCCATATGTGCATGCACACCTATGGCATGTGACAGACGGATGTGCCACATGTCACACATGCCTTAAATCGGGGTGCCAGAGGGTGTCAAAGTGACACCCCCTGCACCCTTGCAAAAATCGGTATTTACCGAATCGGTAAATACCGATTCGGTAATGCCCATTGATTCCTATGGGCATTGAAGCCCATAGGAATCAATGGGCATTACCGAATCGGTATTTACCGATTCGGTAAATACCGATTCTTACAGAATCGGTAATTCTATTACCGAATCTTTCTACATCTCCCCCCCTCAATTTTACCAATTCATAAATACCGAATCGGTAAAATTCGGTATTTATGAATCGGTAAAATTTACTTACCTACATCTGGCCCTTAGTGCTGGGAAGATCTGCTTAGTTTTAGAAGAGGTAAAAAAAAACAGAGGCATTGTGAGCTAAGCTAATAGTGCTTTTCTTAAATATGTATTACAATAACTTCCTAACCTACACCCCTACAAATCAAACAACCCACAGCACAGATAATAATAAAAAAAACTTTAAAACATCACTTTAAAGATAGTACCAAAACAATTAAATAACTACAAAAAATAGGCTACTAACAATAACATAGCAAAAACATAAAACACACAAGAACATAAAGCATTATGAAATAATTTAAAAAATAGTATTACCTGAAACAATATTTGGAAATAAAATAGTAAACATATCAAACAAGACATTAATAATTTCATTATTCCGGACTACAATATTATTTACATCATAAATCTTTTTTAAGAATATATGTGTTGGATTATATTTTTGACACAATATTAATGTTGTGCACCTGCGTAACAACTAAATATTACCATTAGCATTATTTTTAGTTAACAAAATAATGCATCCTAGTTTGTGGAATACCGTCTATTCATTTGGATCAGACAGTTCAGCGAGGCCAGCTATGTAGAAACGTATGCGCTGAGTATCTGACTTGGACTTTTAAAGCATATGAGAGAGTCTCAGTTTACCTTGGGAATGCTACAGAATATAACTTAATTTCAAAAGGTGGATGACAAGGTAGGGCCCTTTTTGGTGCTGTGCTGGAGGTTAAGTTCATTTTTATTTTCTACTATTGTAGACCAACATTTTTATGAAAAATTCTGAAGTTAAGGTAGTGCATCTACAAAATGAAATGGTAGGTTGTGTTTGTATATCGAACGGATTTTAAAGCCCGTGTTTAATTTTTTTGCGTTTGGGTCTACCAGAGCCAGTACGAGTTACAGAAGGTGTGTTGTATGATACCTGTTTGATTTGTAGTGTTCAACCAGAGTTCAACATTCAGTAACATTGCTGGAACCAGACAATTCTCTGAACCTGCCTACTACTGATAGATTCTCATTGTAACCATGTTTCATTCTAACATTCAAATGTCAAGTCTTGAATATAGTTCAAGGAGTGTAAAGGTAACAGCTAAAGTTTGGATGATATTCACGTACTATAAATAAAGAGAGAGAACTAACAAAAAAGGTATTTTATGTCAAACATCTCAGCCTAAAATAAGACAACAAAAGAGTTTCTCACAATGGTAACAGCTATATGTACATGAACTCAATCACTGGTGCCAGAATTCATTTACCAGTTTAAATAAAGATAATTTAATTGACTATTATAATTGTAAATTATATTTATAGAGCATTTACTAACTCTGACAAGGTGTTTGAAGAGCAATGCTGCAAGTATTACTACTCCAGAATCCAAGGATAGAAATAAACAGGCTGTAGAGTTATAGGTAAAGTGTTATACTCCTATAGCATCCTTCCCTTTCCTTGTAGTTTTAGTTGTGCCAAGGATTTAAGTATCTGCTCTTGAGATCTAATGTATTAATGTTAGTGCTTTGATTAGGGATAGACTAGTTGAATAAGTAAAGATTATAAGTGTTTTTGGAAGAGGTGGACATGTATGCCTGTTAGTTGGATGTATTGGATAGGAAGAAGGAGAGGTTTATAAAGCAAGTTTGAAAATCCATAGTAGTCAGAATGGTTTGCGACAAGTCAGTGAGTGGAGGGAAAAGAAGATCCAGGAATGTTTTATTTATTATTTACATGTTTAATAATAGCACTTACTACCGATGTGTGTGTGTGTTTATACACACACACAAACACACACACACACATATACACATTATACTCGTCATATCTCCATACAAGTAATACAAGGCATAAACTCAACTGTACATACAGATTGTTCACATATTGTAATTGCAGATGTCTTCTGGTCAATTTATATGGGTAGAAAAAATTGCAGTATTTCCGACACTGGGCCCTATTAATCCCAAGCAGGGAAGTTGCCCTTGTCCTCTCCACCCTTTGCCTTAATGCCCAGGCTGAAAATTCCTGTAAAGAGGGCTATTATAGGCTGGTTGTGAGGTCAAGTGACCCTCTCTCATTCTCGTAGCCTTGGCTGCAGGCACAACCGTGTGTTTGCCCAGTAACCATTAAACGAGTGGACCTGGAGGAGCAGTGTGTTCCGATTTCTAGTCCACAACTTATTTCTGTGAGAGCAGGTAGGGTGAAGGGAATGGAGTAAGAAATTAGGTGTTGAAGGGAGGCAGGAAGACTGGATCTTTCAGCATAACAATTTGATAATGGCAGGCAGAATTGCACAAGATTCATAAGCTTTTACACATAACAGAAGAAACATGTGTCACATAAAGCTGATCTTAAGCTCCATCCCTTACTTCTGCTATGGCTTAGCGGATGTCTTAGAGGTTCTTTAATTGTCATCACAGGAACATGCAGCCATTGGGCTGACAATCAGACTCAGGTAGCCAGCAGGGTCTGTGAGGGAAGAGGCAAGGCGGCATTGAGATCAGAGAGAAGAGAGAGAGAACACAGAGCATAAGACAGAAACAAAACAGAGGCTTTAAAGAGGGAAAGCAAAGCAAAGAAAGGGAAGCAAAGCCAGTAAGTGGTGCTGGTGTCTGGATTAAGTCTTGGATCACAATGGAGGTGATCAAAGAAGGAAACGAAAAAGGGAGTGAGAGAGAGAGCAGAGTAGAAGTTAGAAAAAAAAGAGGCTGCAAAGAGGGACATCCAAGCAAAGAAAAGGGAGCAGAACCAATAAGTGGAGGAGGCAATGGGGGTGGGTGGAGAAGGAGACGCGAGCAGAGAGAAAGACAGAACATAACAGAAGAGCACATAGCTAACAGTGCCAGAGTCCTAATGGGCCACTGAGTGGTACCAGTGGTACCGTAAACCACAAAGCGACTGGTATTAGACTATAATATATTTTTAAAAGAGTCGGCCTCTGGTTAAGGCCAGTAAGAGAAGTAGTATAAAGCACTCTTCTTACCTGCAGGTGTGCCTTAAGGGGTCACAGGTTATTGCAGTAACAAAATTCACACAGGTAAAGATTTTGTAGGGTGGGTGTGTGCATATGGAGAATTCACTTCTATCAAACAGAAGGGGAAGATGACACTCTAAAGGATGTATTGTTAGGTTTGAAGATAGAGTTAGACCATCTATACACCTGGAGAAAGTTAAGAGAATGACATAGCAAGTCTAGGGTACCTGCCCACTGTGAGTAAGAAGCAGCGGTGCAGAGGGAAGAAGAAACATGGGTTTGCAGGTTGCCCACTCAAACAATAAGTCAAACAAAATATATATACATCCGTTCCTTAAGACAAATGAATCTTAAATCACTTTACCAGAAAGCCGTTAACTGCATTCCATTATGCAGCTTCCCATATATCATCTACATGTGCACAATAGGCATTTTCGATGTTTGACGGTATTCCCTGGTGGCCACGTTAATTATGGATCAGGCATGATGTGACAATAATTCAACACACTTTAAGAGCATACATTAGAAATGTGTAAGCAGATAATAAACAGTCAATGCTATTTCTTGTTTGGGTCTCAGCGTCATTGGATGTAGGTCCCGCAGCGAAGCGCAGTTTCGATTGGTGTATGCTGCCATACCATGAAGAGATGTGCAGCCCTTACTTTGAAAGGACTGAACCAAATCAGACTGCAGTGAGGAGTCTGCTGGATTGTAGTGAAGACGCCAGGATGCAAGCCTCATATCGTAACTAAAGGATTGGACAGCACGTACTCGTGCGTTACCAGGACTGAACTAGAAGCTTTTGCTTCATTTGACGTGATTTTTGCATTATCGATTATATAAATATCCCGCTATTCACCCGCACTGGCGTCAATCCTAACAGTATACTTGATTCGCTCTTATTTTACTTCTGATTAACCTTAGTTTTGCCGCGACCTAGAATACCCCACCGGGTTGGAATTATCACTGGCTGTGGGATATTACTGATTGTGGATTCAGCCACAGAGCCCTGAAGAGTCGGAGAACATTGTTTCTCTGATGAAACACATGTCGGCTGGCTGTGTGTATTGTGTTTGATGACCGATTAAAAAGATCAGAAACCTCAACGCTGTATTCGTTCCATTTACTTTCGAAATTCATCAACATGATGTATTATCTTGTATGAATTATTGTTATATGTTATTGTGTTTGGTTTTCCATCACAGAGTAAGGGGTTTTAGGGTCTCCCCTTCCTGGCAGCACCATACCAGATTCTTTTTTCACTTACAAAGTAACGTAAATACTGCTTCAGCTCCAATTCTTCCTGTCTATGAAAACCCTGTTCGATTTACCTGCCTATGAAGTGTGCTCTGGGAATGCAACTCTGTTAACTCTGTCATGAGGGGCATAGTGTATGTTATTTTCATAAGTGTTGGGAGAACTATGTCACAGTATGTTGTGCTTTGTTTGGCCAGTGCCAGAACACTAGATGTTGATGTCTGGCTTGCATTTGCCTTTGCCCAGCTGTCACCTTGGCTTTATAGCCCTATCATACATATTGGAAAGTGAGTAATTACCCTTTAAAGCACACACTTAGAGAATCAAGTGTACAAAGGGAAAAATCTGGTTATTCAACTGGAGTGGTACAGTATATGACATCTTGGAACACCAATGTTGATTAACAGCATCTTTCACAGGTATTGGCCTACATGCACCAGCCGCCACTGAGCCCAGAGAACAGGCCACACAATTTACTTATGCCTTTTCCCTCTTATCTGCAACTATTGGGAATGCTTAGAAACAGGATCATTTTAAATATTGAGTTATCTAATAAAGCTGTCTTGGATTCCTAACGAGGTGGGCAATACTCTGGGGTGATCATACCGTACCACCCTCACAGGGTAATGTGGTCCAATAATATTGACATCCCTTAAAAAAAAATATTGAGAATATAGACACAGTGATAAACAATACACTAGTTAAAAGATATGTAAGAAATTAACGAAATTAAAAAGTTAACACATTCGTTTAAACAAGAGATCTCCTAATAACATCAGAAAAGTAACATCCCATTAAAAACTATTGAGAGGAAAGAAACATTAAGAATAAAATACATCAAAATAGTAAATGTACATATACATAAATGTTATTAGAGTTCTGTTTATTTATTTATTTTTTTAAAGGGGAGAAAGAAGAGGGAGGGGGAAAGGAAGAGAGAGAAAAGAAAGAACAAAGATGTGATAGATGAAGATAGACAGGAGTATTAGAAGAAGGATAAGTATGAGGACAGAAAAGTAGTAAAAGGTAACAAATAAATCAGATTTAATCTTTTGAAATTTCGAAGAAGAATAAACAGAAGCTATCTATGTCCATCACAAATTAAGTGCCACCAGACCAAAAAGGATAGTTTAGAGTTATCTTTCCAACAGGTTAATATAACTTTACAGGCAAGAGCAAAAAAAGTCAAATAAAATAGTTTCTGAAGGAAGATGGTCAAAATCAGCAGTACTATGAAGTGTAATATTACATGATAATCAATAAACATTTACACCATATAGCTTTTCAAAATGTGTGTACTTTAGGACAATAATAAAGTAGGTGTGTCAAAGTACCTTCCGAGGAGAGACATGACCAACATAAGGGAGAAGTAGAAGAGTCCATTTTTGAAGAAATTGGGGAGTAACAACCATTCTATTATATATGAAATATGAGGATTCAGTGGTTGTTGCAAAGTCATCCTGTGCCCTGGGCACCCCCCCCCAACATTTTGCTGACTGCTGCTGGTGGTAACTGATTTTGACTGACACTGGGCTCTGCCTAACCAGGCCCAGGGCAAGTGCTGAGCTGAAAGGAACACATTAGAATACAATTAAAACACCCAACACTACGGTATGGTAGGGTACCCCAGCAATTGACGTGCCCTACCCCATAGGCCCCTAGTATATAATAGGGCAGGGGATTAAAACTACCCAGAAGTCCCCAATACCCTGGGGCATGGCAGTTTAGAGGCCAGCAGCTTTTTCTGCACTAGCATGTGTGCAGTGCTGAAGATTGAGGTCAGTTTAAATACAGCACTGGGTGCCAGGACTGCTTTTAAACAGTAAATTGTGCCCAAACTGGACTTTGGTGGTAGGGGCACTCAAAAAATGGAAAACCTACAATGTTTTGGCATATTAGGGACCCTCAGGGTCTCCCCTAGGTATTCCAGGGGTGGGGGGGTCAGTTATCTATAAGGTGCACCCTTATAAAATGAGGTTTTTTTATATGCCTGGGTGAATGTTCACATTTCACCCCCCACATTGTATTAAAGTGCTGCTCAAATTCGACTTTGATGCCAGGAGCACTGGGTAAGCAGGACCTGCAATATTCCTGCAGATTCAGAACACCTAAAGTCTCCCCTAGTTGCACAGGGGGTGGGGGTCCTGTAGAAATTAGGGAAATACATATAAAATATGTTTTTATAAGCCCTGGTTCTAGAAAACTGGCCCAAGTCATTTTTCCCATTGCAAACCCCATGGCCCATAGGTCAACATGGTAGAAAGTTATTGATTAATAAATGTTGATAGGAGAGGACGTGCCGGACCATTCAAAGACTTCCCAGAATCATAGTTGTAAATCCAAAAATATTATATTGTTTATTTTTTGCTAAAGTTTACATACAAGAAGACTTTCTTGTTGGTAAGTCCAAATTCAGCCTTCCAAGTAGTCTGACCTGATTGGTCAGAGTTAAGTAGATTAGCCAAGCTGCTTTGAAGAGGTGATATGGAACCCCTAGGGTTAACAACTCTGCTGGGAGGGAAGTGTGCTGGAATGCCAGGCCAGAGGGCAGAGTTGTAAACCATGCTCTTCAAAAGCAGAGGGGAGGCCTAGGTTTCAGTTTCACTGTTACACTCTTGACCCAGAGTCGGGGATAGGCTTAAGGAAGGTATGTGTAGATGGTAGGGGGAGAGGCCATGGAAATAAGTCATCCCAGGGGGAGTGTTTATCCAGCTCTTACCTCTTTGCTGGAAAATCAGCCATTATGGATTTGGAAGAATTGATGCACTCTGGGACAAAATGCCACACTCTAAAGGACGCGGTCATAACTGTGAGGATTTACCCTGCTCTCATTGGTCAGAAGTGACCTGTTGCTTGACACCCAGAGAATTTTCAATGAGTACCTGAGAGGGCCACAGCCCTCCAGATCTGCTGCATGAAACTTACTGAAGCAAGAAGTGCCCTGCTGTGAAGTTTTGCTGTGCAAAGATTTCTAAGGCCTGACCTCTGAAGATTGCACCAACTTAAACTGCAGCCCTGTGGATTACCTTGCTGCAAAAGGACTAAAGAGTGGACTCCCTGCAAGCTACAGGTTAACAGAGCTCACCTGGACAACCCCACAAAGATTTCCCAGCCTGGAGTACCAGTGGATTTGTCAGGAATTCGTTCAAGTGGATTGCGGAGTTCAAGTTTCACACTTTCAAGGATCCTCTTGGAGATTTCAGAACCTTGGATGGTGTGTTGGATACTTTGGGACCCGCAAGCAGAACTTCAGGAAGGAGTTCTAACTGGGCACGCCTGCTGGGGAAGGCAGCACATTGGGTGAGATTCTCCAGAACCATTTTTAAAGGTGTCCCTGTCAGAGAAAACAAAAAGACTAAAAGGGGCACTTTTGGTTTCTAAGCACTAGAATTGACTAATCTTTAAAAATTCATATCTCTGGTTCCCTACAGTGGATTTGTTTTTTTTTTGGTGTCATTTAAAAGATAAAAATACTACATATTTGTATAAATTGGTGTTGGATTTTTATTTTGTGTTGTGTCTTAATTATTTACTGAAATTATGTTTTTAAATGCTTTACATACCTGTCTTTGAAGTTAAGTCTGTCTACTTGCAACCACGTTACCAAGGGTTGAGCATAGGAATAATTTTCTAAGACCTATGCTGGGTCCTACCATGCGTTAGTGGCCTTATTGCCAGTGGCAGATTTAAATTTCCCCTACTAAAAACCCACTTTCCAACAGTAATATTAGCAGCTTTAGAGGTCTTGAATTTCTTTCGCCACATACGATCCCATTGAGGAATAGATTGTGATTGAGATAAATCATTTTCCCACAACAGTTCAGTAGGGGATTTATTCCTTGTAATAATAGGTGAGGACATTGTTTTATATATAAAGGAATCTTTGCAGTCGGATCAAGATTGATATTAAATAAGGGTGCCATAGGGGTAACGGAAGTAACATTGGATTTAAAATGATTGTTTAATAGAAAGGCTTGAAGCACAGGAAGTTATAAGTTATATTGTTCAACCCAAGTGTCGGGGAGACCAGATTGTTCTTGTAATTGAGGAAATGGTATGATAAGAGTTATTTGCTATCAAATGAAGCACATAAAAAACTACCCTTTTCTGTCCAGTGTTTTAAATAAAAAGACTTATGGCGAAATTTGATAAATATGTTATACCAGATATAAGAGGCCAGAAAAGATTGATAAAATTCAAATCGTTGGGTGAAAAGAGCGTGTGATAATTGATGGGAATACTTTAAACTTTTAATATTTGGAGATGAAAGTACAGTTAGTCATAAAAACAACATCCTTTTTTTGTGTTTGAAAGCTTTATTAAGAACAATAAGATGAAAAACAGCAAGAGGCGTGGGCAGGAAATGAAAAGTGTAAGAACAAAAACTGAAACACAGTGAGTGCTAATGCCATAACAGAGAAATAAGGCATTTTATGGGATTTTAAGATTAAAAGGAAGAGGGAGGGAAGGGGGGCAAAGGGGTAAATAAAAAAAATAAAAAACATCTTGAAAGGAAAAGTAATGCAATAATGAACGTTCAAAAACAACCCATGTTGGAATAGGAGAATCATGATAATCCTTAGACATTGCATACAATTGTCAGATTAAAAAGGCAGTATGATATCATTTAAAATCAGGGAAGCGCACACAACCCTCCATTTTAGGTCAAATTAATTTAGCTAAAGCAATAAGAAAACGTTTATTGTTCCAGAGGAATTTAGTAAAAATAGAGTTAATCTGGGAGAAATAATAATTAGGGATTTTAAAAGTAAAATCGAGAGCATAAAAAAACACAAGGAACAATCATTATTTTAATGGTGTCTAACCTACCCCACCAGGATAAAAATAACGGAGACCAGGATGATAAAAACATATGAATTTTAAGTTTTAAGGAAGTGAAATTGTGAAATAATGTATCAGGTATGTTGGAGGAATACCATACTCCTAGATATTTAATCTTTTGGGAACACCAGGTAAAATTTGTTTTATCAAAAAAGGTAACGATAACAGGATGAATTTGTGGTAAAATCTCAGTTTTAGAGAAATATAACTTGTACCCAGAGACATTAGAGTACAAAGCAATCTCTTGTATAAAAGGGTCTAGGGAATTGGAAGGGTTGGACATATAAATTAGGATATCATCTGCATAGGCAGAGAGCTTAGTTTCATGAAAGTTGAGTTTAAAGCCATTTATTCCAGGATTATATCTGATAAGTTCTGTCAGAACTGGTTAAATCCCGTTGGGTTCCTCAGGAGCAGTACCCTCAAGAAGCCCATCTTCCAACAGCCTTGACTCATTATTAACTGCACTGAGTATCAAAGTGGAAAGACAGGGGAAGGGAATTAGGGAGGGTACTGCAGGAGGGAGGCCTGGACTGAAACGTTGTCCTTGATTAGCTTTCATTTTGTGCTTAGTAAACTCTTTGACTATATTTAACGGGTTAAACAATGACAACATACCTGTAAAAGAAAAGCAAGCTATGCATAGAACTGTCGTTGTGTACGTCTTCTCAGGCTTCACTGGCAATTTCTGTTCCTATAATTCTCAAGGAACCAATGTTATGGCTAAACAACCATGTTTTAAAATGAAGCACACATTCATTTAAAGAGCCACTTGGCTTTAGACACAACGTTTCTGTAATGATGTGCTTTAACCACGGTTAAATATCAGTGGTACTTCCAACAAACTTTTTGTAATACACAACACCTTAAATATGCTAATGAGGCAGATTAATATTAAAATGTCCAAGGGAGCGTTTCAGAGCTATGTATCAGAGTTCAAATATGCAAATGACCAGAAAGCGCTACAGCACGATGCACTGAGTCCAAATATGCAACTGTTCAAAGATTGCTTCAGCGCGATGTGACACAATGCCAAAGTCATCAGGTAAGCAAGTCCCCCCAAGAGCGCTTCAGTGCGATGTGCCCAAAATGCCAGTCATAGATATGTAAATGCCCAAAGAGCGCTTCTGCGCGATGTGCCAAGTTGCCATAATCATCCAACATGAAAATGACCAAAGAGCACTTCAGCGCTATGTACAACAGTGCCAAAATTACCAAACATGTAAATGCTCAAACAGGGCTTCAATGCAATATGCAACTTTCTTTCAAAATGCAAAATAACAAAAACAGCAAATAATAAAAACAGCACTTAGTTCCTTGGTTAAGAAAGGAACGATCCTACCTGATAGTATCTGAGAGAGGATCTACAACCTGGGGAAGGAAAACAGAAATCTCCTTGCTGCAACCAGAATCTTGTTTCAGCAACCGGAGAACAGGAACAGCTGCTGCTAAAGCTCAGGGTTCTCAATAACCAGCAATGAGAACAGGGTGTGGCCCCTATTTAAAGGGCTCAGGAAGAAGTTTCCAGAACAGGGCGTTGCCCCTATTCAAAGGGCTCAGAAAGAGGCTTCCAGATTCCATCTCACAGGTAAACTACTGGATCTGAGAAGGGACAATAGGTCTTGATAACATCATAGTCTGCAACAAGCATTGGCACAGACAAATGGCAAAGTAACAACAAACATTAGAGAAAACAGTAAGCAGGTACCAGACAAGGTGCACCAGGAAACTGACTTGGCTGAATCATGACACATTCAAGAGAGTTCCAAACAAAGGAGAAGATGTAATGGAGAAAGGGGACAACCCTGCCTAGTACCCCTGTGCAGTTGAAAATAGTGAGAAAAATGACTGTTACCAAACACACAAGCACGTGGTTCAATGTATAATAATTTGATGTACAAAATAAAATTATGACCAAAGCCAAACCATCGAAGAGTAGAAAACATAAATTGCCAATGTATATGATCAAAAGCTTTTTCAGCATCAAGCGAGGGGGCAGCCAGAGAAGAGGGGTAGTTTTCCCAAGGGCAAGGATGTTGGAAAACATTCTGGCGTTGTCGGATGCAAGTCTACCCTTAATAAAACCAGACTGGTCAGGCTTAATAAGGAGTGGAATGACATTCTCCAAACGAGATGCTAAGATTTTTGCAAAAAAGTTACAATCATAATTGATTAGTGAGATGGGTCGAAAGATTTTACAAAGGGTAGTATCTTTATTTGGTTTGGGAATAATGAGAATGAGAGCTTCCAAAAAGGAACCACTTGCTTTAGAGCTAGATAAAAATTTGTTAAAAAGCTCCAGTAATTTAGGGGCAAAAATGGAGGAAAAGGATGAGAGGAGTTCAACAGAGAAGCCATCCTGGCCAGGGGCTTTAACCTTTTTTTTAAAGATTTAAGAGCATAAGTAATCTCCTGGAGAGATATATTCCTCTCAGGGGGTAAAAAAATGCCGGTATTTAAGGAAGTTTGGGTATTTCCCGGAAGAAAGTTTTAAGATCATTTTGTGAAGGAGTTGTATCTTCTGTATATAATAGTTCATAATAAGATTGGAATGTATTCACAATTTCAGAGTCGGAGGATAATAATTTGTTATTCTGTTCAGAACTAATAGGGCCAATAGTTTTCCGTTCTGATTGATTTTTAAATAATTGGCTAACATTTTCCCCGCCTTATTTTGGCTTCCATGATATTTAGACTTATTTTAAGAAGGATATTATAAGCATCGATCGTAGGAATCTTTTCAGGGTCACAGCTCATGTACCACGACGGGGTACTGACGGAGAGAGTGTGGCACCCTTCCCTGAGTTGTTACCAAGTAGAGGTGGGGCTACTTATCCTACATGTTGGATAAGCTCCAGTAAAACTGAACTTAACATAGGATTACTGGTTTTGTATTAATCTATTTTTCATTCACACTATTAGTAGCAGCTTTATTTATTGATGCTGGTACTGATGAAAGCCTAGATACTAATATAGATCAAGTAGGCTGAAGCATGTCGACTGTCTTATACATCCACGCAGTTTGAATCTACACTGCTTTGCACTGCTTTTTAACCCTGCCAGTTCGGGCAAGTGAATAAAGAGTTTTTTGCCCCCACTAGGTAGTTTTATTCTCACTTTTTCAATCCCACTCACATTTTGAGCTACATACTCACGACACCTGTCACTCACATATGGGATTTTAGCATCCTTAACAGTATAGGATAATCTTAAAAAATATCCCAGAGCTCATACCTCACAGTGAGGGAGTTATAGCCCTCAGTGGGACTAGGTTTTCCCCCAGGGAGGAGAAGCCTATATAATGAAGCATGCCACCTAAGGTTGGTGAGGGCATTTGTCCTGAAAAGGATTGCTCCCCTTTGGGGCTTTATTGTGAGACACTGATTCACTCTTTATTTCTTTCTAAACCGGTTACATGCAAGCACAGACCGAGTAGTTTTTTGGTTATGATTGTAGTGAAAGGGGAGCCTCTTCTTGCAGGTCTTTAGAATTATCTCCCTTGGACCCCTCCTTATGCTTATTGTGTTATGGTTAGATCTGGCTTTAATCAGTTCTTGTAAACTTGAGGAGGATTTGGAAAATAATACTTATGTTCTAAACTCTTTATCTTGTGAAGAGCTGTTAGATATTCAATATTTAATGCCGTTTACTTTCTAGCAGAATAGGCAGCCGTAAAGGCTCTAAAAGAGGCATTAAAGGTATCCCAATTATTATGAACAGGGGTATCTATGGAGCGATTAAAATTAAAAAAATTATTAATGAAGCAGGTTGTTTCTAAAATGAAGGCTTGGTCAGAAAGAAAGGACTTTTTTAAATACCAACGGCCTTGCTTGCAATTATTGTGAGATAAATCAAAAGTAGATAGCACAGGGGGCATGATCAGAAATACAAATAGAACCAATTTCAGAGGATTGGATGATTTAGAAACCAAAACATAATCAATACAAGACATAGTATGATGAACATTAGAGAAAAATGTGTATTCATATACGTCAGGATTACATGTTTTCCAGTCGTCATAGAATGGGCGAGAGGAGATGGCGGATTGAAAGGCTTTGTGAGATTTCTCAGGTTTAAATTTACATTTAGATTTTCTGTCAGGAAAATGGTCTACCCAATCATTAAAATCACCCCCACTGATTATATTGGGATTAGGGATAGAAGGTACTTTCTATTTAATGTTTTGCTAAAATTCTGGATCATATTTAACCGGGCCATAAATATTGAAGAAAGTGACTTGTTTTTGATATATAATGTCATCAGCCAACACCCGTCGCCCATTCGAATCACATTCAGTTGATACATTTGCACATTCAGTGATTTGTGGAATAAAACAGCAACATCACTATGAAAATTAACAGCAGGAGAAAAAATAACCTGATCAATCCATTGACGTTTAAGCTTAGGTGATTCCACACCATTACAATGAGTATCCTGTAGAAAGGTAACATGTGTGTTAAGTTTGTATAAATGAGAAAGTACATTTTGACATTTGACGGGATGACCTAGACCACACACATTCCACGAGACAACGTTAAAGATGTTGTAGGGTAATGGGAAACGTGTGAGAACAGGAACAACAAGCTGCAAAACTAATAAAAAGAAAAAGAAACACCATTTATAGACCATGATAAAAACATAAGAAAGATTAAATTGTAGGAGAAAGAGAGTCTAGAAAAGAAAGATCACTCATGCATAGGAAAAAAAATTATAGGAGGAAATCAGAAAGAGAAAAAACTAATAAAAAGTAAAGAAGGCTGAGGAAAAGGAGTATGGAAGAAAAAGAAGGACAGATCAAGGATAAAGATCAAGATCTGAATTGCAGAGGTTAGAGGATAAGTTGAGGACATGCATATGTCGAAAAATAGAACGGAGACAGAGAAAAGGAGGAACTATAAAAGTTATAAAGTAAGCAGCCATACATTTAAAGTGAGTTAAAGGGAAAAGAAAGATAAAATTAAAAATGACTATGATGTAGATAGGAATATTAATATTAAAATAACAAGATATAAGAGGACAGGTAAAGGAAAGGAAAAAGAAAACTAGTCATGAGAAAAGTAAACATTTTATTTATTTATTTATTTATTTGATTTATATAGCGCACTATAACCCAGAGCTCTCTAAGCGCTTTGTCAGGGTCCGCTAGGCAATATTTAAGGATACATCTGGTAACAGGTTAGAGACCGCCCCATGCTTGCTGGAAGAGTACAGTTTTTAATTTCTTTCGGAAGGACATTAGCTTAGTTTCCTTCCGTAGTTCCAGCGGCAGATTGTTCCACATAGCTGGAAGTGTGTGTGAAAAAGCACGCCCACCAACCGTAGCCAGTCTACAGCGTGGCTGGGCTAAGAGGGTAGCTTCTGCGGATCTAAGCACCCTCCCCGGTTTGTAGAGATTCAAACGTGCTTTCATGTAGGTAGGTGCCTTACCATAAAGGGCTTTATGAACAATACATAGCCCCTTAAACATTAGCCTCTGCTTGACTGGCAGCCAGTGTAGTTCGCGCAAGATGGGGGATGCATGAGTGTTCCTTGCTTTTTTTTAAAAATAAGTCTAGCAGCGTCATTCATGACAATCTGCATTCTATTTAAAAGTCTTTGTGGTAGTCCTATATACAACGAGTTGCCATAATCTAGCCTGGCTAGGATCATAGCAGAAACCGCACTCCTCAGAGTGGAGAAGGAGAGCAACGAGGACACTTTCCTGAGTTGTCGGAGGAGGCCGACACAAGTGCCCACAACAGCTGTAACTTGCTTTTTCATAGACAGTTTACTGTCCACATGGATGCCCAGGCTCTTAACCACTGCTGCCGGTTCTGGGGGCATGCCCAGCTCCCTAGGCCAGAATTGATCACTCCAAGGGTTGCCAGCGATGGTAATTGGCATCACCTCGGTTTTGTCCGGATTGATTTTTAGGGAGTTCCCGGGCATCCAGTTTGCTGTACTTCTCAGAATGTTTTGCAACCTAGCAAAGGCATCCTGGCTATCATCCAATTGGATGATAATTTGGGTGTCATCTGCGTAGTTATATACCTGACAGTCCATTTGATTAAGCATTAGAATTAAAGGCTGCAGATATATATTGAACAGCAGGGGTGACAGAGCCGACCCTTGCGGAACTCCGCAGATGATCGAAGTTGCGGTGGAAAGCAGATCACCTAGCTGTACTCTCTGCATCCTCCCTTGAAGAAAGGATGTGAACCATGCATGTGCTGTGCCCTGAATGCCGAAATCCCTCATCCGCGAGAATAGTTGTTCATGACACACGGTATCAAATGCCGCGGAGAGGTCCAACAGCACCAGGGCACCCTGAGTTTTCTTGTCTGCTCTGTTCCTGAGTTCATCTACTATCGACAGCATAGCAAGCTCCTTGCTATGGTTCACACGAAACCCTGCTTGATTCGGCTCTAGCTGCATGTTGCTTTCCAGGTGTTCCGACAACGTGGTGAGAACGTGTTGCTCCAGAACTTTCGCCAGGAACGGTAACTGGGAAATTGGTCTGAAGTTTTTCAGACATTTCACGTCCGCCCCTGTTTTTTTTAGCAGGGGGATCAGCCGAGCTTTCTTAAAGGAGGCAGGCACTAGTCCTACCTGTAAAGAGAGATTTAGGAGGCTCAGCACTTCTTCCTCTATGCCAGTGAGTGCAAGTTTAAACACTTCCGGTGGACAAGGATCCGACCTGGAGCCCGATTTGACCCGCCCCATAAGAGAAGACAACCTCTCCTTTGTAATCAAGGGTAAGGTAGATAGTGGAGTTGTCACTGGCATTCTGACTGGTATAACCAGCGGCGGGCAGTCAATCTTAGAAGTCGCCGAGATTTCAGTGACAAGGTCAATAATTTTGTTGGTAAAGAAATCCTGAAATTTTTGGCAATCTTCCTGAGAGAAGTCCGGCGTCTGTTCCTTATTTTTCTTGAGCTCCGTAAGGACTCGAAAAACTTCTTTCTGGGGGTTTGTCGCAGTTGTGATCCTCTCCTCATAAAACTCGGACTTCCTGGCTATTATCGCTTGCTTATAGCTGGCGAGAGCCAGTGTATAGCTACTCCGAGAGTCGGGACTGTAATCCTTACGCCAGGCTCTTTCCAGTTTACGTAGCCCGCGTTTCTTTTCTCTAAGTAGTTCAGTATACCATGGGGCCCCTCGTCTTCTATCCACTAGGTTCATCCTGCTAATTGGTGCCACACTGTCCGTAGCCTTCATAAGTTTGTCCATGAGTTCCCTACAAAGGAGCTTGGGGTTATCTGTCCGGTTGTTAGGGGGGGGGGATTTGGTTCGAAGTAGATGTACCATTCTATCTCCGTCGATGTTATTCCATTTTCTAACTGCCTTCCACCCTCCTCTATTAGATATTATTTGTTTGTCCACTAGTAGCTCACCTCTCACCAGGTAGTGATCGGACCATACACATGGCTGGGCCGTTACCACACCCTGCGCAGGGACTGACATCCAAACCAGATCTAGGGTATGTCCCTTGGCATGTGTTGGGCCCTTCACTTGTTGAACCAGATCTAATGAGATTAGCGCCTCCTCAATCTGTGCCGCCTGACCCTCTTTTGGGACCTTTTCCCAGTGATAGTTGAAGTCGCCCAATATAACTACTTTGTCATATCTTGAATATTTATAAAATATTAAGGAGTAATCTCCATGTTATTATTTGCTATGCTTTGCAAAAAAGTCTTCAGCTTCACTGGATTATGAAACGACCATGAGGTGCCTTCATAGGTGATCATGCAAAGACAAAGATGAAGAATGCCGTATTGAATATTAAAGTGTCTCATCTGAGGACGAAGAGCTAAGAATTATTTACAGTGGGCATTGGTTGGATTTGAAACATCTGGTGATGTAAATTGTGACCAGACCAAATAAGACAACGTTTTAGCTTAGCCGCCTTTAGGACACACATCAAATCAGTGAATTCCAGAAAGAGCATGGTTTGGTTGAATGAGGTTTTAGATGACCCAAATGATGTGCAAGTTGATTGTTCATGGTGGTGTAGAAGGAAGATCCAAATGTCTGACAGAATTTTTTTCAGGAAGACCAGGAGATTAGGAACATCAATGTTTTCCGGAAGACCATAAAGACGTAGATTGTTCCGTCTATTACTATTTTCGAGGTCTTCGGTGTGTATCTTAAGCTTCTGGATTTCTAGTTCCAGCATAGTAATTTTGGTAGATAAGTCTTGCAGGTCTCCCACACGTTGTTACAACTCCGACATCTTCCCTTCCATAACTATCCTACGATCCTCAATTTGTTGTAATTTTTTGTTGGTGGTAACCATGTAAGGTTGCAGACCACGTACTTCATCTAAGGTAGAGTCCAATACAGGATTATGTGATGATAAAATAGGAGAGGGAGGGTCATTACTCCCTTTTTTAGGCATGGTGCCTTACGAAGATGGCTTGGCAGATGCTTGCAAATCACTTGCCATCTTTCACAATGAGGGGAACATTTAGTAAAGGTAGGAAAAGACTAAAGCTGATCCAATGAGGTGAATAAAAGGTTGCAAAAACCGGCTTTTCCAAAAATCTGTAAAGATGCTGCTATAATTATCCAGAATATGGTTGTCAGAAAGGCAGACCCAGGTTAGAGGAAATAAAAGGTCATTGAATTAACCTGTCATAAGGGATATGCCTTAACCAATAACAGCAGACTCATTGTGGACCAGGGTGAGTAAAAGTCACCAATTGCAGCAACCAAGGCTGAAAATTGCAGGCATGGCGGAGGTCACAGATAAATAAGGAACAGTAATGGCAAGAAACAGTAGTTAATGTATATATATATATATATATATATATATATATATATATATATATATATATATATATATATATATATATATATATATATATATATATATATATATATATACACATTGTGGTACGCTGTGCAGATAAAGGGGGTAATGTTGTGTTATGGCCCCTGGAAATGTACAACAATGAAGCGTAGCTCCAGCTACAGGACAAGGATTGCTATATAAGGACAAACTCCACCAATATCGTGAACATCAAGGAAAGATATCATGCGAGCCTATATGAGTGGAAGAGACAAGGACTGATAATGAAACAGGAATTTGATTTTCTGAAGAATAACTACCCCATAACACCCCAAATGTATCTGATTCCAAAGATACACAAGAACTGCCTACATCCACCTGGCAGACCAATCATATCAGCTATAGGATGCCTTTTCGAAAACACCAGTAATTTTGTGGACTTTTTTCTCCAACCTTTTGTCAGTTCCCTACCTGCGTATACAAGAGACACCGGACATTTTCTATCACTTATCTCTGAATGTATGTGGCAGGATGATTATGTACTAGTTACACTCGATATACAGAGCCTGTATACTAGCATCAGGCATAGGGACGGCCTCAAAGCATTACAACACTATCTAGGCACTAGGGAGATTAAATTCTACAAACACTCGCAAATGCTCTTACACATGACAGAATGGTGTCTGGAGAACAATACCTTTCTCTTCAACAAACTCCTCTACAAACAGACACAGGGCACAGCCATGGGTACTTGCTTCGCCCCCAGCTATGCGAATTTGCATATGGGCTGGTGGGAGGAGCAAGTACTCAGGGTTCAGTGTCAGGATGAGATGTCGACAAATGTTGTGATTTACCGTCGCTACATCGACGACATTTTCATCCTATGGAGAGGCACAGAACAGGAGGCACTAGACTTCACTGACAAAATCAATAGCAATACACTCAACCTGAGATTCACTTGTAACCGGAGCAAAGAGAAGATCACATTTCTAGATCTGGAAATCTATCATGAAGACAACAGAGTACACACTCGTACATACAGAAAAGAGACTGCGGGGAACTCCATTCTACATGCACAGAGTTCCCATCCAAGAAGCCTAGTAGAGAGCATTCCATATGCGGAATGCTTAAGAATGAGGAGAAACTGCAGCACCACCAGAGATTTAGAGATCTGCACATCTAGTCTCTTCTCAAGACTCAGACAGAGAGGATGTAAGGACACCACACTAACCAAAGCAAGAGAGAAAAGTGGGAAACACACCAGGCAAGTATTCCTTAAAACCAAAGTTTGCAACAAGAGGGCGCCTAGTCAAGAAAACAACACCATCCCATGAATGATCACAGGTTACAATAAATACCACACAAACCTGCGGAAAATCCTGTACCGGCACCGGCCGATTATCCGCTGTGACCCTGTGATTGGTGCTAAATGTGCCAAGCTACCACAACTTACATTTAGAAAAGCTAAATCGATGAGGGAAGAATTGGTGAACAACGCACAAACACTGACACCAAGATCAGATTGGCTCAAAGCGCAAGAGGGATTCTTCAAGTGCACTAAGTGCAAAGCGTGCAAACATGCAAAGAATACCCGATAATATCACCACCTCTTAGGAAAAGTCCACTGCAAATAAAAGGCCACTTTACCTGCAAAACAGATTACGCAGTATATGTGCTATGGTGCAACTGCGATAAAATTTATGTAGGTAGCACACTGCATCCCGTACATGTGAGGATTTTACAGCACCTCAGGGCGATCACACACGATGACCCGACCTACCCGGTAGCGAGGCACATAAACAGACATCACAATGGCAGAGCAGGAGACTTAAGCTACTTTGTGTTAGACAGTGTCCAGAAACACTTGAGAGGGGGCAACAGACTATTAACACTGAGGAGACTAGAATCGAAGTACATAATCTTACTAAATAGCAGAGCACCACATGGGCTTAACGCAGATGAAGCTCTAAGTGTACATCTCTAACAACATCCTTCATGCTGCAAAAACACTAATTCGTAATATAAACTGCAATCCCGCATCCTGACCTCACCCCCTCCGCACAAACACCTACACTCACCATCTCTTGTAAATACACGCAAAATACACGACAAACACAATCACCAACACAGAATAAAAAGGGCAACCAGACTGATAGACCGAGAGTCATTAAGGGTTGATTTACTTGTCAACGACCAGAAGCCCAGATTAGCAATTAACATTTTTCCCCAAGCGCGTCTCTGTACAGACAGGCACTTTGCCTCAGTACACACCAGGACACCAGATTTTTATAGGCTGACCTTACCAGGACCGGACTTTCCCTAACACTTCAAATCCACTAGGAAGCAAACACGCAGAATGGGGTAAAGAAAGGTCCGTAGCCTTATGACACACAGCTACACGCCGTTACGCAGCCAGTTTATTCAGTGCCACCCACACAATCACAGTACCCAACCCTGAGATTTACCTTAAGCCCAGCCACATTTAAAGCCGAGTAATAATGGGCTTGACTGAAGGCATAGTGCAGCGAGAGCCATCTTCCCCGCAGGTTGTCCAATTTGAGAGATGAAGTTACAGATTGCGCACGCAGGCAAACATATATAGTGACAGGATGACAATACCTTCTCACTTTCCATCACTTTCAAGAAAAGCTGCATTAATTAGGCTCTTGAACCGATAATCCTTTTGGTTGTTTAATTCTGTACAAGTATCAAGTGGTATTTAATGCAACATGACCCACTGTATTAACAACGAATAAGTCACTTTTAACGATTTTAACTCATCATGACTTGCATATTTTGTTTCAACTCCACTATGTCTATCGTTCATTTGCCTGTAACCATGACAACCTTTTTTTTTTCTTTTTTTTGTTTATTGAAAGTTCACAGCAGCAAAATGTACATTAAAATTATCAGTATATATACATATATCATCGTAAAATATAGACACAGATAAATACACTTGATAATATAAAAAATACAATACGATATAGGCAGCATTGTCCGGTAATAATGTTTGACAGGAGAGACAGAAATAAATAACAGGATAAAAAAAAAAAAAAAAAAAAAAAAAACCCAGACGTACCAAATCATTGACCATGACATCCCGCAATATAATCTATGGGGTCGCACATCTTAACTTCCTCCAACTGGCCACTGGTGCCCATACACGTAAACCCATTTCTCTGGATTTAATTCCTTTAAGGGCATAAAGTTCTGATTCGATATTGTGAATCCCTAACAACCTACACATCCACATTTGGAAGGTTGGAGGCTCCACATCCTTCCATACAGCAGCAACTAATATCCTGAGAACAGCTGTCGAAATAAAAACCAACGCCTCTATTTCTATACTCAGACCTAGCTTTGCATCGCAGCCAAATATTAAAAGTGTAGGGGATAGGTCAATTTTAACGTCTAGCAGCCCCTCTAAAAACTTTTCAATTTCATTTTTAATCAGTCCCAATTTTACACAGTTACAAAACATATGTAATATGTCTGCTGGCCCATTTCCGCACCTAGAACAATTATGGTCTAGTCTCCTACCCCATTTAAACAATTTAGCTGGTGTATAATATAAGTTAAACAGAGTCTTGAAATGCTGTGCTCTTAAATTTGATGATCTCAGAAATCTTTTATCCAATGCCAGTACTCTGTCAAGATCAATGTCAGGATCCTGCAGTTTAGAGGCCCAGCTCTCCTCCACCTTAATCAAATCATCGGGGAGGCTCTCCATAAGTATCCTGTACAGATCCTTGATTCTATGACCTCCACCTTTCAAATAATCTAATAGAGCACATCCATTAGATATATTCAGACCCGGCCTTTTCGACTTAATGATATTAACCAGCTGCATATACTTAAATTCTTGAACACCTTGCAATGAAAACCGTGTCCTCAGCAGTTCGAGAGGCCTGCAGACATCTTTAATCATTACTTGGCCTAAAGAAGTGATCCCTTGTCTTTCCCAATATTTCCATGGGCCATCATTACTTAAATGCGGGAATAGATCTGAATTCCATAATAGGGTGTGCTGATTATACTTTGGGATGTCCTGATCTTTACAAATAGAAGACCATATCCCCCAAATATCACCCAGAATCTTATACCCCGATGCTTTAAAGAAACGTTTGTCGTGTTTCCTTGACAATATCCCGTTTACTTCCCCCCCCAGTGCCAGATGGTAAATAGTGGGGATGACTCCCTGGCTATATCTGTTATCATCTGGGAAGAGAAGCACAGACATCCCTGTAAGGAGGCAGGCCCAGTTGTAATACCTGAGATTGGGTATTCCCAGACCCCCCTTTTCTTGGGGTAGGGACATAAGCCTATTAGATCTCCTAACCTTGCCAAACTGCCATACAAAATTCATGAATATAGACTCCATTTCCTTTATCAATGCATCTTCAATTTTGAAAGGGATAGACCTAAATTTATATAAAATTTTGGGAAGATAGACATTTTGATGACATTAACCCTTCCTATAACTGATAGATGAAGTTTGTCTATTCTCCTTAAATCCTGTTTAATTTTGATCAATAGTGGCTCAAAATTGTCTTTGATGATATCCTTTGGCTGGGCATTGATTATGATTCCTAAATAAACAACTGAGTCCAGATATCTATTATCCATTTTATTTATATTGCTGGTGCATAATACCTGCGTTTTAGCTACATTAAGACGATATCCAGATAATCTCCCAAATTCAGAAGTAATTCTAACAATTTCATTCAGGGCACTATCAGGATCCGTGGTCAAGATAGCGACATCGTCCGCATAAGCGAGTACTTTAGTCTGAAATCCATTGGTGACAGCTGGCTCAATTTTACTATACATTAATAGATTTATTAGAGGATCTATATACAGAGCAAACAGGATGGGTGAGCACGGACACCCTTGTCGCGTGCCCCTTGATATATTGATCTTCCCCGACTGCTCACCCATAAGATGGATCCTTGCTGTTGGATTCACATACATAGCGCAAATTGCCTGTAGGAATTTTGGGCCAAAACCTCTGTCTCTCATTAACCTCCACAGGAAGCTCCACCTGACACGGTCAAAGGCTTTTTCCGCGTCTAGAAGGATCATAGCGGCCCTCCCTCCATCAGCAGCATGTATATCAAATAATGTGATGGCTCTCCTTATGTGATCGGTCGTTCCTCTGCCTGGAATGAAACCATGCTGCCAGGGAGAAACCAGGGTCCCTATGATCCCGGCCAGCCGTGTCGCCATAATTTTAGCGTACAGTTTATTATCACTGTTTATTAGTGATATGGGCCTATATGAACCGGGGCTCTCTTTCGGTTTCCCCTTCTTATGGAAGACCACAATATTTGTTTCGGTCCAGGATTCCGGGATAGCCCCGGTATTGATAACCCCATTAAATAAATCCAATAGTAAGGGTATTATTACTTCCCTTAAACATTTATATACTTCCAGAGGAATGGCGTCAGGTCCTGCCGCCTTGCCAGAAGCTAAGTCCTGTAATGCCTCGGTTAATTCATCCATAGTTATGCTACATTCCAGTTTTTCTCTCTGACTAGAGGTAAGTTTGATACCCATTTCCAGCCAATTTGTTCCCGGATCATCATTTTCTGGCTCTTCTTTATAGAGCTCTTGATAAAATCTTCTAAAGACGTCAAGGATTTCATCTGACTTTTTATATATTTGATCTCCTTCCTTTATTTCAGTTATGATGTTCCTCGAAGCAGCCTGCCTTATCCGCAGCGCCAGAGCCTTACCAGCACTTTCCCCTGTTTCATACATTCCAGATCTATATGATTGATATCCGGCTGCAGCTTTTTTTGCCAATTGTAACTGAAGTTCAGCCTTAATACTACTCAGTCGCTCCCAGCTTGAGTTACCCTGACACCCCTGACATACATCTTTCCTATGCTGTTCCTCTGCATCTGCCAATTTACCCAATAAACGTTCCCTCTCTATCTTGCCACTCTTCCACATTCGTCCAGCATAGCTAATCGTCTCACCTCTCAGACCAGCTTTAAAACTATCCCAGACAACGTTACGGGGAGCACTATATCTATTTTCATCAAAATATGACTGACACCAAGTTTTCAGATGCGAGATATAATTCTTATCCATTAGGAGCTTCCTATCAAAAGTCCAAGGTCTAGCTTTTTTCCCTTGTTTACTGACAGCAATTGTTAACATGAGGGGATTATGATCCGACATTATCTTGGGTAACCTTACTATTTCCACATTTGGAAGATAGTTAGCTGTTATCATAAAATAGTCCAGTTTGGTATATTTATTAAAAGGGTGTGAAAAATACGTAAATCCTGGATTACCTCTCTTTAAACTTCCCCAAACATCTATCAAACCATGGGATTTAATAAGAGAAGATAACGACTTATATACCCGTGGCTTCCGACCTGTATAAGCACTCCCATTTGTAAAATCTGCTGAGATGTTTAGATCTCCACAGATTATTACAGGTGCTGACCAATTTATTAACTCCTGCTCTAAATAATCCATTACTGCTGGATCATCAAGGTTAGACCCGTATATTGTGCAGATTGTAAGACCCATGTGCATTTCACATATAGCCCAGCGTCCAGAATTATCTGCCTTACTTCTTTTAACCCCCCCCAACCCTGTCTTTCCGATGATTGCTACCCCTTTTATCGTGGATGTTTGTGAGGAACATGATAAAATTTCATAGCCCCTTAGATTCAACCAATGTTTATTTTTCCAAGGCAAATGAGTTTCCTGTAGGCAGAGGATATCGGCCCCTATTATTTTAATATACTCCTCCAACCTACCTCTTTTTTTCCAATTATTCAAGCCACCTATGTTAAGACTAACTACGTTTAACTTAGACATAGCCCTGCAGAAGTCGTATCCATTGGTCTATCCAGTCAATTACACTCCTGAAAACTTCAAATGAATAAAGTAACATTAGCATTAATGATCTTACATCTTCAACAATATACATCTTAACTGCGAGAACTTTCTTTTTTTTAGCTTTCTCCCCCCGTGTCCCACCCTCCCACCCCGTGTCGTAAGCCACCCTGAACCCACCCCTAACCCTGGCCCCCACCCTGAAGGAGCGCGCAGACTGAGTCTGTGCGTGTGATGGATGCAGCGTGCAGTGGGCTCTGAATTCAAACATAAAAATACATATTACTTGGAAACACCCTAACCCTGAAATTTCACCAAAACCAACAGAACCAATGGTAGAAACCAATTGCACCGATTGATTACCCTTTTTTTTTTTTTTTTATAAAACCTTATTTTTCACCCCTGTTTTTAACTCCTGAAAACATACAATAACACAACCTCAAACCTTTGAAATTCATACATTTCCGTTGGTAACCCATGTTAACACCATTATACCGCCCTAGGACTAGTCTAATTTAAGAATACTGCTTAGACATAAGCCCGATCTATACTGAATTTAAAAAGTCGCGAGCTTTAATCTCTGAGGGAAAATAAAAAGTTTTTCCCTGATGGATAACTTTGAGTTGAGCAGGATTAATGAGATACACCTGTATCTTTTTATCCTGAAAAGGCTTGATTAGCTGTCTTAGCCTCCATCGCCGTTCCACAGTGGTATGGCAAAAGTCCGGCCTTACGAAAAAAGATCCTCCCTCAAAAGCCCTCTTAGAATCTGGTCTCGCTTTTTCTGCGATAGATTGGCGCAACAGGAAGTTTCCTATGTTTATCAAAATTGCTCTAGGCTTATCATCAGCTCTAGCATTCTGCCTTAGCCTGAATGGTATTCGATGTGCTCTCTGGATTTCGGTAGTCCAGTTCCACCCTGCGACGTCTGGGAATGCTTTCTCAAAAATTTTCACAATAAAAGTCTTAGCGTCCTGTCCTTCACATCCTTCCGGAATACCTAGAACTCTAAGGTTGTTTCTTCTTAGTCTGTTTTCTAAATCCTCCAGCTTCCACTGGACATCCTGTGATTGTGAGTCTAGGGATTCCACTTTCCTTGTAGCATTTGCCACCTCAGCTTCAGTAGAGACAATTCTCTCTTCCAGATTTACGACCCTATCTCCCATATTTTCACAGGCTTTTGAAAGCTTTCTAACCACCCCTTTCATTTTCCTCATAGTAGCCTGGGCCTTGAGACTATCAGATCTGGTTTCCTCACGATGTGCTGTGATGCCCTGATGGATTGATTCCATCATTAACATCATTGAGTTCATTGAAGGTTGTGTAGTATCCTGTGACATTGGTAGAGACCCCTGATCCTGATCCTGCAGGGGATGTGCCGACTGGCTTAAATTGCCCTGTAACAAAGTAGTAGGGGAGTGATCCCACTTTAAGTCATCTTGGTCTTTTTGACATTTTTGATTTTTTTGACTTTTCTGAGGGTGCGATATTTTAACTGCCAGCGGCGGCTCCCCTTCCGGGTCACTTTCTGTTTCTACATTGCTGCCGTCAATGTCCGAAATTTGGAGCTCGTCTCCCTCATCATCAGCTGACCAGTCGGCCTCCTCAGTCACTGAAAAGAAACATTCACTAGGGGTTTTCTCTTTCTCCTTCTCCTTCTCCTTCTCTTTGCCCCCATCCATTAAGCTTTTCCGCAAGTCAAATTCACCTCTCTGGGCTTGATCTTGGCCTGAGGTTTGACCTAAAGTGTGGCCCCCCGTGGAATTAGCCGCTGCATTCTCTGCTAGTGCATCACCTATAGCCAAAGAGGGTTGCTCAGCTGGGTCTAGATCCACCTGACAAACACTTGCAGTGATATCTGCAACTTGGGAAGGGGCTTCATATTCAGGCATAGGCATGATTGGACACTCCATTTCCCCGGCTGAGGTTGTAGTTACCAACTCGGTAGCTACACTAGATATGTTAACGATCTCTTTGCCTGCTAACTCACATGTCCCGGAACCCGCTTCCACTGGAGCCCTGCTATCAGCATCAACATTCGCTGTAATCAAAACAACTGTACCCTGGCCAGATTCTTGCTCAACTGCCATATGGTCATCCACAGGTATTGGTGTTAGCCCTGCCATAGAAACCGTCTCCATATTTTTATTTTTCAGTTTTTTTTCTCTTTCTCTTTCTCTTTGCGATTCATGAGCTCAACTACGCTCACTGTTGCTGTAGCGGCCGCTGTGGCAGCAGCTTGTCTTGTCCTAACTGCTGGGGGTCTCATTCCCTTAGGAGTGCACAGCGCCGATACCAGTTGTCTCTCTGAAGCCCTTGGAAATGTCACTGCTTCGCTTTTTTCAAAATCTACAGTTCCTGCTACCGCAACAGCTATTGGGATACTTGCAGTCTCTGTAGCCCTAGGGGTTATCCTGATATTGACGTTTCTCCTCCTAGACGCCGGCTCACCTTCCGAACGCAGTTCTGTAGCCATACACGATACGAGCTGCTGCTCTGCCTGCTCTGCCTGTTCCTCTCGTACCTGCTGATGGCTCTGCTGATGGCTCCGATGCCTGTGCCTGCACCTCGCGCAATTCGCGTTCCTCTCCCCGCCTCTGCTGGAGCCGCTCACCTGGTCGATGTGGACCCGCCCCCTAGGTCCGTGAGCTCTGCGGGCTCTACCGGCGTCCCTGCCGGCAAGCCCGATCCTCAGGAGAAGTGCCGCGGCCGCTCTCAACGTACCGAAAGACAGCGCTTTGCGGTAAGAGGAAAAGAACGGCATCTGATTTCCCACGCCGTTATGAAAAGCACGCTTTTTCTTTTTTCTTCAGCCGCTTGACTTTCGTGCTTTTTCAATTAACTCCCGCTGATGTTTCAGATCAAAGACAGTCACCGTTTGAGGAAGAGTATCCCTCACTCAACCTTCATTTTCTCGAGGTGTTTAGGTGTTTAGGTGTTTCCTAGCAGAATCCCGGCAGAGCCATCACTGCTTCACGCTGCAGCTCAGCCGTGAGTCACGGCTGCCGTCTTGCGCCCCCTCTTTGCCATCTTCCCCGCAGGTTGTCCAATTTGAGAGATGAAGTTACAGATTGCGCACGCAGGCAAACATATATAGTGACAGGATGACAATACCTTCTCACTTTCCATCACTTTCAAGAAAACCTGCATTAATTAGGCTCTTGAACCGATAATCCTTTTTGTTGTTTAATTCTGTACAAGTATCAAGTGGTATTTAATGCAACATGACCCACTGTATTAACAACGAATAAGTCACTTTTAACGATTTTAACTCATCATGACTTGCATATTTTGTTTCAACTCCACTATGTCTATCGTTCATTTGCCTGTAACCATGACAACCAATGGTCTTTTTTAGATTTTTTTCATTTTTTCGAACTTTTTTCATTTGTGTCACATGTTATCTTGAACCACTATAAAATTAGCATGCACTTGGGGAGAAGTAGATGTAGTGACCAAGGAGTCTGGGTCCGTCGAAACGCGTCTACGGTATGGAATAAACAATAATCCTTCATACCTATCTCACGGAGTCTGTGCCTACTTTGTATGTTGTGGAGAAGGATTGAAAGAATATATATATGTATATATATATATATATATATATATATATTCACTGAAAAAACAATAGGTTTCAGAACTTATATAGTTAGGAATTAGCATTTAAAAAACCTTTGAAATTCACTCGAAAAACTATAAGTTTTAGGGGTGTTATAGTTAGCTGGACAATTCACTCATACAAAACCATTGAAATTGCTCCTATATAGTTAGTTGTACTAACTATATTTTGCGCACCCGCAATCCACTGCTGATGATGTCACATATTACATCATTCATGACATGGTCAGTGACATCACTGATGACATCTCAAATGACATCACTGATGACATCACTGATGACATCATCCAGTGAATGTGGTTTGCTTAGTTATTTAAATATGCATTATATATATAGCAATTTGCATTGAAGAATGAGTGGATATATAAAAATAAATATTTGGATGGAGGATTTAGTAGCAGTGTAATTGACTGTTTACTTGACCAATTTATAGTGTCTCACTAAATATAGTGGATAGTGACTAAACTGTGTGAATATCTGTATCACTTTGTCAGTTGTTGTGTAAACTGGTTCTCCAGTTGGTTACTAGCTATGTGAAAGTCTATATTAGTTATTGATTAGTTAACTGAGTATTTGTATGGGAGAGTGAATGTGTGTGTGGTTCGGTGGGGGGTGTGTGACTGCCCAAAGATGTGTGAATAGTTGATTCAGTAGATATATGAAGTTAAAACTACATGTTCTAACAGTTGTTTGGGTGAGTGAATATCTTTATGGGTGTGGTGATGAGCAAATATATTTCTCAATGGTGCATGTCCAACGAACTAGAAAAATAAAAGACAGTGTATGTGTCAGTTGTTGTATATAAATAAGTATACATAAGACTCAATGAGTGACTGTAAGGATGACTGTATACTTGTAATAATGATTTTATAATACACTAAGTATGACTTACTATCTAAATGAATAGATGAAGTGGTGTTTGTATAAATGTGTAGCTAAGTAAGTTTGTAAGTATGATCCATTGTTTGCATAAGTGAGTAGGATGACTTCAAAAGTGAATATGATGTGTGCTGGTGTGTAATGTTGATATAGGTGTATAAGTGTTTTTGATAGTGTTCTATTGTTCATTGACAGCATGTATGAGTGAATCTACATGTAAATGATTAGATGTGTGTATACATCTAGGAATCACTGAGTTGGTTTTTAGAGAATTGTGTTGCTTTGTCAATGGATTCAAATATCATACTCTGTATTTTACAAAGAGTGATGAAAGATTTTACTAGTGTATGAAAAGGTGTATGTGATTGTCACGTGGATGATGTCATCAGTGATGTCATCAGTGATATCATTTGAGAGGTCATCAGTGATGTCACTGACCATGTCATGAATGATGTAATATGTGACATCATCAGCAGTGGATTGCGGGTGCGCGAAATATAGTCAGTACAACTAACTATATAGGAGCAATTTCAATGGTTTTGTATGAGTGAATTGTCCAGCTATCTATAACACCCCTAAAACCTTTAGTTTTTTCAGTGAATTTCAAAGGTTTTTTAAATGCTAATTCCTAACTATATAAGGTCTGAAACCTATGCTTTTTTTTAGTGAATTTCAAAGGTTTTTTAAATGCTAATTCCTAACTATATAAGGCCTGAAACCTATGGTTTTTAAGTGAATTTGCAAGGTTTTTTAAATGCTAATTCCTAACTAGATAAGGCATGAAACCTATGATTTTTTCAGTGTATTTCAAAGGTTTTTCAAATGCTAATTCCTAACTATATAAGGTCTAAAACCTATGTTTTTTTCAGTGAATTTCGAAGGTTTTTTAAATGACAATTTTTAAATGTATTAATTGTTATTTTTTTTAATACTAATTTATTATATTTTTGCAGGCAGGTGTTCAGAAGGCACGCCCCCTTTTTACAACACTCTGCAGCGCAGCTCCATGGCCATACTGGAGATACCTGTTGGACTAGTTCCCTCTAGGGTACCTCTGGATTGAACAGGAATTAATTCCCCATCTTAAACTGTGCAAACGCGCCCTGTAGAGTGAGCATGCCTAGGGGGTCAGTGTGTTTCTACCCTGCCCCCTTTTTGTGTTCTACACGTTTGTTTTTCTGCTTTCTTGTGCCTCGGTCTACCGAGCACAAGATGGCTGCTAACACTTCCTGGTTTGAAGTGTTGAAAGCCAATGAGCATGCAGCTCGTGCTCTGAAAGTCCCACATGTCACCCAAGGCAAAAAAAAAATGTTTTGTGAAGAATCGCGGGGTGCGCATACGGTGCGCAGAACATATGCGTACCCCGCGATTTAAAAAATATATATATATTTCTTTTGCCTTGGGGGTCCTTTGGGACCCCGTGAGCAACCCTAGGGGGTCAGGGTGCTTCTACACTGCCATTTTTTTGAGTTCTACACATTTGTTTTTCTGCTTTCTTCTGCCTCAGTCTACCGAGGCACAAGATGGCTGCCAACAATTTCTGTTTTGGAGTGTTAGCAGACAGTGGCAGCCAGTCAGCATGCAGCTCGTGCACGGGAAGGTACGCGTACCGTACGTGTACGTGCGCGCACGGGTGCGCGCGCGGTGCGTGCTTATAGATATATACATTTTTTCTCTCTTAATTTTCTCAGGAACTACTGGAGGGATTTACACTATTTAAGCAAAGGGGCGATCTGCGAATCAGACTCTACCATTTTGCCAAATTTGGTGTAATTCTGTTCAGCGGTTCAGGCTGTAGCCGTGTCTAAAGGTAGGGAAAACACGTTTTGGGACCCCCCTTTTTTCTCGGCCCCCACTTCACGAATCTACCCGAGACTATCAGGGAAGAAGCGGTGCCAAACGGGCCATCTTCTTTGAAAAATTCGCAAAGATTCAACAACTGGCGCCAAAGTTATTCCCAATAGAATGTTGCAGATTTCCTATGGAAACTAGGTCCTAACTATATATACCTACTGGCGACCGCCAGTAGGTAATATACATATACATATATATAAAACGAAGAAGGAGAAGCAAAGGTGTATCGCGAGCAGCGTGGTCTAAAATGGCGCCGCTCGTTTTTATGAGCAGAAAATCACAGTTGCAGCACTTGGGTCACAAAACGCACCCTTATGATTTCCAAATGGCACCGGAACTTGGTGCCGCTATTCCCCCATTTTTCCCTGCACTCGCATTTGGAGAAGCGGCATAAAAGAGGCCACAAACTGAAAGAGGCTCCACGCCCGCAATGGAGCTCACAGGAGAGCTACAATCTTGGTTTGGTATCAAAGCCACGCCCCTCCAGCAAGCAGTCCTGTGTGGCACTTTCAGTTCTATAACTTGGCCAAGGCAAATCCCTTATCTGATGTTATGCAAGAACTTCAAAAAAGAATCCATGCGGGGCGTGTCCAAGATGGCGGCCGGATCGGACGCAGGTCTCTGTGGCTCCCAAGCCCTGATCCCTCCTAAAAGCCCCTAAAAGTGCCGCCTAATCTCCCTAGAGCACAAAATACCCCGGGTACTGGGAGCGGAGACCGGCTACGGCCCCCGGAGAGCTGTTGCTGCATCTGCATCCCCCCGGCGGGGCTCTGGACAGCAGAGGTGGCTCCGCAGCGATCCCTGTAATAGCGACCGCCCCGGAGCAGTGACCGGCTCGGGCGCTCCCTGCCCCTACCTCCGATCGGCGGCTGGGCCAGCTAATTGCCCGTGGAGCCTGCGGGGACGGCTTGCCACCTCCGGCCTTGACTACAGGACCCCCGCTCAGCGCTGAACGCCGCCATTGCGACCCGGCCGGTGGTGAGGAGGGGACCCGCCGGGAGTCGCGATAATTGAGGCCCCAGCTTTGGGCCTACTGACCGGAGAAACTGCGGCATCCTACACGGCCTTACCGGCTCATTCCTGCGGTACGGAGGCGTCCTCCACTGCTCGCTGAGCACGCCACGCCACTCCGCGTGAGACTGGTTTTGAGGCGGGAATCCCAGATTTAGACCTGCACAGCTGCCGGACCGGGAAAGCACGACGGTGCTGCTGCTCCCCTGCGAGTCTCACGAGGCCTGGGGTCGACCTGCCGGGGTGGCGGACGGAGCCGGAGGAACGGAGCTGCGGCGGAGGGCGGCCTGGGCGCCGTCCCGGTGAGTGGAGGTAAGGAGAGTGGAGGTGGGCGCTGCGGAGGAGGCTCGGAGGGCACAATGGAGCTCCCGGCAGGGGGACCGGCTGGGCCTACAGGCCATGCTGCACCGGCGAACGGGTGGCAGGACAACGTGCTTCCCATTAAAGCTACTGGACGTCTGGGCCCCATTTGCCTTTTGCTACACAACACGGGTGGCCACCAAGGGGCTGCCTGAAGGTGAGTGCGGCTGTTTGGGAGAGGAGGCCCACCCTGCCACGCGACCACGCCTGGTTGCTGCTGGCTGCCTCCTGGGGGTCCCGGGGCCCGGGGGTAGGAGACGGGAGTGACCCCATAGGAAATCATCTGTCGTCTGGTTGCCCCTGGTGCTGCGGGGTCCCCTGCCATACTGCTGGCCCTTGGACTCCGACTGATCCACAAAAACTGGCTTAGATAAAGCGGGGAGAGGCAGCGCGCAATCTACCAGCTGCGCAGCGGTTGACGCATCGTCTCCCATCGGGGACCCCGGACAGAATAGTGGGAGCGCCGATTCTCTGGCAGCACGATCCGCCTTCATCTTTGGGTTCATCGGGCCTCTGTGCTTGCCTCCGGCCCCTGGGGACCGCTGGCCGGGGCCGTCTTGGTGGCTGGTCACGACATGGCAGGCTTCAGAGGGAAAAAGGTGACCCAGACACTCCCGGAAATGTTGGCCAAATCCCAACCTAAGACTGGCAAGGATCCACCCTCCCCGGTGACCACAAGAATGCCGCCGGAGCTGTCCAATGACCAGGTGCCCATCACCAGATCCTTTCTAGAGACATTGTTTAATTCCCTCAGGGATGACTTCAAGTCCCTGAAGCAGGAGGTGGCGGGTGAGGTCCGGGAGCTTCGGCGGGACGTGGAGGGTCTTGGAGAACGAGTGGTCACCATCGAAGAGGCTGACCAGACCAGAAGCGACGAAATCGAGTAGCTCCAGCAGGAGGTCCTGCGACTTACGGACCAACAACTGGACTTTCAGGCCCACGCGGAGGACCTTTAAAACCGCTTCCGTCGCAACAACATACGGGTCCGGGGGGTCCCTCAGAAAGCAGAGGGGACGGATGTCACCAGTTACCTGCAAGACCTTTTCCGGGACATCTTAGGGGAACCTGCGGACTTTACCATTCGTATCGATCGAGCACATAGAGTTGGGCTTCCTCGGCGCGCTTCCGCCCCGCCGCTGGACATTTTGGCCTTTCTCCCTGACTTCCCGCTAAAAGAGCGGATTCTTCGGGAGGCCCGACGAGCACAGCCTCTTCGATTTCAAGGTCACCCCGTCACCCTGTACCAGGACCTCTTGGCCATCACACTACAAAAACGGAAAGAATTTGAAGTAGCGACAGACTTTTTGCGACGACAAGAAACCCCATACTCATGGGGCCACCCGTTCAGACTGATATTTAAATGGAATGGAACCTTGCACCAAATGCGATTGCTTAAAGACACGCGCTCTTCTGGGAGTTTGATCTGGAAGACGATGTGCCAACGGTGAAAGCGTCGCAAGGGCCCTCCAGGGGAGGTTGGCAGACTGTGGGCCGAAGACGATCCGCATCACAGCGCTTGAAACCCAACGCCTCCATCATCACGCAAGAGCGGGCGACAGCAGTGGCGGAGGTGGCCAGAGAGACCTCACCCTCTGAATGATCTGTGCACTTAATGGGGAGATTGCTCATAGCACACACCTTGCTCGTGAAATGGGGGGGGGGGGTGGCGGGTGGGGTCCGGGATGGCCGCCATCGGATATGACCCTTGTAAGTAACTTCACCACGGCCCTGTGTGGACTGACAGGACTGGGACTATACCTTCTTCTGGTTTGGGGATTGGGGGGGAGGGAGTTGGGCGGGGGGAGATGACCATTCAGATCTGAGAACCTGGGTTTTGGTTTGGAGACGCTGGTTTGAGAGTTAGGATGTTGGGGGGGGGTTCGGGCGGGTTTGTGGGTGGGAACCAGTGTGCCAAAGGGGAACTGTAAGTGATGGAATTGCTATATTTTACATTTGTCTCCCATTGCTTTGCTTACTTCTCCGTACACCTCTAGATATGTCTTTAGCCATACATGATGCCTCATGCACACTCCCCTCCGAGGCTCGGGTGTCAGAGGGTCCCCTCCTGCTAACTAGTCCATTACATTCCTATCTGCCACGGACACATACCTCTACTTTGCGATACCCCACTTACTCTCCTTATTATGGCTGATTCTACTCTGAAAGTGCTGACCCTTAATGTGAAAGGGTTGAATAATCCTATCAAAAGAAGGGCTATAATTTCCTACCTAAAGAACTCTGGGGCCGGCATTTGTTTACTACAAGAAACTCACCTTCTGCCCAAAGATTGGCACAGAATGCGCACCTGTGCCTTCCCACAGCAGTTCTTTTCCTCCCTCCCAACGAAGAAAGCTGGGGTAGCCGTCTTAGTGTCTAGGCACTTCCGGGGAAGGGTGGGGGACAAGGCAGGAGAGGTCAAGGGTCGCCTTTTGGCCTATACCTTCCTGATAGGCGACAGACATCTGACGATAGGTTCCATCTATGCCTCGAATACGGGACAGGAGGCGTTTTTGAAAGGCGCAGTTTCGGAGTCCCTTCAGCCCTCTAATTCGCTCCTGCTCATCGGCGGGGACCTTAACTTGGTTATGGACATGAACAAAGATAGGTCAGGGCATCGCTATGGGGACTCGGGCGCTATCACGGCCACTGGAACAGAATGGCTACGGGAGAGAGGCCTAGTGGACCTCTGGAGGGCCACACACCCTAACGCAACGCAATTTACCTTCTACTCCCACATGCACCGCACTTACGCCAGGCTACACCATTACTTGGGCTCCTCTGAGCTGCTCACAACCCTCAACAAGGTTTGCATAGTGTCTGCGGCCCTCTCGGACCACGACGCGGTGGAGCTGTTGCTCAAAATCATTGTGTCCCTTCGCCCCGAGGGTCGTGGCGCCTCCGCGAAACCCTCCTACAGAGGCCGCAAGTCACCAAACGGCTTCACAAATGTATCATCGACTACTTAACCATTAATGATACGCCGGAGATATCGCTGTCAGCTCTGTGGGGGGCCCTGAAATCAGTGGCCCGCGGTGAACTCATTGCGATCGCCGCAGCAGAGGCCACAGACCGGAGAGCGAAAAGAGAAGACCTCACCGCTCAGGTCGCTGAACTGGAGAGGGTTCACAGACGCACTTGCGGTCCACGGGTCTGGAGACAGTTGAAGGCAGCCAGGGCTCAACTGGCCAGCCTAGATACTGACAGGGCAGAATTCGCTGCGCTCCGTCTTCGCCATACGTATTACGTCGCGGGTTACAAAACTGGCCGCTTACTTGTCAGTGCTCTGAAAGCTAAGACCCAACGCCCAAATATTTCCAGCCTTGCAGATGACTCTGGCACCGTCCGCGCTGAGGAGACTGAAGAGGTGTTGGCTGCTATTTCCCTCCTCCACCAGCTTAAATCTCCGGGACCAGACGGCTTTTCGGACGGTTTTTACAAAACCTTTAGCCAGCTGCTAGCTCCTGTCCTCACCCGGCTCATCAACTCCTTTGAAAGCCCAAGCTCCATTCCCCCGGATATGTTGGCAGCCGAAGTGGTGGTGCTGCCTAAACCGGGTAAGAAACCCACACACTGCTCTGCGTTCCGCCCAATCTCATTGCTGAACTTGGACCTGAAACTCTTCACCGGAATTTTAGCTGCGCGCCTTGGTCCATGCCTGCCTGGGATCTTGGAGCCTGACCAATCGGGCTGTGTGCCTAACCGTCAATGCAGCGATAACACCAAACGGGTGCTCCACCTGATAGACAAGGCCCATTTTCAAAACTCGAACGCCGCACTATTAGCCATTGACGCTGAAAAAGCGTTCGACTGTGTCGATTGGTCCTGCCTACAACGAGTCCTGACGCGTTTTCGGCTGGGAGACCGCTTCCAATCCTGGGTTGCCTGCTGTTATCACCACCCCCAAGCTCGGGTCCGCTTGGGTAGTCTTCGATCAAACCCGTTTGAAACCCAACGTGGCACGAGACAAGGGTGTCCCCTGTACTCCTTCTATTTTCCCTGTACATAGAGCCCTTAGCGCAGAAGATCCGGGATAACCCTGACATCCGGGGTATCACCTTCGGCCGAGAACCACACACGATCAGCCTCTATGCTGACAACATCATAGTCGCTCTCAACCACCCAGATCGCTCGGTACCCGCCTTTTTGGAGGAATTAGACTCCTTCTGTGTTGTCTCGGGCTTTCGAATCAACAGGGGGAAATCCCTGATATATCCCCTGGGCAAAAACGCCCACTACAATGGGTCTACCTCTACGTATGGGAGTGATCTCCAGTTGGCCACACAACTCCCATATTTTGGAATCACTCTCACTTCTTCGACAGAGTCGACAATAGCTCTTAATTACAAGACCCTCACTGCCCAGATCCGAACAGACCTCGCGCGTTGGTCTAAGGAACCCCTCTCTCTACTGGGAGAGTCGCCACGGTAAACATGCCAGTCCTACCTAAAATTTTATATCTCTTTCAGACCCTCCCGGTCGCGCCCCCTACAGGCGCCATCTCGTACCTACTGGCCGCCCTCCATCATTTCATCTGGGAAGGGAAGCGAGCACGCTTACATAAGCAGCTGACGTACAGGATCATGGATGAAGGGGGTCTCGGAGTCCCCAACCTACTGCAATATTTCCAAGCATCTCAACTCCGCTATTTGGTGGAATGGTACAGGCTGGAATCCGAAAAGAAATGGCTCTTCCAGGATCGGGCTATGGCTCAGACACCCCTCTGGAGGGTTCCTTTCCTCGCCCGGCAGTACCGGCCGCGATACATCTTGAACTCACCTATCACCTGCACCATCATGCGGGTCTGGGACATGGTCGCTGTCAAGGGGGGCTTGACTACCTTTCCTTCCCTGTTTACCCCCATCCTGGACAACCCGGAATTCCCGCCGGGCAATGATCCTCATGCCTTTTCGCAATGGCGTGGCACCGCCTGCCGTTGTGCCGGCGACCTCTTCGATACACGGGGCTTTCTTCCCCTCTCGGACATTGGACAAGGCTACGAGGTTGCGTACCCTCACCTTTTCCAATACTTCCAGCTCCGACACTGGCTCACCGACCCAGTCACCGCCACCCTAGTGGGTCGTCCGATGACAGTTTTTGAGAAATGGCTGCTGACAAAAGACACGGATAGACATCTTATCTCAGACATCTACAAAATGCTTACACCCCCACCCATCCCAGGTAAAACAGTGGGTCAGAAACTTTGGGAGGCTGAACTTGGTAGGACACTAACACCTAAAGAATGGAGTTACATAGCAGCACATTGTGCTGGAGGGGATGTGGGGAGCGTGGCACATTAACCCATCTCCTCTGGGACTGCTGTGAGGTCCGGAGCAACTGGGAGACAGACCTGGACGACATCGACTCCACCTTTGACACCGAAATCCCGAGATTCCCTGACTACACTATCCTAGGCCTGCCTAACGCACTCACCTTTCCCTTGAAATCTTTTTGGGTCCCCAAATGGGTATCGCCATGCAAGCAGCTACACAGCACGTCTTATCGGTCTGGGGCTCGACCACCAAGCCCACACATGTGAAATCCTGCCCGGATTGTCGCTGTGCTGTAACGCTGTGTAAAACGCTGATTTGAAGGACGATTGGCACTGCGTCTTTGCCCGCCCGCCTCCCGCTCTGTACAACCTTCACCTGCAGAGGCGAGTAGAGCACGGTGCAGGGGCAAGCAAACTACGTTGCCCAGCAGCCCTAGCGGCACCGGCCGCGTCAGTTTCGCGCCAGGAGGCGCAGAAATACGGAGACACCCCGGTCGAGGGGGTGTAACTTTGAAATCCTGCCCGGATTGTCGCTGTGCTGTAACGCTGTGTAAAACGCTGATTTGAAGGACGATTGGCACTGCGTCTTTGCCCGCCCGCCTCCCGCTCTGTACAACCTTCACCTGCAGAGGCGAGTAGAGCACGGTGCAGGGGCAAGCAAACTACGTTGCCCAGCAGCCCTAGCGGCACCGGTCGCGTCAGTTTCGCGCCAGGAGGCGCAGAAATACGGAGACACCCCCATCTCGCGGGACGCGAGCGGGACGCCGGGCTAAGCCCGGGCAAAGGGCCGGCCCTCTGTGGCCCTCAGTGGCTGAGGTAGGCTGGGCTGGGCCCGGTTATTTTCATTGACATTGTCTTTTTGCTTTTTCTAATACGCCTGACTGTCTGAGGAAGAACCATTTATTCAAACTTACTCGTCGCTTCCTCGTACTCTACTACCGGTCAGTCACTGTTGCATCTCCAGGACTATATTTATTATTTTATGAATATCGCATTATTCTTTTGTTATCATTCTTCTGGAGGTAAATCACTTTTATAACATAATCTCGTGGAATAATCCTACAGAAGATGTCTAAAAAATTACGTTCAGGAAGGGTAGTGGGAGGAAAACCTGGTGCAAAAATAGACATTACCCGCACAAGAAACAAATCTGTAAACAATCCTCCGCTGAAGGGTCAATGCCAACTCTTTGAGTTATGGGACTTGCCTTCCCTTAAGAAATCTAATTCTGCTGTTAAAGAAGTTCCCTGTGCCACGGTTCAGGAGGTCCATACTCAGGGTATCACAGACCCCCCGCCTCCTCCTGTGCAGCCCGCTTCACCACAGTCAGCGGCAGCGGTGTCTTCTTCCCTTGTTCACTCTGAAGGGAAGGGGGAGAGTAATCACGAACTTCAGGTACCTGAAAGTGACCTTGCGAATCAACCATCTTTGCCTCAAACTCTTCCGAATGATAGGTTGGGTGGCGACTTGTCATCACTATCCATTGACCTTGAACTCTGTGGCCGCTATGTAAATACAGCTAAATTGGAGACTCAGGACCCTATTAAGCCCTCGGGGGGTGCTACTCCATCTGGGTTAATGTTGTATAGTAGTACCCCTTCGTTAAACGGTCAGGACATGTCCGATCTGTCAAATGTTTCCAGGAGTCCGGGTCTCAACCTATCTGGTATCTGCCGTCCAGTGGAAGCGTGTGAAAAACCGATCTCTGAATCCATGATTGCTCTGGAACAATTATTAGCCTCCATTCTATTTCTCCTGGGGAAATTTGTAGGCAGCTCGGATTGTATCTTGGATTCAGTTACTCAAATACTGAAGACATTGTTAGAAAAGTCGCCAGATATGAGGAGTGTCCCTTCCCCCATGACCGAACACAGCTTGCCAAAGGGGAAAATAAATGTGCCTATAGTGGATTCTGACATGAAGGCTGCAACAGCAGTCTTGGAAACACACACCGTAGCTATGCCCTTAACCGCAGTGCCTAATTGTATTAAGAACTCAGTTCTAGAGATCGAGGAAGAAAACAAACCTACTTCTGGCCCTAAAGTGGTTCAAGATCTATTCCCGAGCTTCATGTCTGAAAACAAAAAAGAACCCACGGACGATAAACATGAGGTAAAAGTAAAAAACAGTAAACATAGAAATAATAAAGGGAATAAAAGGAAACCAATTCGAAAATACAGGAAGAAAAGGCAGCGTCGGATAATCTTCCAAAATTCTCTGGTTGCACTGGAGAACGAAGAACTAGACTTGGATCCCACCTCTACATCCTTAAAGGCGGAAATTGAACTGAACTCACCTATTTTTACATCTTTAAAGGTGGAAAGTGAACTGTGTCCGCCAACGTCTTTGGAAGTTATGTCACAAATGGGGGGCCCTCATCCAAGTCTTCCTCCCCCGACTACGACTGGAGCTCCAATCCAATATACATCTGGGGCCCTTAACCCATTGGCCCCTCCTTTTTCTGCAGCCTTAGAGAGTGGAGACCGTTCCCTTCCGGATCGTCTTTTAACAACTTCAAAGGCTCCAGTGGACACTCTTGTGTTAGACTTTTTACCTCTATTCGATGTTGACCTACCCCTAAACAGAGCCTGGCTTCTTAAGCGCTTTAGCGAGATTGAAAGTCTTCACCATATTCAATCTAGGGATATTGAGTTAGTCTCTTTGTTGGGTGGAGTCAGGGTATTGAGTATAAGGGTTAAATTCTATTCTCCTATCATTGTAAAACTGATATTACAGCAAGCCGAGAATTTTCAACGTACAGGTATCGACATTCTCCCGATTTTTAACCTTGGTAACACAAATCCTTCTCTTGGGAAGGTATTTGGAGGTGATGAGCAAAATGGGGTGGCCTCTCCTCTTAGAGACCTGAAGATTTGGGTCTCTAAGGGAAAACGCTCGGTTTCGCAGGTGAAGCCACTCCCGCTAACTCAGAATTCCTCCTTTGCAGAGGATAACAATCGGTGGAATTGGCTGCATAGTGCCTTATCCACAAAAACAAAAGAAAATCCCAGATTATTTCATCACCTTTAACACCTCTCTAAAAATTATTTCTTGGAATGCGGCAGGGATTCACAGTAGCCCAGAGAAATTTGATTTCTTATTTTCTCTAGGAGCTAACGTGATTTGTATACAGGAGACTTGGTGTATTAATATGTTGGATGTTTCTAATGATTTTTACACCTTGGAAGTGCCTGCTGCCCCTTCCAAGAAAGGTCATGCTAGGGGGGGAATTGCTTGTTTACTATCAAATAAATTGCAATGGAGATTCTCCCATTATATCGACCCTAGTAAACTTTTCCACGCTATAACCATTGAAAACCTGTTTAATAACGGCATAAAATCACCCATTGTAATCCTTAATGTGTATATCCCCCCAGAAGAGTGTTTTAATGTTATATTGAAGCAGGTATTCCGATATATCGATCAAATCAAAAATGTCCCATTTCCTCCGGAAATTATGCTTGCGGGAGACTTGAATTGTAAAATCTCCAATGTCAGTCTGAAACTTTTTAGGAATAAATCTAAAGAAGAGGCGCATTTTGTTCCTCAATCACTTTTCCCTGATAAGTTAGTGACAAATAAAAGAGGGAAGATTTTGCTAAAAGAGCTAGCGGCCGTCGACGGTCTTATACTAAACGGGAGATTCCCGTCTGACGTGCCTGCAAAATGTATTCACAAATCCCCTTTTGGGTCTTCTATCCTGGACTATGCAATCGCAGACTATGGTTTGTTTCCTTTCAATCAGGACCTTAAGATCATACCTACTTCCCTGAGTGACCATAGCATATTGTTTATAACTATTTCTTTAAATCCCATGACCACTGCGCCTTGGTCTCTTAATGGCAGTGATGTTGCTTTCCACGGTTCCTCTGGAAGGTGTTATTGGAATCCTTCCGCTATTAATGGGGTACAGGATTTCTTATCTGATACCCTACTAGTATTAAATGAGTGGCGTGGGAATGAAATAGCTTATTTTGAAGAATTCATGCGAAACATCATTTTTTATGCTAAATAAACTTCCCGGCCTAGAAAAGGGGTAGTGGTCCCTAGTATACTGCGTATCCTGAACAAGGACATAAACAAACTAGTCCGTGAACAATATATGGATAGAGTCATGGAACGTGAAAAAGAAATTTCCAGGCTAAAAAGAAAGAGATGTAGACTCAAGCTAAAAATAAAAAAGGTAAGGGAGGACAATGTTTGGATCAACTTGAGGGAATCTGTTGTCCATGGTAGGATCAGAGAATTTTGGGCAATAATCGGCAAGGGGTGCGGTACTAGACTAAGTCCCTCTCCCATCCCTATAGCAGAAGAGGTATGGATTACTTACATTCGGGATCTTTATGCAGGGAACGGGATTACAGGTGATGATATTGCCATAGATGCTACACCCGTAGGTCTCATCAATTACCCCACAGAAGAAGAAATTGAGATGGCTATAAAAAACATGCGTGTCTCTGGGGCAATGGGCCCTGACGAACTCCCCATGACGGTCCTGAAACAGGATCCTTTAAGGTGGAGTAAAATCCTGTATCCTCTGTATAAAGCCTGCTTTTTGTCTAAAACGGTACCTGCCTCCTGGAGGGGAAGTATCTTGGTCCCTATTTTTAAGAAGAGAACTAGGGATAGCCCCAGTAATTACCGGCTGATTGCTCTCCTCGACTCCATCGGAAAGGTCTTTGCGAAATGTCTTTTAAATTCCTGTCCGATTGGGTAGAGGAGAGCAATATCTTGCCGTTTGAACAGACCGGCTTCCGTAGGGACCACGGTACGTTAGACAACCTCACCGCTCTTCATGTGGTTACAGATAAATATGTCCAGGTGAGAGGAGGGGTAGTGTATGCCGCTTTTATCGATTTCTCCACAGCGTTCGACAAAGTAGACCGTAGAACGCTGTGGAGAAAATTGGCAGTGCTTGGTGTTCCATCCTACCTGTTGGAGCTGGTGCGGTCTCTCCACACAGAGACCTGGTGTAGGGTTCTGTTGGGGGGCGAAAGGGGACTATCTTATCAAATTCCATCTTTGAATGGCCTTAAACAAGGATGTTTATTGGCCCCCCCTTTTGTTCTCCCTATACACGGCAGACCTTCCCGCCACCTTGTCTGCCAGTGAGGGCATCGCCCCGGTGGTGGGGGGGTCCCCTATATCCTGCCTGATGTATGCCGATGATGTCCTTATTCTTGACTTGACCCCTAAAGGACTTGCAAATCGGCTACATGCTCTTTATGCCTTTGCTACAGCCCATAGCATGAAGATCAATATTACCAAAAGTAAAGTTATGTGTATAGCTCGTAAGAAGAAGTGCCGTTCTGTAGATTTTGGTTGGTTTATCGGGGGACAAAAACTGGAGGTTGTAAATTCCTATACCTTCCTGGGAAAAATCATCACGGCTAACTTGAGTGAGAGGCTCCATATAGAGCATTGTTCACGCAAAGCTCTTGCCCATGGCAAAGGTTTAAATTCCCTATACCAGGCAACGGGGAAACGGCACTTCTCGAGCTTACTGGAAGTGTATAGATCTAAAATCCCCGCTACAATACTGTATGGTATCGAACTCATAGAGGTGAAAAATTGGGACTTTTGCCATAAGATTGAGGGAAAACTTCTAAGATCTCTCTCTTCCCTAAATACTGCGTGCTCTTTGGCCGCCTGCAGGCTTGACTTTGGTCTTAGGAGCAGCTGGGTACAGGGATTGTGTGCCCTAGTAAGATGGGTGGCCTGCCTGGCTAGAGCGGAAGTAGGGACTATGCGAGCACTTCTCAGAAGTGAATTATTGGGTAATTTTAACGAGTTTTCTCAACTTGTAAGTAATTTTAGAAAAGCTGTAGCCCTTCTGAAATTAGATGAAAACTTTTGTTTTCGTACTCTCCTTTACAGTTAAAACTCGTTTTAAAAGTTGCCTCGTGGGACCTATGTTTTCACTCTGACAAAAAGTTAATTTGTGAAAAAAGGAACGTAGACCTTCTCCTTAACTCCTATGTGATGAAGTTACCTCAACCCTATGTTATATGGAACCTGCCGCATGGTATTCGTAGATTTTGGTTTCTTTTACGTTATGATTTAATCCCTTTAAATCTACTGTTATCCAAATGGTATGGTTCCTCTGCTTTGTGCAATTTATGTAAATCGAGCAACCAGGACTGTATGCATGTTCTACTGATTTGCCCTGCGCTCCGTAAATTGCGCTCCAGATGGTTAAAAGTTATTTGTCTCCGCCTTGGCATCGTCACTTTGAACGGCTTTCTTCATGCACTTTACTGCCCTCCTAATGAAATGTTCTGTTCCCATATTTTTAACTTTTTTAAAGGTTTTTTAGCTATTTATTAACATGTCTCTGGAGATGTTTTGACTTTCCGACCTCCCGTAGATTTGTTTTGCATGTCAGTTTTGTATTTAACCTTGTTTCTCAAATGTCATAATTTTGTTATGTATTTGATTTGTTTTTCTTAATCTGTGTATTTTATGTGGCCCTCTTTTGAGAGCCAAAACATAATAAATAAATTGAAATTGGGATGGCTACACAAACTCTGGTTCACCTTGGGGATGGAACACATCCAGGCTACCCTCACACATACCACTGCTGCATTTCAAAAGGTCTGGCTTCCGTTGCTTTCCCTCTTGTCCAAAGAATTTAATGAGATCACATGCCCCAGATATCTTCGAATTCTGCGCCTTACTGAAGCTACGAGTGAACCCCCGGGATCTCATGCATGATCGCAATATCGACTGTTTGATTACTTCTGAAATTGCTTCCTGCGCACGGCACACTGGTTGGGAGGGGGGAAGGAGGGATGGGTTGGGAATGGGGGGGGTTCTGGGTTTTCTGGTTTTTGTTATTCCAGTTCTGTTCTCTTACACTGCTTATCATTTGTCTCCTTGGTATCATACCTCTACTTTGGCATATACACCTCGCCTTCTGTTCAATTTACAGAGAAGACGTGCCTGTCTGTCTCGCTCGCCTTATATGCCTGATGCATTTCCATTGTAATGTGATGCCTATTTCTGCTCTCAAAATCAATAAAACACATTTGAAATTAAAAAAGGATCCATGCAGAAAGTTAGCTCTAAATACATATTCCTAAAAAGCCAGATTAAGTTTTTATTCAAGACAATGGTTTTTATCATACTTTCATGCATACATTCCAGCCATAATTTCACATGGAGCAATAGTTCAAAATGTCTCAGAGCCTGGAATTATTAAGTCCACAAACTTTAGATCTAAAGTTCTGAATCCTGAGACGCTGGAACGTATTAAAACAAGTACTGGGAGTCCAGGCAGGAGCACACCTCAGCACCAGCACGCCGCCATTGCGACCCGGCCGGTGGTGAGGAGGGGACCCGCCGGGAGTCGCGATAATTGAGGCCCCAGCTTTGGGCCTACTGACCGGAGAAACTGCGGCATCCTACACGGCCTTACCGGCTCATTCCTGCGGTACGGAGGCGGCCTCCACTGCTCGCTGAGCACGCCACGCCACTCCGCGTGAGACTGGTTTTGAGGCGGGAATCCCAGATTTAGACCTGCACAGCTGCCGGACCGGGAAAGCACGACGGTGCTGCTGCTCCCCTGCGAGTCTCACGAGGCCTGGGGTCGACCTGTCGGGGTGGCGGACGGAGCCGGAGGAACGGAGCTGCGGCGGAGGGCGGCCTGGGCACCGTCCCGGTGAGTGGAGGTAAGGAGAGTGGAGGTGGGCGCTGTGGAGGAGGCTCGGAGGGCACAATCGAGCTCCCGGCAGGGGGACCGGCTGGGCCTACAGGCCATGCTGCACCGGCGAACGGGTGGCAGGACAACGTGCTTCCCATTAAAGCTACTGAACGTCTGGGCCCCATTTGCCTTTTGCTACACAACATGGGTGGCCACCAAGGGGCTGCCTGAAGGTGAGTGCGGCTGAGAGGAGGCCCACCCTGCCACGCGACCACGCCTGGTTGCTGCTGGCTGCCTCCTGGGGGTCCCGGAGCCCAGGGGTAGGAGACGGGAGTGACCCCTGAGGAAATCATCTGTCGTCTGGTTGCCCCTGGTGCTGCGGGGTCCCCTGCCATACTGCTGGCCCTTGGACTCCGACTGATCCACAAAAACTGGCTTAGATAAAGCGGGGAGAGGCAGCGCGCAATCTACCAGCTGCGCAGCGGTTGACGCATCGTCTCCCATCGGGGACCCCGGACAGAATAGTGGGAGCGCCGATTCTCTGGCAGCACGATCCGCCTTCATCTTTGGGTTCATCGGGCCTCTGTGCTTGCCTCCGGCCCCTGGGGACCGCCGGCCGGGGCCGTCTTGGTGGCTGGACACGACATGGCAGGCTTCAGAGGGAAAAAGGTGACCCAGACACTCCCGGAAATGTTGGCCAAATCCCAACCTAAGACTGGCAAGGATCCACCCTCCCCGGTGACCACAAGAATGCCGCCGGAGCTGTCCAATGACCAGGTGCCCATCACCAGATCCTTTCTAGAGACATTGTTTAATTCCCTCAGGGATGACTTCAAGTCCCTGAAGCAGGAGGTGGCGGGTGAGGTCCGGGAGCTTCGACGGGACGTGGAGGGTCTTGGAGAACGAGTGGTCACCATCGAAGAGGCTGACCAGACCAGAAGCGACGAAATCGAGAAGCTCCAGCAGGAGGTCCTGCGACTTACGGACCAACAACTGGACCTTCAGGCCCACGCGGAGGACCTTGAAAACCGCTTCCATCGCAACAACATACGGGTCCGGAGGGTCCCTCAGAAAGCAGAGGGGACGGATGTCACCAGTTACCTGCAAGACCTTTTCCGGGACATCTTAGGGGAACCTGCGGACTTTACCATTCGTATCGATCGAGCACATAGAGTTGGGCTTCCTCGGCGCGCTTCCGCCCCGCCGCTGGACATTTTGGCCTTTCTCCCTGACTTCCCGCTAAAAGAGCGGATTCTTCGGGAGGCCCGATGAGCACAGCCTCTTCGATTTCAAGGTCACCCCGTCGCCCTGTACCAGGACCTCTTGGCCATCACACTACAAAAACGGAAAGAATTTGAAGTAGCGACAGACTTTTTGCGACGACAAGAAACCCCATACTCATGGGGCCACCCGTTCAGACTGATATTTAAATGGAATGGAACCTTGCACCAAATGCGATTGCTTAAAGACACGTGCTCTTCTGGGAGTTGATCTGGAAGATGATGTGCCAACGGTGAAAGCGTCGCAAGGGCCCTCCAGGGGAGGTTGGCAGACTGTGGGCCGAAGATGATCCCCATCACAGCGCTTGAAACCCAACGCCTCCATCATCACGCAAGAGCGGGCGACAGCAGTGGCGGAGGTGGCCAGAGAGACCTCACCCTCTGAATGATCTGTGCACTTAATGGGGAGATTGCTCATAGCACACACCTTGCTCGTGAAATGGGGGGGGGGTGGCGGGTGGGGTCCGGGATGGCCGCCATCGGATATGACCCTTGTAAGTAACTTCACCACAGCCCTGTGTGGACTGACAGGACTGGACTATACCTTCTTCTGGTTTGGGGATTGGGGGGGAGGGAGTTGGGCGGGGGGAGATGACCATTCAGATATGAGAACCTGGGTTTTGGTTTGGAGACGCTGGTTTGAGAGTTAGGATGTTGGGGGGGGGTTCGGGCGGGTTTGTGGGTGGGAACCAGTGTGCCAAAGGGGAACTGTAAGTGATGGAATTGCTATATTTTACATTTGTCTCCCATTGCTTTGCTTACTTCTCCGTACACCTCTGGATATGTCTTTAGCCATACATGACGCCTCATGCACACTCCCCTCCGAGGCTCGGGTGTCAGAGGGTCCCCTCATGCTAACTAGTCCATTACATTCCTATCTGCCACGGACACATACCTCTACTTTGCGATACCCCACTTACTCTCCTTATTATGGCTGATTCTACTCTAAAAGTGCTGACCCTTAATGTGAAAGGGTTGAATAATCCTATCAAAAGAAGGGCTATAATTTCCTACCTAAAGAACTCTGGGGCCGGCATTTGTTTACTACAAGAAACTCACCTTCTGCCCAAAGATTGGCACAGAATGCGCTCCTGTGCCTTCCCACAGCAGTTCTTTTCCTCCCTCCCAACGAAGAAAGCTGGGGTAGCCGTCTTAGTGTCTAGGCACTTCCGGGGAAGGGTGGGGGACAAGGCAGGAGAGGTCAAGGGTCGCCTTTTGGCCTATACCTTCCTGATAGGCGACAGACATCTGACGATAGGTTCCATCTATGCCTCGAATACGGGACAGGAGGCGTTTTTGAAAGGCGCAGTTTCGGAGTCCCTTCAGCCCTCTAATTCGCTCCTGCTCATCGGCGGGGACCTTAACTTGGTTATGGACATGAACAAAGATAGGTCAGGGCATCGCTATGGGGACTCGGGCGCTATCACGGCCACTGGAACAGAATGGCTACGGGAGAGAGGCCTAGTGGACCTCTGGAGGGCCACACACCCTAACGCAACGCAATTTACCTTCTACTCCCACATGCACCGCACTTACGCCAGGCTACACCATTACTTGGGCTCCTCTGAGCTGCTCACAACCCTCAACAAGGTTTGCATAGTGCCTGCGGCCCTCTAGGACCACGACGCGGTGGAGCTGTTGCTCAAAATCATTGTGTCCCTTCGCCCCGAGGGTCGTGGCGCCTCCGCGAAACCCTCCTACAGAGGCCGCAAGTCACCAAACGGCTTCACAAATGTATCGTCGACTACTTAACCATTAATGATACGCCGGAGATATCGCTGTCAGCTCTGTGGGGGGCCCTGAAATCAGTGGCCCGCGGTGAACTCATTGCGATCGCCGCAGCAGAGGCCACAGACCGGAGAGCGAAAAGAGAAGACCTCACCGCTCAGGTCGCTGAACTGGAGAGGGTTCACAGACGCACTTGCGGTCCACGGGTCTGGAGACAGTTGAAGGCAGCCAGGGCTCAACTGGCCAGCCTAGATACTGACAGGGCAGAATTCGCTGCGCTCCGTCTTCGCCATACGTATTACGTCGTGGGTTACAAAACTGGCCGCTTACTTGTCAGTGCTCTGAAAGCTAAGACCCAACGCTCAAATATTTCCAGCCTTGCAGATGACTCTGGCACCGTCCGCGCTGAGGAGACTGAAGAGGTGTTGGCTGCTATTTCCCTCCTCCACCAGCTTAAATCTCCGGGACCAGACGGCTTTTCCTACAACGAGTCCTGACGCGTTTTCGGCTGGGAGACCGCTTCCAATCCTGAGTTGCCTGCTGTTATCACCACCCCCAAGCTCGGGTCCGCTTGGGTAGTCTTCGATCAAACCCGTTTGAAATCCAACGTGGCACGAGACATGGGTGTCCCCTGTACCCCTTCTATTTTCCCTGTACATAGAGCCCTTAGCGCAGAAGATTCGGGATAACCCTGACATCCGGGGTATCACCTTCGGCCGAGAACCACACACGATCAGCCTCTATGCTGACAACATCATAGTCGCTCTCAACCACCCAGATCGCTCGGTACCCGCCTTTTTGGAGGAATTAGACTCCTTCTGTGTTGTCTCGGGCTTTCGAATCAATAGGGGGAAATCCCTGATATATCCCCTGGGCAAAAACGCCCACTACAATGGGTCTACCTCTAGGTATGGGAGTGATCTCCAGTTGGCCACACAACTCCCATATTTTGGAATCACTCTCACTTCTTCGACAGAGTCGACGATAGCTCTTAATTACAAGACCCTCACTGCCCAGATCCGAACAGACCTCGCGCGTTGGTCTAAGGAACCCCTCTCTCTACTGGGAGAGTCGCCGCGGTAAACATGTCAGTCCTACCTAAAATTTTATATCTCTTTCAGACCCTCCCGGTCGCGCCCCCTACAGGCGCCATCTCATACCTACTGGCCGCCCTCCATCATTTCATCTGGGAAGGGAAGCGAGCACGCTTACATAAGCAGCTGACGTACAGGATCATGGATGAAGGGGGTCTCGGAGTCCCCAACCTACTGCAATATTTCCAAGCATCTCAACTCCGCTATTTGGTGGAATGGTACAGGCTGGAATCCGAAAAGAAATGGCTCTTCCAGGATCGGGCTATGGCTCAGACACCCCTCTGGAGGGTTCCTTTCCTCGCCCGGCAGTACCAGCCGTGATACATCTTGAACTCACCTATCACCCGCACCATCATGCGGGTCTGGGACATGGTCGCTGTCAAGGGGGGCTTGACTACCTTTCCTTTCCCGTTTACCCCCATCCTGGACAACCCGGAATTCCCGCCGGGCATTGATCCTCATGCCTTTTCGCAATGGCGTGGCACCGCCTGCCGTTGTGCCGGCGACCTCTTCGATACACGGGGCTTTCTTCCCCTCTCGGACATTGGACAAGGCTACGAGGTTGCGTACCCTCACCTTTTCCAATACTTCCAGCTCCGACACTGGCTCACCGACCCAGTCACCGCCACCCTAGTGGGTCGTCCGATGACAGTTTTTGAGAAATGGCTGCTGACAAAAGACACGGATAGACATCTTATCTCAGACATCTACAAAATGCTTACACCCCCACCCATCCCAGGTAAAACAGTGGGTCAGAAACTTTGGGAGGCTGAACTTGGTAGGACACTAACACCTAAAGAATGGAGTTACATATACTACAGGGCCTCACACACCACACGCAACACAGCAGGCAGGGAAACTGCGGTGAAGCTGGCAATGTATTGGCACCTCACACAGGCCCGGCTTCACAGAGAGAACCCGGCCCGCAGCACATTGTGCTGGAGGGGATGTGGGGAGCGTGGCACATTAACCCATCTCCTCTGGGACTGCTGTGAGGTCCGGAGCAACTGGGAGACAGACCTGGACGACATCGACTCCACCTTTGACACCGAAATCCCGAGATTCCCTGCCTACACTATCCTAGGCCTGCCTAACACACTCACCTTTCCCTTGAAATCTTTTTGGGTCCCCAAATGGGTATCGCCATGCAAGCAGCTACACAGCACGTCTTATCGGTCTGGGGCTCGACCACCAAGCCCACACATGTGGGATGGCTACACAAACTCTGGTTCACCTTGGGGATGGAACACATCCAGGCTACCCTCACACATACCACTGCTGCATTTCAAAAGGTCTGGCTTCCGTTGCTTTCCCTCTTGTCCAAAGAATTTAATGAGATCACATGCCCCAGATATATTCGAATTCTGCGCCTTACTGAAGCTACGAGTGAACCCCCGGGATCTCATGCATGATCGCAATATCGACTGTTTGATTACTTCTGAAATTGCTTCCTGCGCACGGCACACTGGTTGGGAGGGGGGAAGGAGGGATGGGTTGGGAATGGGGGGGGGGGTTCTGGGTTTTCTGGTTTTTGTTATTCCAGTTCTGTTCTCTTACACTGCTTATCATTTGTCTCCTTGGTATCATACCTCTACTTTGGCATATACACCTCGCCTTCTGTTCAATTTACAGAGAAGACGTGCCTGTCTGTCTCGCTCGCCTTATATGCCTGATGCATTTCCATTGTAATGTGATGCCTATTTCTGCTCTCAAAATCAATAAAACACATTTGAAATTAAAAAAGGATCCATGCAGAAAGTTAGCTCTAAATACATATTCCTAAAAAGCCAGATTAAGTTTTTATTCAAGACAATGGTTTTTATCATACTTTCATGCATACATTCCAGCCATAATTTCACATGGAGCAATAGTTCAAAATGTCTCAGAGCCTGGAATTATTAAGTCCACAAACTTTAGATCTAAAGTTCTGAATCCTGAGACGCTGGAACACATTAAAACAAGTACTGGGAGTCCAGGCAGGAGCACACCTCAGCACCAGCACCTGCACAGTACAGTAGGAACAGACAATGCTCCCTGGGATAGAGTCAAGCCTTGCCTGACCACCAACCTCCCCTGCCACACCCCAACTTTCACCAGCCCTTTACTGACAATTTCAGCTTGCTCAGAGCAGCTTGAAAATGTAAGTGGTGTCTCTAAATCTGTGTGGGTATTCCCCAATCAGGGGAGATACAGCGTAATCCCTTAATGGGATAACAGCTGTAATCTGGAATTCTGGTGCTCTTTTATTCCTACAGCTAAAACTGGCAACCTTGGCTTCATGGCTGAAACTGTTTTATTGACAAGGTGCCTACCTGGTGCTCTACTGTCCCTGACTTCCTCAAACATCATAAAACAATTATTACTCTCAAGTTCGGTCTTTGCTTTTTCTATAATGACTAGAATAAAGATGTAATTAAATATGAAACCTCAAATCCCTTAGTTGTATAAATTATGTATACAGCATGGGCAAATTTTGCGAATTCGCCATTCGTGAATTTGCGTATTTACGAATTCGCAATCCGCAAAATTCGTGAACTCTTGCGAATTTGCGGATTTTTTTGTGTTCGCAAGGGTTTTTGCCAGTTCGCGAGGGTTTTGTACCAGTTCGCAAACGCAAACTTACTTGTTGGGTCGCAACGGTCGCGACTATGTTGTTTCTACGTCTGGTTAATCACAGCACCCTCTGTTTCACCACTGCCACCCTCTGGTTCACCCATGCCACCCTCTGGTACATCACTGCCACCCTCTGGTTCATCAATGTAGATTATGGGGGGAAAAGCAGAGCACACCTGCCCTGCTTCAACTGACATGAATTAATTTGGGGTTGATTAATGTGTCACTGAGTCTGGCACCTGCTTCCTTATCTGTAATTGCTTTCTGTTGCAGTGCAATTTTTTTTTCACAAGACCTTTGTGGCCTACTTGTAGCTATTCTCTCAGCCTGCTGTGAGGGTCAGAGCAGGGTCATAGAATAGTTGCAAGTAGGCAACTGAACTCTGGAGGGGGCCCTCAGGAAGCACTACAGGGAATGGTTACTAATGATGAGGTTGAACTTTTGCACCTGCTGAGTGCTTTCAGTTTTGCAAAAATCGTTTTTCTGCAATTTTGCGGAATTTGCAGGGCGCGAATTGGCGCGAGATCGAATTCGGAAGCCGTAAATTTGTGCGAATATGCGATTTGTTTTTTTGCGGCAAGTTAGTTCACAAGGTTTTGTGCATTTTAGCGAGCCGCTTGTAGCGCAATGGCGCGAAGTTACCCTCATGGTCGTTCACGGGCGCGGCCATCTTGTTTGTGTGACGTATTTCCGTTTCCGGGCGGTATGTGTAATCTCGCAAAGTGTGCGGCTCGCTAGTACAAGTTTGCGTGTGATTGTGAGGAAAATCTTGCACGAACTTACCCACGCGGTCGTGAACGGGCGCGGCCATCTTGTTTTTCATTCATTGCTATGGTTGTGGGCATGCTTTCTGTATCCTCTGTCAATCGCTGCCATCCTTTGCTTGTTTGAAGTTTTTTTGATATATTTTACTTATTATCTATCCCTCTATTTTTCTAGCTCTATATTTTTGTGTTTTCTGCTACTTTTGGTTAATTTTAAACTACTTTTTTAAACTATTTTCTTTTCTTCTTCCCTATTCTATTTCTTCTTTATTATTTACCTTCCTTTCTGCCCAGACCATGGTAAAGGGAGCCGGGAAGCACCCTGAGAAGGGGAAGGGTCCCGCACCCCGTGCCTGGCTCCCGTGCGGGCGTTTGAGGGGGAAGACAGTCACAGCCTGGGAGATCTTTAGCACGGAGGAGTTGGCCGCACTAGTTTTTTATGTCCAGCATGCGGCCGCGCATGCACATTAGTATCCAAGATGGCGGCGCGGTTACCAGAGGGAGCCCCGGAGACGCAGCCGACAAGGTAAGTGCTGTTTATTCCTTTTAAAAACATTATTTAAGTATTTAGGGAGGGCGGAAGGGAGGCGGGTGGCGGGCAACTTCGCTAAGCCCACAGAGTGGGCGTAGTGTTGCCTGCTACGCCTACTTCGCAAACGGCGAAGTAGGCAACACTACGTCCACTCCGTGGGCGTAGCGAAGTACTACGCCCAGGGTTATTTTTTACCAAGAGCAATAATGCTGCTGATTACATTGTAGGTAAATTATATTTCAAAATCTTCGGTGCATTTCAGGTGCACTGCTCTCCTTCTCAGTAGCGTTGCTACTATGCTTATTTGTTTTCGATTTTGTGTTCATTTCATTGGCCTGAGAAATTATGTATGAGTGTAGTTTAAAGAACTGCGTAATGCTATACACTAAGGGTCAGATTTTTAATTACCGGCGCATCCCTGCAAAGTAGCAGGGATGCGCCAGTAATTGTGCGCCACGCCACCTCCACCCACGGTGCGCCGTATTTACAATGCGGCGCAGCATGGTCCCAAAATGTCACCGAAGCGTTACGCATCTGTGCCGTAAGGACGGCGCATTGCTGGAGTTTCGTCGCAACGATGGCACAGCTCCAGCAAGGCTCTGGGGTGCCCTATCTCCCCAATGCTGCGTCAAGCCGTACGTCTGCTTCAAGCAGGCGCAGTGTTTGAGTCTCGCATCATTGTCCTAAAAGTGACTGATTGAAATCTTGTAGATTTCCCTCAGCCACTTTTAGGATGCGTTCCTGCGCAGGAACGCCCTCCCTTGAGCCTGACGGAGCAGGGCTTTACAACGTGATGCATCTCCCATATGCGTCACGTTGTTAGTATACACCGCACCATGGCGCCTCTTTTGTTCTGCCGCTGCGTCACAAAAGTCACGCAACATTGGAGCAAAAGAGCCGCATGGGGCTTGTAAATCTGCCCCTACAGACTCAAGTCCAGTCCTTCCTTTGTACACCTGGCAATAAGAATAAATAATGGTGGTGGATTGATAGTTTGAGTATTTTAATGACTGGTTAATGTAGTAGGACACTTTTTAGTGTTGTCGCTGATCTGCAATCACAATGGAGTTTGTCTGTCACTTGACGTGCTGCGGACTGCTGCCTGCCAGTCCTAGGCGAACCTTTTTAGAAGTTTGTTTAGTGAGTTACATAACTTTCCAAGTCGACGTTCCGCCAATCAAGCAATACTAATATCGTAGTAGACCACATGAGATAGGTCAATATATCCCGTGGAATAGTTGTCTATTTGCTATTTCGCCAAAATATTTTGTTACTGTTCTTTTGAAATGTTTGATTTGGTTGACAACAATCATCCATGTTTTCGGGTCTTTCTTTCTTTTATGTTGTACATCAGCTCCCCCCAGGGGCAAGAGGACATTGGAGGAGGCTGCTGCTGCTAAACCAGGCCAAGATCGGTCAGGCGAGGGCCCCTTTGCTGGCCCCGGTAAGTTTTAATTTTAATATAGAGTACCTGTTTTTTCCTAGCGTTCCTCATTCGATTTTTTCTAAATCGTCTTTGATCTTCTTTTAGACTGTATCTAAATTCTTATCCTGCCTCGACTATGACTCCCTGTGGTATTACCAGATTATTCTTATTAGTCTGTCTGTGTAGCTAACTAAGATTGCACATTTGGCAAAAGGTGTAAAGCAAAACTCCCATTCTAGTCAGCAATAGCTCTATGCACTGAGTGCAGTCCTCTGGGATTGTCCATAATGTCTTTTCAAGTCTTCTAAATGTTTATGCTTTGACAATTACCAACAATAAAAAGGTGAATGACCACCAAGAAAGAATAAGATACTACTTTACTTTTGGTTTGGATAGGAGGACAATCCAAACTACTACTGTTGCAGGGACAAATCTGCACAAACAGAACTATAGACACTAAATAGTGCGTTGTTTATCAATTATAATAGGCGCAGGTAGACTTTCCACATACCTCAGTGATATCAGACTTTGAAGAACCCCCAATCTCCTTACTGACTAAATAGTGTGGCAAAGTCATTTAGCTCCCGAATTCATCAATGATTGATCCCCAATGATGATTATCCAACGCAGGACAAGAGTACAGAGTCAGAGTCCAGAAGTGTCAGAGGCACGGACTCATGCTTGCAAATTGCAAAACCTTTTGCTCATTCACTCATGACCAAAAACCACAGAGTCTATTTAAGTTTTAAAGCTTTATTAAAAGTAAAAATATGTATTAAAATCAAGCTTGTCATAAAACATAAACGGTTGAATAAAAATGGAAAAGTGCTTATAGTGATTTCTTTCACACATTTATTGTGGGCGAGCCAATCCCTCACCTGGTTTAAACTTTATTTTTTCTTTTTGGTGCTGAATCATTGGTCCCTTCGTCCCAGTTATGATGATTTGTTCTTAGAAGTGAAGCTTCTGTCTGTTATGAGAAAAATGGTGCGTGTTAAAAAGCAAGCATTCATCAGTTGTGCCAAAAAGTGCAGCAAGACAACACCCTTCCCTGGAAAAAGGGACATTTTTACTTTAGAGTAGACAGTCACAAATTATTAGATTGGTTTCTGTATTAACATTTCTTCATTCCTAGACAAAATACTAGTGAGTGGTGTATGTCTATGACATCTAAGATTCTTAAATGTACTTTGTAGGTGGAACATCTGTTGCTGGGCCCAGCGCGGAGGTGGAGGAGGAGACTTCAGGGGAGGAGGCGGTGCAAGTGCCGGACGAAACTGCTGTGCGGGTTGCCACGGTAGTGGCGGGCAGTGGTAAGCTCTTATATTCCTTACTTATTGAGATTTCAGACTGCATAGTGTGCTCCACGTGAGAAAACGTAAGGTTTGTCCAGATGCGAGACATGAAGAAGAATGATTGACATATAGTTTGAATGGATGGATGCCTGGATCATGGTACTATCTGACTCTTAGATAGCATATGTGTATCTAGAGAGAGTAGACGGTCACTGGATGAACTAAGTGTTACTTTGAAGAGCATGTAACACCGCACCCGCACATCCGTCCCAGTGTAGGAAAGGCAAGGAAAAGAAGTTGTAATTTTGTTCGAATACTACCATGAATAGTAGCAGTAGTTTGTATTGCAAGCACAGCATATATCCGGCTATTACGACGGCCACTCACTACCTCTGTTAATAAGTTTAGTATAACTCGGTCATTCATGTGTGGATGTATCACTGTTTACTCAATAAAAAGCAAAGCACCTAAAGTCATCCCATATGTAAGCAAATACATACCATGTGCAGTGATAGATAATCAGATTATTTATCTTCTTCATTTTCCTTTTCTAGTATTCATTGGCACTGTAGGGTGAAAGTTAAATTAATTAAGCAGTAGCCCTTGTAACAGAGTATTCTCAATGCCACCCGTAATAGAAAAGTAAGAGCATCACCACCTGCATGTACTGGACTGGTACAGTAACGCAAGTCTGTCTCACTCATCATGGCGGGAGTCTGTTTTTCTCGAGTGCAAGTTGACTGCGCTGGCATTATGCCGGCTTGCAGAATTTAACGTACCAATTTTGCTAAACAAGAGAGAAGAAGAAGAATAAGACTGGTGTACTGTCATAGTCAACTCTAAAGGAGTGAGTTCATAGTGCTCGTAGAATTAATTCCTTAAACTCCCACTAATGTTAGAGCAAGGATGGAGAAGTGGGAGGTTAGTTAGATACTGGCCACAATAGTTATGTACTGCGCTTGCAAGTTGCTAGTTCTACTGTGACACAACTTTCTGCTGAATCATTTTGTGTTAATCTTAAAGAGCACTGGTTACAGACTATAACTTTCTTTCTTCATATAGATGCTCCTTCCAAACCAACCCGGAAGGAGCTGGCTAGACGGGCCCGGCAACGGAGGCTGGAGGCCACTGTCGCTGAATATCGGCGGCTGGTGGCCCAGGAGGAGGGGGACATGCAGTCTACCACAACATCTACCGGGACAGCTGCATCCTCCTCCGCGCTCCCTGGGTCACCCAGTCAGCGCAGCAGGTCTCCAGCGGTACGGAGCCGGGGTACCGCAGCCACCCGCCACCGCCGAGCAGCAAAGAAATCAGCTGCCCCCCACAGCAGTTGCAAAAGGATGCACCGCCTTTCCCTGAGCGTGTCCTACCTCGAGCAGGAGCTCCTCAACACCAAAACCCTGCTCGAGACCCTCCGCAAGGAGCATGCCGACCTGACCCGGAAAGTCAACAGCTGCAGCCAGCAGTAGGAGGAGACTGTCCCTTGCCCCTTTTTTAAAGACTTCTGGTGGGTGGTAATTGGGAGTTGGGTTTTTTGGACTTTTCACAGACATTCGTTGGGGTTAGGGAGTTGGGGTGGGTTGGGTCTTGCGGGAGATTATTTTTGTTAGGGATATAAGTATACTTTAAACTATATCTTAGCATATGTGGTTCTTGTACTGCTTTTGAGGCTGGTGGGTGGGGGTTTAACAGTAAGTTTGTTTTCCTGAAACTTAAGTGGCATCTTGATTCAAGTTGTGTAATTAATTGCCCAAATGTTTTCAAAACTAAGTGCCTCTCACAGAGTAAGTGAATTCAATAGTCCTAGGACTTTACTAGTACTAGCGTCATTCTCAAGTCTCTCCTAATACTCCATTATACTTCCTCCCCCCAAACGCTTATCTTACCTGTAATTTGTGTTTGTAAATAGGGCTAGGCACAGGGCTGGCTGCACGGCAAATGGCGATTAAGGTTGGCAATCCTGGGCGGATGAAATGTCATCCTTGCGGTGGTACTAGTGGTGTTACACAGTGGCAGTTGCAGCATCTAAAAAAAAGAAAATGAAACCTTGTTTGTCCTTACTGTAGCATTAGAATGGTACAATAGAGAATATAGCAGGTGACAGTACACTAAAACAGTGCCACAATGTAGCCTAACAAATGGTAAAGTATTGAAAGTATAACTAGTACTTGCGTTGAATTTCTTTGACATTGGCTACTACTACAAGAAATAGTACCGAAGGTGAAGGACACAGCAGCGTAATAATTTGCCACGTCTAGGAGGAGGATGTTCTTGATGACCAATTAAGTTGATGGCGCACATGAAAATCTGCTTTCATTTGCCAATAGTGACTGAGTGTCAAGCTGAGTAAGAATAGAATATATCCTCAGATTCCTTCACCAGCCTGTTGCTATGACCTTATCCTCCCCAGCAAGTCTGTGGAATTATTGTTGTCATTTAATCACACATCAATCAAAACCACACAGCCCAGGGGAAGAGGGTTAGGGTTTGGAAAATGGATGGGAATAGGGGATTTTGGGAAAGTTTTGTTGAGAGAAGAAAAAAAAGCACAGCATGGACAAACAATAATTGAAGATAAAGAAATATTTGGGTACAGAGTTAACCATAAATCTTTTAAGTGACATAAAGGAAGTGCATGCACTACTGCATGCATGGTTACTGAAAAGTAAGTAGTACTTTCGACAACCGTGAATGAAAGAATGCGACAGTACAGGGCTGCAGTAATAATTATGCGTTTTCACTTGCCTATTTCTGCACTCAGAGAAACACTTCTTACATTAAATTAGGTTTAAAAAATAGCAGAAGTAAAACCTATAGAATGGCTGTAGGGATGAATTTAGAAGCAGAGATCAAAGAAATGCAGAGTCACACTCATAGAAGTTCACAGCAATAACATTACTTAAAAGATAATTAGAAAAGAACGGATACTGTATCTGTATGTTGTTGTAGTTGTCCTGTTGAATTTGGTAAGTTGCATGCATCAAACCATTCCTCTTATTAGCGGGACTCCTCCATTCCAGCTGACGCTCCGTCCATCAATGCTGGTGACCAGAAGACACCCTGTCCACTGCCTGCCTGGCGGATGCTGAATTTCGGCTCGCTAATGTGAAGCCTGACTTCATCCTTTTTTTCCCATTGCACAGACTGAAACCCGGCCTGTAATTATTGATGGAAAAACAGGAAGTGATATTAGAACACCACTGACAAATAAATATAAGGTATGTACGCTGTGTAGTGCAAAAAGTCACACTTTGAGTTTCCTAATAGACAGTACAATATTTTTGAAAGTGCATACTCTGTCTGAGTCTCCTTTTGAAGGATAAATAAGTATGGGCAAATTAATTTAGCGGATCTCTCCCCTCAAGCTAGGTGTACTGTAAACTGTGTTTTAGAACAAAATTAGATCTTCCCAGCAGTGCTCCCAGACCCTTACTAAACCCAGTCGCAAAAATGTAGAAGACCTCCAATCAAATCTCAAAAAACGAGGCCTAGTAGAAAAATGGTGACAAAACGTACTTTGAAAGTAAAGTAGGCCAAAATCCCCCCTTACCCACCGTGGATTGTATTCAAACCACTTACAAGCAAGCAAAAGTATCCATACCCAGCATCGCTCCAAGACTCGCAAACCCCCCACAAACAGCCCCCCTGCCCTAAACACATTCAATAAAATAATGCTAACCCTAACAAGCCCTAAGTTAAAATTAGTGGCAAACGCTTTCTTTAACTAGGCCAAATCCCGCATTTCCCACCATGGATTTTCTTCAAATCACTTGAAACCAAAATTACACATTCCCACGAGTGCTCTAAGACCCCAGAACTCAGTTGCAAAAATCTACAACACCCCGAGACACATGCAATCCTGCTGCTAGTTAGGCGTGGGCGGAAAATCCGCAATCCGCGAGATTTGCGAATTTCCCGCAAAATCCGCAAATCCGCGAGCAGCGGATTTTGCTCGCACTGCTCGCGTGAGTTCGCGCCCCGCGAATAAGTGCAAAATTGCAGAAATACGATCTTAGCAAAACTGAAAGTAACTACTTACCAGGTTCAAAAGTTCAGGCTCATCATTAGTAGCCATTTCCTGGAGTGCTTCCTGAGGGGCCCCTCCAGAGTTCAGTTGCCAGTTGAAACTATTATGTGACCCTGCTCTGAACCTCAGAATAGTTACACATATGCCACAAAGGTCCTGAATTACAGCTAAGGGAGACAAGCAGGAGCCAGGCTGGAAGTTAAAATCCATTAATCAGCCCCTAATTCATTATTGTCAGTTGGGGCAGGGCAGGTGTTGTAACTAATTTTGCAACAATGAAAGCACTTAGCAAGTGCAAAAGATCACTAATCAGGGCGCACTAAGGAAGCAGGTGCCAGCTAAAAAAATATTCTGTGACACATGAATCAGCCCCAAATTAATTCAGGTCACTTGAGGCAGGGAAGGTGTGCTTTGCTTTGCCGAAAATAATGTACACTGGACAACCAGAGGGTGTGGTGATGAAACAGAGGGTGGCATGGGTGGGCCAGAGGGTGGCATGAGTAGTCAGAGAGTGGCAGTGGTGACAGAGAGTGGCAGTGATGAAGAAGAGTGTCCCAAACAGGCTGGACACGTAGAAACAACAAGTTCGCGAAACTTGCGACCCGACAGGTAAGTTCGCAATTTGCGAAAGTGTACAAAACCCTCGCGAACTGGCAGAAACACGGGCGAACACAAAAAAAAAAAAAATCCACAAATTCGCGGATTTTGCGGATTGCGAATCCGCAAATCCGCAAAATTCGCGAACGCGAGATCCGCAAAATTCGCTCATGCTTACTGCTAGTGCTAACCCTAATGAACCCTAAGTTACAAAAAGTGCCAAAAAGCTTTTCCACATGGATTTTCTCCAAACCACTTTTATCCGGTATTAGACCTTTCCAGCAAGGCCCCAAGACCCGCCAACCCACCCGCAAAAAAGCACAACACCCCCAAACAGGCAAAAAGCAAAAATGGAAAATCTCATACTTACAATATTTTTCGGCCTTCTTTTAATTCTGTCCAAACGCGCTATGCAGCTAGGCCATAACTCCTGTTTTCCACCATGGATTTCCTGAAAAACAAATGCAATCAAAATTAGACTGTGCCAGCAGTGCTCCCAGACCCCAAAACCCACCCACAAACACCCGGAACCCCCCAAACAGCACCTCAAAGACAAGCAAGTCAGCAAAAACGCAAAACAAATTCGCCTCAGATTTTGTCCAAACCACTTTAATTCGGTATTAGAACTTCCCAGCAATGGCCCCAGAGCCGTCAACCCAGGTGGAAACAAGTAGAAGACCCCCCAAAAGCCCAAAAGCAAAACTTAAAAAATGGGCACTTAGAAATGTTCTGTCAAATTTCCAGAATCACTCCGAGCGCGCACTGCAGCTAGGCCCTAACTCCCTTTTGCCACCATGGATTTGCTTCAAACCTCTTGCATTCAAAAGTATCCATACCCAGCAGTGCTCCCAGACCCCGAAACCCACCCACAAACACCAGGAAGCCCCCCAAACAGGCCCCCGAAAACGTTAAATTGAGCGAAATGTCAGAAAATGCAAAAACTTTGTCCTCATGGATTTTCTCCAAACCACTTTTATCTGGTATTAGACCTTCCCAGCAATGGCCCCAAAGCCGCCAACCCATCTGCAACAAAGCACAACACCCCCAAACAGGCAGAAAGCAAAAATGGAAAAACTCATACTTACAATATTTTTCGGCCTTCTTTCAATTCTGTCCAAACGCGCTGTGCAGCTAGGTCATAACTCCACTTTTCCACCATGGATGTCCTGGAAAACAAATGCAATCAACATTAGACTGTGCCAGCAGTGCTCTCAGACCACAAAACCCACCCACAAACACCCGGAACCCCCCTAAACAGCACCTCAAAGACAAGCAAGTAAGCAAAAACGCAAAAAAAAATTTGCCTCCGATTTTGTCCAAACCACTTTTCTCCGGTATTAGACCTTCCCAGCAATGGCCCCAGAGCCGCCAACTCACCCGCAAAGAAGTGAACACCCCCACAAGTGCAGAGTCTTTCTTCACTGGGCGTAATCTAGCCATCTGCTTTGAGGGAAATAGGAGTCTGGAGGAGGAGGATAGAGGAGCAGATTCTTGTGAACTTGTGAACCTGAGGAATGCAGACTGCAGCACCTTCAAATCAATAAGCAAATAAGGCAAGACAGTTCTGCTGATGGGCTTGTTTTTGTGATTAGGTGATTAAAGTTTTTTTATATAGACTTTGCAAAACAAAGAAAGACAGACACACAGGAATAAAAGTGAATAAGGACGAAAAAGAAAGTTATTGATTCATTGGCTCATTTTCATGGCTCGGTGTCAGGGAAGAAGAGTTCGTCCTCATGCTCTGTGAATTTTTGGGGACAGCCATTGAAAGACCTTTGTGTTAAACTCCTGCAAAATGTTTTCTCCTGTATGACTTTTCTCCATGCCAAACATGGATAGTGTTGCATGTTTCCGAGCAGCTTTAAAAACGTTGTCCGGGTCAACACCTGCCCTTAGCTTTGCTGTAACTCCTGAAAAAGAGACCCAGTGTGCAGTAATGCACATGTAATCAGTGGCTGCGCAACTGGTCCACATGTCTGTTGTCAGATGTATAGTGTGAACAGCACTCTTCTGCAAAGCTGCCCCAATCACCTCCAGCACATCTTCATGTAGTGCTGGAACCGCAACTCTGGCAAAATAGAACCGGCTAGAAACCTTCCATTTAGGGCAGAGCGTTGCCAATAATTCAAGAAAACCAACCCCTTCCACAAAAGAACAAGGGAGAAGGTCCAGAGCTAGCATTTTAGCCAGCTTAGTGTTATACAGACGCGTCATTGGGTGGTTGCGTTCAAATGGCGCATCTGAAAACAACATGCTTCTAATGGTGGGCTGGACCATGATTTTACGGGATGATGATGACTTCTTCGACCCAGTTACGCTCGGTGATGATGAACTTTTTCGCGTTGGTGTCTCACTCTCTCCGACACTCTTAGTGTGGCTCATATATCTTGCAGAGGGTGTGCTGCTGACAGGGGTACTGAGTGTAACTGACGGAATGTTTGACGCTTCTTCCTCCTCGTCATCATCAGATGAAACATCAACGGATACAGTTTGTTGACTTCAAATTCGGGCTTCCTTGATCTCCTTTAGGTGCGCATGCCATGTGACAGTGTGCTGTCTCTCAAGATGACCTCTCTGGCCTCCGGTACCATAGTTGGTACCAAGCTTACCACGAGTAACTGAAAGCTTACAAATGGTACAAATGGCTATGTTTTCCCTTGTTGAGCTAACACTAAAGAAGTCCCAAACTGCGGACTTTAAATTTCTGTGGGGGGCGGAGGAGGCGATACTGGTCATGCTAATGCCAGTTGAAGTGGAGGATGTGTGTAGCCGAACTTTACTACGTTGTGCACTTGCAGCACCACTAATTGAGGAAATGGAGGTCGAGGTGGATGGAGGTCCCTTCTGGCGAGAAAATATGGAAGCGGTAGGTGGTGGTGTACTAGTTAACTGCAATGGTGGTGGTCCCATTGCCTCGTCGACAACATCACGCTCAGCAGCTTTTCGGGCTAGGGTAAAAATGTCTGTTTGCTGCATGCCCGGTGAGCCTGGAGTGACCTTTATGATGACTGCGTCGTCGTCGTGAGAGTCTTCATCAGTAGGAGTAGTATATGCCACTTCTTCTTCAGCGTCATTATCACACTCTATAAGTACGAGAGTTTCGGGGACCTTCCTTTTACGCTTAGCTACCTTTGTCAGATCATGGTGTGCCTCACTCTCAGACGGCAGTGGTGGTTCCCAAGTTGGATCCATATCATCAAAAGGAAGGGGGCTTGAAGAGGATGTAGACACCATCCTTGATCCTTTCCTTGCTAGGGATGTGGAAGATAATGAATGATCAGGAGGAGTGGCTTCCTCAAATGATACCTCGGCTTGAATGTCGATTTTCTGATGTGCACCTACTTCGGGAGGAACAACTATTGTGGGCACTTGTGCCGCTCCATGCACCTCTGCTTGCGCATCTCCTTGCGCTGCCTCTCCTTCCACATGTACTTGGGCTTGTACTTGCACATGTGGTTGTTGTTGCGGCTGTGGTTGTTGAACAATCGTCAGATGAGTTACAACAACCTGTGTTGATTGAGGGACATTGCTTACTTTCTTGCGATGAGCCAACATCACTGGTCGATGGTGATTGAACAACTAGACTGGCTGCCTCTAAAGCACTCAAGGGCTTGGACTTAAGTTGGCGTGGTGGTGGTGGCACTGAGCCCAATGGAGCGGGGGTGCCGCTCCCAGCTTGGTCCCCAGCAGACCCCGCTGCTGCTGCAGGCGTACTTTTTTTCCCCAAAAAAATGCGGCGGTCGGCACACCAGTCTCCTTGGTAAGTGGCGCCACTTGCTTCTTCTGCTACTTACTGGCAACTTTCTTGCTATAGGAGCTACGGGGAACTTTTTATGGGGCCATCTTTTTCAGATGTCAGAACAGCAGGCCGCAGTTGCACGAGTTGCAGAGTTGTCTTGTCTGTGGCCACACGTGACGTCGCGTGACGTTATGCTGCACACACCACTGCAGGACTTCTTCCTGGCACTGGTGGTTCTCTTGTGCACCTAAAAGCAATGGAAGACAGAGGAACATCAGTTATACACCCCCAAAAAATCGAAAACACATATAAATCAGCACAATCCCATGCCATCCATGCCCTCAATGATGTTTAAATTCAAGACACCCCACAGAAAGACTAGGCCCATGCACCACTCACTACCCCTGGGCATAATGGATGAAAGCTAGGCAAAAAGGTTGCAGGCCTGAGAACACTGCCTGCATTAAAAATGGCCCCTTGCCCCCCAGCACATGGCCAGGGCCTGCCTGTACCAGCACTCAAAATGGCCCCCACCCACATGGCCAGGCCACATCAACACCCCAAAAAATCAAAAAACACCCAAAATCACCACAATCCAATGCCATCCATGCCCTCCATGATGTTTACATTAAAGAGACCCCACAGAAAGACTCATTCCATGCACCACTCACTACCCCTGGGCAAAAGGCCCCAACAGCAGCCAAAAAAATCGAAAAACACACAAAAATCAGCACAATCCCATGCCATCCATGCCCTCAATGATGTTTAAATTCAAGACACCCCACAGAAAGACTAGGCCCATGCACCACTCACTACCCCTGGGCATAATGGATGAAAGCTAGGCAAAATGGGTGCAGACCTGAGAGCACTGCCTGCCTTCAAAATGGCCCCTTGCCCCCCAGCACATGGCCAGGGCCTGCCTGTACCAGCACTCAAAATGGCCCCCACCCAGATGGCCAGTCCCCATCAACACCCCAAAAAATCGATAAACACATAATAATCACCACAATCCAATGCCATCCATGCCCTCCATGATGTTTACATTAAAGAGACCCCACAGAAAGACTCAGTCCATGCACCACTCACTACCCCCGTGCAAAAGGCCCCAACAGCAGCCAAACAAATCGAAAAACACAAAAATCTGCACAATCCCATGCCATCCATGCCCTCAATGATATTTAAATTCAAGACACCCACAGAAAGACTAGGCCCATGCACCACTCACTACCCCTGGGCATAATGGATGAAAGCTAGGCAAAATGGGTGCAGGCCTGAGAACACTGCCTGCATTCAAAATGGCCCCTTGCCCCCAGCACATGGCCAGGGCCTGCCTGTACCAGTCCTCAAAATGGCCCCCACCCACATGGACAGGCCCCATCAACACCCAAAAAATCGAAAAAACACACAAAAATCACCACAATCCAATGCCATCCATGCCCTCAATCATGTTAAAATTCAGGACACACAAAAAGTAATCCTTCCAGGTCAAGATCCAAATCAAAGTGACCAGCACATTAAGAAAGCACTGGGAGGAGCCTGCTGGACAGGAACAGGAAGTTGGAGACTGTGGGGCACTTCCTTCCTCCCACCCCCCCCCCCCCCCCAAAGGGACTCCTTGCAAAAAAAAGTGCAGGCAAATGTCAACCTGAGGAGTTATTCTGATAAAAATCATCATTTTCAGGTTTATGCTGCTTGCTGGTGGATTTCTTGTGCAGAATTGCACATTTTGCAATTTCGCGAGTGCAAGATTGTTGCTGCCCACCGCATCTACGTGTTCGCAATTGCGAACTCTCGCAATGCGTGATCACGGCGTACTCATGTTGACAAACTCTCGCTGTGCAAGGTGGCAAGCCGCGACGACGTAATCGCGGTCGCCAAACTCCCGCGGGATCCCGCAGCAAGATCCAAAATGGCACAGCACACGCAAAACATGGAGAAAAACAACTCTGCAAACGCTAAATGACGGTAAGTGAACGCCGCGCGCGGCAGTATTGTATCACCAAGCAAAAAAATCCGCTTCGTGCGAATTTGCGATTTTTCCGTAAATTCGCGAGAGTTCGCGGATTGCGAATTTACAAAAAATCCACAAAATCCGTGAGCGGAACGGATTTTACGCCCATGCTTACCAAAGACTTCTAAAGTCACAAAGTTTAATTTGTTCATAGAGTGCATTGTCAATCAAGGCATCTACCCTGGACTCATGCATGGTTCCTAGGCGCATACCCTGCGCTCATACGAGCCAGGCACACACCATGCTCCCCCATGTCAAAGCACAGACATGGCATTCATGCAGCACAGGCACAAACCATATCTTCCCAGGACCAAGGTAAACCTGGTTCTCAAAGCATATCGGATGCACTTATGGAATAATTACTGTTTAGGGGGGATTCTGACTTAAATGTGTCCCATCATAATCCTACATATGGCAGTTTTCCCCATTGACTCCTCAACCAAGCACATACACCAACTGTCCGAAACTGTAGACCCTCTCATAATGAGCAGTATTCTAGTGCAACAACACATCATAAGAATGGGTCAAATGAACCTCTATAACAGAGGTCTAAGCCCATCTCAAGTGACATTTAAATGGGCGAACAGTGCAATGCTTGGTGAATTCACAGTGCTCAGGCAAACAGGTGCAGTTTTTTGCAACTTTAGTCAATAAAATACAGAAATAGTGGCTCCACGTGACCTGCTTCAATTTCCATTGTTGTCTTTGCCAGTTCTTGGCCAAAGGTAGATCATGGCCCATGTAAAGCGCTTCAGGTATCCAATCCAGTGGCACACTTTATTATGGTACATCTTCTTCTTTTTCCGCTCTACAGGTATTCTTGTGGCAAAAGAATTGGTGGATGGCAAAAAAGTTCACATTTTCACAGGCTCCATAGTTCCTGGCTGCACATTCACTGGTTCCCGAGTAAGCAGTAGCTGCCCACTGCATGTGCTTCAACAGTTATTGCACGGTCATGCTATGAATATTGTTGGCTACCATCTTGGTGGTGAAATAAGATGCATCACAATGCCTAGTTGGGTGGAAAATGATATTACAAGCCCCTCTGTATTACCACATGCTGTAATACCACTTTGTCAAATCTACCAGATCAAACATGGAAGAAACTGCTCCAGAAAAAAGTCCAGGATTAATAAATAACACATGGACATCAGCGAAGTAACGATGAATTCAGCATGACATTCTCCCTTCCACAAGTGAGATTTCTTCAATAATATCCCAATGCAGAATTAGCAATTTCCCATATAGAGGTAATGCTGGGGGAAAGATTATTGGTCAGCAAATAGTGCAAGTTTTTTGGTGGCACCCTAAAAAGGAAAGTTACGTGGCATATGGCAATGACATGCCAGATCTAATGTACACTAAAATTAAAAAATCATTTGTCAATAAAATGCAGCGTGTTTCAGCTATCTACACACAGAAAGAACTATGGGCACAATTCATAAAGAAATTCAGAAATTTGTCCCCGTCTCCTAGGGGTCAGTGAAACTTTTTGACTTTTTTGGAATTCACAAAGACTTCCAGGAGTTCTTCTGGTGCTTTGTGACTCTCACAGCTTCCTTGGAGTACTAAATACGTGTAAGCATTTACATATTCGGAAATGTGGCAAGTGTGTATACCCAAATACAAAAATGTAATATATCAAGTGGCCTACCATTTTTAGTTTTCTAGAAGAAACAGTATTTTTCTAAAATCTTTCTCCAGACACTTTAAGTAATTTTGGGGGTTCTCTTCCCTTCCCTACTTCGAAAAGATATTTAATACTGTGCTTGTCATTAGCAAATCTGTAGATATCTGCAGGGTTGCAGATTAACTACAAAATATGTGTCACCCTCAAGCTTGCGAATTTGTTGGTGTTCACCACCATTTGAAGGTGGCTCTGCCCTCGGATGCCTGCAACCGACCTAAGAGAGGCGCTTTACTCATACTTCAATTAATCCATACTCCTGTAGTTTTTTTCATGTGAATCCATACTCCTGTGGAAAGCCACGTTTTGTAAATTCAAACGTTTAATTTATAGGTGTTACTGTTGTTATTTGGACATTCAAGTCTTAATGGATGCGCATATAATGATGCCCTAACGGAGCGAGCCACTTCATTCTCTGCTACTTCACCACACACGATACATCGTGACAAAAATCCTTAATATTGCACCACCCAAAAATGAAATGAGGAATCAAGGAAGGAACAAAAAAATAAAGTAAAATCAAATAACATTTGGATATTGAAAAATGAATGTTTAGCACTCGGTTGGCCACAAGATGGCAGAAGTGTATCATTCAATCATATACCAACGTGTAACACAACCCGAGTTTGCCTTCTTCTACTGTGACAGCACAGCTTGTTTGAAAAAACAGTGTCTTTCCTTTTAACATATTGAAGATTAGAGAGTTGACTTTTTTCCCTAAGGTGGTATGATAAAAGTAAAAACACAAAATTCTCTTAGAACTTGAAATGGTGGGTGTCCGCTTGCTGACGTGAAAGCATTAACCGATATGAAAAGAAGGTTAAAGTTGTGAATGTTTGATCTTTTATATGGAATTAATTGTTTATATGTGGTAATAGTGCAGCTTCAGAGTGCTTGTGGAAATGTGATAAGCAACTGAGGACAAATAGGCAGAGGTTATGCGAGTCAGGTCCATGTGCTTGATCTGAGAGTTGAATCTCCAAGGGGCTTATTTACAAGGGCCATATCGCCACTTTTTTGGCTTTTAAAGCCAAATAAGCGGAGATAAAAATATCGCCCTACTTACAAGAGGGTGCTAACATGCATTAGCGCATGTTACCACCCTTTTTTCCGACGCCTTCCTGAGATGCAAAGTGGGCGTCACTGGGCAGTACAACCTTGTAAATATCGCTGATGTGCACATAGTGATATTTACAAGGTGGCCCACGTATTTTAGCAGACGTTAGTTTTGGGCAAAAAACGCTGTTTTCGCCAATAACTAACGTCTGCTAAAATCATGACTAACCCATACCTAACATGGGGCGTGGATTCTTGTGTTATGACCACAAGCATATCGCCGTTTTGCAGGGAACATCGCTGGAAAACTAGCGATGTTCCATGCAAAACTGCGATTACCCCGCTATCGCTGGAATTTATATCGACATTGCGCTATGGGTTGTAAATACAGCGCAAGCATGGCAATAAATTCCAGCGATAGACGGCGATAAATATAAAAGCGCTAAGCACACTTTGTGATATTTATCGCCATATGTAGTAAGTATGCCCCCAAGTCTTTTGCAGTATTGTCAGTTGCCTGACATAAGGCAAAGACAGTAAGTCAGTTGCCAAACACTGGCAGTGTCAGTCGCAGTGCCTAATTTAAGCTGGTGATTGCAGGTGGGGGCCACCAGCACTTATTTTTGGTCATCAGACTTTGACCCGGAGCAAGAGAGGAAAGGCCACAAAAGGGGGAAAGAAGAAGATGGAAAAGACGTGACGAAGTGGATAAGCAGGGGCCTTTTAGCGTGAAGTAAAGGGGTAGGGATTGTCTGGTGGTTGATTAAAGAGAAATGTCAGAAGTAATCCCTTTGGGAACCGTTTAAACAATTAAATCAGACAAACCACATACAAACCATATGGTTATCTTCACACTCAAGCATCCACAATGTGAACCAAGGAAACAAATCAGTCCAAAATCATATATAATATAAAAAGTTGCTTACAATTTATTACAAATGTTGTATATATAGCAACTCTTCAGCATTAAAAACACACAATACATTATAGCTCTAAAATTAAAAATACATTCATAAAAAATACATTTATAAAAAATTGGGACAAAAAACAGCATGGAAAAATAATTCCAAGTCAGGAAACTACACGGTAATTCCACAAATAGACAATGTGTTCACAGCGCTTTTTCGCAAACAAAAGGCTTTTTTGCTAGATAGCAAAAAAGCTAATTTGTGCCTAGGTCTGATATCCGTGATAGTTCCCAAACAACTAGAGCATCGACGCGTTTCGGTGGGTCCAACGAAAATAGCTCCCCACCTGTGAATATAATCATATGGTTTGAATGTGGTTTGTCTGATTCAATTGTTTAAACGGTTCCCAAGGGGATTACTTCTGACATTTGTCTTTCGGTACCCTACCCCTGTGGCGATTGGGTCCCTCTCTCTTTTTTCCTAATAGGCGGATTAAAGAGGCCTCAGGTGGATTCTGAACTAAGCAGTCTTTGTATCCAGCACACATTCGGTAGCCAAGCCCTGTCTTCGGAGCAAACTTTGGGCCTGACACTTATTCTTTTACAAATGAATCATTGGACAGTCATTTTGATTTTTCTAAAATAAAGTTTTCTCAAGCTTCAGAAAGATGCCCAGAACAGGTACCATATGGGCGCTAGCTTCCACGCTTCCCTGGCACACAGACCAGGTACTGGCATCCCCACTGAAAGCTTTCCTCGCACACACAGAACAGAGGTCCCAGGGGCACCAGCAGTGCATGCCTCCGGATGACACATAAGCAGACCAAGCTTCTGTCCCAGAATGACGTACCGGCTGTGATGAGGTATTGCAGTAGAGCGCAGTCAAGGGGGGTGTTGCAGGGATCGGATAGTGGCCCGCACACAAAGGGGCTTATTCACAAGCCCTTTGAGCTGCTGGTGCGTCACTTTTAATATGGGAAAAAGTGACGTAAGGGCGGCGCAAGGGGCTTGTAAATAAGCCCCATATTGGCGCTCTGTTATGGTGGCGCGGCTGAGCCTGGCATCGCTGTTAAGCTATGACACGTGAGTTTTGAGGGTCGGGAGGAGGGGTATGGGATTGGGGGGTAACGGCAGAAGGTGCCCCTGGGGACACTGGTAGGGCTGGATTGCTTTAGATAGTGGCTCACCTCACAGATGACGCTATAGGTGGACACTTTATCTTTGCAGGCCTGGGCGGCAGTGATTGGAAATGGAAGGCAGAGACACCGAGATAGGAATGATATTGATAACTCTGTGTTTCACACACACAAGGGGTAGACTGTGGTGGCAGCCTAGAAGGACTGCAGGAGGTGGTGCTCATGACGCTGGTATAACACAACACACCAAGAATGGCAGCACAGGCACCAGTTCCTCTGCAACTATCGCTCCCTATGCACTGGGCATGCTTCCTCTGGAAACCCAAATCCCACACCAGATATTTTAATAACATTTAACATGACTGTTACTGATTCAGCACCATCTACTGCAGTCGTGCATCTCCTGCCGCTGGTGCTGCACCAGATGACCCTTAAACCACAGCCTTGAACGCAAACAAGAAGTACAATGAAACCTGTGTGTCATCTCTCCCTTGAGGTGTGCTTTGGCTGCTGATCCAGGATGGTGAAGCAGTCATGCACATGAAGAATATGAATGAGCGCCCACTGCATTCAACCTGTCTTACAATGGAAGCACTGCTCTGTAAAAAGAACATCACAATATGTGAGTGAACCAGCTACAGAATAATATCTGATTGATCCAGCTACAGAACAATATCTGATTGATCCAGCTACAGAACAATATCTGATTGATCCAGCTACAGAACAATATATGATTGAAACAGCTACATAACAATATCTGATGGATCCAGCTACAGAACAATATATGATTGAAACAGCTACAGAACAATATCTGATGGATCCAGCGACAGAACAATATATGATTGAAACAGCTACAGAACAATATCTGATGGATCCAGCGACAGAACAATATCTGATGGATCCAGCTACAGAACAATATCTGATGGATCCAGCTACAGAACAATATCTGATGGATCCAGCTACAGAACAATATATGATTGAAACAGCTACAGAACAATATCTGATGGATCCAGCTACAGAATAATATCTGATGGATCCAGCTACAGAACAATATCTGATGGATCCAGCGACAGAACAATATCTGATGGATCCAGCTACAGAACAATATCTGATGGATCCAGCTACAGAACATTATATGATTGAAACAGCTACAGAACAATATCTGATGGATCCAGCTACAGAACAATATCTGATGGATCCAGCTACAGAACAATATCTGATGGATCCAGCTACAGAACAATATGTGATTGAAACAGCTACAGAACAATATCTGATGGATCCAGCTACAGAACAATATCTGATGGATCCAGCTACAGAACAATATCTGATGGATCAAGCGACAGAACAATATATGATTGAAACAGCTACAGAACAATATCTGATGGATCCAGCTACAGAACCATATCTGATTGATCCAGGTACAATATATGATTGAAACAGCTACAGAACAATATCTGATGGATCCAGCTACAGAACAATATCTGATTGATCCAGCTACAGAACAATATGTGATTGAAACAGCTACAGAACAATATGTGATTGATCCAGCTACAGAATAATGCATGATTGCACCATCTACAGAATAATATGTGATTCATGCAGTTACAGAACAATATATGATTGAAACAGCTACAGAATAATATGTGATTGATCCAGCTACAGAACAATATCTGATTGAACCAGCTACAGAATAATATCTGATTGATCCGGCTACAGAAGAATATCTGATTGATCCAGCTACAGAACAATATGTGATTGATCCAGCTATAGAACAATATCTGATTGAACCAGCTACTGATCAATATCTGATTGATCCGGCTACAGAAGAATATCTGATTGATCCAGCTACAGAACAATATGTGAGTGAACCAGCTACAGAATAATGTATTTGATCCACCTACAGAATAATATGTGATTGAACCAGCTACATAATAATATGTGATTTATGCAGCTACAGAACAATATCTGATTGAACCATCTACAGAACAATTTATGATTGATCCAGCTACAGAACAATATGTGACTGAACCAGCTACAGAATAATGTATTTGATCCAGCTACAGAATAATATATTATTCTGTATCCGGTCAGCCGCATTTTGTTATGTAGATGGATAAATCACATATTATTCTGTAGCTGTTTCAGTCATATATTGTTCTGCAGTTGGATGTGTCACATTATTCAGTAGCAAATCAATTTAGTTAACAGAGTCTCAGCGAGGTTCGGTAATTCGGGGGCTGGTTGACAAATTAAAGAAGGCGAGGATATGTTTGTAGGAAAACCCTACTGTGTAGGTAGGTTCTCCTGAAAGTGGATAGAGAGGAGTGCTGTGAAAGTCAAATTGTGTCTGTGTCCACTAGAGGGATCCCTGTGTACAAGCAGATTGAGAAATACGGGGCATATTATCAAGAACGGCGTTAAAATTATCGCCGCTTTAGAGGCAGAAAACTGGCGCTAAAGTGGCGATAATGGGCTCCAATAGAAGCCCATGTTTACACCAGAACATGGGCTTCTATTGAAATTCTCAAGGGCATATTCTCAAGCCATTATCGACGCTTTAGCAGCAGTTTTCTGCTGATAAAGTGGCAATAATGTTTACCACCGTTCTTGATAATATGCCCCTGCGTCTCCTTAGAGTGGGTCCAAAGGATGGTTAGACTGTCTAGGGGACAAGCCCTGCTTGGGACTGGGTGTATGAAGTTGTTTGGGGCACATTCATCCTTGGCTTCAGCATCTAGAAAAGAAAGTTATAAAGAGAAAGGAGGACCCCACACAGACTATTTAACGGACTGGGGGGAAGAGTATTTAAAAGGAATGAAGTCCCAAAAGAATGGACAATGTAGGAATGTGTCCAATTTCAATCAGTACTCTTAGGGGTAAAGCTTATTGATATAAAAACAGCATGCCATCAATTGGGCGGGAAAGGCAAAGCTACAAAGGTACCTTTGCCTTTCCCGCCCAATTGATGGCATGCTGTTTTTATATCAATAAGCTTTACCCCTAAGAGTACTGATTGAAATTGGACACATTCCTACATTGTCCATTCTTTTGGGACTTCATTCCTCTAGAAAAGAAAGAACATATCAGAGTGTAGTATTGAACGATAGATAGGCAGGGGCAATTCATTGGAGGCTGAGGAATAATTATGGTGATGGGGGTAAGAGAACCACCGTCGTGGCTGCTAAGAAGAGATGGCGGTGTCTTGAAATAAATGGAATCGTTCCTCCAAAGGTAACAAACTGGCCTCACAAGCTCTTTAGGCCTCCCTTTCGATTGTTTTAAAGTTTATGTATGCAGTAATATTTGTCTCCTGGTGCTACTGAGTCTATTTATCCGAACAGTGCTTGAGGACCGCCCTTGATGTACAGAGATGCGGACGGAGGGGCCCAAGTGGCCAGAATGGGCGCAGGGAGGAGGCCAGCTTTGGTACAGCTCCATCGGACAGTGCAAGAGAGGTCTACAATCAGCACCTCTGGATGAAATCTCTGTTTCTGGCCCTTGAAAGCAGGATTTGTTCCTGATGTTGGTTTGAAGACCCACATTTGAGTGCAGAGAGGAAAGCCAGGCTGAGAGTAAATGTACTCATGCGAGGGTTGTCCTTCCAGCACCCAAGAGACAACGGACCAATCAAAGCTGAGGTCTGTGCCGAACCCCAAAGGGGCTGAGCAACTACAAGGCTAAGAGTTCTTCAAAGAGCACTGCTCAGTCAATGAGGAAGAGAGGGGCAACACTACGGCTATATATCACCAGGGAAAGTAAGTAAGTACATTTATTGTTTTTGATTAATTAAAACCATTACAAAATTGCATTCTAATAAAACTTTTTAGTCAATTGACTTTTTGAACAGAGCACTGTTAAAATTCATATATATTAAAACATACGTGAATTATTCGAAAGTGCAGAGTGTCCTTAATTCATGTCAATCAAAGCCTCTGGAGTCTACACGTAGGTTACAGTACAGCTGGTCTTTGCTTAGATGCTGCTAGAAGCAGGAACTTAGCAATCTTCCCGTTTAATTGTTGGTCCTTTGGGTTAAAGCATGCAAATACTGCTTGTCTCCGGGTACGTATGCTTCGTTCATTAAAATGAGTTTCTAAGAGGCATATCCTTTCCTCTTTTAGCTTAGTGCAGGAGCATATTATATGTTCAATATCCTCATTTATATCACCAGGGCCCCTCAGTCTACTGCCAGTCACTATCTCGCCAGATTGCACCAGTAGTGATTGTCACTTTAGTGATTAATCTTTCAGGCATGGTGGGCAAGGAAGAGCACAGAGAATGTGACGTGACACACAACAACAGAATCTCTGGCATTACCTATCACACCCATCCGGCGGGTGAGGACGGTGGATGTTGAAGTCTCTGAAAAAAAAGCTGTGACACTGATTTCCATCTGACAGCTTCTGTCCTCCTCTTGTTATTATTCATGCATTTTATCAAACATCCTTCTGCAGGAATGAGGCCTATTGAACAGAAGTCTCACTTCTTCTGGGCGCACCACATAGTACTAGAACCACTACGGTTCAAATAATCATCGATTCACATGTAGACCCATAGTATCAACATGACCTGTCACAAAATATGTAATATTGTTAATGATGCCAAAATAATTTTGGTGAAGGTTGGTCATGTTCTGGTCACTCCTTAAGCAATTGCAAAACCAAAGCCACATTTGTGTTGCAATCGACATCCATTTTGGAGACGAAGACCCCCTTAGTGAATTGAACAGATAAATTCTAAAGGATCTTTCCCCATCACAGTCCCTTCCACCTGCTCAAGACCTGATAAGACTGCCATCTACATACCAATCGTTTACCTTCTTAGTACAATTGGGACAGATTGACGGCCTTGATGGATGTTGCCAAAAGAGATCCAAATCTCATTCCAGGCTTGTTACTAGCTTCTAACAGTCCTTGGAGCCCAGAAATATCTAAAGTATTGTTGCTCGTCCAGAAAACATAGTGCTAAGACTCTTAAGAGTCCTTCACATCATCAGGGCAAGATTGATTATCGACATCAGGTTTAGGCTTTTCCCCTCTGCAGACCTGATCAAAATCTTGGAAAACAGTAGGAGAATCAATGGTAATTTATTGTAATGTTCAAAAGGCTGGGTACGCGTGTGCATGATACATCATGGAAATAGTAGTACAACACCACTGTCTGTCTCATTCCCCTTCTTCAAACCATCAGTCTCAAAATGCTCGGTAATATGAAGAAAGCGTATGACGGAGCATTTAGACACTCTTGGAAAAATTCCTCCATTCTAGCTACCTTCAGTACCGGTCTCCACTAAGAAACTAACCTGTTGAGTCAAGAAACAAAAAAGTCTGGTCGATAGAGTCTCACAGACTCTAGATCATAGAGAAATGTAGCTACAGTTTATCAGACGTCTCAAGTTTGATACTAGTTTATAAAGGTCTGGCAGATATTCTGCTTAACTGGAAACATGATGGGTTGTCCAATAGGGCCACAGATCTCTTGTGAGGTCAGACATATCTGCTGTCCTTTGGCCCCTCCAGTGATATAAGCATGCATTTGCTGACACATTGTCCATTGTTCAAACAAATCACCAGTTGACTTTATCCATGGTTAGATTTTTCAGAGCAAAGCATCCTAGAAGCAGCTTGAGGCAGTTGACTTGAAGAATTTCCCCTCCTGTCTCATTGATAGTACAGAAGCCAAGTTTGCTGAAGTCTGACCCTTTACAAATCCTAGACCTAAAGTATTGCTTTTCAACATAGCTAAACCTGTGCATGCTGAACCAGTCTCAGAGGTTACCATATTCCTGCTGGTCGAGCACTAGAATCCTTGTGTCTGTGTTTTTAGGAAACAGTGTCTACACAGAAGAGCCTGAGGTAATATTCTACTGACAAATGTATCGTGAGCAGGCTATCACACCCTGAATCTCAGTCATTCTGCATACATTTCCTCACAGCTTCCACGCCCTGAGCAGTGTTCAGCTGGACATCCGCACTAACATTCTGCACAGCCTTAGTCACTCCCTGAACGCATTGCAACATTTGATGCATGCTATGAGCCAGTATGTAGGTGTCATAGCTCTGCAAATACTTCAGTGCTTTATTTGTATAATAATAAGTGCTGGTGCCCAAAGCTCTGCTCAGATACCCGCGTCTGGCAATATAAATGTCAGCTTGCCCAATACTAAGGGTGCGTAGTCCTGAATCCATCTCAGGCCTCCATAATTCGCTTCCAGGTTCTCTTGCCCCTTATCTCACTCTTCCAGGATTCTGCTGTCTTCATTGATGACAGACTTTCTGTATTTCTCTTCCGCCATCTTTTCATTTCATCTGTTTGCGCTCTGTTGGGCTCTTGAAATGTGTGATGAGGAAGAATAAGTCCCTGTCCCCAAAAATAAGTGCCGGTGCCCTGCACCCGCAGCCACCGGCTCAAATTAGGCACTGCTCTCTTTGCACTCCTGGGACACACGCTGTACTTACACTTTACATACTCAGGGCCACACTCAGCTCCTAGATAGATATGGACTTTGATGAGGGGGGATGCCAATCCGCACATCTGCCAAACCCTAAATGCTATTGGTTTCCCTACTTTGCTTCTGCATGCCACTGTATATCGGCCGCTTAACATCGCAAGTTGCTGTAGATTCTCTTCATCTCCACCTGCATACCAGTAACATAATTGAAGAATTGCAAGGGCTGATGAGCAGCACATAACCACAGAATATTAGACTTTGATGACATCCTGTGGTATCTTCAGCCCAAGAAACCCTGAAGGTTGGGCCACCTGCAGAGCCCCTAGATGGAGCTTTGCTCACACTCAACAACCCTAGGCTCAAGAACTACTGCTAATATCAAACCCTGCTTGACTAAAATACTTCCTCCACTGCATCATCTGCTTACTGGGCTATTTTCTAATATCGATTCTAATAGATCAAAACTCACTTTACATCCTGAACCATGAATGTAAAAAACGAGCCAACATTCTCAAGACGAATTGGAACAATTATCTGGCTGAAAGCCACAATAAACATATTAATTTTACAAGATCTCTCAGCCACAGACTGAGCAAATCTCGTTAATAATATGTTTCAGTTTTTCTCTTGTTAATTTCATCATACATTTTGGCCGTCCTCGAAGAAACCTAAGAAAGGAGAAGTCAGGCAGCGCTTTTAAAAATTGATGTACACATCACACATGTTAAAATAAGCTGGCCACCGCCTGTGACTGCTTGTTAGCTAAGCTTTGTCTTGGGATATCAGCAATACTTTTTCTAATAGACTACGGCCTATAATATATTATCAAAAGTGAGCCAGGAGCGCAGCAAGAGTGTGTGCCCCATTTTTGCATCCGAGAGGTACTTTGATATTACAGCTATTTTGGGTAGTGCTTTAGAAAACTAAAAAGAGGTCACATTTTCTATGAGTTCTCAAATATCTTTCTCATCACTTTAGTGAAATATTCTTACTTGCAGAGCCAAACATTTACTTCCAACACCAGCAGCAGCAATCTGTCAGTTAGCGCTCTTCAGCAATCAACTGTACCATCACCACAGAGTTCTAATGAACGACTAGAGCACTAACATTTTGTATTCAAGATGAAATTGAGGTGCTCCTGAATAGCATTTCGTTGGAATAAGAACTTTTTAATTTAAAGCCTTTCCTGGGGGAGCATTGAGATGGTAATGCAGATATGAGGGGTTATAAATAGTAGAGAGACATATGCATAAGTACAGCATTCCCTTCCCATATCTGTTTACTCACTGCTACCATTATCTCTGTCAACTAATAGTGCCCTCATTTTAAAATAGTCACATTCTGGTAGACAGACTAGGTGAAGCAAAGGTTGGCCACCCACGCAAAGTCAGGCAGTGGTCTAATTTAGAAAATGAAAAAAAGTCACTGAAAAAAGCAAAGTTCAGAGTGACGTTATAGTTCGATTAGATGCTAAAGCCTTAACATAAGCTGCGAAAAAATTGAAATTCACTTAAAAAACAAAGGTTAAAGTGACGTTATAGTTACTTGCTGTGAAGAGACAAGAAGTAAGAATTTTTAAAAAGCAAAAGTCACTGAAATACATCAGTTATAGTTTAACCAACTAACTACAACTCACGCCCCTATAGTGCACTGTTCATGACCTCACATATTATATAACTCATAACAGGTTAAATGACATCATTGATGACATCAGTCATTATATTTAAAGAACAACACTGTTAAAATTACTAATGAGTTCAGAGCCGCCACCCAAAAACAATGTAAAGGAAAAAAGGTGATGGGAGCTGGGGCATAAACTATACCAAGTCAGGCCTCCTGGCTTTCTTATAACTTTTCATAACGAACAGGTCTAACCTATTTAATCTGACAAAACATTTCCCAGTGAACGAATAAGGTTGGCAGCCTTTACCATCGACTTGACATAACCAACACAGTCCTACAGAAATCACAAAAGCTAGCAACCTTCATGAATACAGTTATAAAATTACAAATATATACAAGTCTACAGTTAGCAAAACCATATTTAACCTCTCTCAAAAGGGCCTAACAAGGTGTATTACTAAGAAAGTAATCTACCCCTCCTCCTCATGGGGTTTGGCACAGGGAATGACGAACACCAAAGCTGTTACTCACTATGGTAAACTGCAAGATTTCATGTAACAAATTACCTGTCTAAAGCCTGTTACACAGTATGATATCAGTTCACAATTTAAGACCTAATATCTTTAAAAAATGCTTTTCAAAAGAAATAAAGAGAGTCTGCTGTCCTTACCATAACAGTTTGTAATAAAGAGATAAGACATATGGCTTCAAACCAAACTTTTACAAGTGAACCAATCATGCTTGTACCCCCTGCACCCTCTCTCTTTGGCTTTTCACTATAACCAACTCTTGAATACTATAACGAACATGCATTGTCCAGTAAGTCAACCTTCAGGCATGAAGTCACATAATTCAAAATGTAAGGAATATTACAGATGGCAAAGAAAAATATTAGGTCTCCTGAGAGGGCCTAGAAAGGATTATCACTATGCAAATCTATCCACACTCTGTGGCAGAGGTTGGTACCCAAAACTAATATCCTTGCTTGTGGGATTCCATGTACCTAAATACCTCTCTGCAGATTTTCATAGAGTAAAAACAACCCACCATTAAATGCCTATTGACTTTAACGTTTCCTTTTAGGACAGAATAGGATGAAGATTTATAAAGCACACTAATACACGAAGGTGTCCAGGCGCTGGGCGGTAGAGAAGCAGAGAGGAGAGTGCAGGACTGCTGACTAAACTGAAAAAAGCCAAGTCTTCAGCATCTTTTTGAACACCGGGAACAATTCTACATGGGAGATCGAAGAAGGTAGGGTATTCTAGAGTTTTGCGGCCACCGCGGAGAAGGAGCAGCCGTCCCATCTGACTTTACGTACTCTAGGGGTGATCAGTTTTCTCTGGGAGGAAGATCCCAAGACCCTTCCAGGCATGTAACATGGTCTTCAGCTGCTACGAGCCTTTGTTATGCAAGGCCTTGTGAACCGTACATAGTGCTTTGAAAGAGATTCGCTTCCTAAAAGGGACCCAATGCAGAGTACGAAGCCCCTCCTTTGCTGAGTGCCGTTTGGGGATATTAAGGATCAGCCTAGCAGCCGCGTTTTGTTCAACCTGAAGCCTGTTCAGGGAGGCTGTGCTGATATTCAGATATATGGTAATGCAGTAGTCAAGCTGGGAGGTGACTAATGCAATGATCATGTGCCGATGCAGTGCTGCTGGAATATACGAGAGAACCTTTCTGAGAGTGTTCAGAATGTAGGAGTAAGTGCTGGCATGCAGCTGACCTGAGACTCGAAGATCAGGCTCACGTTAAAATTACCCCCAGGTTTTTGACTATCTTGACTATCTTGGCCAGAGCAGGGGGTGGGCCGCAATCTGCTGGCCACCAGGCATTCAACCAGATTGAGGTCTGAGGACCAACAACTAGAACCTCAGTTTTCTCTGCAATGATCTTAAGGGAGTTATTCTGCATCCATCTGATAATGTTGGCCATGCACTGGTTAAATTTCCCTGCTACCGTCTGCAGATCATGGAGATAGAAACAATGATCTGTGTGTCGTCAGCGTAGGAAATTACCTGGAACCCAAAAGATCTAACCAGCTTGGCCAGCCTGGACACATACACATTAAAGAGGGTGGGACTCAGGGATGAGCCCTGGGGAACGCCGCAAGGTAGGCTGAATGCCTTAGATCTATTACCCCCACAGCTAACAGCATTAGTTCTCTCTGTCAGAAAGGAGTGGAGGACCTGCAGGGTCTTAACTGAGATACCCACCTCTTGCAGACGTTGAACCATCTGAGTGGAGGAGACAATGGCAAAAGCCACTGACAGATCGAGCATAATCAGCACTATCGAACCACCCTGGTTGACTTGCATGAGGATGCGATCAGTGGCAGCAATAAGGGCAGATTTGGTGCTGTAGTCGGCGCGGAAACCTGTAAGATCCGGTTTGTTGATAAAGATGCAGCTGACACAGAATCAGAGAGGATGCTACAAAACCATTTTGAGACTGATCTAAAATCTCATGGGAGTCCAAGTAGTTCATCAACTCAATGTTGACGAACTACTTAGGATTTTTGCAGGGGTAGGGAGAAGTGAGATGGGACGAAGATTTTTCAGTTCAGAGGCGTCAGCATTGGGTTTCTTAAGTGAAGGCGTAAAAATAGCCTCTTTCCAAGTGTTCGGATAGCAGCTGGAACAGAGAATGTTGTTGAACACCTTGCATAGAAAGTCTGCAATCGGGCTGGGGACAATCTTGAGAGTGAGGAGTGTGCAGGGGTCAGAGGAGGAGCCGGACTTAAGGCCCATAAGAAGAGCCAGAGTTTGTTGAACAGTGATCTGGGGAAAAGTTGTAAGAGTAGCCGGAGGACCCCCCATCACATGGTCCTTTGCGACCTCCAAAACTTCTGTTTTCCTATGGTCGAGCTCCCGAAATATTTTAAGGACCTTGTCCTCGAAGCAGGCAGCTATTCTGTATGAGAGATCTTGAGAAGGTGCTTGAAGAGCATGTTAGAGGAATTGTCTGCAGCGAGGATCTTATTAGTGAGAATATGAGATTTACCTTGAAAGATGGCTAGCTTGTACTTCTGGGGCAAAGCTTTCTGCCTGGTTTTCTCCTTAATACAGGGGTCAAGCTGTCATCTACATTCCTGCCTGTACCACTCCCTTCTAAGTGATCTGAGTTTTTCAGAGAACCAGGGTAAAGTTGGTTTAGCTTTCTTAAAAATGCAATCTTTAAAAGGAGCCACAATATCTATGGCTTGAGTAATCCAGTTGTGAAAGCCCTCTGCCATAGGGGGGAAGAGACTATGCCTCCCAGCCTCAGCTAAGGCCAGAGCTGCCTCCCATTTGGGGCTAGAAAGCTTGTTCAGTCCCCTGTAGTGAAAATGCCCTGGGGTGATACTTTCCTCCACAGTAGTGGGGGTTTCTGAGAGACCTTAAACATAATCAACGAGTGCTCAACCCAACTAAGAGGCTGTACATCTTCAATCACCAAATTGCAATGATTGGTGAAAATGCCATCTAAGATATGGCCGGCGACGTGAGTGGGGGATTGAACTAGTTGCTCAAAACCCAGGGAAGACATACTTTCAAGGAGGTGCCGTGAGTCATTATCCTGTTCCTTCTCAAGGTGGTGGTTGAAGTCTCCGAGAATGGTGTTATAAGAAGAATTGACTAGTGGCTCTAAAATTTTGCACCATGATTCCAAAAACCCTGGTCTGGGGCCCAGTGGAAGGTACACTAACAGGCCGGAGAAACTGTGAGTTTTGGACAACAAAATCCTAAAAGAGGCAGCTTCCACTGGTGAAGCAAAATCCCTTTCCACCAAAGTCAGGGTGCATTTATGAGAGTCACGGGCCACCTAAGCAAGCCCGTCCCCCCGTCGCTCAGTGCGGTCACATCCGAGGATAGTATATCTATTTCGTAATAAATAAGTCCGGCCCACAAGCTTTATTATAAATTTTCCTAATAAACAGATCTAGATTGCAGCCTTGAACATTGGCTTGCCAAATAACCCACATAGCTTTCACACATGTCAACCAGAGGATAATAACACTATAATTATCTTAGGTTGTTAAGTAGTACCATAGTGCCATTTGTGTGACTCTAAAGAACACGCTCCATCCATCACAGTTGCATTTGTGTGACTGAAATGTCAAACACAATGGCTTTGCTGGATAAAGTGCACGGCTGAAGAAGCTGGATAAACAAAATGATCACAGCTGGTTGGAGGGTAAGCACTTTTTCTGTGGAAGCATAGTGCTTTTGACAAATTGAAAGCTGCATTCAGATGAACCAACATCTGAGCAGAGCACAAGTCCCTCTCTGTCGTGCTCCTGAAAGCTCTTGTTTGATCAGAGAAGGACTGGCGACAGCTATGTTGTCTAGTCAGATTTAAAAATTACTGACTCCTGGGCGGGGTGGCAAGGCATTTGCAGTGTAAATGTAAGAACATGTTTGTTGGGGAGGAAGCAGTGTTGCAGAGGATGACTCCCAACTCTCAAACAAATGTTTTATAAAAGGAAACTTTTTTTTTAAATGCAGCCCATTTTCGTTAAGGAAACAAACTGCATCTTTAAAAAAAATGCACTTTATTAAAAGCGTTCCCAACAATAATGATCTGCTGACTCTAGTAGGCCGCCATTACTGTGATGGCCCCCAAATTGGAGTGAGTCACAATTTGCAATTTACCCCTCATTAATATTTATGAGTTAGGTCAGATTGCGACACACTCTGAATCGGAATTTTAGAAACTAACATATTAGTACATGGGTTAGTTTGTAAAATGTTTTACTGATTACTAAAAAACTGGTGTCAAATTGTGAGAATTTTTTGGCAACCGGTTTTGTAGTACATTGGGCCTCAAGTTACTTTTGAGCCCAGTTCTTGGTTAGTGGACATCTTAAGTACAAGAGAAGCCAACATCACTTTTGGCATTGTCTACTTTTAATATTCTTTGTCTTATGGCTGTGGAGCCAAAACTCCTAAAGTCTAACTTAAGATCTTAAGTTTAAGTTTGAACCTGAAGGCTAAGGGCCCGACTTACAAAGGTAAACTTAGACTTGAAGTCTAAGTTTAGACCTCAAGTCTAAGTTTAAACACACACACACAATATATATATATATATATATATATATATATATATATATATATATATATATATATATATATATATATATATATTTATATATATACATATATATATATATTTCCGCACTTGTGTTCCCGCTACCACGACAGGCTACCACGACAGGCTATCAATCCTCAGCCATCAAACGAGTAAGAACACGGAAGACCCAGAGTGCAGGTGAGTTTTTATTTTCCAGTACACCACGCCAGGATAACGTTTCGGCCTGCACAGAGGCCTTGGTCACATGATATATATATATATATATATATATATATATATATATATATATATATATATATATATATATATATATATATATATATATATATATATATATATATATATATCCAAAGATAGTTTTGTGCTCTGGACCCCTGCCCCTTGCAGCGGAGGGCCTGGAAGGGGTAGCCACTCCCCAGGTATCCAAAATCAATTCCACACGGTGAAGAAAGGAATGTCCAGGCCAGCTTTGCAGTTTTCAAAGAGCTTTAATTTTAGCTCCTACTCAACGCGTTTCGAGGTAAAACCTCTTGATCACGATATTATATATATATATATATGTATGTATATATATGTATATATATATATATATACTAGCAGCCCGCCCCAGCGGTGCCCGGGGCAGAAGGGAGCTGAGGGCAGCATTTCAGGCTGCGTGCACCCATGGCTCCCGCCTGTCCCTTGTTGCGCACCCGCGGCTTTTGGATGGTTCACTTACCGCGGCTCTTGGATGGTTCACTTACCTTACTCGCCGCTCCTCCTCGCGCTGCTGATTTTACCGCTCCACTGCTCCTCCGCTTCTCGCTGGTCATTACCGCTTGCCCGCCGCTCCTCCCCGCCTGTCCGCAGCTCCTCCCCGCGATCATGCCCTCCGCTCTTCCTGTTGCTCCTGAACGCCGCTCCTCCCCGCGCTCTCGATGTCATGACGCTGACGTCCCGGCCGGCACTTCTTTCAGGGGACTACTTTGTTTTTAAAGTAAATTTTTTTAATTAACGTTTTTTTTTTTTTTTATGTAGCCTATGTCCAACTACACACCCTGACAATTTCAAGGATGTATCAGGTGTGTGGATTGGAGCTGTGGTTCCAGAGTTTACCTTGCTCAAAGGGTTGTGTTCTCTCTTTATAATAGTAGTATAGAGATATATATATGTATATATATACTAGCAGCCCGCCCCAGCGTTGCTTGGGGTAGAAGGGGGCTGGGGGCTGCATTTCAGGTTTGCGTGCTCTCCCGCCCAGGCCCCCACCCGCCACGACATTGTCTGTGTCCCGGACAATGTTGTGGCGGGCGGGGGCCGGGGCGGGAGAGCACGCAAACCTGAAATGCTGGCTTCCCCTACCCCGCCTGCCCTGACATTCCCCAGCAGCCCGTGCCCCGCCCGTCCTCCCGCCCGCCCCGACCCTGGCTGCCCCGGATTTTTACCTTGCCTCTGCTGCTCACACCGCCGGTCCATATTTCTCCGCTCCGCCGCTCTGCCCCTCACCACCTGTCCGCCGCCGCTCCTCCCCGCGCCATATCCGCCTCTCAGCTCCGCCGCTGGCCTCACTTCACCGCTCCTCCCCTGCGCGCCATGTGTGCTGCTCCTGGGACGCTGCTCCTCCCCTGCTCCTGACGTGACGATGGACAGTCGCGGCCGGCGCTACTTTGGGGGAACTACTTTTTGTAAAAATTTAACTTTTTATGTAACGTTTATTTTAAAAAAATTTTAAAGCCTATGACCATCTACACACCCTGCCGATTTCAACGGTGTATCGGGTGTGTAGATTGGCGCTGTGGTTCCCGAGTTTACCTTGCCTAAAGGTGCAAGTTCTCTCTTTATAATAGTAGTATAGATATAGATATATAATCAAACACTTTTCCACTCCCAATTCGGGCTGAAAGATGGCAAGCACGCAGGTATCCGTTTTCCAAATTGTTTTATTACAAACCCCTCTCCCCCGACAGACGCGTTTCGCTAAAGAGCTTCGTCAAAAAAAAAATATATATATATATATTGATTTTAATTAATATTGTTTAAATTGTTTTATATTAAACATGTGTTCATAAATATACACACAATCATATATATGTGTTTGTTTCAATCAGTCTCTATTTATATATATGTTTAAATATTACTTAAACTATTTAATTTACATTATATTAATGTTATATTTTAAGATATTTAATATTTACTGTTTTAACCATATATATGGTATTTTTTTATATTAGGGTAAAATGCTATTTTTAAAAAACAATTGTACTTACTAATATATGTATTAGGAAAACGATATTTTTGTGATCAATATTTTGACACAATATTTCTGTATCACAATATTATTGGTTTTGATATTGTTTCAGTGATCCTATGTGACACATACCCTAAGGCATTACTCAATGTCCTTGGTCATGTCCAAATGAAGAAGCAATGAAGGATATGACTGGTAGAGTTACAGTGATTTGTCAAAAGTTACATGTAATTTCTGTGGGAGTATTCAACAATGTTAACTAGACATCTTGATGATCTTGATATTTATTAAATGACTGTTGAGATGCATCTAGGAGTGACATGTAGTACTGTAGGAATCATATGTGAGTGTTTACATGTGATGTGCCGTTTCATTAGGACAAACGTGAAACAACCTCTTTGTGTCACAGATATTCACAGAGACACAACAACCTTCAACGGTCTCCTACTTTGTCCCTGAATGTGTCTAGGCTGGTTATTTATGCCACATGTGAGACATAGCAAAGCTACTTCAGTATAGCTTTCATTAGACTTTTTTGACAGTGGACATATGAGGAGGTGACAACTAAAAAGTGTCACCATTGTGAAATGCCCATTTGCGGGTGACCTGATATTTGGTTCTGGACATATTTGAGCAACAGATCAGTATTAACTGACTCTCATTCCATCATGCTGTAGTTTTAGAGAAATGGCACATTGTTAATTACAGGGCCTCATATCAACATTGTGCTAATGTATTATTTCTAGACTTTCTATTTGGTAACATCCATTCACTATGCTACACTACAAGGGTCAAAGTATGCAAGGTGATAAACTGTCCTAATGGATTCATAAGGATGGAGTGGAGACGAGTTATTCCATAATATTGGAGCTAACTGAGTTAATGAGGTGTGGAGGGTTGACCGCCACAGTCAAGTTGGTGGGAAGGTGCATCGTGATTGGGCTGGCAGGGATATGGGCGGTCCTACCGCCAATAACTGCTATACCCAATTCCACCATTGATGCAGTTGAGATTTCCTGGTTGGGTCACGGAGATCTTTCGACTATGCATCTGCATGCATCGTAATAGGGCGGGCGGACCACCAAGTAAGGGGATGGGAAATCTGACGCCATTTCGACAGTGTGACCATTTCTACCAAACTCATAATCAAGCCCTTTTCTTGGCCCAAGGGAACTCCGGCTGAAGTGGGTAATTTCAGTAAGATGAATTACCTGCTTTCCCATAAATCACAGGAATTGAATAGTGCAACAAGCGCCCTGAAACTAAGCACCTACTATTTGGGCTTTGACTGTCGGTCTGTAGGTAGGCTGAACATTCATGGATTCCGTTCTAGGCTGATGCAGGCTTAGTAAGGCAGACACAGGTATCACATGAATGGTGCACTACAAATTGAAGCAGTTAATACTTTACATTTCATGGGATTCTGTAATCCTAGAATAAACAGGAGTTTTTAATTTCTTTATAATCAGCGACTAGTGACACACCCAGAACTCAACTGTTATAAGGTATTACAGTCAAGTTATGATGTCACAATGCCTGCTGCCAGAGTCTGAGGTCTAGGTGAAAGGCAGGTCACGTCACGGAGCATAATTTAATCAGCTGTTTAAAGCAACAAAAACAGAACCTGCTTTTCTTTTTTCTGCTCTATTTTAATAACTTACAAGCAGAGAGAATCTGTTTATTGTTTGCACTCCTTAGATAGAGAAAAGCTAGACAGCATGTTTCTACACATTTCAAGCTGCTGCAGATTTTCTTTCTTGAAACAGACTTGATTAAACTGTTTTTAATATCTGTTTTCAGCAAACATCTATGAGGTTTTTGATGTGTTTAATTTTGCACTTCAGTTTCAATTTTTTTCTTCATGTTTGTAAACATGCTAACTCTTTCATATGAAAGAGCTACACACCAAGGTTTTAAGTGGTTTGTGCAAAAGGTGATGGTGTGATCATGTGTTAAATGAGGTAAATTACTCCTGGGCATACATCACAAGGATAGTGCAATTCACTTAAGAGTTCCATAACCTTATAAAGAAACTCAGCCTTTGGCCTCATCCAACTATATGGTTATGGAACTCCTCTGTGACTGGCAATTTCTCTATAATGTATGGAAGGGGACACTTTATCCCCTATATAAAAAGTAAACTATATTTTCACGTTAAGGTTCTGTGGAATGGTTAAAATTAAAAATAGTCCTGCGATAAATTGTTTTTTACCCAAATAACATCCAAGGACAATCTGATGAGTTTGGAATTGGAGTAATTTAACTATGTGCACTACCAAGACTGGAATTACTTAGGTGTTCAGGCGTTTATTAAATGCGGCATAAGCGTGGCCTCTAGTCAACAAGAACATCTAAAAAATATATGCTTAGCGCTAAGTATTTCAGTTATACTGTTTAGATGTGGGAGACGCCCTGGAAGTTCCTTTCATTAGCTTCATGCCTCTTAAGCCTTCTGCAGTCACAACCTGCACATCCTGATGGCAGCTGCGAGGTACTTTGTGGTAGGGATGCAGTTGGCACAGGAGTGCTTTTAGCCAGAGGAAACACAGTCAGACATGGTTCTCATGGGCACTCCAGGTCAAAACAACAAAAGGCAGAGTTGTGTATCTTTACTTAGCATGCGGTGAAACCTTTGGGTTCAGGGTGGGGGCTGTTGGGTCAGGTATCTCAGGTGAGAAGGACCACTAAAGCACTGTTGCATGCCGCAGTAATGAAGCCAGGGGGAGGAACAGAGACTCAGCAACCCACGTGTTCAAAATGGTTGGCCCGCTAGTCTTCTTGAGGGCTTCCATTATGCACCTGGTGGCACAGTCATCAGCAGAAAAATGCCCACTTCCTCTTCCCGCTAGCAGTCCTGGGGGCAGGAGGGCCACTGGTTGTTGAGCTGGATAAGACAGTTTCTCAATAAGCGTTACTGTCTACCTCCTTTTTCTGCATGGCAGAGCAGCAGAAGCAGGTTTTTGTCCTCAGGCTTAGCATTGGGTCCTTACTCTAGGAGAGGAGCTAAGATTCCTTGACACGTTGAAATTGTTTTTCTGCACTAACACACAGATGTTCATGGAAGTTTAAACCTGAACTTGCTTCTTGTCATACATGGTCCAACTGCATTATAAAACCAGGCAGCCAATGCCAGACGAACTATCCAGGTAAGGAGAGAGCTGGGGGCAGCATTTGCAGATTCCCCCATTGTGCAGGAGCTCGGAAGGTGGGGCGCCATGCACATCAGCTGCCTGCAGTCCCGGCAACACCACACACAAGTTCAAGTATGGTTTTCCAGGCCCGGAATATTGGGCACAGAATTTGCAGATGCACTAATTTCAAGCCTGGAGGCACTGAGCAAGTTGGAATGTCTGGGAGTGGTAGCCCACTGGGGGTACTGCTCCTTATACTACTCATTTGAGGACCATAACATGCTTGCTGATTCCATTGAAGGTTTTGTAGATCTGAACAAGACACAACAACGTGTTGAACATTGCAAGCACTCACCCCCAGTCAACTGATCTGGGTTTAATCCATCATCATTATTTAGCTCACTCCGCCACCCCAGTTCAGACATGGCTATATGCAAATCATGGCTTGGCAGTTCGGGCTGGACTGTTCCTATGAGGCACAGGGTCAGACTGATTTGCATATAGCCATGTCTGAACTGGGGTGGCGGAGTGAGCTACGAGGATGGATTAAACCCAGATCAGTTGACTGGGGGTGAATGCTTGCAATGTTCAACACTCCGTACATCATCTCCTTTGGTTTTGCTTTGTTTACCCTAAGTTGGCAGGGTATGCCCAGACGTGGGTCCCTTGCTCACTTTGCCATAGGATTCAAGATAGCCGGGCTGATGAGGGTTGTGAGCCCGAAACCAGTCCCAGGATGCTTGTTTCCGGTCCAGGAAAGACATGGCTTGGCAGTTCGGGCTGGACTGTTCCCATGAGGCACAGTGTCAGACTGATTTGCATATAGCCATGTCTGAACTGGAGTGGCGGAGTGAGCTAAAGAATGATGATGGATTAAACCCAGATCAGTTGACTGGGGGTGAGTGCTTGCAATGTTCAACACTCCATGCATTAACCCCTTTGGTTTTGCTTTGTGCGCCCTAAGTTGGCAGGGTATGCCCAGACAAGGATCCCTTGCTCACTTTGCCTCTGGATTCAAGACAGCCTGGCTGATGAGGGCTGTGAGCCTGAAACTGGTCCCAGGAGGCTTGCTTACGATCCAGGGAAGACATGGCTTGGCAGTTCGGGCTGCACTGTTTCCATGAGGCACAGGGTCAGACTGATTTGCATATAGCCATTTCTGAACTGGGGTGGTGGAGTGAGCTAAAGAACGATGATGGATTAAACCCAGATCAGTTGACTGGGGGTGAGTGCTTGCAATGTGCAAAACTCCGTCCATCATCCCCTTTGGTTTTGCTGTGTTTAGTAAGATAACCAGAACTTGCATTTTGCAGGAATTGCAGAGTCATAATTATTGCAAAGGGAAACAGAGGATTGTTCCTAAATATTTTGTACACAAAGTGTATGGATTATTTTCCACCCACTGTAGACCGTTTGGGCGCTAGACATAAGGATTTTCAGGTTTCGATTTTGTATATTCTAAAAATACTTTATTACATAAAAATTCCTTCTTTCTATGCACACTCCCACTTTTAAAAATTATTTTATACTTTTTGTACCCCCAGATTTATTATGTTTGCTCTTCCAGAGTAACACTAGCATTTGTATACATGAATAAAACCTATCTGATAATCATATAATAAAAATAACACGTGGTTGTTATGTAAGAAATCTAAACTCAGCAACTTCAAAGAGTGACATCAAGAAATGAGGAAAATGTTGTGCTTCCCATCCGGTCCACACCCAAGGGTTTCACAACAGGTTTCATAACATTGCTTTTGTAAGTTGCTTACCAGTTTTTTTCAGCTGCTGTCTCAGTCACATCTCGAAATATAATGTAATATCGTTGGGTGGGTAATATACTGTCTGTCTACTACAAACCATGTGTCGTAGAAGAGCAAATGCATTTCAAATTCCAGATAAGTTCCTTATTTTGTGGCGGTAAATGGATTACCCAGTTCTCCTTTCTTCAGCATCTGCACAGACTAGTTTATTTATACACTCATGCTTATTGATTGTGTCATTCACCCTGTGGACATAACCACACCTCGGTAAAAAGACAGAAGTGGAGAAGCAATTAACAACACAGAAAATGAAAGAAAGAACTAGCACAATGAGCAAGGAATTCATGTCAGATCACCAGATGCAGTAGCACAGAAGAGACCTAACAGGTGTCATACTTGGATGACATGGAGAAAAGTTGTGGAACGGGAAGGCGATGCCAGACCAATAAAGGTCCTGCGATGTATGCCTCCTGAGAGCTGGACTGCCAGGAGACGGAAGGCGGTAAGCCAGCGAAAATCGCTGCAAGCTTGCGAAATTGGAAGCAGGAGATTGGACGGCATTGTTCAAACCCCCAAACAGATGAAAGCACGCGGCAGAAGATGAGAGTTAAAAGTGGAGGGTGCAACACCCCGGGCATACCTTGCCCTCTTTATGTTGGCCCACACCAACTTTTGGGCATCGCAACTGCAGGTTGGTAGCGGGCAAGGAGGCTACAGAGACAGCACACTTAGACAGCCAAGAAAGCACAAATAGCCTAGGAAGAGGAGCTGCTCAAACAGTGTCCTTGAGATGCCTGATGAAAGGGACACTGGGAGCAGGTGAATTGCCAGCAAAGGGTCAGCAGCAGGTGGGCACAGCACTTACAGTCCGGGGAAGGCATGGTGTCCGCCCACTCAGATCTCGGTAGCAAGGGAAGCCTAGAGGCCGCAAACGCTGGATACATGCTAAAGGCTGAAAATCAGGGGGCTGTGCCGGAAGTACTGTAATAGTTATTGTGAACCAATTCATCAGACTGTTGATAAAGATGGCAGATGTGATGAAGTATTAAAATCATGGAGCATGCAACTGACCAATAAAATGTGATGTTTATGTTCCATGTTTGTGAAAAAACTACGACTGTTATGCACCAACATTGATTCAACTAGTGTTTATTGAGGTGGGGGTAAAAAGGAGGTGCATGAGGAAGACTGGGATGGACTGGGGGTTACTTGCAGGTCTGAGATGGGTTCAGGTCAGTGGAAACTACAAACATGCAGGAAAAAAAGCTTGAATAACACAATAGCTAGACACACTACACCAGCAGCCATTGGGCCAACCACAGTGAACAAGCATTTGCAATGCAATAGGTCTCGCATTATTTAAGTTTGAGCTATTAGTACTGTAAATGGCAATGTTTTTATTCATGCGCTATTTGAATTTTCTTTGCATAAAAAGGTACATATAAAATATGTGTTGTAGAAAAGTCATTTATGCAGTATTTAAATTTTCTTTGCATAAAAAAGTACATATACAATATTTCTTGTAGAAAAGTTAAACATTTTAATGATGTGTCCAAATAATTTTTATATGTACATTCGATTTGCAAACGGATGGGGTGGGGGTGGGGTCTGAAAACTGAAGGAGGGCCTCGGGCAGTTTATCTGCATAAAGCCCTGCATGTCTAAGGCCACGTCCCCTTTCCACATGGTGAATTCTCTTTTCAAGAGGGCAGGTCTTCCTCTGAGGTAACAGGACAGCATCATGTGAAGTGCAGCAAGATGGGGTTGTAAAGCTTTCATTAGTTGGCACTTGGTACTTGCTTTGTTTTCTCCGACATGGATGCAGTACACGGGCGAGATTTCATTAAAAATAAGGCTGAGTGAATAGAGCAGCGCTTTCCACGTCATAACCATGTAGTTAATGAGGTCTGGCAAGCTCTGCATCTCTATGCACTTTTCGTTTGCAAAAGTTTAGAGCTCGCGCCGCCGGCCTGCGACCAGGAAGTCAGGCAGGCCGGGCGGGACAACCGGAAACAGGAAGTAGGAGGGCGGGAGCCTACCCCGCCTCCCACGGAAGAGCTGCGGCTGTTTGGAGCACCGGAGCAAGCAGGAGCCTACTAAGCATGAGCGAATTTTGCGGATCTCGCGTTCGCGAATTTTGCGAATTTTGCGGATTCGCAATCCGCAAAATCCGCGAATTCCCGCGAATTTGCGGATTTTTTTTTTTTTTGTGTTTGCCCGTGTTTCTGCCAGTTCGCGAGGGTTTTTACAATTTCGCAATTTGCGAACTTACCTGTCGGGTCGCAAGTTTTGCGAACTTGTTGTTTCTACGTGTCCAGCCTGTTTGGGACACTCTTCTTCATCACTGCCACTCTCTGTCACCACTGCCACTCTCTGACTACTCATGCCTCCCTCTGGCCCACCCATGCCACCCTCTGTTTCATCACCACACCCTCTGGTTGTCCAGTGTACATTATTTTCAGCAAAGCAAAGCACACCTTCCCTGCCTCAAGTGACCTGAATTAATTTGGGGCTTATTAATGTGTCACAGAATATTTTTTTAGCTGGCACCTGCTTCCTTAGTGCGCCCTGATTAGTGATCTTTTGCACTTGCTAAGTGCTTTCATTGTTGCAAAATTAGTTACAACACCTGCCCTGCCCCAACTGACAATAATGAATTAGGGGCTGATTAATGGATTTTAACTTCCAGCCTGGCTCCTGCTTGTCTCCCTTAGCTGTAATTCAGGACCTTTGTGGCATATGTGTAACTATTCTGAGGTTCAGAGCAGGGTCACATAATAGTTTCAACTGGCAACTGAACTCTGGAGGGGCCCCTCAGGAAGCACTACAGGAAATGGCTACTAATGATGTGCCTGAACTTTTGAACCTGGTAAGTAGTTACTTTCAGTTTTGCTAAGATCGTATTTCTGCAATTTTGCACTTATTCGCGGGGCGCGAACTCACACGAACAGTGCGAGCAGTGCGAGCAAAATCCGCTGCTCGCGGATTTGCGGATTTTGCGGGAAATTCGCAAATCTCGCGGATTGCGGATTTCCCGAAAATCCGCAAAATCCGCGAGCGGAACGGATTTTCCGCCCATGCCTAGAGCCTACCCTGCGCCCCGGTGCCGAAGGAGGGAGGAAGAGTCCTGCTGCCGGGCCCTGCAGATGCCGATGAGAGGAGCCGCCGCCGCCGCGCCAAGGAAGCCGGTGAGTGTGGCTTCGCGTTGTTGATGATCTGCGAGGGCGGGGGCATGTGTGTGTGCGCGTGCGGCGGTAGCGGGCTGTGTATGTGTGTGAGCGTGCGTGCGTGCGTGTATGTGTCTTGGAGTCTGTGTGTGTAACTGTGGGGGGGAGAGGGGGTGTATGTGAGCGAGTGTCTGTCTGTTTGTGTATATGCGCGCCTGAGCTGCGAGGGCGGAGGGCATTGTAATGGCAGAGTTTTTGGCTTTATTTAGCAGTGATATAGATCATTAGTCTTGCTCGCATCTAGTATAGGTATTCTTAGCCTGTGTTGGCCCTTTTAAGCTCTTTTTCCAGACCTATAAGGGAATAGCTGCTTAATATGCCTTTATTCTTGACTTTAACCTGTCTATTGCCTATTGGCTTTGACATATTAGACATATTGGTATGGTTTATGTAGGTATTCTGACAGAGCTAAGGAGCATTTCACCCCTTTCAGGCCTACAGGCCTAGAGCTAAAGGGACTCCATCTTGATGAAAGCTGGGAGGCTTTTCAGGGCAAAGGCAAATGTTTATAGTTATAACTGTTGTTCGCCCTAAGCGGACCGGAGAGAACCGGCCAGAGATGAATCTAATCAGGAATTGTTCCCGGGCTCAGGTCTCTAGACGAAACAAGCAGACTGGTCACTGTGGGAGCGTCTAGCGTAAGGAGCCTGGTGCATGGGATTGGTGGGAGGAAGCTGCTGGCTGGAACTTTCCATGAGGAAACAGCATTCTATATTTGTGAAGTGCAGAGGCGGAGTCAGGCAGTCAAGCAGTCAGTCGAGGAGAGAGTCAGCCAGAGAGTCCAGCAGAGAGTCGAGCAGTGGAGTGGAGTTGGCAGAGAGAGAGAGAGGGTTCAATCTGGAGAAGAGCTGAGTTGAATAGTGAGCTGGAACTGAAGGAAGCAGTCAGAAGCAGTTGCTTATCAGGAGGAGGTGTGAATAGCTGGAGTCTGAAGTAATGCCTTTTAAAAGAGATAGAGGAGAGCTCGTGGACTAACCTATGGGAGCAGATGGAGTTAATTGGACATTGGCGCAGAGACAGAGTGAATAAGCTAGTGGAATGAACGGTGATCAGAGCGGCAGGAACCATTAAGATTGAAGACGGAAGGTGGAGAGACAGTTCGTGTGGGGGAGAGGAGTCCAGAGACAGAGTGATCAGCGCAGAGGTGTACCCAAGAGTGCAGGAGAGAGAGAGAGTCTGAGATGAGCCAAGGCACAGACGAGAGAGGAACCCAGATGACAGCTAGAACAAGACTTCACACTAATCAGGTGATATTGTTTTCATCACATTAGCTACACTTACACTTTATGTCTAATCTTTTCCCTTTCAGCGGAGTGTTCCTGTTATGTGTAATCCTTCTCTTTCAAGCGGTGTGTTCTACCTATAGTTTTTGTCAGATCTGTGTAGATGTTTATATTGTTGTAATAAAATAACCCCCAGTTTATAACAAACTGGTGTGTAGCCCCTATTCTTGTTCACTGAAGGTAAATATATCTCCTAGGTAGTTGCTACGTGAATGGATGAGTAATCCCAATCAGGTAAGTGGTGATCACATAAATAGGGAGTGAGTGGACCTTTGATGCCAAGAGCAGGGAGTACACTATAATCTGGAACTATATTCAAAGTTATTATTGTAGTTTCATCCCGAGTAGACAGCTGAGATAATATCCCAATATATATATATATATGTATAGGTGTTCATAGGAATGTGGTCGTCGTTGATATGCGGCGTTAGTGAGAACACTGGGGGGTCGAACCAGTGCCGATACCCACAGGATTGTGGCTTGAATAAGTGAGAACGCCAGGGAGGATACTGGCGCTTAGTTTCGCCAGATTGCAAACAGTTTGGAAAAGGGAGCATTGGGTTCTGCAGGCCCGTGTGTAGACGCACCAGATTGTGTGTCAGATCTGCCCTAGGGTAGAACGGTCTGGGTCAGGGTGGCCGCGAGACCAACTGATGTAAATAAGTGTGGTGTAGGGTATGGATATCCCTAGTAATCAGTGAGTATTCTTAGTATCCCTATAGATTTAGTGGTGTTCTTAATAATATGAGCTTGTATATTGCGAGTTCCCCATCCTCAGGTAGGTACCAGGTGCCTGGATATAGAGGAGTCCTGAGGAGGGAAGGTGAGTACGTTCTGGCTGGGTTGGAGGGGCCCCTGGGGGCTGATCCCACCTACTCAGAAAATCCAGCCATTACATCTGGCGTAGTCGTCATCTTACGAAGCCTGTGTGCCTGGCCATGTGCTTAGATTGTTTCCCATGTGTTGTGTGGGAGTGCCCTGAGCGCCAGACATAACATCTGGCGTAGTCGAACAGTTTACGAAACCTGTGTGCCTGGCCATGTGCTTAGAGAGTTGCCCATGTGTTCTGAGGGAATGCCCTGAACGCTGGTTCCATCTGGCGTAATGTTGCAGTTTATGTAGCCTGTGTGACCTATGGGCTTGAACAGTTGCAGCGTGAGGAGATTGCATTACATCATGGCATTTGGTTTATTCAGGGTGGAAGGAATGGTTTTCATCTTGGTGTTTAAACTGTCAGAGTTGAAGGATGGCATTACATGAGAAAGCCAGTTACATCTTTGTGATGGTCCAATTGTATAAATGTGTGTAAAAAAAATGCTTTTAAATTGCCCATTCAATTGCTTGCTGCATCTGCTTATGCTGTGCAATGTGAAATATGTTCATTGTTCTATGATCTGTGAAGTTCTTTGAATATAGCTCCTTGTAAATATGACTTGTGAATAGCGCCATATTATTGTGGCTTGTGAGGTGCATGTTCTCATGTTGATCTGCTGTGTTCCTTGTGCATTGCGCCTTGGAAATGTTCTTTGTGAAAGGCTTGTCTTGTAAATATGGCTTGTGAATAGCGCCATGTGGTCATGGCTTGGACAGGGCATGTTATCATTACGTTTGGCAGGAGAGAGCTGGATCTCTCTCGGGTGCTTGGGGATAACGTTTTGAAAATATGTGTATGTGTCATCTGTAAACGTGAAGAAATGTGCTAATGATTTTCCCATGTATAAATGGACGTTGGGAAATGATTCTGTTTGCGCTGCCAAAGGGTTAATATCTTGAGTTGAGATGGCAGTCTTTATTTTTTACATGCTGTCAACATGCATGGTTATCTGACCTGACTATAAAAGTCAGTGAATTATTTTAAGGATTATTTGATGGTTTGATTTTCACTTTTTGTTTGGTTCCTTGGTCTGCCTACGTGCTTTGTCAGTCTCTTGACGGGAAGGTAACATCTTGTGTTTTGAGAAGGGTTCTGTTCATTTCACATTCCTTTTGAAATGCGTCTACGAATTTTTGTGTGGGTTTGCCTTGGAACTGATGTGGTTATAAATCAACCTTACGGGGGATAGCTGTGTTCTTTTAAAATGAGTGAAATGTTAAAAAGATAGCCCGTTAGAGTGCACGCTACGGAGCTGTTTTCATTAATTATTTCTGTGAGGGGTTTCCATCTAGACAGGAATGTGTTAGTTTAAGAATAATAAATCTTGCCCGACTGTGCATGGTGACATGTGCTTTTAATTAGTGATAGGCAACCATGTGCCTTTGAAAGAAAAAAAAGTGTTCAAATGTAACATTATTATTTTCCAAAATGTTAAAATGAAAATGTATGCTTTTAACTTAAATACAATGTTGAAATGTATCTGCATTTTATGTTGTTTTACAAATTATTTCTCTTTTCCCCTTTCTAAATAAGTGCCCATATTTTGAGTGTCTTGCCTTTAGCTGAATTAGTTTGACTAAAGTCTTTTTAAAAACTGGAGCTTTTTTAATTGGCAGTACACTGTAACAGAATTGTTTTTTGTTAAATTCTAGCTTCCGTTAGTTACAAAATAAGGCATGAGAAATTTGTTTTTCGACCTTGGCAGACCAGCTGGTTTGTGCCTTCATTCTGCAAGTTTCGATCACGTCCCAGTTTGTTATGATTGGCTACAGTTCAATTTTCTTCCGCGAACGGCTTGTTTATTTAAGGGCGGGGTGACCTGGCTCTTCCCTTGGAGTTAGTTAGTCGTGATGGGCCTGGGCGGGCTTCTCTGACCAGGGAAATGGGAGGCTTGCAGTGCCCTGTTGATGCTATGAGCTCATCATTTGGCGGTAATCCAAATTTTTTTTCACACTGTAGCCTGGCTCCTGCTCTGAAGGGAGGGGTTGGTTTAGAGAGGCTCATCATATTGCAGTGTTTAAAGTAGCTTCCCACTGTAGCATGGCTCCTGCCCTGAAGGGTGGGACTGGCTTAGTAAGGATTAGGGTATGTTAGGCCCTGTAAAAAGTTATTAAAAGTTAAATTTTGAATGTTTTTAATTAATTAGGATATTTTCTTTTCAATAATGAAAGGCACCCGGGGTGCTTTTTAAATGGAAAATTTTATTTTACAAGAATAATGATACTTGTTCTCTTGTTCCTAGGTTGCTGGGGTGTGGTTATGCGTGGGTCAGCCCACCCCCCTCCCACTCCCTTTATTGTTTTAGCTTTTTACTTTCATGTTTTTATTTTAGTTTATTATTTTTGGATGATGGAACCAGACCAGACCAGACCAGACCGGAAGGGTGATGGATGGCCGCATTGGAGGAAGTGTCCGGATACCGAGGATGCAGGGTGGTGGCCTACACTGAAGAATTTGGACATTATGGCTTGGCCTGCAATTTTTTTCTTGACATCACTACGAGCAGGCCCCACTTTTAAAAAAAAAAAAAAAAAAAAAAACTGAAACATGTTTTATTTGTAACAGTATTATAAAAGAATGTGATGCATGATCCCTTGGACAAGCAGGTCCCACTTTTAAAGCAAAAAAAAAAAAAAAAAAGCATGTCACCTATTATAGTTTTTCTGTTTTCTTCAAAACAGTTTTTGCGTGATTTCAATGAAGGACTTTTTTTTTGAATGGTGGTGACATTTTCACCTTGATTGATCAAAGGGTGGTTACCTTAAAATTTGGATTGTTCTGGGTGGTGTGTCTTTTAGTATGATTATGTATTAATGTTTGCCCAAACCTTGACACAGTTTGTCATGTTTATTTCTCAGATTTCACTTTAAATTGACAAATGTCAGCAGGTAGGCCTCATTTAGGCCTATTGTTATTTTCATCCCACAAACAAGCCCCTACACCAATAGTTTCATGAGTCATCATTAGATTAAGTTGCCTATAGTACGTAGGGCTCATTTAGGGCCTTTCTTGTTTTTTCATTAGGAGTTGAAACACATTTAGTTCTTAAGTTGACAATAGTAGGTAGGCCTCATTTAGCCTTAAGTTGTCCGAAGTAGGCCCCATTTAGGCCCCTTGTTGTTTTCATTCAACACATACGTCCCTACATCACTAGATTTCACCAGTTATCATTAGAAGTTGAGGCACATTTAGTTTGAGGATGCTTTGGTTAGTTTCTGTTGTTATCAGATCCAATCTCAGATATGTTTCAGCATTCAGGTCAAGGGTGCTTTGATTTGTTTTTAGGTTTCTATTACCTACAATTGAGTTTCAGGTGGAATTTTCTTAAGTTGTCATTGTTTTTAGGGAGTTTTTTAGGTTTTGATTTGTTGATAGATTGTGTTGATGTTTATTTATTTAGATGTTATTGTTTGTAAGATGTTCGCAAGATAAGGATCTAAGGGTGGATGGCAGAGATATTTAGCAGTGATATAGATCTTAATCTTGCTCACATCTAGGATAGGTATTCTTAGCCTATGTTGGATAGATTATGTTGATGTTTGTTTTGATGGTTGTTGTTGTTTATAAGATGCTCGCAAGATAAGTATCTAGGGTGCAATGTAATGGCAGAGTTTTTGGCTTTATTTAGCAGTGATATAGATCATTAGTCTTGCTCGCATCTAGTATAGGTATTCTTAGCCTGTGTTGGCCCTTTTAAGCTCTTTTTCCAGACCTATAAGAGAATAGCTGCCTAATATGCCTTTATTCTTGACTTTAACCTGTCTATTGCCTATTGGCTTTGACATATTAGACATATTGGTATGGTTTATGTAGGTATTCTGACAGAGCTAAGGAGCATTTCACCCCTTTCAGGCCTACAGGCCTAGAGCTAAAGGGACTCCATCTTGATGAAAGCTGGGAGGCTTTTCAGGGCAAAGGCAAATGTTTATAGTTATAACTGTTGTTCGCCCTAAGCGGACCGGAGAGAACCGGCCAGAGCTGAATCTAATCAGGAATTGTTCCCGGGCTCAGGTCTCTAGACGAAACAAGCAGACTGGTCACTGTGGGAGCGTCTAGCGCAAGGAGCCTGGTGCATGGGATTGGTGGGAGGAAGCTGCTGGCTGGAACTTTCCATGAGGAAACAGCATTCTATATTTGTGAAGTGCAGAGGCGGAGTCAGGCAGTCAAGCAGTCAGTCGAGGAGAGAGTCAGCCAGAGAGTCCAGCAGAGAGTCGAGCAGTGGAGTGGAGTTGGCAGAGAGAGAGAGAGGGTTCAATCTGGAGAAGAGCTGAGTTGAATAGTGAGCTGGAACTGAAGGAAGCAGTCAGAAGCAGTTGCTTATCAGGAGGAGGTGTGAATAGCTGGAGTCTGAAGTAATGCCTTTTAAAAGAGATAGAGGAGAGCCCGTGGACTAACCTATGGGAGCAGATGGAGTTAATTGGACATTGGCGCAGAGACAGAGTGAATAAGCTAGTGGAATAAACGGTGATCAGAGCGGCAGGAACCATTAAGATTGAAGACGGAAGGTGGAGAGACAGTTCGTGTGGGGGAGAGGAGTCCAGAGACAGAGTGATCAGCGCAGAGGTGTACCCAAGAGTGCAGGAGAGAGAGAGAGTCTGAGATGAGCCAAGGCACAGACGAGAGAGGAACCCAGATGACAGCTAGAACAAGACTTCACACTAATCAGGTGATATTGTTTTCATCACATTAGCTACACTTACACTTTATGTCTAATCTTTTCCCTTTCAGCGGAGTGTTCCTGTTATGTGTAATCCTTCTCTTTCAAGCGGTGTGTTCTACCTATAGTTTTTGTCAGATCTGTGTAGATGTTTATATTGTTGTAATAAAATAACCCCCAGTTTATAACAAACTGGTGTGTAGCCCCTATTCTTGTTCACTGAAGGTAAATATATCTCCTAGGTAGTTGCTACGTGAATGGATGAGTAATCCCAATCAGGTAAGTGGTGATCACATAAATAGGGAGTGAGTGGACCTTTGATGCCAAGAGCAGGGAGTACACTATAATCTGGAACTATATTCAAAGTTATTATTGTAGTTTCATCCCGAGTAGACAGCTGAGATAATATCCCAATATATATATATATATGTATAGGTGTTCATAGGAATGTGGTCGTCGTTGATATGCGGCGTTAGTGAGAACACTGGGGGGTCGAACCAGTGCCGATACCCACAGGATTGTGGCTTGAATAAGTGAGAACGCCAGGGAGGATACTGGCGCTTAGTTTCGCCAGATTGCGAACAGTTTGGAAAAGGGAGCATTGGGTTCTGCAGGCCCGTGTGTAGACGCACCAGATTGTGTGTCAGATCTGCCCTAGGGTAGAACGGTCTGGGTCAGGGTGGCCGCGAGACCAACTGATGTAAATAAGTGTGGTGTAGGGTATGGATATCCCTAGTAATCAGTGAGTATTCTTAGTATCCCTATAGATTTAGTGGTGTTCTTAATAATATGAGCTTGTATATTGCGAGTTCCCCATCCTCAGGTAGGTACCAGGTGCCTGGATATAGAGGAGTCCTGAGGAGGGAAGGTGAGTACGTTCTGGCTGGGTTGGAGGGGCCCCTGGGGGCTGATCCCACCTACTCAGAAAATCCAGCCATTACAGGCATGTGTGTGTGCGCGTGCATCGGTGGGGGGCTGTGTATGTGTGTGAGCGTGCGTGCGTGTGTGTATGTGTCTTGGAGTCTATGTGTGTGACTGTGGGGGGGAGAGGGTGTGTGTGTGAGCGAGTGTCTGTCTGCTGTTTGTGTATATGCGCGCGCAAGTGCACGGCGCGGGACGGAACGTGCGCGTTCGCGCACCCAAATCTGCCTTCAAAAGCTCGCGACAGTTTCTTGTCCTCATTCCCCCGTGTCCGATAACTATAAGTCTCCGACCCTGGACGCATCCTTCAGATGCGAATTCCAGGGCGAGACCTAAAAAGGGTAAAACGCTGTAGCAGATACACTCACAAGCAATAGACGTCCCAGCAGACAAGAACGGTATTTGTAAGCCTGCAGTGCCCTGGTCAACTTTCAATGACCTACAATTTCTATGTGTAGAGTAGAAAATGTGCTGCAGTTGTAACTTGTAATCACAATTCATCAATCTCATTACACACGTTCAGAGATGCTGTAATTGCTGTAGTTTCCCCATCATATCTAGATGCTGTCTCGTTAAAAAAGACGGGCCTTGGAAAGCTGCGATAGTGAGAATGTGAAGATATACGTAATATAAAAATAAATGCAGGTGTAATGCTGCAGTAACAAAATGCCTGGGTGTTTTTGCGGGTAATATAATGAAAGGACAAATCCTGCTCCAATTCAGTGAATTCCCAGCAGAGATGAAATTGCAGATGAAAGACTGAAGCATCACTGACAACCTCGAGATGGCCCCAGAATGATATTCATAATAAAGGTTGCTGTAGTTACACTGACAAGCAGTAGATATATGTAGCCACATTAAGTGCAGTTCTAATGCGACAGCAGGAGCGCTAACATGTAAATGTCCCGCAGAAATGATGTGGCTAATAATGGTTGCTGCACTTTTTACTCACTGGAAATATACACCATTAGGCACCTTAAATGCAGCTGAAAGGATTTAGGGCTGCTGCAGAGATGTTTCCACAGAGGTTATCCACAGATAGAAGGCTGCATTGCTTTCAGCAGCAGATGTATTTGAAAAAAATACAAATATTTGCTGCTTTTGGGATGTCGTGGTTGATGCCAGTGGGGTCATAAATGATGTCACCCCTGGTGTCATTAAATATGTCATTTGTGATGTTGTCTGTGGTATGCGCAAGTTCACAAGCGGTGCATTGAGGGAATGCCCATGGTTTAGGTTATGGAACATAACCCTCCCATCCCTTCAACTGAAGTTCAGGGACTTGTCATGTTCTTATAATGCTGGTTAGCTGCTGATCCTAGTAGACAAGCACATTGTCTGCCAATAAACATGTTTTTTTCTGTGGATTCTTTGGGTGAAATCATAACCAACAAAAAACAAAAAATCTGGAATTAACCTGACTTCTATAATGTGGGGCCTCTACCGACCCTATAATTTCTGGAGTTACTATTCCCGTTATCCAAGGCATCTATAAGAATTCGGTGCCACTAAATGTAACATGTGTTTACTGCAGGTCGGTATGTGAACAGGGGGAGCCAGATCAGTAGCCAGGCACAGCTTCACGAACACGTTCATGAACTCTGAACCGTAAATGTGACATTTTGATGAAGGAGACGTGCGTTCTTCTACCTCTCTAGCCTGTGACTCGGTGTCCGTGGGGATGGGATGTGCTCACATTACCCCCAAAAGGACTGGCCAGAGAAAGTCATTCTGAGACGGAAATAGCACAAATTTATGAGTGATCAGAAATTGTTTTTCTTCTTGACTAAACAGCTTAACCAACAAAGTCGCTATAATCACGGGGTGATTAAACCATCTGGACGCTGCAAATCTGTAAATCTATAACTGAGCATCATCCCGTCCTCCTTACAACAACCACAGAAGAGCAAAGAAGAGAGGTCAGGTCACGCCAGGATCTGCAGTCTGACATGATTTCTTTTTTTGTATTCTATAGTGAATTGGTGTCCTTTTTAACTATATCCCTTGATTTTATGTTGAAAACTTAGATCCTTTATTCTTGACCTCTTCAAAAGATTGATTAATTCTGAACGGGCGATAGGTCTCTCTGCCTTATTCAGGTGTCAAAGGTCCCCGAGCTTGAAGCTGTGTTAAAAATAATAGATCTGTACGGAAAAATCGCAGAAGAATCTCAGATTCATTTCAAAACAAGCAAACTCACCGCCGCAGCCCGGCTTCAACAGGAAGCCAGGCAACCTTTGTTGGGACGGGGCGGGGCCGGACACGCGACTGGAGCTTCCCAGGAGGCAGGCTGCTGTGGCTGGCGCATGGCTCCGGTGCAGAGAGAGGAGAGCCCTGCGTGCAGCCGGCGTCCGCCCGGGAAGCCAAGGAGCGGAGTGCCGGTGTCCCTGTGCCCGTTGACGTCAGAGTGAGCAGCCCCGGAGCGGGACCTGACTGGGCACGTTGTCTCCCCGGAAGAGTCCTGCGGAGTAGAAGTCCCGGTGAGTGGGGCTCCGTGCTTGCGTGTCTGTGTGTATGCAGGGGGGGGAGGGGAGGTGGGGGTGGGGGCGGCAGCGTGTGTGTGTGTGTGTGTGTGTGCGCGCGCCTGTGTGTGTGCGTGCATGCAGAGGGGTGGGGGCTGGCTGTGTGTGAGCAGGGGCTGTGAGTTGATCTGCGCAAGCGCGGCTCAGACGCGCGCTCCCGCGGTCAAAACTGAGACTGCAAAAGTGCGCGTCTGAGTCGTGTCCACTTTCCTAAATACAGGCCACATTAGGGCTGCAGCAGACACTCTCAATGCTCACGCATTGAGAGTAGGTCTGCTCGACCTAAAAAACGGCCAGGTCAATCTGGGCACAGTTGCACATTGACCGCCAACACTCTTAGACAGGTGTCTGACAACTGCGATTGTTATGAATTGCTTCAGCCCACACCTGCCCTTCCATTCCATCAAATTTCTGTTTTTCTCCTTTCTCAGTTCTCTTTGTCCCTGTTCCCTTTGGACTTTGGCGTTTGGTGTAGTGCTGTTGTTTTGTTTTTATTCTTGTAGGCTTCTCAATATCAGTAAGGTAGAGCTCCATCTTTGTAATTTGGTTCTCGGGCAGGATGCCTGGTATGCATGGGAGCTAAACATAGTCCACTTGCCCTCTGCACCAGGTAACTCAAATCTCTAATTGTACTATTCAATTTTTATGTGTCCTGGATTTCTCTTGTCTACTGTTTGCTTACTTTTGGGCCGGAAAGTCGCACTTCAAGAGTGTGGCATTATGGTGGGTCCTGCTACTGCAGCCCAGGTCGTCCAACCATCTCCTGGAATGAGTGTCTCTCTTTCTCACTCTCTTCCCAAATCCCTTTTTAGGTCTCGCAGACCTAGCGCTGGAGCGCACATGCGCTCCTTGCGCTGCAAGACATATTGCGGTAGAGTGGATTTTAGAAATGGACGCGAAGCTCGCCCACATTTCTTATTGGGTAGCATCATCATTTATGTTAAATGCTGGCTTCTAATTGAGACTCAGGCTTTTTTGTTACCGCCCTGTCTCCTTTTAGGTTCGCCCATCCAGATTGGATCATGTACTCATGGAAATTACATGGTGCCTTTATGTTGTGTCTCAGCACTATTTTCTTTCACTTGTGTTAGGCAGCTGCGTGTTCATTTTTGCATCGCGCTTTCACTTAAAGTGAAAGCGCAATGCAAATATAAACAAGGGGCTGCCTTTCTCACTCGTATTGTATGCCTTTTATTACATTATGAGCACAGCGTCCGCTAGTGACACCGTGCTCACTTTATTTATTTATATTTAGCATTTCTGTTGAGCGAGGCATACACTTCAGGGACACCGAGCAAACAAAACAAATTGATTCTGGCATTTACTGGAATGTGCGCACGCACTTTGTTTGAGTGAGTAGCATAGGTCCGTTTTCATTCTTTGTTGACAGTGCTCGGCCACATATTGATTTTTATTGAGGGAAGAATGGAGATATGTTTTCACGCCTCCCCCTCACTTCTGCATTAGCGCTGCTCTGCTGTGCAATGTACACGTGAGTAGTTGGGTGCTTATGCTATATATGTAACAGTCGAAAGAACCTCTTGTCACCATTTTATTTCTGCTGTTGCTGCATAGGTTTACATTATCAGCTAATCAGTGATTTAAGGTTTTGCTTCACATGTGGTACATTTTAGAAACACTTAAACGTGTTGTAGTGCGGAGGCGACCAGGCGGGGCACTAAGATTGCCAGCTTTGCTTCTACGGTATTGTGAATTTATATAGCACGTTGAGCCCAGGGTTAGGCTGGCAGTATCCTACATTCCCGTCTGTACATTTAGCACTGTTTAATTGTGCACGTGTGTTTGTCTGCACACTGGCATGTCTGGGTGTGCAGCGCTTTCCGAAAGCCACATTCCGCCGCTTGTGTGCACGCGGTACCCTTGTGCGCCAGTGGAAGACCGAAGACCGTGTTTTAGTCACGGAAGGATGAGAGTTACTGGTTCCGTTTGACAGTGCAGAGGAGCAAGTTGCCCGCGAACAGAGAGCGCGAGGTTGTCGGTATCCTAAAGTGACATCCGACAGCTTGTTATATTGATTTTCTGAGGTTACTGTGTAACGCTTATTCCTACAACTGAGAAACAAGATTTTTTTACCCGCGTCCCGAGGAGGCCAAGAGTCTTGGAGGCCGAAACACGTCTGCGTCGACATACCATTTTGAAAACAGGAGTCCATGTGATATATTAGACAAGAATTATTCACTTGGTTAAACACAATCTTTAAAAGTTGCCAAAATCTGTGAACTGATTGTGTGAATGCACGACTTCCTCTTTTAGTGTTCCACTTGACTGTATAGTTAGACACTCTGTGGATTTTGTGTGATTATTTTGGGTGAAAATTGGAAAATAATCTATACTAGTCTACTTTAGAATCATGTTTGTTTCTAGGATTTTTGTTCATTTATGTAACAATGATGCAAATATATGTGTATTTTGTACGATGATTTATTTTGCATAAAAAAGAGAATAACATTTTTTTGAAGTTCAGATTGCCAAAAATAAAATAGGTGATCATGATGACTTGATGGCATGTGTTCATTATATAAAAATAACGAAAAAATAAGTTTAGGAATTAGGTTCGCACTGTAGGGGGAATTTATTGTCCCTGTACTTGATTTGGTAAATTGATCCCTCCCCACCAGCTTCTGTCTTTTGCAGTCTTATGTGCACGTGTGTGGAGTCCACTTCCAGGACACGGCGCTCTGTTTTTTTATTTTTTTTAACTTTAACACTAAGCGCAGCACCCGCTTCAAGGACACTGCGCTCAGTGTTAAAGTAAAAAAAAGACAAGAAACAACCTCAGTGTCCTTGAAGCGGCGCCGCGCTCAGTTTTAAACTGAAGCATTTGCAATGCAATTGAACCTATTGCATTACAAATGCTTGTTAGTGATAAGGTGTTCCTCTTTTTAGTTAGTGCCTGGTATTGGATCTGTTTTCACACCCATTACATGTCTGCTGAATGGGAAAAGGACACAGAATTAGTCAAACCCGGGGGCCATCTGAAATACACAAAAGTCAGCGCAAACTACCCTAATCTGTAATGGGTTCAGAAACTATTAGCGCTCAGCTTTCCTCTTGACATTTTCTTAGAATTTGTTAGCATGAAATCTGTTGACTGTTCGGAGTTAAAGTTGTTGTGCATTGCTGGTCTGAACTTGCATATTTTAAAGGCAAAGTTGTTTCTGGACAATACCGTCATAGTTGCTGCAGAATCTACACTAAAAGGTTCAGCAGTTTCCAAGATTATGCAGAGTAAAAGACACTGGCATCTACAAAATGTTTACTTTTTATGCTTTTAGCCAGGGTTCATTTTTATTTTAATTACATTCCTAGCTCACAAACAACAATAATCGATTACCGTATTTTCCGGCGTATAGGACGACCCGGCGTATAAGACGACCCCCTACTTTTCATGATGAAATGTAGGTTTCGTCCTATACTCGCCGTATAAGACGACCCCCACTTCCAACACTTCCAAACATTATGTTCCGGTACTGTATTGCCGGCTGGAACCTTCTGCAGTCCCCTTTCCATGTCCATGAACTGAGTAGATGACGTGCGCTAGTGACGCTCCTCTACTTCCGATGAACGTGAGGATTATGGCGCCAGATCAGCGCATATACCGCTGTGTCTCTAGGCTGAAGACGCAGTAAGAAAATACCGAAATGCCCCGTGGACCCTCTCCCATCGGCACTACAGCACTACGGGACTGTACCGGTAAGTAACTGTGCCCTAAATCATGTGCAATTTTAGATTAATGTACCGGTAAACGTGGGAGTGTGAACGCGCGAGTAGAGCCCAGGTCATATTGGAGGGTTCCTGGGTGCAAATTCAAAGTCGGTGGAGCGTTGCTTCCACTCATAAAAATTTGGTGTCCGGCGTATAAGACGACCCCCAACTTTTGAAAACATTTTAAGGAGTTAAAAAGTCGTCTTATACGCCGGAAAATACGGTACTTTTTTAATGTAGCAATTTTCTTGTGCTGATGACTAATGTTACTGGTGGGCTTTTGAATGCCTGAATCGTCTTTTGTTTTTCATTAGATTATGGCCGTGTTATCTATATACGATGTTGTTTCACACAAAGGTCGCCGTTTATCAGACAGCACAGCTGACTGGCTGGCTATGCGAAATATATCTTGGTGACTTTCAGAAAGTTGACCCGGTGTGATGTACCAAAAAAATTCTATAATGGGGCCATACTCACCAATAGCCCATAAACCTCATTTACAAGTAACAAGTCAGTCGGCAATGGAGAAGGTTCAATCGTTTATTTTGCAAAATAGGCCCTACGCAGGGGAGTCTCAGTCTACACTACCCTCGGAGGTGCGCAGGGAAGACTGCCTGAATACAAGCAATACAAAGCATATATACGTTTCACACACAATATGAAATCACCTAACATGGAAAAGTACTACTTGTCAGAGAGCCAGCAGGAAGACCCATATAAGGCACAATAGATTGCTAGTAGCTGAGCCTAAGCTATTCCGGGGGCAGGTCAGTAAGGTGCCTCCCTTTCTATCTGGAAACGGTGATTGACAGGGACGGGGCCTGCAAGAATGTGCGCATCCTACAAGAAAAGCAGATGTGACCTTGGGGTTCCCTGATCTACAAAATAACGATCTATGCTCAGCCTGGGCTACCATCTTAGGTTTCTATACAGGGGTACATCACGTGTTTTCACAAAGGACTAAGTGAACACGGGGAAAGGAAACTAAGATGGCGTCGGTTATACCAATAGGCCTGATCGTGCACAAAAATGAATATCTTCTATGCCTATATGTCTGGGGTTACCTACAACACTACAATAATATGATTATATATAGGATACATTAGGCCAACACCACCTATATCGAATTGATATCTCATCAGGTGATTCAATTCCGCCCTGGGCTTGCTATTGGCTCTGTGGTTTCTAGCTCATGTCAGTATTCTTGCACAAACTCTTTTTCTGTAATAAAAGGCCTTTAAATCTTATCTTGTCACATTTGCTGAGCATCCACAGACAGAGGTAAAATGTTTAGCTGTGTTTTCTTGTGCGCCTGGTTTTATTTTACTTTTGAGTTGCTCGAAAGTGAAAACATTTTTTTATAACCCGCATTTGCAATGCAATAGATCTCACATTTATGCAAGTTTAAGCTATTGGTATTGTAAATGACAATGCCTTTTATTTATGTTTTTAAAACGAAAACAAAAATAAAAGGCATTGTTATTTGCAACGCCAATAGCTCAAACTTGTGTAAATGCGAGACTTATTGCATTGCAAATGCTTGTTCCCCTTGGCCACAGGTTCTCTTCAATATCCATGAGCCTCCAACAGGATGGGGCTGGATTCACTTGAGGACAACAAGGGGTTGCCCTCGCTATCCAACACTTGGTTGTACAAGGGTCAAGACAAAAAATGTGCAATAATTAGCCTGGAAGATGCTGGGTTTAATATTTTTAACCCACATTTCCCAGTTGTGTTCCATGATTTCAACCCCCTACTAAATGGTCCATCAGTAGAAGGAACTCCATACCCATTGAAAACAATTACAGATGACATCCTCAGCCCTGCTGACTCTAGGAAGAGGTTTCAACCAATAGCTGTGTGTAACTAGTAGTTAATTTGGTTCAGCTTCTTCCGAGCTGATAGTACTGACTGGATCCCATGTCTGGCAGCGCAAGTGTATGAAGCTGGCTCTGTGTATACTATACCAAAGTGAGGTATAGTGTGCACAGAGTCTAGTGGAACCCCAAAGGTAGGCAGAGGTAAAGTTAGATAGCACCTCACTCTCTATTTGTGGTAGTGGGGTCGAACAGTAAGGCGGTATCAGAGGACAGTGTTAAGCATTTGCTGTACACACTCAGTCAGCAAATGAATTCACACACAAAGACTAAACTTCAGACCAATTGTTTTTGTTAAAAAATATTCTTTTGGTTATTTTATTTCTAGAACGAAGCAAGCCTGGCACAAGTAAGCAATAGATACTTTACAGTAGTAAATGCTGATTGTAAAACAGTTCAATTGCAATTGTAAATGTACTATGGTTTGACTTACAGTATTGTGTCAGAGAAAGGCAATCACTTGTAAATACAGTACATAGACTTGAATGGGATTTTCAGTAAAATAGCAGGTAAGTTACTTTTGGATTACTTTTTTTACTCAGTGCTGTATTTCTGGATGCAGCACTGGGATATTTCCTGGAAACAGGTGACTAAAAGCGTTTTTGTTAAATCATACAATTTTAAAGAATTTCTTTAGGTTTCAAAACTCCACACTTAAAAACTTTTTCAGGAAAAAGTGTCAATGTTATCCTATGTAGGAAAATATGGTTATCGGTTTTAAGGTAAGTAATCGGTCTTTGGAGTTGAGGTTCTGGAGTTAGACTCAGGGGTCCCCCAGGGTCTGTGATGCACTCTTGTTACACCCTCAGCGGCACTAGGGCGGCCGGGTGCAGATGACTGAGGCCCAATGCTATCCAATGAGGGATAGGGGGGCTCCAGGCTGGATTTTAGCTCAGGGCAAATGGGGAAACAAGTTAGCACCAAAGGTGCACCCTCAGCAGCACTAGGGCGGGTGCTGTTTCGAGGTCGGTTGCCCTGTTGTTTCCAAGGAGAACCTCCGGTTTGCAAAAGCACTACAGGCAGGGAGACGACAGACTTCTGGGTGCGACCACCACTTTGAGAGGTAAGTTTGGAAGTTAGGGGTAGGTTAGGCACAGTCGGTTTGGACACACAAGGCCGTGGGGCGTCGAGTGCAGGGGTGCCTTTTGAGGTTGGATTTCCTTACCAGATCCAGGTCGCGGTTAGGGGGGCCTTCTGGATTTAGGCTGCAGGCATCTGCTGGAGGCTTGAGGCAGGTCAGGGGTCACTGGATCTTGGTTCAGGATCGGCGGGGTGACCTCCTCCTCATGGTGTTTGCCCTCTCGAGCTCCGGTCGTGGACGGCGGGTGCAGAGTGGGGCAGATTTGCGGTCTCCGGCTGCTGCCAGAGGTTGCAGTTGAACAAATCCAGTGTTCACGGGAGAAGCAGCCTTTGAAAGTGAAGGCATGCAGGTCCTCCAGAGTTTTAGAGGTTGCTGGCTGCAGGACACACGAGGATTTCGCAGGAGCAGGTTTTAGGGGGAGACTGGCCGGTAGGGCTGGGGCAAAGTCAGTGGGTGTCTTCCTCTTGTTAGCTGCTGCATGTCTGTTCGGTCCTTATTCTTTTTTTCTCCTTGTTTCTTGTCTGGATTTGAGGAAGCAAGGTTCAGCTGTGCCCCTAAATACAAGATTTAGGTGTGTTACAATTAAGTAAAATGCAGGGACCAATGGGTCCCTTCCCTGGGGTGGGTACACCCCCTATTATGCCACCCTCCAGTGGGAGGGGGCATGTGCCTGTCATTGGTTGGCTGAGTCCCCCATCTTCAAGATGGCGTGGACTGAGAGTTGTGCTTCACCTCGCCTCCCCCATCTGAGGGATGGAGTTGGCAGAGGTGGGCACACCACTATTCCTCACTTGTTTTTCCTACCGGCTATTCCACCTAAAGTGGGGGTATGAACAGGTGGGGACTAGTTGCTGAAAGCAGCAAGTGGCCTGGAGAAGCTCAAAAAGGCAGAAAGCCTTTGAAGCTTCCTCTTCGTGAACCCTGCCCATCCTGGGGTAGGAGGCTTGGCACCTCGTCCCAGGATTTGCATTGTTTCAGGCCCCAGAGAGCAGCAGGCTCTCAACACAGGGTCCCGAAACATCAATGGTGGTGGCAGCTGAAAGCAGCCACTCAGCCTGGACACTAGAGTTGGGTTAGTTTTCAGGGGGCATCTCTGAGATGCCCTCTGTGTGCATTTTTCATTAAATCCCACACTGGCATCAGTGTGGTTTTAATGTGCTGAGAAGATTGATACCACACTTTTCAGTTTTCAGTGAGGTCATTATGGTGTTGTGGAGTTTGTATTGACAAACTCCCAGCACCATATACTCTTAATAGCAGCATTACACCTACAATGTCTAAGAATGGACTTAGACATTGTTGGGGTACAGGGTTCATGCACCTGTACCCTTACCACTGGTATAGTGCACCCAACTAGAGGGGTGACGGATCTAAGCCAGGGCAGTGGGTTGTAGGCATGGCACACAGGGATGTGTGCCATGTCGACTCTTCACTTTTTTCTGCACCAAAACATGCAGCCTGCAAAGACAGTGTGTGAGTGTAGTGGTACAGGGCCTCTAAGGGTGGCACAATAAGTGTTGCCGCCCTTAGAGACCTTCTCTGGTCACGGTGCCCTAGGTACCTGTGGTACCATTTGCCAGGGACTGACTTGTGGCCAGAGATGCCAATTGGGTTTAGGCTTCAAAGCAGTTTTAGGGAAAGAACATAGGCCCTGGGTACCTGATTAGCAGGAGCCCAGGGCACACTCAGTCAAAGTACATCAGCAATTCAGCAAAACGTGGGGACAATCAGGCAGAAAGAGGGCACTTTCTCACAACAAGTACTTCCTCACACATTACAGTTTATTGATGGGTTCTCAGCTGTTGCTGTAGCTTCCACCTTCACCGCAATGCTTTGCACATTCACTGAGTGTTCTTCTTTAAAGTCAAACTCACCCCAGCTACTCTATATCCACCTCTGTGTGCTTAGCCTGTTGACATCTAGTAGCAGTTGGTAAGGGTGGTGCTTTCTTCTTCAGTGTTCCTTTTCAGTGGCAGATGAATCAACTATGGCAGCTCCACTGTGCGCAGACCCATACATTTTGCATGTAGTCTCTGTTTACAGATCTGCAAACCCGGCAACATCGATGTTATATGTTAAATGTAACCCCGACATCTCTAACAACACCAATGAACAATGCAGGATCGCAGCAAGCTTGTAACTGACCTATGGGCTTGCCGAATTCTGGATACCACGTGGGTACTTTGCTCCACTACATCTAGTGCCTATTTGAATGGCTGCGGTGCCTCTGAGCATCGAGACTCAACATGAAGGATATGGGCTACACTACATGCATACACAGGGCCCGATTCACAGAATGAACTTAAGACTCAATCCTAAACTTACTACTTTCGGTATTCACAGAATGAACTTACTACTTTTGGTATTCACAAAAGTTAGGATTTTGTCTTAAGTCTGTCTTGAGTTTGTCTTAAGTCTGTCTTAAGTCTGTCTTAAGACAAACTTAAGACAAAATCCTAACTTCTGTGAATGCCAAAAGTAGTAAGTGCATTTTGTGAATGCCAAAAGTAGTAAGTGCATTCTGTGAATACCAAAATAGTAGTAAGTTTAGTATTGAGTCTTAAGTTCATTCTGTGAATCGGGCCCATACACTTTACATGTAGATTTTGGTTACGAACTTCGCTTATATGTGGATTTTGTTCACACTTCCGCGTTTTCGGCAATAACACCGACATACGCATAAGCACCATTGTAACCTAAGCAACACCAATGACAAGTGCGGTTATATGGCCAGCTCATAACAGACCAATAGGATCGCTAAGCCATAGACACCACGTGATTTTTCGCCTATCAGACGCCGCTAGAAAACGAAGCTCTGTCCTGCCGTCCGGTACCTCCCCAGTCGGTTCAGACGCCGGCTACGGAGTACCGACGGACAGGTAAGAGTAGGCTCCTCCACTGCATCGAGAAAAATATAGATTAGCAACAGCTAGCCCTCTGATTTACTATGCTTCCTGATAAACGAACGCCAGTGGTTTCATTACGATCCATGACTTTTTAACAAACAGTTTCAAACTAAAGTAATTGGACTAAACACTCATCTGAAAGGTTCGCTTTTCTTTAGTCAACTAGAGAGAAGGTAATTGTATGGAGGTTTTTGCACACTATGTAAAACATGTTGTGACCTTTACATGCTTTTTAGAGCGGTGCTTCACTCTTCTCCTGAGCCACTGCCAGGTGGGGTGAGGTCGTCCTATCTTACAGACTATGGTAAGATTTGTTGTTTTTCATATGTTTGGAATGTAAGGTGTATTTCCAAATATAATATAACTGATTCTCTATCGTTAAGAGAGCGCATGTCAGCACCAGTAAATTCTGACAAAGTTGTAGATCTATATATAATGGACTTAATTACTATAAGAGTTTTTAAAATGAGTTCGAATGGAGTAGATAGCCTTATCTGACACTCAATCCTCCTTTTTCTTACTAAATCCACAGTGAACAACACTAGCTGTAATCGTACTTGGGAAACTTCAGGTAACATTTTGCACTTGTTTATCCTACACTTTTTCTTTGTTGTCACTTCTTCATTTTTCACTATTGTGCAGTAGCACTGGTTTTGTTTATATGGTCCTGATGAAAGCAAGGACAAAAGAGTCCTATATTGCTAAAACATTATTATTATTAATCGGGTTTTGTAGAGCGCAAACAACCCAGAGGCCTCGTAGCGCTAAGTACCGTCATACTAAAAGAAAAGAAAGGATTAGTTGAACAGGTGGGTTTTCAAATCCTTCCGGAATTTTAGGAGGTTAGGTTCACTGCGAAGGGAGGTGGGCAAAGAGTTCCATTCTTTTGCGGCGTTCCAGGAGAAGGAACGCCCGCCCCATCTGGTCCGTCTGATTTTGTTGACAGTAGCCAGGAAGGCAGTGCTAGATCTTAGGGACCTGTGAGGAAGGTAGGGTTTTGCCAGGGAACAGATCATAGTAGGGGCATTCTTCCACATAGCTTTGTGCATAAAGCAGAGAGACTTAAACAGCACTCTGGCCCTGACCGGAAGCCAGTGCAGTTTCCTTAGGGCAATGGTGGCTGAGTCTCGTTTATTGAGGCCTAACAGGAGACGAGCTGCGGCGTTTTGAGTCACCTGTAGCTTTTTGATTGTAAAAGCAGGGGCACCTAAGTATAGGGAGTTCCCGTAGTCTAGGCGGGACAAAATGATGGCTTGAACCATTATTCTGCGAGCTTCAAAAGGGAGAAGAGGCAGCACTTTTCTCAGCATACGCATTAGCCCAAAGCATGTGGCAGAGAGAGTAGTAGCTTGCTGCATGAAGCTGAGGTTGGAATCGAGCCAAATGCCTAAGCTCTTTATATGGCATTTTGGTTGAGGCGTAGGGCCCATACATGGTGGCCAGTCTAGCAAAGGAATGGGAATGGTTGAGTTACCTAACACCATGAGCTCAGTTTTCTCGCCATTTAATTTTAAATGCGAGGTTGCCATCCACTGAGCCACTGCTATCAGGCAGTTACTTAGATTGGAAGGGGAAGAGTCTGCCTGATTCATAGACACGACTAATTGCGTGTCATCGGCGTAGGTTATTATGCCCAGACCGAATGAATGGACTATATCAGCTAACGGCTGCATATAAATATTAAAAAGAGTAGGGCTCAACGAAGAGCCCTGAGGTACACCTTGATCCAAGGGCCAGACTTTAGAGTAGGTAGTACCCTCAACTACCCTAAAAGAACGGTTCTCCAGGAATGACTGGAGCCAAAGCATGGCCTTCCCCGAGATTCCCATCTGGTTGAGGCGATGAAGAAGAATGCTGGTGTTAACGGTATCGAAGGCGGCACTGAGGTCGAGCAACATGATTGCTGTGGTGCCGCCTTGATCCATTTGCTTCCTGGCCAGCTCAGTTACTCAGTAAAACATGTCGACCTGGTTCTACCTCAGACAGTCTACCTAACCTGACTGTCTTAGACAAAATAATTTTAATCTTGGTCCAGTGAGCATCCATTGAATAAAGTTAGTTCTGTGCTCTCTTATCCAATTTTATCACACATTGTTTATTGTTTTTCATTCACATTTATTCGCACTGCACACCCCAGTCACATGGTATTTTTTCCACTCATTAGTTGTTATCGAGTGGTAGACCATACTGTTGTTGGCACAGCAAAGACGACTTTTCAACCACCTGATCTGCTTTTGACTGTAATAAAACATACTCACACGGATGGTCTGGACAAATCCCAAATGATGAAGGGCGGATCCGAGTGGTGACTGATGGGTTTTTCCTCATCCACTTGAGATGTTTTCTGCACACCCCGCTTCCGTTTAGTCAGCTTAAGGGCTTCGTACTGTTGGGCTGGTGTCTGTCACCTTTGAACTCTTCTCTTTTCCAGACCCTCTGGTACTTCTGGTAGTTGTTCGGTACTTGGGGACTGTATCCAGAGCTAGGTCTTAAAATATCCCCTAGGTCCTACCCCACCGTAGTGTTTTTGTTGTCTTTAGAGCAGTCGCATGACTGCGGACCTTTTTTTATGCGAATTGACGATATCGCATAAGTGGCTTGCCACCAATTGTGGTTGAATCCCTTTTTTACTCTCTTCATAGTGTGCACTTCTGACGTATACTTCCTTCCACCATGGCTGAGAATCACAGCTTTTCTTTCACCGATGATGACTTGTTGGCAGCACTTGCCGAACACCCTGATTTAATTGAGACCACCCCCGCCATCATCTCTGTCAATGAGGATGAATGGGGTAAACTATTGGGCCTCAAAAAATCACAAACTAGAACAGCACTACATGGCACAATTATGGCTCAGTATCTACGTAAGGACTGTGCCCCGACAGGCCTTATAGTGACGAATGCCACAAGGTTGTTCCTCACTGATAAGGAGTTTTTGAAAAGCTGGGCTTTGATAGCCTGGAGATGGACTAGGGATTGGTTGATTTTAATCATTCAAACTTCCAAACACATTGCTGATACCATGTTAATTGAAATTCAGATCATGGAATCCAAAATCAAAACCACTCTCTCCTCTAAAGCCTTCCAAAAAAATCTGGATGATACTAATAAAAACAATAGAGAGTATAAGGAATACACATTATCAGTGAAAATAGAGAAATTCAGGAAAGATCTTGATAAGTTTAAATTTGATAAAGTATATCCTTACTCCAGTGATACCTACATCCCTCCAGACTTCAATGCAGCTGGTCGCAGAACAGGCTCCACATACGGCACATCAAGTTCTGATGACAACACATCAGGTAGTGACACCAGTAACAGTAACTTCAACACACGAGGTCGAGGACGAGGCAAGAGAAATCCAAGAAACAATTGGAGGGGACATCAGCAACAACAATGGTGGTCACCCAACCCGTGGCAGTTTGGAGGAATGCCTCCTTTTTTTCCACCACATCAATCAGGTCCATTTCAACAACCCATGGGCCCTAACATGCCCAATTTTCTGGCTAATTTTGAAAGCAAGTTTTCAAGGCAACTTTAACGGACAGCCTTTTTTAGGGATTGGCCGGGGCAGATCCAGCAGGAGAAGAAGAGGACAAACTCAACTTCAGGTTCACTACAGTCCTCCATCCACCTCAACAGGGACGAGGAACTTGAGGAGCAACTCATCCAAGAACAAGGAACCCGGACAGAGCAGTGGGGCTCCGGAATAGTAATGAACCTGAGCAAACACATCTTAACTCCAACTGAAGAAGAGGCTCTCAATAAAGGGCTCGGCTTTGTACTGACTCATCAAAATGATCACTCTGAGACTCGCTTGGAGCTTGCGAGGTTTCTTAGAAAGATAAGATTGCATTTTTTCTTTGCTGAGAGAGAAACCCCCCTACAAGATGAAAGAGATACCAACACAGGGTTAAACTGCAAGTCCACCTTCACACCACCAACCCATTTGATGCCACCACAGGTTCTAGCCTATGAACAGGCCATCGAAAAAGAGATAGACAGTCTATTCTCTGAAAACAACAGGGTTTTCTACAATCTACAGAAAGCACAACATCTAGCATTAAAGTCCTTAACTGCCAATAAGGAACTTACCATCAAACCTGCTGACAAAGGCCGATCGATTGTCTTACTCGATACTGACTCCTATCGTTCAGAGTGTTTAAGACAACTTGACATGAGGAATGCATACCATCTCCTGGATCATGACCCCACAGAGGAATTAAAACGAACCATCAGGATTATGGTGGAAGAGGCGTCCTCAGAGGGATTGATTACCCAAGCCGAAGCTTCTTTTCTATGCACAGAACACCCGAAAAATGCCCTATTTCTACACCTTGCCTAAGGTCCATAAAGTACAGCGACCACCCCCTGGACGTCCAATAATTTCAGGCATAGGGTCGGCCCTGGAACCTTTGTCCACTTTTGTGGATCACTTCTTACGACCCATGGTGCAAGAAATGCCCACGTATCTTAAAGACACAACGGATTTACTACGGTTGCTACCCGACATTGAGTTTAACATCAATACTGACCTATTGGTCTCATTCAATGTCGAGGCCCTTTACACCTCCATCTCCCAGGATCAGACCCTAGAGGTTATTCATCAACTGCTATATTCCAAAGATCTGAACAGTATTACACCAGTCCAGCTTGTGCCACTGTGGCGATGAAACAAAACTTTTTTCAATTCGAAGATCAGATCTATTTGCAAGTGTCTGGCACTAGCATGGGGAGCGTTTACGCCCCCAGTCTAGCTAATTTGTATGTTCACTCCTTTGAACAACAGCACATTTTCAATGACCTTAACCCCTATGTCGATAACCTGAGAACCTGGAAAAGGTATATCAACGAGATTTTTGTGATATGGAGAGGCTCAAAAGATAAATGTCTCGAATTCCTAGGATGGCTCAACACCAGAAATGCCTATCTGAAGTTCACTATTGAGATAGGAGAACATGAACTTGCCTTCCTCAACCTATTGATTGTTGCTAAACCTGAAGGCTTGCATTCTGAGTTATACAGAAAACCCACCTCAAGAAACTCACTTTTACTGTTCGATAGCCATCATCCAAAATCATTGAAGGAAAATCTTCCGTTTGGACAATTTTTGCGTGTCCAAAGGAACTGTTCTACAACTGCAGCCTACAAGAAACATTCCAGCATCTTGAGTGACCAGTTGGTTGCCCGGAAGTACCCTCTTAGGCTGGTTAAACAGTCCATGAAACGGGCTATGAACAATAACCGGTTAGCTCTTTTGGAACCAAATCCACCTAAAGCTCCTTTGGAACAAATTACATTTGTTCACACTTTTGGTACCCTATCCAACAGGATTCAAAAAATGGTTAGGAAAAACTGGCCTATTCTGAATTCGGGACGATTGACTCTTCAACGTCCTTTGTTCTCATTTAAAAGAGGTCCCAACCTGAAGGACAGGCTGGTACACACCAGACAACTTGATGAAGAACCAAGAGCGATCGGGTCATTGTGGAATCTTCCCCCGGTCACGGGACACCATCCCTGTGGCAATTGTCATGCTTGCGCACAGACCAACAAGTCCATCGAGATAGACATTGGAACATCAAGACCCTGGAAACAAGTGAAATTTACCAATTGTAACAGTGATCGACTTGTCTATCTAATCACATGTCCCTGTGGATACAAGTATGTGGGGATGACCACACAAAAAGTCCGTATAAGAATATCGGAACATAAAAGCACGATTCGCTGAGCGAGACAGGCAACAAAACTCACCACCCATTTTCTAGAGGCCAAACATCTGTCTGCTGAGTTCCAATGGACTGTCTTAGAGCAACCATTTATTCCTCCACATACTGCAGATGTTGCTAAATACCTATTGGTAAAAGAACAGAAATGGGTACTGAAGCTCAATACACATCGTGAGGGGCTCAATGATGATATTCCTTGGTCCACATTATAAGTAGCTCTACCCTCAAGTATTCCTGTCTTCTGTATTTATCCATAATGACTCATATGATATAGGTAGGTGGAAGTTACCAACTGAGCCGTTGAGGGTTGTCTGCACTCATCCCTGACAATGATATCGTGACATATCTATTTCCTAATGGTCAGATCTGATTATCACCTACTTGAGTTGAGTGTCCGTTATGTACACCTCGACATTTTGCCACCGTGACGTGCCTCTTGCTTACAGCGCACACATACCAGGAGTCTATGAGCACTTTTTTAATGTCCTCAATGCTGCCGTGGATAGGTGGCGATGCCCCTTGGATATTGCTGAGTGCCAACTATGGCAGCTCCACTGTGCGCAGACCCATACATTTTGCATGTAGTCTCTGTTTACAGATCTGCAAACCCGGCAACATCGATGCTATATGTTAAATGTAACCCTGACATCTCTAACAACACCAATGAACAATGCGGGATCGCAGCAAGCTTGTAACTGACCTATGGGCTTGCCGAATTCTGGATACCACGTGGGTACTCTGCTCCACTACATCTAGTGCCTATTTGAATGGCTGCGGTGCCTCTGAGCATCGAGACTCAACATGAAGGATATGGGCTACACTACATGCATACACACACTTTACATGTAGATTTTGGTTACGAACTTCGCTTATATGTGGATTTTGTTCACACTTCCTCGTTTTCGGCAATAACACCGACATACGCATAAGCACCATTGTAACCTAAGCAACACCAATGGCAAGTGCGGTTATATGGCGAGCTCATAACAGACCAATAGGATCGCTAAGCCATAGACACCACGTGATTTTTCGCCTATCAGACGCCGCTAGAAAACGAAGCTCTGTCCTGCCGTCCGGTACCTCCCCAGTCGGTTCAGACGCCGGCTACGGAGTACCGATGGACAGGTTAGAGTAGGCTCCTCCACTGCATCGAGAACAATATAGATTAGCAACAGCTAGCCCTCTGATTTACGATGCTTCCTGACAAACGGCACGCCAGTGGTTTCATTACGATCCATGACTTTTTAACAAACAGTTTCGAACTAAAGTAATTGGGCTAAACACTCATCTGAAAGGTTCGCTTTTCTTTAGTCAACTAGAGAGAAGGTAATTGTATGGAGGTTTTTGCACACTATGTAAAACATGTTGTGACCTTTACATGTTTTTTTATAGCGGTGCTTCACTCTTCTCCTGAGCCACTGCCAGGTGGGATGAGGTCATCCTATCTTACAGACTATGGTAAGATTTGTTGTTTTTCATATGGTTGGAATGTAAGGTGTATTTACAAATATAATATAACTGATTCTCTATCGTTAAGAGAGCGCATGTCAGCACCAGTAAATTCTAACAAAGTTGTAGATCCATATATAATGGACTTAATTACTATAAGAGTTTTTAAAATGAGTTCGAATGGAGTAGATAGCCTTATCTGACACTCAATCCTCCTTTTTCTTTCTAAATCCACAGTGAACAACACTAGCTGTAATCGTACTTGGGAAACTTCAGGTGACATTTTGCACTTGTTTATCCTACACTTTTTCTTTGTTGTCACTTCTTAATTTTTCACTATTGTGCAGTAGCACTGGTTTTGTTTATATGGTCCTGATGAAAGCAAGGACAAAAGAGTCCTATATTGCTGAAACATGTCGACCTGGTTCTACCTCAGACAGTCTACCTAACCTGACTGTCTTAGACAAAACAATTTTAATCTTGGTCCAGTGAGCATCCATTGAATAAAGTTAGTTCTGTGCTCTCTTATCCAATTTTATCACACATTGTTTATTGTTTTTCATTCACATTTATTCGCACTGCACACCCCAGTCACATGGTATTTTTTCCACTCATTAGTTGTTATCGAGTGGTAGACCATACTGTTGTTGGCACAGCAAAGAAGACTTTTCAACCACCTGGTCTCCTTTTGACTGCAATAAAACATACTCACACGGATGGTCTGGACAAATCCCAAATGATGAAGGGCGGATCCGAGTGGTGACTGATGGGTTTTTCCTCATCCACTTGAGATGTTTTCTGCACACCCCGCTTCCGTTTAGTCAGCTTAAGGGCTTCGTACTGTTAGGCTGGTGTCTGTCACCTTTGAACTCTTCTCTTTTCCAGAACCTCTAGTACTTCTAGTAGTTGCAGATGAATCATGCACTTATTGGGACATAGGCAATTTGGACACCAAAGGCACTTCTTTCTCAAACTATACAGTACCGCGCAAATGGTCCTTGTGCCGAATATCATGCTCCAGATAACTGCATCTGAAAACATAGAGAAGTCTGGCAGTCTTTCAGCACTGGTGTCTTTAAATTCTATGACCTGCCATGACATTTGATAGTCAACACGACTAACTTATTGCTGACTGATGATGACTCATTCATATACTGGTGGTGATAAGTTGTTTCTCATTGACAACTATCAAAGCTTCTATTTCCTTTATATGCTGTTTCACCATGTTCAGTAGTCTGGCGGCCTATAGAGCAATCATATTACGGTTGATGGTCAACATTTTCTCCATCATAATTTTAGGGATTACATATATTACAGTGTTTACTGTTATTCCATGAACTTAAGGAGAATGTTCAGTAAATCATTCATCACAGTCTTTTTCTGAGAGTTGCCAATCCTCAGCCAGCGGACAATCTGATTGGGTATCTTGGTGGCCACATCTGCTGATGGACTCAATTCCACATTTGTTTTCAGTAGAGGGTCTCAACCTTGCCAGAAACCCAGTACCTAAAGATTTCCAAGGAAGTGGTTTCCGTCCAATCTTACAAAGCATTTTCTGGCCATTGATTGACTATCTGTGGCCCTGGTTATTCACATCTCATTTAACAAGACATGCAGTTCTGGGAAGTGAGCAATTATCTCCTTTCCTTCTGGATCGTAGCTCGACAGACCCTGCCAACTTAACTAAATTGTTGGGAACTTTGGCATTCTTTATGTCTTTTGAATCATACCTTGATAGAGCTCACAAATACAACGTGGCAAACTGGTCCTCTCTCTGTGGTTCTTGTAATTTGCATCTGGTTAGACTAGACAAATGCTGATTGCATCCTGTGAGTTGAGAGTTCTCTACATCTCTATACTTCGTCTGTCAGTAATGCGCTCAAACACTACCACATATCCGAAAATGAGTAGCTCCTTTCTTGTAAGTTGCATCTGAATTAACATTAAACGCTCTTTTTAAGAATTTATCAATTCTCTGCATTGCTAACAAATTTACATCTGGGTAGACCACAGAATTAGAAATATATTTTTGGAAACTGAAAAAAATGATATACATGCTCCTTAAATGCCGTATATGGGCAGTCCACAGAAATTCAAATACATTTTTCAGAACTAAGTGACTCTCTACATCCCTGGTGCCTAGAACCAGAAGGGACCTCACAAATTTTTTTTGAGAAAGAAAGAACTCTGGATTTTTCTTATAACCTCAAAATTGACGTCTCAAACTCATTGCCTTCCTGCCTCTCTGTTAATCGCATCCTGGCCGGTTTTACCCTTTAGGCAACACATTGTTTTTAACCCTCCCTTCCAAATCACAGCCCATATTTACTAATATTGTGTGTTGGGTCACTTTTTAGATGCAGCTCCAAAGCAACATGTATTTCGGAACTTAGCCCAATGCGCTGCCTTGCATTACTTTGACACTGGGGGGCGCTCTAGGGGTGAAGGCATGGGCCATCCCAGTGTATTTAACCAAGGATGTTGACGCCCACCTAGATTTACTAAAGTCAATAAACCTGGGATTGCGTCAAAATAATGCACCTACCCAAAAGAGGGATAACCCAAAAGAGAGACATGCCTCTAAGGGTTGTTTTTGTGCAGGAAGGCATCCTTTACAGCAGAAAAATAATCCTGCCAATAATGCAGGCACCCATGTGCCATGGTGCAAGGGTACGTATGTTGGCGATAGGCAGCCACAAGTGCATTAGCGCTAGAACGAACTTAACTGCACCATAAATTTGTCAAAATGGCAGTTCAGATCTTTCGGTTTTACTCAACCCATCGCAGCACCTTCCCTTGCTGCGCTGTGTTGCGTGAAATGTTAGAAAATATGTCCCCACCTCTTCTAATATCACTAACTCTATCATGTGTCATTCAGTCAGTCAAGTTTATTTGTTTGATTAATTAAAATCTTACAAAAATACATTTTTAAAATATCATCAAGCAGTAAAAAGCTTAAAACACCATGCACATAATTATTCTAGTATTATATAATTTAAAAAAGAAAACCTAAATAATGTTTTCCGTAAGGTTTTTGCCAATCACAGATAAAAAAATTTACAAATGCAGAATTCATTAATACATCATTCGGGTTTAGACATGCCATTAGCGCTTGTCTGCATGTTCTTACTCCTCGATCATGTGAGTCTGTAACCGACAGACATCTTACTTGTCTGACAGATGTTACAGTCCACCATTATGAGAATTCCCATACTGCACAGAAAGGGTGCCCAGATCTCAAAAGCACTACAAAGCCATTCACATGGTCGAACTGTGCTATGCAAATTCTCTTGACATCAACATATAAGATCCCTTCACGCGTGCACCATGACTGTGCTTTTCTTTTAAAGAGCAGAGCTGATTCGGCATTCTCTGAGGCAGGGGCATCTAATAGAACAGCACCAGCAATATACGCCTTGCAAAGCTCCAACCGTGCGTTGCACGTCTGTGGGTGTCTTTGAGAATGCGACTGAATCATAAGCAGGCAGCTTCTACACGAACTGCCACATTTTGCAGGTATACGGGAAATTTGTGGAAATGAGCAAGTGTCCGGGGATGATGAATGAGACACAATATAGTCTGCAAACTTTACGGTTTAGGAAAACGCGTCTTTTTCTATCCCAATTTAGAAAAAAACTGTTTTGTTTGTTTTTGAAAAAATCCTTTAAATCATCAAAAGTAACAAATAGAGCACATCTGTGCAGCTCATTTGTGCTAAGTATTGCCCGTTGCTGACTGTATCAGGCAATGCTGTCACCAGAGGTGCTTTGCAGACCTGTTACTATGTTGTAGCAGCACGGCGGGTGAGAGTCTACGCTAGCAGATGCTTCCAATATTTTTTTATAGCAAATTATGACATTGTTTTTCCTGTCAGCCGTCATTCAAGCTCAAGCACATGCTATGTTTAAAGCCATGTTAATTGTATACATGGGATTCGCCGAGTTTCATTCTCCTTCCAGCTGTGATTGATGACCATCATGGGGAGGAGTACCCAATCAGCTGAATAGTTGATCTCTCAAGAGAGTTGATTGGCAGGTCCTGGGTTCGAATCCTGGCAACACCCACTCAGCTTTCCATAAATGGAGTAGAGTACATTGGGACATAGTAGCATCTGCTGTTTAAAGCACAGGAAGGGTTCTATAAAAGATGTAAATATTTGCTATCCGACCCTGCAGCCCAAGGCCTCTGACACCCTATAGCAAGGTGGGTGACAAGCGAGGTTGGCAGGTGGGCAAGAGTAAGGCCACTTCCTCAACTTCCTCAGCCAAAGCAGTGTCATCTTAAGGATTTCTGGGACCCTGGGAAGACTTATTTTTGGGTCACATATTTTTGGGTACATTTATTCCAAATGTTCAGGTAATTCAAGCCCTAATCGCTGGTGAGTTTGAGTTGAGGTAATGATAGGGGCTGAAGGTAGTGAGATAGTTGGGGATTTACTGATTAGTGGGGTAGAGAGATGAGATACAACAATATAGAGATGACAGCGATGAAGTGGAGAAAGGGGATGTTGAAAGAGGAGGGGGAGAGTTAGAGATATTGGAAAGCAAGACAGCACAAGGTAAGAGGGAGGTGGACTGAAACGCAGAGAGAGGTAAAGAGGGTGAGCAGAGACAATAGAGAAAGACATGAGTGAGGCACAGAAAGAGAGGTTGGTAGAGAGGTAGGGGGAGGAGGCAGAAGTAGCTATTCAAAGTGAGATGGAGACAGAGAGAGACAGAGGGGGAGCGAGAGAGAGAGTGTGAAAACAGCAAGAAAGAGAGATAAAGAGTTTTGAGACTATTTTAACGATTTTACAAGGCAGCCCCTTGAATATGGAGGTCTTGGGCAGTTGCCAGCATTTCCCAAGCCTTAAATGCCCCCGTGCCAAGGGACGATGAGTTAAGATGTAGGTATTGTATTGCCTTTTATGTATTCAGTGCTTCATAATGTATCCGCCCAGACTAGCCAAGCTTTCCCGAAAAAGGCTGATGGACGCTGTAGGGCAGCCATTGCACATGCTGGCAACGCAGTGATGTCCTCCGGTTTCCCCTGAAATGGTAAAAACCGCCAGTATGTCCAAAATGTCCACACAGCACCCAAAGCCTCTCGAGTATGAAAAGATATTATCAAACCTTCTGCATTCCTTTTAGTCAGTGCCACCCACACATTCCTCATGTCTTCTGTCTCAAAAACACTCCCAATGTTCTCCTCATGAGTCAACCAATTAAGGAAGCTTAAACTATTTAAAGCAGTCACAGAGAGGACTCATCAGCAAGGCAGCAGAAATAAAAAGGAAATACTATGAAGATGACAGGTTATTTGCTTGAATTTGAGATTTACTGTGTGGTTGTTTGTTGATTCTTTTTAACTTAGTTTTTTGCTCCATTGTTAGGTCGAGCCTAGGCAGCGCATGCACTGTCAGTCGACATGCTGTATTCAGTCAGGGGGCTTACAGCCCACTTCAGCTTCCGATTGGCTTTTGTCAGTGACCTTTAAAAAACATTGCTTCTAATTGGATAATGGTTCCTACTTGTCCCACCTTTCTTCTCAATTGTTGACTACCATGGATCACACCCGGAACTTGTCCTCTTCTACTTGTGCTATTCTATGTCCTGCCTTCGGAACATTCTTTTTTTACATTGACCCCAGCACTTTGAACACCGCACGCCGCATTGCCATGATTTATCTTTAAGTATGGAGACCGCGCCTTTCTTTTGTTCTGCACAGCGCACCCACCTCTATTTTTATTAATTTTGAAGAGACTTTAAAACTCAGTGCTGCACCCGTTACACGAGTGCTGCACTTTATCTACTTGTTTTTCTAGGTAAGTTGGTCTTCAGCACACTGTGTAACCCGAATCATTCCACATTACTGTCTTGCCCATGCGTTGCTGTGCTTACGACCCCTGCATTGCTATTTGTCGCGTCTCTGATTTGTAAAATATAACGCAATTCTCAGACCAAGTGCCTGGGAGTGTTTTACGTGAGCACAAGCTATATATTCTTTTTAAGGCAGAAAGAGATTAAGTGATGTGCCCGGAATTCAAGGATATTAAGTTAGTGCTGCGACTCGAAGCAGGTTCCCCTGTTACAGGGTGTACGTGCTCTTTCCCTATCGGTCAACGTATTCCTTTTTTTTGTTTTTTAATATTTTTATTTGCATCAAGGGGAACAAAAAGAAAGACCATGATAAACAATAACTGTCTACATACAGTTTAGCAAGATCGGTAAATTGACATTTCCAATACAAAAAAATACATAAATCATAACCAAAGTAGAGGCCACCCAGAAAAAAAGGAAGAAAAATATACTGTTATTGAGACATTATTAACCCCCAGATTCTGTCGACTTTCCGTTTCGTCTGCAAGCCCCTTGTAGCAGCAAGAGCAAACTCCATGTTATATATTTCCTTAACCAGGCTCCACCACTCCATAACCGTTGGTGTTTTTTTTTTAATCCAAGCTCTAGCAATAACGAGCCTTGCACAAGTAACTAAAATGTTCAACAAGTCACAAAATACCCTAGTACCCCCTAATATACCCACCAACACATCCATTGATGTAAATGTATTAGGATGAGCAAGTCTATCAGAAACAACCTTAGTTATTCCATCCCATAATTCACTAAGGTGAGGGCAAGAAAAAAAAAAAGTGAACAATATCAGCACCACTTAGGTCACATTTTGGGCATTTCGTATGCTCGCTGAAAGTATTATTTTTTGCCCATTTAAGAATTCTCTCGGGGTATGATACAGTTGACATACGGTTTTAAACAGCTGTAATTTAAGACTGGCAGATTGAACTGACACATTTAGGCTATTAAGAGATAATATAATCAAATCTGATGGTACATTTATCGCCAGTTTTCTACTCCATTTCTCGGTTAATTATATGATGTCATTAGTATTGAAGCCAGAAAAGGTCTTATACCCAATACTAATCATGGCTTTATCTGCTTCTCTATAAATGCAATTCCAGACCTCAGAATCTAATACGGTAGTAAACTCTAATTTCCTCACTAGATAATCTCTGATCTGATAGCATTTAAACCGAGCCACTTCCGGCAGATTATAGCACATCTTCAGTCGTTCATATGCCATGAATCCCTTGTGATCATATAAATCAACCAAAAAATGTAATACCAGAGTCTAACAGTAAGCGACAAGCTGAGTCATGAAAAATTGCAGGTAGACCCGGATTACCCCACAAGGGTGTTTTATAAGGTAAAAGAGAGACGTTACTCTTAACCAGAATGGAGCGCCAAATATTAACTGTATCTCGTACCGTCTTGAATTTTACCCGTTTAAAGTAATTAGGGTCGTTTAGAAACATATTAGCATCCAGTCCTAGTAGAAATCTATGAAATTATAAGCTTTTATCGGGGATCAGCAGGCTACGAAAACGAGTCAAAAAGGCCGACCAATAATAAAGTTTAAAATCCGGGAGAGACAGTCCTCCTTGATTAAAAGGAAGTTTAAGTGAGGACACAGCCCGCCGGGCTTTCTTATATCCCCATATAAAGCTGCTTATAATTCCCTCTAATCTTAGAAAATAAGAATTGTTTACCCGTAAGGGAATTGCTCGAAATAGATATAAGTACTTTGGTAATATTTTCATCTTGACCAAGTTTATTCGGCCAATAATGCTAAGCGGCAGTTTATGCCATTTCTTAAATTGTATAGCAGTCTCTTTTAATAATGATTCATAATTTAATGCCACAATTAGATCAATATCCGAGGTGATTTTAGCCCCCAAATAAGTTGCTACACAGCAAATTCCTAAAACCGGGGCTGGCGGTTGATGGTTCATAATGATTTGCGTTTTGGTGGTGTTGAGTCGATAGCCTGAGACTAAGCCATATTTTCCCGCTTCTACTATAATACCCTTCAAAGCGTGAGGCACATTGGAAGAAAAAACTGCAACATCATCTGCGTACACAGTAATATCAAGTGCATTTGAACCATTAAAAAAAGGACAAATTAAAGCCTGGTGTTGAAGTGCAATCAAAAAAGGTTCCATACCCAAAGCAAATAGCAGGGGTGACAAAGGACACCCCTGCCTTGTCCCTCTCCTAATTGGGAAAATAGAAGAGCATATTCCCATATAGCATACCTTGCCCATAGGATTATCATATAGCGATTGAATCCATCTCAAGAATTGGTCTTTAATGCCAAACGCCTACAATGCAGCCCATAAGAAGCCCCACCCCACTCGGTCAAATGCCTTCTCAGCATCTAATAAAATCATGCCGAGTGGGGTAGACTGGGTCCGAGCAGCATCGAAAGCAGAAATAGCCATATTAACATGTGCTGTAGTATCTCATTTTGGGATAAACCCATGTTGCTGGGAGGAAACAAGCTGAGACATTACTGGCGCCAACCTAGTTGCCAATATTTTTGCAAAAATGTTAGCATTGCTATTAATGAGCGATATTGGTCTATAAGTGCCTCTCTCCTGAGGTGGTTTACCCTTTTTAAAAAAAAGAAAAATTTGGGTTAGGTTCCAAGACTTTGGTGCTTGCTCCCCATTACCAATAGCATGGATCACATCAATTAGTAGTGGTATCAATTCCTCCAAACAGCACTTAAATAATTCCAAAGGAATAGAATCCTCACCTACAGCTTTGCCCGTTGCTAAGGAATTGATAGCGCTTCTAATTTCTGTCACTGTAATATCTGTCGCCAGTTGATCAGATTGTTCAGGCTCCAGAGTTTTAACCTTGTTTACCTCTATGTAATTTTTAATATTATCATCCGAAACTACGGTTTCTGGTGTATAGAGATTTTGATAAAACAATGCAAACTGTTACAAAATTGATTTGGGATCTAAGAATAATTGGTTGTTATCCCCTTTAATTTCTTTAACAATATTCTGAGATCGATCTTCAGCCACTTTATAAGCTAAAACTTTACCAATCTTATCACCATGTTCATATTGGTCAAGTTGATATTTCTTTAATTTACTAATACTCTTAGCCCTGAGAAGAGCTTTTAATGCAGCTTTGAGTTCAATTAATTTAAAGCTTAGTACATCCAGATTCGTTACCCCAACTGCTAGAGCTTCAGATATTTGATGTTCAATATCGAGTATTTCTGCAAGCATTTTCTCATTTTGACATCGACGCTCTTTATTTTGCTGCCATATAAACTGTTGTGGGAATCCGCGTATGCTTGCTTTGCAAGCATCCCAAACTATCAAAGATTGAGTAGAATGCATATTTATATCGATAAATTCCTTTATATGTTCTTTGAGTTGGTTCACAAAATCAAGATCCGTAAATAAATATCTTGGAAATGAGAAAAGGCGAGGAGAAGATTCCACAGTTGTAACCTCAAAGGTTAAAGAGATCGGATTATGGTCCGAAGTTACCCTTGGACATGTAGCCATAGAGCTAGTTCCAAGAATAAAATCTGAGACCCAAACCATATCTATGCGTGAGCATAGTTTATGTGCTGCAGAATAATATGTATAGCCAGCCAGATTAGGGTATAAGCATCTCCAAGCATCTTTAAGAAGGTGAATTGCTGCCAGATCTAAAATTGCAGCCCTAGTTTCCCTCATTCTCTGAAATGAGTTTTTTCTAGAAGTATCTAGATTATAATTCATAATACAATTAAAGTCACCCAACACAATGTATTCCCCATCCCATGCAAACAATTCCATATTAATCTGGTCAATAATTATTGGCTCATCTTGGTTTGACGCATAGACCCCACATATTGTATATTTACGACCTTCCAATATTATCTGTACGATTGCCCATCTGCCCCCCTTATCAGTTAATGTCTTAAGTATTTCAACCTTTAGGTGTTTATGTTTTAGGATCGCCACCCCCCGAATTGAAGCATTGAATTCAGTACAAACCATAATGTCACATCCCAGTTGTTTAAGCAGTTTTTTATCCTTATATGCTATGTGGGTTTCAGTAATGACCACAATTTGAGGATTATACATCTTAAGTTCCTCATATACAAGATTCCTCTTAGTCCTGGTATTTAAGCCCGCCACATTCCATGCTAAACATTTTATTTGATGCATTTAATGAAGTATATTTTCCTATCTGTAAAGCCTCTACAATAAATCAAAACAGCCTTGTAATTCCTCACATTTATATAGATTTTTAGCCCCCTGATGCATTTTGTACCCCAAGAAATATCTCCCTCTTCCCCACCCCGGACACTATCCCTCCCCCACCCTACCCAATAGCTACCTGCAGGTCCCCCTTTTAGACCGAATGCCGCTATACTGGCAGCCAACGAGCGGAATCAACCGCTTGGAGGATCCGGGCACTCGAATAAAATTGTTAAATAAACAAGACCGTGCTTAGCAATCACTATTATTTTATGCTTCATACTGCCACCTGTCCCGAAAAATCAGACTAGAAAAAATAGAAAAACTAGAAAAATTAGCAATAATCCTTGAATAAACACCCACATTTTTCACCCAAGTTTTTCACACATATATTCCATGCACAATCTCTTGTTATAGCATTATTGGAGGAAACAAAACAAGGAAGAGATTGAAGTGTTTAAAACAAAACATTATTCAGTGTCCGTTTTTTTCCAATCTCCAAGTAGCCAAGGCTACTTCCACCTTATTCTCTTCCAAAAAATAGTAAGCGAGACCATTTTTAATTACTTTCAGCTTAGCTGTCTCTTGTAAGAAAGCTTGGCCACCCAGTTGCTTAATCGGGTCAATAAATTCTTTCAGTTTCCAACGTCGTTCCAAAGAAAGTTTACTCAAATCAGATCTAACAAAAAAGGTAACTAGATCAGTGGTAACAGGAGTATTTGGTCGCGCTTTTATTGAAATAGCTTGGCGGAGAAGATAGTTACCTATACATATCAGGATTGGGCGGGGATATTTACCACCCTTATTTCTTTGAAATAATGGGAACCGATGGGCACATTGTATCTGCGAATCCCAATCCCAATCTGATAAACCAGGAAAAGCTTTTTGGAATAATTGAACAATGAATGCCGTAGGGTCAGCTCCTTCGGCCCCTTCCGCAATACCAAATATACGTATATTCTGTCTGCGTTGCCTATTTTCTAAGTCTTCAAGTTTGACTTGCATTTGGCATAGTTGAGCGGCATGTTTATTCACAGCTATTTCAGAGCGATGTGACTTTTCCTCTGTTAGAACCACTCTTTGCTGTAGTTCTTCCATATCCTGGGAGACAGCACCAAGTTTACACGACATTTCTTGCAAAGAATATTGAGTCTTACTACTATCTTCCCTCATCTGCTGATAATGAATCTTGGCTTCCTGTTTTTGTTCATTTAGTAGTTGTAGTATCGTCTGAAATGATGCAGACACCTCCCCTTGAAGGGTCCAATCCACCGGCAAGGAAGAAGAGTACTCTAGCCCATCTGAAGCAGATTCTTTTGCTAGCCCTGCACTCAAAGCCATCTCGATACCTGCCTCTGCTGAATCTTCTATATTCACTGCACTCTGTAAGGTAGTGGTGATAGTAGAAGAGAGTATACCAGGATTTTCCACAGATGCTATTGGTGCAAGAGTTATCGCCGGCTGAAGAGTTGGTAAAGAAGAAGAAGAGGAGGCTTCTACTAAAGCTTCCGTAATAGGACCCAGTAGATCTTGTCCGCCCATTGAAACCAGTATAGGAACCGTTGTGGCAGCCACATGAGGAGAGAGGAGAGCGGAAGTGGTTTGTGGATTCTGAGTTACAATAAGTACTTCAGCTACCTGCTTGTTAGACCCCACTGAGCCAGGTATGTCCATCACAGCATTAAGACCACTTGCATCACCCGGGTCAGTAGGGCTATTTCCTGAGAGTCTCATAGCCATTGATTTAACGCCTCCTTTAGCTTGTACCCATTGTCTGATAGGGCTGTTTTCTGCTATCGCCTTCATAGTAGTACACTTAGGTTTATTTATAACCTTCTTAGTCTTATTCTTAGTTTTATTTTTAAGCTTTTTAATATTGATAGCTTTATCTTTGTCTTTAGTTGACAATGATGGTGTATTGTTACCCAAATCATAAAGGTCACAGTTCTACTCATCCGTCTCAGCACCATCAGCATTTTCCAGCCCCTCAGCCCCTAACGTTCTCACTTCAACTAGGACTTCGTCTGATGTGATAGAAAAAGTTTGAATAGATGGTGTAAGTTTCTTATCATTTATACTAAGATTTTCCACAGAATGTGTCTCAGAGTGAATTGGAGTTATACTGATAGTTATTGCAGGAGATGCAGCTTGAGTAGTCGAGGCAAGAGAGCGTGTAACTGATCCAGTTTGAGGGTTAATAACAGTTTCAGACAGCGGGACACAGCCTTTTAGTGTATACTCAGCATTAGCATTAACCACTTTAACTCTCGTAGCTGCATTGATACTCTGACTCTCCCCTTTATTTACAATGTTGCTCCCTGTCTCAGGCAACACTGAATTAGCTTCCGTTGTTTGTAACAAAGTATCGTCAAATGCTGAGTTAGTCTTAGAGCCCCCCACTCTCTCCCCCAGTTTCTCTTGCCTACCCATAAGTTTCTTGTTTGTATCCGTAGTCAGCTCAGATGTATCTGTTTGAAAGCCCAATAGCGCTGACACGCCGGCAGCATTTCCCACAGGAGCCAGGTCAATGGAATTGGTAGTCGTCGTCATCGTCGGCGCTTGTTTCGCCGCTGTAGTTGTTGTCCGGGTGCTTCGCGCTTGAGGCTTCGGCGCCATCACCGCGTAGTCCGCTGCAGCCATTGATGAGAAAGAGCGCTGATATACCTTCAGGCCAAACCAGCTAACCGCCGACCATCCCTTCGAAGCTTCAGAGGCTAGGCGCGGTAATTGAATGAAGCGGAGTAAGTTCCGCACTCGGCTCTCAATCAGCCAAAATTGCAGCATCCGCCCGAATTCTGGCCACGCTATCCCTCAGCCTCCGTGACTGCCCTGCACCAAGCCGTACCGGATCCACAATGTGTTCTCTCGCACCAAGAGTCAGCAGTGTGCAAGCAGTATCAGGCAATCAATCTTTTTCTCCCACTATGGTAAGTACGTCGCCAGGCAGAAATCCAAGTAGTTCCGAGTAATTCCCGCTTTCATTAGCGGTAAAATGCAGTATCACGAGCAAACTCAGGAAAAAGCACGGTCTGACATGTTCACAGCCCGGACCTCAGCCAGCGTTCCTCCGCACTGGCGGTGTCAATCCGCCATCTTGGACCTCTCTCCTCCCGCTTCAACTATATACGATCCGGTCAACGTATTCCTAATTTCGTCCACGTTCTTCTCCTCTCCCTCACTGTTGCCTCAACCCACCCCTGGCCCACTGTTTAGCATTCCAAGATGTCAGATGCATTTAAGAGTAACGCGTCTCCCATGTTGGAACAGAAAAAATGTATAACATATGCCAACAGCATTCGAAGGTGACTGCCAGTGTGAGTGAACACACAGACAGCCACCTTTGAATATTATTTTTATACTATGCAAGCAAATATCAAAATATTTATTGGGGCTGTTTCTAGCTGAGCAAACACAAGGAGATGATGGACAGAGAGCTGAAACTTTTCAGACACTCACCCCCAGGCACAGATCTGGGTTGAATCCATCATCAATCTTTAGCTCACTTCGCCACCTCAGTTCAGACCCAGGTATATGCAAATCAGTCTTGACCCTGTGCCTCATGGGAACAGTCCAGCCCGAACTGCCAAGCCAGGTCATCCCTGAATTGGAAACAAGCATCCTGGGACCATTTCTGGGTAACACCCTTCATCATCCAGGCTAGCTTGAATCCAAATATTCTGCCCAAGATCGACATTAGTACAAACTTTTTGAAGCTAATTCAATTGCTCTACACTCGTCCTACTGCCAGGCTCAGGGTCAACGACCTGATATCTGATCCATTCCATATATTGCGAGGTATTAGACAGGGGTGCCCCCCTCCCCCCCTCACTCCTGCTATTCGCAATAGCTATGGATTCTCTTGCAGCCAGGATGCATCAGCATCGTACGACTAGGGGACTGGGCCTTTCGGACAGAAGGTTGATAATATAAATGTACGCCGATAATATTTTATTATACATATGCGAGCCCGAGACAAACTTAAACCCTGTGCTGGGGAGGTCCTCCTATTTGGAGGCATGCCGGACAAACAGGTCAACTGGGCCAAATCAAAGCTTCAGGTTTTGACACCAGCCCCATTTGCGCTTGACCTGGATTTCTAGCTGCCCATGTACCCAACGATCTAGAGTGAGATACATCCATTGTTATTTAGTCCAGTAATTGTAAATTGTATAAGCACGTACCAGGCAATTTATTTGTCCAAAATACTACTTATATACATGTGTGCTGCGTAAACTGTAATTGTTGATTTCAGTAGTTCTTTTCTGTAAAGGAGGATTCATTTTATTAATATATCAAGAATGGGATGCTAGTCCATAGAGGTGGGTGAGCCACTGAAAGCTCAAACCTGAAGCCTGGCTCTGGCTCAGCTTGATGTCTTGTTGGAACTTCGAGCCCATAACGATCCAAGCTTTCCTGTGGCTTTTCCTGCCTCCTTTCCTGTACCCTGCATGTGAGGTTAGGAACAGAGGTGCCTTGAATGAAACTGGGGTTGAGTATCTGTGTCAGCTCAACATCATGTGAATCTGGGCAGATCACTTAATCTCACCATGGCTATAGCAATGCATGCAACGTTCTGTAATGTAACTGGTGCGCTTGTTAAGTGCTCCAGTGCCCTCGGGTCGAGTTCACAAAACATAAAATTGCACAAAGAGGAAAAAATAAAGCCTTGACCTAAGGAAAGACCAATAGATACCCATTTGTAAAATTTGAGAACTTGGATAAATCATGGCTTCCAAGCTTAAATTCTGTGATCTTAGGCAAATGTTTTATTTCACCAAAGCACTTTTTCTTTATCATTGCATATGAACGCACTCTGGCAGTTGAACAAAAACCTAGTGTGTGTGATTTAATACGCTACAATGTTGCTCTATAATAATCTGGACCACGTATAGGGTCTACATGACAATTGCAAGGACAAAAAAAATTAGAGACTTTTTTTATGTTATTTCTTTTTTTAATAGGGTCGTTCATTTGTACCTAATGTCTTCTTGGCTATATATAAAGTAACATGCTTATAAAACTTTATATTATAATTTTTCAACATGCTGCACAGCAGCAACACTGCTCTACAATATAGCTTATAGACTTTGACAAAGCGGATAGCTCTGGCTAAACACTTATAAGGTCCCAAAGGCACAACCGATTGGCTTTGCCAATACTTCTTTTTGGTTCTGAGGGGGTTTGCATAATCCTTTATTAGTACCCCTGCCTTTGTAATAAAGTTGGTACATTACTCTGTTGCCATCAATCAATCAATTAAGATATTTGTAAAGCGTGCTACTCACCCGTAAGGGTCTCAAGGCGCTGGGGGCGGGGGGTGCTGCTACTGCTCGAACAGCCAGGTCTTGAGTAGCCTCATGAAGGTTAGTAGGTCTTCGGTCTGCCGTAGGAGGATGGGGAGGGTGTTCCAGGACTTGGCGGCGAGGTAGGAGAATGATCTGCTGCCGGTGGTTGCTCTTCGGATGCGGGGGATGGTGGCGAGGGCAAGGTCGACGGAGCTTGCAGTTCAGGGTGTAGAAGGTGAGTCTAGTGGACGTTTGTGAACTCATCAGTCGTACCTTCGAATTGACTATACTTTTTATTAGGTCTCAGCTACCAGACATTTTGACCTATTGTGTACTTATCTAAAACTTACAGTAGGCTAGGGCCCACTCATTGTTTAGCAATGTTCTGAGTTTATTGGCAATCTCATTTGCTTGCATCTTATTCGTTGGCTTGCATTACCTTGCCTTCCTCTTTTTGTGCTTGTTGCTCCCATGGAGCATGATCTCTTACCATCCTTTTGATTTGCAGTTTGGCACCTACAAAATGACATGGCCACCAGTAGCACTTGTTTTCCCCCTTTCGCCTATGCTGCACTTGCTTTTTAAAAAAACTAAATCTTTTTATTTAAGATTCATTGACAATAGAATTGTGCAATACGGAGGATGCAAAAAGAAAACTGCAGTACTGGCAATTACAGCGTGCGACAGTTCGGTACAATGGTACAAAATAACTCAATTAGGTTGTGGGGGGTCTTCATATTCAATGCTACGTGGAGGGTTACAAATTTCACCCCTATAGGAATTCCACGGGCTCCAAATTCAGGACCATTTTCGGGGGCATCCCCAGGCAATGTAGACAGTCTTTTCCCTAAACATGCACCAGTCGAGGTCCCTCTCCCAAGCCTCTAGAGAGGGTGGACGTGAAGTTCCCCACAATTGCGCAATATTACTCTTTGCCACTATTAATCCTAATGTGACCCATTGTGTGTGACAGCTATTTAGATCAGTGGGCTCCCAGATATTTAGGAGGCATCGATGTGCTTCTGGGTGGAGAGCTGTCGTGAGCACTTCGCTCAGTACTTCATTATACTTTTAGCCAATAGGGTTGAATGTGTTCACATTCCCATAATATGTGCATAAGTGTGCTTATCTGGCCACCACCTCTCCTGTATTCTCCTCCTTCCGCTCTCCCCATTTGTACCAGACAGGGCCCTGTTAGGTATACTCTGTGGAGAATTTTGAGCTGTACTAGACGGAGTCTAGCAGAAATCGCTACAACTCTGGGGGTGGAGACCGCTTCCTGCCACTCCTCGTCATTCAGCTCAATGCCATCTCTTACCCTTTGTCCCGCAGGGCCTGCAGGGGGTCCTCTATATTATTTATCCATTTTTTGTATGTTAGGGAAATTATTTTGTCAGGCAGAATGCCATAGAGTAGTCTGTCTTCCAGCGACGAGGAGTCAGAGGGAGAAGTGCCTCTAGCGATGTGCGATAGAAGTGCATGGCAGACCTGCAGGTATCTAAAGCGCTCTGAGTCAGCTAACGTGTACTGTTGCTGCAGTGATGCAAATGTCTTTATCTCCTTTCTCCCATATATCTTTAATTCGTGAAATCCCAATTAAGTCCCACTTGTCAAACCCCTTTGACTTCCACAGGCCACCCAGTCTTTCACAGTCCCATAGAGGGGTTGCCAGTGTCAGTTTCTGTTCCCAGCCAAGAACTTTACTGGCAGTGTGCCAGCTATGAACTGAGTGTTTGGTGGGATCTGTCAATGGGTCCCGATTAGGTTTGGAGTATAGTGCCCTGTTGTAGAGTACCCGGTAACTCTACAACCTAGTTATATATTTCTGAATCCCTTTGAAGACTTCGTGCTGTATGCTACTCCTTCTCTGAAATAGCACTGATTGTCACTTGCATGACAATGTAAGCTCACTATACTTCCTCACCAATTCCTACGCAGTTTCTTGCTTATTTAAAGTGACAAGGCCCCCTGCAGAACATTCATGGCTCCTGCTGTCAGGATCTCATAAGAACTCTGGAACTGGACAGTAATCCAACTCATTTCCATTTAAGGCTATGCCCAAGCTGTATCAAAGTCAGAGTGTATAAGGAAACAAGTGTTCAAGGGCTCAGGAGAGACAACACATTTCTTGAGTAGGTGGCCCCTCGTGAGATCAAGTACACAGGAATGGAACCCCTAGGGAGCTTTTAACCACAAGACTAGCAGGAGCGTTACTCGTGAGTGGCCATCGATGGTAAGGTCTAGAGCAACAAGTAGAGAAGAATATTTACCCAGGCGATAAGTTCTCACAATACCAGACTGAGAACAGGGGCGGCTTTAGGCATGTGCAAGCTGTGCCCTTGCACAGGGCCACCAAACCACAGGGGCCACCACGCCAATATATATCCTTGATATAATAATCCTCTGAGGATGGATATATATTTGCGTGGCGGCCCCTGGCAGGGATTTGGGGGCCCCTGGCAGGGATTTGGGAGCCTCTTGCTCTGTTCCACTTCCAAACACCATGACCCCCCCCACTTCAATGGCCTCGGCCCTGACCGTACCCCCTTTCCAGGGCCCCCTACCTTAGCTCCCTGCCCAGGGCCACCATGAGCCTAGAGCCGCCCCTGCTGAGAACTAATCAGAAGTGGGAGTGCTTACCCTCCAAGATACGATTTACTACTGGAACAGCCCCTACAGTCACCTGGAATCATCCAAAGTGCTTGATCAAGAAACAGAAACCAATGGATGTGCACACCCAAACCCTAAATGTGACCCACGGAACCGGAAGATTAACACATAGTCTGACACCATTGGACCAGAGTATGCTGCACTCCTGATGGAAGGAGGGACTTACCCAAAAGAAGATTTTAGGAATAACAACACCTAGTTGGCACCAAGAACGAGGACAGGAGCTGGATTGAAAGGGATAAATAACTACTTAAGACACAGAAATCATTCCTTTACTTTCCTAATCCCCAAACTGAACTGAATGTCTGGAGATTTCCAAATCACCACATTTCTTCCGATGCAGCGACCCATGTATTAAAAACCGGCAAGGAAATGGAGAATCAAGGAAAGTTTGGAAATGCAGACAAACCAGTATTCCCATGATACTCAGCAAGTATTAATCACATAGTCAGGGAAATATAATGTGCAAAAGACGTAAAAATAACTACAGGATCATGGTACAAAAGACAAGACCCATACCCTTAGGAGTACAGGGCACATTTTACTCCACAAGTATGTTCCACAATGCATCTGAAATCCCTATCAACAAATTAAGTCCAGCATAATTCAAATAGCAGGCACCAAAATCTAAATCCTCAAAGAAGAAGTTAAAAAAGCAATGCATAGACCAGGCAGGCCCCTCAGTCAGCATCCGCTATATTTACAGTTACTGAACCAGTGCACAGCTCTTCCCAAGCTCCAGGAGTGAACCTGATCACTTGGCGAATGAGCAACCCATTAACCCTTTGACCGCGGCCGAAATTTCCACGCAGTGTGGGAAAATTCCACGCATGAGCAGATCGGACGCCTCCTGGTCGTCTGATGCACACGCCCACCGTGAAGTCGGACGGTCGGGGGCTGTCTGACGCATACAAGGGGTTAAGAAATAAGTAAGCAACCATAATGCCAAACTACCATTCAAGCACTTCTATTGTCTCATCTTAAGTGGCTGAAACATGCTCCTGATCAGCATTCCAGAGACAAACTCGACACCCCAGAAGAGTGGCCGCAAGCTACAGCTAGTCTGATGCAGGATCTTTGGAAGTACTCCATCTACCTTCAGAGCATTCCGTTGGCTCTCTTTGCCCACATGCCATGCATTCAAAACCTGCTGTGTCATCTACAAGGCACTCAGTTCTACTACCCACACCATCCAGCAACCAAGATTACGATCTCTGATTGATTTTATAACCTCAGCATCAACATCGCCAGATTTGAGAGCAGAAATTGCAGGAAGGAGAAAATGAGGAGGCAAGCCTTCTTCTGCTATTCACTGTCTGAAGGTCTGGAAGTATGCACTATGCAAGAGTAGTAAGATGCACACAAATAAATACAGCCACACAACATGATGACATAGTTAACTCTCTTGGGGAATGCAAGATTTATTAAAACGTGAAATAAAAGAGCAATTAAATCACAAACATTCCTTACCTTAACGTTTTTAACATTCGTTGTTCATAAATCAATCAATTTTTTGGCATTAATGTTAAAGGCATGTAGACAGGGCCATTTTTTATGCCATGCAGCAGAAAACCAGTGGCAGGCGGTGACCCTCACCACTGGAGGGGCGTAGAAAGGCCAGAGAGACAAACTGGAGAGGCCACAAAGGTCATTAAAAAAACATAAAAACATACTTACCCTTGTTTCGTCTCCTCCGTGTATTCGTTTGCCGTCAGTGTGATGGCAACTTGCGGAACCTCAGGCAACCCCATTCTGCAAATCCCGAATCAGCTCTCATGTTTTTTTTTTCTAACTATCTTTATTGGCATATATAATAACATGACAAACCATCAGTGTACATTCAGTATTCTCACGCTGTAGGGCAGCAAGGCAACATGAACAGTAGTCGGTAATCTATTGACAGTATGGCTGCAATCAGGTTCGCATCTGTTACTCCCGATACCTTCCTCCTATGCACGTGCCTCCACATTGTGAACCCAGGTATACCTACTGTAGTCTCTGTCTCCGAACTTATCAGCTACCCTTTATCTACCAACTCTACTCTCATGTTGCAGATGAGTAGCATGAGAGCAGTGCCAGGATTGATTGGAGCGGGCTGCCTCGACGCTCCAGCAGCGGTACAAAAGGGGGTGGTGATGGACGGAGCATCTGAATCAATCAAACACTCACACCCAGTCAAAAGATCTGGGTTTGATCCATCACCGTTCTTTAGCCCACTCTGCCACCCCAGTTCAGACATGGCTATATGCAAATCAGTCTGACCCTGTGCCTCATGGGAACAGTCCAGCCCGAACTGCCAAGCCATGTCTTCCCTGGACCGGAAACAAGCTTCCGAGGACCGGTTTCTGGCATTCCAGCCGTCTTCAGCCCGGCTTGCTTGAATCCAGTGGCAAAGTGAGCAAGGGACTCACGTCCGACGCTCTAGCAAGCACAGGAGTTCTCAACCAGCTGTCTGAGACAGCTAGGTGGAGAGGTTTACACTGCGCAAGCCAGGCTGGTCGTCGCAAGACGGCCGGCCAAAGTGAATTGTGCAGTATAAACCGATGGAGTGAGCACCACTCCCCTGATGCCACTCAGCAACAGTCTCGCCCCCAAACACTGCTAGGGCTACGAGCAGCAGAAAAAACCCAGTAATTATTTTTATTACCGTTTTATTTTTCACTTTTGCTGGGCTGGCAGCAAGAGACGAAGCGCCACCGCTCTAATAGGGGGCCCGCAGCTGCAGATAACCGCCTTTACTATAAGCATGTATTTCGCCTTGTACTTGACTTGTATATTTGGATCAACATCTCAAGCAACCAAGAACCCTGCTTGTCTTTTGGTTAGAAGCTCCACTTCTAAAGGGGCCAGGGACTTGCAGCCAGGGCCTGGAGGCTCACACTGAGAGAGGTTAGCATGATGATGTTCTCAGCACAATATATATAACACAACACTACTATTATAAAACTTACCATTACCAAGGACAAGGCACCAACTCACACATGCTTGCATCCACTCCAACGTGTGACGAATGGGGAAGGGATGGATCTATGCCTGTGAATGACGGACGTCTAGCATCACGCAGGGATGAAGATTCCGAGGTCTGAAACTCTGATGTAGATAGCATCACTGGCCTAAAGTGGATACCTCAATAGACCACAGTAGCAATGAAGGTCTTTAGAAAGGTAAGCCCTGTGTCATGCTTTACAGTGCAGAATGTTGAGTTACTGCCTGCTTCAAAGCGAGGCAGGGTAGGCAGCCTGCGACAGACAACCCAGTCATAAATAAGCTGATTTTAGAGATACAATCGTGCCTCAAAATAAATTGATCAATGATTTTTTTTTTTATGTATTTGTGTAGGAATTTCAGAGGGGCGCAGCCCCTGAGCCCTAATGGAGACAACGCCCCTGCAAGAATTAGTCAGTTCCATCCTATCTACACTTCTGAAATGAGACGTAGGTCAACTCCTTGAGTCGCTGTAACCACCAGGCTGCTGAACTTTGCCAGAAAGTAATTGCCCATCACTTCTCTTTCCCTCAGATTCTTGCTGTCAAATCTCATTACTGTCACTCTGTTCACCTACCTCCACCACTTCCGCCTACCTTTGCTCTACCCGCATGCATTTCCAAGAATTATCTTTTCTAACCTCCGCCTCTTAAATGAAGATCTTTTGCTCTGTAGCTATGTGTACACTTTTTTAATTATTGTACATACATTTCAAGTGTAAAACAAAGTGTTGTTCATCTCCTGCACAGATTCGTTAAGGTTGAATTTTGAATACATTGTTCACAAACTTTCTGGAAACCACACGTTGAAGTGATAGAGCGCGCAGTTCACCCGGGTCACTGGGTTTCCCGATTCTCACACGCACTGGGCCCTGGCGTGTTTTTACAAACAACTGACTTGCGATTTTCGTGAGCCAGGTGAATTCTTACACGCTACTATGAGTAATTCGGGGGGTGACTTCACACCACTGCTGATTATGTACCTGACTTACCACAGGCACATTACTCCAGACGGATCAGGAGCTAGCAGGGAATAGGTGACAGGAGTCCTAGAAGAAATACACTTTATAAACCAAAATACATTGTCCACTGTAATCTGTAAAATAACCACAGACACCTGATGAGTTTAAAAGTTTATCTAAAGATTTCAAAGTGAATATGCCAAGATAAGCAAAATACAAAATAACACATCAAGCATTAAGATCACAACCAAAATGTAGCTATGGATTAGGGCAAGGACCATTTGAGTATATGTGAACACTATGGGTAAAAATGATAAGAACCAACTAGCCACTGCAAGTTTATACTAGGACATGGGACATGAACGGGACCTAACATATATTTAAACTAGGCTATTTATGCTATTCTCACTAAGTCCACTGCAACCACACTAAAGGAAGGGGAAAATTGGGAACACACTAGTATGTATGACAGTTCAATAATATCCTAAAGGTGGGGAGAGAAGTGGAACAAGTCTAAAAAACAACAATCGCATATAATTGGCATTTCAAAGTGATAGAGCAATATCTCAGGCAATAGTGCTTTATAAAGGAGATAAGAGAGAGAGAGAGAAAGAGAATGAGAGAATTGTAGAACGCAAAACGCACAGATTAATATTGACCTAATTAGGAATGAGGACTAACCCTGGCCACGGGTCAGTTTGGAAAGACGGGGACAAGGACCCTCAAGATTGGAAAACCAGAATTGAGCAGGTACAGCTCAAGGATGGTCAGGACAGGATACCCCTCAGGTTTGGCTCAGGACTGGGCTCCCCAAGGCACGACCACCACCTACAGCTTCGGATGCAACGCCTGCGTCACCCCTCTCCTGCAAGTAATCCGCCAGTAACCCCGATTGGGTTTCGAGGTTCCCCAGAAAAAGTGCTTCGCCAGCACTTAGGACTATTTCCACCCCTAGGAGTTTGTGGAAAGTATGGACAGAGTGCTCTGCAGCACTCTAGATTGAGCACCTATAGAGTTTGTAGGGTCAGTGACAGGTCTGCTACTCGGACAAGTCGGACAATTTCCCTAAGCTACACTAGGACAGTTATACGATTTTGGGACCCTTAGACCACCCACTAATGTTGCAAGTGACAGTTTCCTACATTATGATTGGTCAGGAGAGGTGATTCGGTCATTGTCACCTCCTAGAATTCAACGTTCCCATCATAAATATTGAAATTTTGCTTATCCGCCCCTTGGGTTCACGTTCCCATCCATAGGAATACAGTAGAAAATACGAGTGTACAGGGTATAGCAACAATGTCTCTGAGGTTCAAGGTGGAATTTCATCGTCTTGTGCTGGGTTCTCAGGCGCATCGGGCTTCAGGAGCCAGCTGGCTTTTTTCAGCTTCTGCGCAGTAGAGTTTCTCCCAGGTCACATGGCAATACTCAGAGGAGCCTCAACATGGCGTAGCTCATGTATGTCCCAGCCCCCAGAGACGCGATACATGAAAAGCGAGAACAAATTAGAATCATACATAAAAATGATCACACTGTATACCGTGATAAAATTTTACACACCCCTTACTTTATAACATCTATAGCATTAAAGTTTAGTGCGAAAAGACAGATAGGCTAAAGCAGCAGTTGCAAGCATAGAGCGTGGTGAGAGACAAGCGGCCATGTTTGCAACAGTGCGCATGAGCAACAGATTCCCTCCAGAATGCGAGTGCGTCACATCACATGGGTATGACCGACGCATGCGCAGACTGAATTTCAGCGAAGCGGCCATTTCTTCTAGTGCAAGCATTGTTAGTATGAAAAGACACACAGGCAAGCCTCTTGGGGACACCCGCATGTTGGGAAAAATGCTAAATACAAGACGAACAGTTGGATTAATATGATTATAATTTGAACGAGGTTCATGAGTAAGAGCAAGTCACTTTACGTGCGAATCCTCGCTCCATCAATCCCCTCTTTGATGATATTTACTATCATCACTATATAACGGAAACAGATGCCAACTCTCATTCTTCCATATCATTCATTTCTATCTCAACGAACTTATTGTTGATTTTTCTTTCGGCTTCTCTATGAGAGTGGTGATTCTTTACCTTTTTGTATATTTCATTCCTCAATTCTTCCAATTCTAATTCATCAATGTTTCTTTTCACCCCTCTCTTATTTACAGTGTACTTCTTTTTGCATTTTTGACATTTACAGCAGATGAAAATTATCAACACAACCACACCTATTCCAATTATTGGCATCAGTATTTTCCACAGAATGTTTCTACCTAAGTTAGAAAACCAACTACCTATAGAGGAGAGACCTCCAGTCAGTCTCGTCCAGGCACTGTCAACCTCTAATGGTTTGAGTTATTTTTCCAAATTAGTTATGTTCTTTACATATTGCTTCAATTCGATACTTTTGTCAGGTATGTAGGTGCAACAATGTTGCGCCTTCAGCATTCTACAGACTCCGCCCTCTTTTGCCAATAAGGTGTCAAGAGCAAGGCGATTCTGCAAAACCATTGATCTGATCGCAACCATTTCAGTATTGACCAGCAGGAATCCAGCAGCAGTGTCAGTTGATAACCGATCCACTACTGTAGATAATTGGCAGATTCTGTGAGTGTTCAGAACTACCCCCATTCCAGGTATCAGTGCACTAAAGATATCACCTATAATTTCACCTACACCCTCACGTTTACTACGCACTAAGCCATTAGTTTCTTCATTGCTTCCAGCTGCATTATTCACATGGTATATTTTCGGGAAAACAATGCCAAAATAGCAGCTTCCATACCAGTGATCCGGCAATTTGAAATACGCCTTGTTCCCACATATATAATAAATTCCGGGGAACACAGGTTCTGACCCATTTTTGAAACCCCAACCTCCAATTACCTTATAATTATGCTCACACTCGCTGGAACCAATGAATACATTGTTATAATACTCTGTCTTTTCCCTATGGATACAAAGTTTTCCTTTTCATTCAAAATCCAGCAACAAAGCAGGATTAGCTTCGCCTTGTGAGGTGTTATCCATGTGCTCAGCCCACCTAGGGACTCTATCCTTTTCGTCACTTGCTTTCTTCTGAAACTTTTCTCTTCTTCTATCTGCCATCTTTATGAACATCTTTTCCTGCTCTTGCAGAGAACAGGTCAGATTAGCTTGTCTTGCTTCATCTAAATCTATGTTACCTATAGTCAGGAAGTATTCTCCCATATAACGAGTTACTTCACTTCTACTATGTACAAGGTTCAGGTGTCCTCTAATAGGAAGTTCAGAAAAGATTACGTCAGCATTCGAATAGTAATACTGTAACGTGCTTCTATAAAACAAGCTAGCTAATATACTACAGGAAATTCCATAGGTTGGGGGTAAGTGGTGGTATGTCACGCCTTCAGCTACAGAAGTGGGTAGCTTCATGCAGACATAACAGTCTTCTATTTCCATAGCCTCTACATAATGCACTAACAAGTTAGCAAAAACATTTAAATGCGTCCGGTTTCTCATCTTGTGAAAGTGTAGTCCATCCTCATCTGATGCTTCTAAATTAGGTCGTGTGTGTCTCAGACTAACTGGGTTGTCACGTTGTTCTAAGTTTCGTGGTGTTTCTACAGTCTGTACAACTCCTACTCCTAATGTTTCTGGTTCAGTCGGGGACAAGTTAGGGTCTTTACTTATCATAAAAGGTATAAAAACTGTAAGTCCTATCCATATCACTATTAACATGGCTATACTACATAAGCATATTTTACAGCAAGTTTTACAACACCCAAATCTGGATCTCCCAGCTACGCTTGAATCAGACATTTTAGCTTACAGGTGGCTTTTGCAACCCCTCTTCTTTTCTTTATACCGAAGGCTCACTCAGGCTTTTCTCACGGAGGATCTTCGTCAGAACTCCGATCAGTGATGGACTCTTCGTCACTTTTGCCACTGTGGTGAGGCTCATCAATTTCTTCCAACACCAAGTATGTCCATTCAGGGCTCCGATACAGCCGGTTCTGCTTCTTTACTCTGTCGCTCTTTCTCAGAGACTTGCCTCGGGCTGCTTTTCTTTCACTTTCAGCCCTTTTTCAGTCTTTCAGTTTTTCTTCGACTGTTTTTTTTTTTTTTTTTTTTTTTAAATTTTTGACAACCTTTATTGTGCATGAAGAGTAGTACAAATACGGGCCTACAACCCTCGGGCCGGCCACAATACTATTTAGCACATGAGTAAGCATTACGTTTCCCAGCGACACCAGGCAATATAGCAATAATTCACAGCAGTTACACTGAACGGAATAGTGGCGCTAGGGAGGAGGAGCAATGAAGGTTTAGATTTTCTAGAATTTAGTCCAAGAGAAAACAATGAAGAATAAACCAAGGAGATTCGAGTCCGTATATTAACTACAGCACATGGGCAGGCAGCATCAAGAAGCAGCAATAATAACGAGGAGTCCCATACAAGTCAGCGGTACGGCGTAGAGCAACAGGAGAGTCAGTTCACATTTATATACCACCCACATTGCTACCCACCCCCCACTAATCCTTAACACAGACCCAAAACAGAAAAAAGAAAAATCATAAGAGGAGATCATACATAGGCACCATAGAAACTAACTAAAACTAAATATAACCCCCCACCCTACACACATGCAGAGGCTACGGCCTGCCCCCCCCCCTAGCAGAGTGTCTGTCGCCCCAATAAACCCGAAATTTAGAAAGAAAGAGAAGTAAGAAAGGAAAAGAAAGAGAAAGAAAAGAGAAACTGAGGAAGGAAAGGAAAAGGGTGAAAGAAACATAATCCAGTGATATAGGGAGTAAGAACAGAATCTATCCTTGACCTCCCACGCAAATATAGGAGGAGGAGCAATTCCCAAGTCACCCTAAGAACCCCAATCCCGACCCTCACGTTCCCGCAATCAACTTAAGCAAATAAGGAGAACCAAACAACAATGGGAAGTAGAAGAGTGTCAAAGAACACATCCTCGTGCTGAAGAAGCACTCCAGCCCGGGTCTCAACCATCCATAAGCACAGTCCGTTCAACAAGGGCATGTCTAACCCTGGCCAGTTCGCAAACGCTGTCGCAAACAGAGCTCCGATGTAAGCCCCGCCTCAGGTAGAACAAAGAGATAAGATGGCCGCATTCGGTGAAGAGACGATCCCTGAAAACAAAATGGCCACGTCCAAGCAGACTTAGATTGAGCAGACCAGGAAGGCAACAGTTCAATGTCCATCTGTAGCGGTGGAGCGCTGGGGTTTAAAGTAGCGTAGTGAGGCGTGCAGGTGTTACAGGGAGATAAGAGCCGCGCCCGCCGGGACACACGGAAGGATGGTGATACAGTAGCCCAAACGGAGGTCTTAGGCAGGATAGGTAACTTTGTAGCGACTCCGGGACCGGCAGGCAGCAAGATTTCCGAGCCAGTAGAGTGAGAGGTGTGCACAGAATCACAGGCGCTCTGAGACAATGTAGCCAGCACACCATCATGCAGGGGTCGGCCGGAGGGAAGATGCAAACAATCTGACTTGATGCCCTGAATTACGCGTGCAACTCCATCCAGTTTCTGACCCAGCACTCGGGAACACTCAGACATATCCACCTTCAGGGCAGTGAGAGCGCTCATAATAGAGGCATAAGGATATTCAGGCGGGGAGCCACGTGCGTCCATAGCATAGGGTGCAGCACCACGGTCACTACTCTGCCAACATGCCGACAATACAGCCGATGCCAAGTCCGATGTGGAGCCCATTACGAACACAGAGGAAAAGTTCGCCATATCGTGGTGCCAGGGGTTCCTCCGATCGAGGAGGCAGGCAAGCAATGCGCAGACTAGACGGTAGCACCGGACAGCCGGGTCCGTCTTCGCCTGTGCAAAAGTTAAGAAGAAACCCCCTCACGTATTCACTGGCAGGAGCGAGTGAGGCGGCTAGTCATGGCCGCCCGCTGCATGGACGGCAAGAAGGAGCAGCGCGTCTCACCTCTGTGTCGCGTGGGAGCTAAGAGGCAGAATAGAACCACCGGCAGGCGACACGCACTCCCCAGCAAGGGCAGAGGCCAGCCCTCTCACTGCCCACAGGCCGCCTGGGATCATTCGACAGTCCACCGCTTCATCAGCCCTTCGAGTCGCGCCTCCCTCCGGCGTTGCTCAGGGACACAGGGTCCTAGGTCCAGGGCTCAGTCCCGGTCCGCGGAGAAGCGTGCCCCATCTCCGGATTGCGGACAGCTAGAGAGACCGGGGGAGCACCTCCGGTATCAGCACGACGTCAGCTACCGCCCGCGTGCATTTTGTATCAGGATCCGGAGCAGGATGGCGCTGCAGGGAACAAAGGATCGGGGAGCCGGGCGACTACACGTCCGTTCTCGCCGCCATCTTGGCTCCTCCCCCTCTTCGACTGTTTTTATTCGGAGCCTCAGCCTTTTGACGTATCGGGGTGCACCTTTGTCTCTGTGACTCCCAGTGGTCGAGGAAACCTGGCCTTCCTCGTGCACTCTTTTGATTTCACTTCGTTGTGGCACCTCTGTATTGTCAGAGTCTATTTCCCTTCCTGTCTGACTAGTTCCAGGTCTTTCATCTATTTCTTCTGCCTGGTCCATAGGCTGGTCCTGTTCAGGTTTGAATAGTTTTGGCTTTTTATTTTCCGATGACTTTATTTCTTCTTCCTGAACACGTTCGTCTATTTCTATCTGTTCCTGTTCATGCACTTCGATCTCTTTATTTTCTTCCGCATGAACGTCAGCTTTTACCACTATCTGTCCCTTTCCAGACTCCGGAGTTTCAGGAGGAGTCTCGATGTCTTGATCTATCCCTACTTGGCCTACTTCCTGATCAGGTGTGATGGGAGTCTGGTTGACCTGACCTTCGTCCTCTAGTTCTGTCTCACCTGGACTATCCCACTCACTGTCTAGGTAGGAATACTTTCTGGTTCGTATTGGATCATGAACCAGGTCGTCGGCGGGGAACCAATCAACGTCTTGACTTGCGCTCGGCAGTTCGATGTCAGCTAGCTCCGGACTCTCCTCGGGAGCCTCTTCAGCTGAGCTGCCTTCAGCTCCAGTCGCGTTTTCTCCAGTTACCCGCTTCGTGTGACTGGCGTGGATCTACTTCGGTACACCAGCACACTTTACAGCAGTTGTAGTGACGAGGATCACTTGTCTTGGCTTTCCCCACTTTGGTCTCAGGCAACTCTTCCGGGTGTGTTTCTTTAACACCACCCAATCTCCTGGTTGCAGTTTATGTGCTGGAGTCTTTGGCCAATCATCAGTCGTCTCTCCAATCTGCTGAGAGAGAGAACGCACTTGGTCACCTAGCTGCTTGCAGTATTCTAGCACCAAATCATCAGAAATGCTTAGCAGTTTGTGTCCAGGTACCCATGCCTGTCGCATCACTCTCCCCATTAACACCTCATGGGGGCTCAGGTCAGTTTTTCTGTTCGGGATACTTCTCAAACTCATCAGCACAAGGGGTAAAGCCTCTGTCCAATTCATTTTTGTGGAATCACACATCTTTGCCAGTCTGGACTTCAGGGTGCCATTTATCTGTTCCACTATTCCAGAAGCCTCTGGACGGTATGCACAATGCAGTCTTTGCTTCATCTTAAAGGCTTTACAGAGTTCTTCTAGGACATCGTTGGCAAAATGCCCACCTTGGTCCGTTTCAATCGTCTCAGGGATTCCATACCTAGGTATCAACTCCCTGAGCAATAGCTTGGCTGTAGTTAGGGCATCATTTTTCTTTGCTGGGTAGGCCTCCACCCACCGGGAGAACAGACAAACTATGACCAGGATATATTTATATAACTTGCATCTGGGCATTGTTATACAGTCTGCCTGCATTCTGACAAAGGGACCTATTGCCTTTCCGATGGTACTCTGCTCCACTACAGTCTTCTTTCCTGCATTGAATTGCTGACACACTAGGCACCTCTGGCAAAGCCTTTCCGCTTGGTTCCTGAACTTTGAATTATAGAACACTTTGTCAAACACACGACACATCGCATCCCTTCCCATATGTGTTGGTTCGTGTATCATTCTAATCATGGGGTCTATCAGGCTGTCGGGCAGTACAGGCACCCCAGTCGGGTTTACCACTACACCATCATCTCTTAAATTGCATCCATCCATTGTCCATCTGCCTTTTTCTGTCCTGTCTGTTGCCTGTTGTAAGTCTTTTAATTCTTCCCATGTTGACACATTCTCAAACAACATCAGTTGGCAGCTGTTTCCACCCCACAACCCAATTTGGAGGGACATTTGGTATCGGGCACAAAATTGGGCAATTTGGTCAGCGTATCTATTTCCGGCTGTCACATCATCATTTCCTGATCTGTGAGCCGCACACTTGACCACAGCCAATTCTTTGGGCAATTGAATAGCTTCCAGTAAGTTATGTACCACCTTTCCATTCCTGATAGGGGTACCTGAGGAAGTCATGAATTCTCTTTGTAACCACAATTGGCCGAAGTCATGAACAACCCCGTAACAGTACTGGCTGTCGGTGTAAACAGTTATTCTTTTGTTCTTACCCCTCTTACATGCTCTGGTTAACGCGATGAGCTCTGCCACTTGTGCAGATTTCACCTCGCACAGGTAAGATGCTTCCAGAGTGTGCGTCAATGTGACCACAGCATAGGCAGCACACAGTCCTCCACTTTCATGTCTTAAACACGAGCCATCCACAAAGATGGTAAGATCTCCATCAAGTAAAGCTATTTCGCGGATGTCAGGAAGGGGCTTAGTACTGAATTCTGTTAAGTCGATGCAATTATGTTCCCCCTCTTCTGCAATTTCTACATCCAGAGGAACAGGTAACAGCGTTGCAGGGTTTAGGACAATGCACCGGGAAATTGTTACATTTTCAGCCCCAATCAAAATCCTCTCATACTTAGTCAGCCGACTAGGTGTGAGGTACTGGGTCTTAGTTCTTGTCAGTAGAATTACAACAGAATGTGGAACATATACGGTGACATGATGTCCCATGACAATATTCTCACTCTGTTCTAGACTGACGCAAGTAGCAGCTACTGCTTTCAGGCATCCGGGTAATCCAGCAGCCACTGGATCTAGGGTGGCCGAAAAATAGGCCACAGGGCGCCGGACCAGTCCATGCTCCTGGGTCAGGACGGAAAGAGCACAATTTTCTCTGGTGTCACAGAACAGTTCAAAAGACTTAGAATAGTCAGGCATACCTAATGCAGGAGCGGTACATAGACAGTTTCGCAACGTTACCCAAGCGTTCATGCTCTCACTGTCCCAACTGAGGGGTCTTCTACTCCTTTCTTGGTCATTTTTATCAAAGGTTTTGCTAGGGCTGCAAATCCTACAATCCACTGTCTGCAGTAACCCACGACTCCCAGAAACATTCTCACTTCTTTCTGAGTTCGGGGTAGTTCCATTGCTTTAATTATTTTGATTCTCTCTGTGGTGACTTTCCTGATTCCTTTTTCTATCTGGTGCCCCAGATACTTCACTGAGTTTTTACAAAACTGTAATTTATCAGGCGACACCTTATGTCCTCCTTTTCCTAGGTGATTTAGCAAAGCAATTGTGTCGGTGACACAGTCATTTTGAGTCTTAGATGCCACCAGCAGGTCATCTATGTACTGCACCAAAACAGACTCTCTTGGCAGTACTAGAGATTCAAGGCATTTTTTCAATATCTGGTTGAAAATCGATGGACTTTCAGTGTACCCCTGAGGAACACGATTCCAGACATAGATATGGCTGTCAAATTCAAAACTAAAAAGGAACTTGCTTTCGGGATGCAATGGGATGGAAAAGAATGCATGGCACAGGTCAATGACAGTGAACCATTCCGCATTCCAGGGAATCTGATATAGTATCACTGCAGGGTTGGGCACAATAGGACAGCAAGGTACAACAATTTGGTTTACCTTGCGCAAATCCTGCACTACCCGGTACTTTCCACTAGGCTTTTTAATCCCAATGATAGGTGAATTGCAGGGACTGCTCATCACTTCCTCTATGATCTCTGCTTCGAGCAACCTGGTAATTTCAATTGCGACTCCTGCTTTTACTTCTGCGCTCATTTTGTACTGTCTGGTTTTGGGGTATACAGCATTTGTTTTTATGGCTATTTTAATTGGGTCCACATTTGCCATTAAACCTACATCTTTTCCTGAGAAATCCCATACTTCTGGTACCACTCTTAACTGAAGCTCTTCAGGTAAGTCCTCAACAGACAAGGTTTTAATATCAGAGTCAGGTCTCACTAGCATCAGTTTGTACAAACCATCTTCATCGGGGGTCTGAATTTCGACACCTTTTGGTGTGCAGTAGATGGTGCAATTCATCTTGCACAACAAATCGCGTCCTAACAGGTTCACGGGACTGGAATCACACACCACAAACCTGTGCATTTCTTTAAAATTTCCTATAGAAATTTCTATGGGTTCAGTTACTGGAGTACTTATTATTTGATTGGAGACACCCACTACTTGGATTGCTTCTCCCGAGAGGGGTAGGTTAGGAACATCCACTGTTCTCACAGTGGACCGGGTAGCACCAGTGTCCAACAGAAAGGTGACATCTTTTCCTTCAACCTTTCCTTCAATGTATGGTCCAGTCTGGTCTACCGGTAAGGAGGCGCCAAGCACGCACTCCTTGTCCTCCCCCCTCAGGCCCCGTCAATCTTGATCTTCACAGAGGAAGGAATCATTTAACAAGTACTGTGGAATTACTGCATTTCTTTCATTCTCGACTTCCCATACCTCCGCCCTCTCATTCTGCTGGCCCTGATTCTTATAATTCTGTCTAGGAGCGCGAGGTACAGGAGGTAGCTTTACCTGTTGCTGGTTCTTCCTTGTCCCCTCTTTCTGCACCTGAGGATTTAAACCATTTATAGGGGCATTACCGGCCTGTAGGTGTGGACACTCGTCTCTCCAATGCCCTATCTGGCCGCACCCGTGGCAGGGGAACTTCTTCATAGCTTCTTCCCGACTCATTTTAGCTCGGGGCTTACCACCTCCCCCAGCATTGGTATTCTGTGTATTATTATTAGAATTTAATTTACTTAACTGCTTTTCTTGTTGTTCAGCCAATTTCACTTGTGCCCACATCACCTTTTCCTTGAGGGCCTTCTTTTTATTTTCGATCTCATCTTCGCAATATTTTGCGTACTTCAGGACATCATCTATGGGCTTTCCCTGCCAACTTATCTTATTATCTCTAATCCATTGAGATATTTCAGGCCTTAAACCTAGCACGAATCGGTAAATGAAATGGGTCATATCCTTCATGTCCACATTATCAATTCCACTGTAAGTTTTGAATACTTGCAGTAACCTTTCATAAAAGGAATGGACAGTTTCATCGCGTTCTTGGGTGGTCCTATCTATCTTGGTCCAATCAGTTTCCTTTGCGGGCACCTTCTTCTTGAGGTACTGTATGACCTGATTATACTTTCTCATCACTTCAGGTGAAGGAGCTTCTGTTTTGTCATCTCTTGCATATTCCTCATTGGGCCAATCAATTTCAATTTTGCATTCAGTCCACAAATCTACCGGCACTACAATGTCGAAAAACCCATCCAGGTCTTTTAAGAGACATTTCTGGACTTTTATGAAACGCTCGACCTGTCGGTACCAATCAACTGGTTTCTCTCGTAATTTCGGGAAGTCATTGGTAAATGACACAATATCCTGCCGGGACCAAGGGACATGAACATATTTTCCCCCTGAGACCTCTCTCATGGGGCACAATTTTTCTGCGGGGGTTACTTCTTTTAGCACGTATTCTGAAGCCTGAGATTTTGCCCTGCTGTCTTCCTTTTTCTTTGCCCACCGGGTTCTCCACTTTCCTACATCCCCCCATTTCTGCAGGAGTTTCAGTAATTCTTTTATCTGGATTTGTTTTCCTACCACATTCAAGCTTTCTAAGTCCTTGTCTGAAAAATCTACTCTGTAGGGTTTCTGAAGGATTTTGGAGCGACTGACATCTATTCCCATTTCTGTGGCAGTGTCCATTAATCTCTCATGGAGCAATCTAGCGTTCCGGGTAAGGTTTTTGCTGATGAACAATAACTCTTCTTCGCTGAAGGAGTTTAAGCGGTCTAATCCTACATTTCCAGCCATCATTTCTTCTATTTCTATTCTTAATTTATATATCTCTAATGCTTTGGGTTGGGGAGTGGTCTCTTTTTCAATTCTTTGGTCCATCTGTCTAATTCTTCTGGGGATACTACTGTGGCACTCCTAACCCCAGACGTGCTTTCAATCAGAACCTCTTTTGCCTTACTCTGACTTCTGGTTCCTGACATGCTAGCTCTAGATTCCCTGATGGGCATATCCATCAGGACCACTGATTCGCACTCACTTTCCTGATCATCATCTATGAGCACTTCTTTTCTTGGGGGTTGAATGCTTGGAGTTGGCATAATTGGAGAGATAACAGGAGGACGAGGACTAGCCAGGCCATCCCTATACAGAGGAATAGCAGGACCAATAGTTACTGGAATGGTCAGGGAATCTGGATGAGGATGTATCTGGGCTATGGTCCGAACCAAATCATCTCGCTGCCTAGCCAGGGCTTCCTTCTCCTGCTCTCGTAAAGCCTTTTCTGCAGAATTGTCATGCAATACTTGGGGTACCAAGGGAGGGTAAATACTTGGGGCAGTTGGAGTAACCAATCGAGGTGGGCCTTCTCCGAACGGCTGATAATTTGGGACCGTGGATTTAGGTCTGCAAAACCCATCCCCTTCACTAGTTTTACTTTCCGTACCTGTTCCATCTGTCTCGCTATCTCTCCTACATCTGGGATATTTAGCAAACGGGTTTGGTGAACTCAAAGGCTCTGACTCTGCTACATAGGGAGGTGGGTTTTTCATCAACAAATCTTCTAGGTGCTCATCTTCTGAGTCCCCTACAGGCATTAGGTGATGGGTCTTTTCTTTACATTTCCCTTTCCCTTGTTCTAATACTCCCATCATTGGAAACAATCCCTCCACCATCATGCTTTGTCTCCAATGTTTCATTTTCTGCTCTTTCGTTTCCCTATGGACCCTCGGATACCATTTGCTCACTCCCTTGTCCATCCGGGGTCTATCTCTTTCCAGTGCCTCAATTTCCCACTCCTCTAGAGCTTCGTACTGGGTTAATCTAGGTCTGGGATGTAATTCATTCATGCGAGTCCTCAAGTTAAACAAGATTCTGCCGTTAAACGTGCCATCAATAGGGAATGCTAGGACTCCGTCATCTGCAGTATACTTTGCCCAATTTTCTAACCATACACAGGTATGATACCCTTTTTCAAACATCATGAATGAAGCAGGAGTGTTCGGTGGAGGAATGATCACACCCTCCCTCGTTCTAATGGGTTTGTCCGTTTTGAAAAAATTCTTTACTTTATCGGCAAATGACATTTTTCTTTTTATTCCGTACATCATGTGCGGTCTACCTCGTATAATCTGTTCCTTATAGAAGCCTGAGTTTTTCGGATTAGGTAAGAACTCAGGGTACCACATACACCTTTCTAGACTCGCTTCTAACTCGGCCTGATTAATTTTGTTTGCCTTTGTGCTTCCAATGCTAGCACGGCTTTTATCGCGTAATAACCAATCAACACTGTGAATACAAAAATCTCTGTCCAATGGGTGCGCGGCCTTTTCGCAAGACGAGGTCTCACGCTTCGGCACTCACCCCTCCTTTACAAATTCGGCTTCACTACACACCCGCTGTCTTGACCAATACCAGCGCAGCACGGAGTGACGTCAGAGCAGTCTTCCGACCGACTCCCTCCTTCACAAGGTAACGGCAACTTTTTACTCTCCCTAAAGTGCGAGTGCAAATTTTAGTTAACAACACGCAACGTTTGCCACTGTGTCTGAGTGTTCTAAACAGATAAAAGAATTTTCTCTCTCTACAAGTAAACCACTTCTGTCTACTTTTCCTTCACTCCGGACAGACTTCTTTGCCTATCCTCTCACACTAGTAATATAGAACCTGTTATTCTTCTGACTCATCCACTTCTTTCCGGGATATATACTAAGTCAGAATTTCACCAGCGGACTATTTTACTTACCATTCAAGCCTCGGAGACCCTATTACTCCTCCTGTATGTGACCCTTACTAGGTGATATCACAATGAAAGTTTTATAAAGGACTCGTAGCTATCATTTATTCAGGTGCAAATAGATCCTAATTAGTGCTTCCAGTTATTCCTAACCCTGCACTAATGACTCTAACAAGTGACCTTAGCAGCTAACCGGATTCTGCTCACCGTTAGCTAAATACTTCCCCGGGGATTCGGACTACACTGAACACGTGCAAACAATTCTTTGTTAATATATTACATGTAACATTTATAGCAGCAATGAAATCTCATATAAACAGTCATATAAATCCTTAAAACATTGCAAAATATTTGAAAGAATGCAATAGAAAAATCAGCAGCACATTTTATTTCCACGGTTTGTTTATCAACTATCCTGTCTACCTATTTTAACTAGTCCTAACCATTACCTCTGCTACCAGAAAATTACTGATAGAGCGCGCAGTTCACCCGGGTCACTGGGTTTCCCGATTCTCACACGCACTGGGCCCTGGCGTGTTTTTACAAACAACTGACTTGCGATTTTCGTGAGCCGGGTGAATTCTTACACGCTACTATGAGTAATTCGGGGGGTGACTTCACACCACTGCTGATTATGTACCTGACTTACCACAGGCACATTACTCCAGACGGATCAGGAGCTAGCAGGGAATAGGTGACAGGAGTCCTAGAAGAAATACACTTTATAAACCAAAATACATTGTCCACTGTAATCTGTAAAATAACCACAGACACCTGATGAGTTTAAAAGTTCATCTAAAGATTTCAAAGTGAATATGCCAAGATAAGCAAAATACAAAATAACACATCAAGCATTAAGATCACAACCAAAATGTAGCTATGGATTAGGGCAAGGACCATTTGAGTAAATGTGAACACTATGGGTAAAAATGATAAGAACCAACTAGCCACTGCAAGTTTATACTAGGACATGGGACATGAATGGGACCTAACATATATTTAAACTAGGCTATTTATGCTATTCTCACTAAGTCCACTGCAACCACACTAAAGGAAGGGAAAAATTGGGAACACACTAGTATGTATGACAGTTCAATAATATCCTAAAGGTGGGGAGAGAAGTGGAACAAGTCTAAAAAACAACAATCGCATATAATTGGCATTTCAAAGTGATAGAGCAATATCTCAGGCAATAGTGCTTTATAAAGGAGATAAGAGAGAGAGAGAGAAAGAGAATGAGAGAATTGTAGAACGCAAAACTCACAGATTAATATTTACCTAATTAGGAATGAGGACTAACCCTGGCCACGGGTCAGTTTGGAAAGACGGGGACAAGGACCCTCAAGATTGGAAAACCAGAATTGAGCAGGTCCAGCTCAAGGATGGTCAGGACAGGATACCCCTCAGGTTTGGGTCAGGACTGGGCTCCCCAAGGCACGACCACCATCTACAGCTTCGGATGCAACGCCTGCGTCACCCCTCTCCTGCAAGTAATCCGCCAGTAACCCCGATTGGGTTTCGAGTTTCCCCAGAAAAAGTGCTTCGCCAGCACTTAGGACTATTTCCACCCCTAGGAGTTTGTGGAAAGTATGGACAGAGTGCTCTGCAGCACTCTAGATTGAGCACCTATAGAGTTCATAGGGTCAGTGACAGGTCTGCTACTCGGACAAGTCGGACAATTTCCCTAAGCTACACTAGGACAGTTATACGATTTTGGGACCCTTAGACCACCCACTAATGTTGCAAGTAACAGTTTCCTACATTATGATTGGTCAGGAGAGGTGATTCGGTCATTGTCACCTCCTAGAATTCAACGTTCCCATCATAAATATTGAAATTTTGCTTATCCGCCCCTTGGGTTCACGTTCCCATCCATAGGAATACAGTAGAAAATACGAGTGTACAGGGTATAGCAACAATGTCTCTGAGGTTCAAGGTGGAATTTCATCGTCTTGTGCTGGGTTCTCAGGCGCATCGGGCTTCAGGAGCCAGCTGGCTTGTTTCAGCTTCTGCGCAGTAGAGTTTCTCCCAGGTCACATGGCAATACTCAGAGGAGCCTCAACATGGCGTAGCTCATGTATGTCCCAGCCCCCAGAGACGCGATACATGAAAAGTAAGCGAGAACAAATTAGAATCACACATAAAAATTATCACACTGTATACCGTGATAAAATTTTACACACCCCTTACTTTATAACATCTATAGCATTAAATTTTAGTGCGAAAAGACAGATAGGCTAAAGCAGCAGTTGCAAGCATAGAGCGTGGTGAGAGACAAGCGGCCATGTTTGCAACAGTGCGCATGAGCAACAGATTCCCTCCAGAATGCGAGTGCGTCACATCACATGGGTATGACCGACGCATGCGCAGACTGAATTTCAGCGAAGCGGCCATTTCTTCTAGTGCAAGCATTGTTAGTATGAAAAGACACACAGGCAAGCCTCTTGGGGACACCCGCATGTTGGGAAAAATGCTAAATACAAGACGAACAGTTGGATTAATATGATTATAATTTGAACGAGGTTCATGAGTAAGAGCAAGTCGCTTTACGTGCGAATCCTTGCTCCATCAGAAGCACTGCTCTATCACTGTGTCAGATATGTCACTTGTTAAGAATTGTACAACTGAATATTAGAACATTGGAATGTGGAGCACTCCATTGAATACAATGGAGTGCTCCGGGCTGCTACGAGCCGGTAGAAGCTCGCAGAGCAACATTTCAATGTTTGTTTTGTTCACAGCTGCTTCTGTGAACAAAGGCCTCTCGGAGCCAGACGGGATTTAAACCCCCTCAGGTTCCTAGAGGCCTTTGTTTTTAGTAAAACTCTATGAGCGCAATGTTCTAATAGCCTTAGAGCCCTCCTAGCATGCTCTACTGGCCATTAAAGGCCCGCTCCCTTGTTATAGGCCCTCACCTTCGGCTCAGGCCTTTAACGCTGGAGCGAGCCTTTAATGGCCAGTAGAGCCCGCTAGATTGGGCTTTAAGGCTATATTGAGGCTAAGAATATCTCAATATAAGAATATCATGGACAAAATATTGAAGACCAACATTTCGACAGGTAAGTGCATATTGAGGAAGTATAGATGTACTATCCCTAGCTCCACATGTATGTACTTCCACATGTATGTACTTCGAAGAAACATATATTGTTAAGGTTTATATATGTGAAGTTAGGTGTAGAAAATCTATACTACTTATCGTTCGATATTATGGATTTGATATTTTGTCCTTGATATTTGTATGCCTTGACATTCTGCCTTAGCTATCAATGGGGATACCCATGTCATCTCGCGTCATTGCGTCCCTCTGCTCCTATTATTACTACCGTTGTATTACTTAATCACAACCAAAGCCAAGCTTTAAATCGTTAGCCATAGGGTAGCCCCTTCACAAAGTTCCAATGACCCCTGCTGCTTGGGTCCTCCTGACACAATTTGAAGTAAGCATAGAAGGTACAGCTGGTTGAAATCCAGCCTATATTCATGAGCCCACACACTGAGATCCAGATTAGCCAGTAGGCATGGTATAACTGTAATGGAATATAAAATCTACATAGTAGAAAACAACTGAGGCACTACAAAGCATCTAACATAAACTAATGGGATATGGGTAGGTGCAGTCCCATCCAATTCAACGACGAGGTAATGCAATGAACAGGTACCACACTAGGAGTGTGCAAAGTTGTGAAGACTCACAGCTCCACATATTTTACTTAAATAAGGGAAGCAATGTAAAGAGTGTAGCTTCCCATAGAATATATGATGTTACAATGCAAACAATTACAACACATGCTTTTACAATGCAGTTTTTACATCGCAACTTTCATTACATCACATGATTTTACAATGCATGCCATTACAATGCATTCTTTAAAACTACCATTACAATGCATTCCATTACAACGCAGACCATTGCAATGCACAATACTTTTAGGGCAATAGTAGGGCAAGTGTAGGGGTACAAATTGCTATTCCCACTCCAGTGAGTGCAACAGTAGGGAAAGTGTTGGACAGTGTAGGGATAAAAATGACCATTCCTATGTATCCCAAAACTCATACCCACACTAAAACTCAAAAATCTCCTTTTCTTAGCTTATAAGGTGTTGTAATTTCATGCGTTGTAATGGTATGTGTTGTAGTGACATATGTTGTAATGGCATGTGTTGTAATGGCATGCAATGTAAAGGCAGTTGGGTTGTAACAGTTGCGTTGTAAAGGTAGTTTGCTGTAATGAATGCGTTGTAATGGATGTTTCCCTTTCACATAGTATAGAAAAATGAGGGAAAGTGTCATCATGTCTTTCTGGCAGCAGAAAATGATTCCTGCTACTGTGAGGGACCATCTGAGCCAACATGGGGACTGGCAGAAGTCTGCATCCAACCTTGGACACCTGCTCTGACCTCCACCCTTCTCACGATTGTTTTTTCCTGCATGTGCCTATATGTCCTGTGTCTCCCCGTACTGTTCCCAGCTGCTATCCTCTCTGGTTCCTACTGTGATTCGGGAAGATGTAGCCTTTTCCTTCTTAGTTAACTCCTCTAGGACCGGGAGGTGAGGCTAGCAAACCCTCATGTAGCCTCGTGGAAAACTCTGGCTCCTACCTACGTGCTGGAAGTTTACAGTTTTGCCCAACTACAAGAGAGTTAAAAAGTGGGCACAGCCCTAACCTGAAGCCCAACCCCACTGCTGCACACCAGCCCCTTTTACTTTATAAATAGGCTTACCAAACTCCTCTGAAATTGCAGTTCAAAGGGATCTTCCGCCTACAAATCCTCAGTAGGTATTTGTGGTAGGACCTTCCCGGAGGTTTCCAGAGATACCTAAGCTAGCCTTTTGGGTTAAAATAGCCCAGCCGATTAATCTGCCCTGTGCAGTGATCTGCGAGTAACCTAAGTGCTTCAGTTTTGAGTGCTGGCGTTGGGCAATTCAATTTCCCCTTAATCTATAATCTATGGTCAATACATTTAGGAGAGGTTTTGCCACATCATTATTGGCTCCTGCCGCACACCGAACAGTTTTATCTGGCAATGGAGAGGCAATTAAAATGCATCAACAGATAGCTGGGGCAGGGCCCAGGTGGATCTTTGAAACGAATTAAATAATTTGATTGGGCGGTACAAGTGCTATTTCAAAGCATTACTAGAAAGCACAATCTGTTTTAGCAAGCACTATATAAAAGCACATTTCGTGAGTAAGAATTGGTAGCAGGTTCCTGGAATTCTGTCCCAATTTTAAAAATAGAACACAAACACTGTGCACACATGCGACAAACGGATGTTATTATTATGAAAAGGCTGTGTTCTTACAGGTGTTGTAAATGTGAATTCTTTTTGTTTTGGGCTCATGACATTTACTGTGAGCGTCTAGAATATGGCGTCCATTTCCTGTACAGCTAAGATCACGCTAAAAACGCATTACACATGTCCTGCTGCCACATTTTTTTTGCCTTTTAGTCCGTATCAGGATACAGGCGATGACTCACTCACACGTCAGATAGCGTTGACAAAGGTGGGAAAAGCAAATAGTGCTGGCAACACCCTAGTGCTAACACTGATAATGGAAATCGCGTATACTATCAAGAAGTCACTAAAAAAGGTACAATCCAGGTCTCATATCATTGAACAGTGTTGTACTTTTAAAGGAAATTGTACCCTATTGCTTAACCACTGTGCCTTAACAGTAGTTAAATATACATTGCTGAATGTATACACTTTTCCTAACAGGGCTCTAAAGAATTATAGTAAATAGGAGTAGATAATGGCCCCTGGCTCACCAGTTTATGCAATTCCTTAAATACTGCAACAATATGCTCTGCAATGTTGATTTTCACTGTCACGCACCCAAGGCAACGATCCACTCAGCTTACCTTAGAAAATAGGCTACCTACTTTCACTACGAAAAAAAAATTCTAATTAGAAATGTAAGGCAATAGTCACAAAGGTAAATTTGCATGTGAGGAAACTTACATTTGTAAATTTACTCTTACATTTTGCAGTAACTTTACTACTTTTGACTGTTCACCCTTTCTGAGTAAAAAAAAAAAATGTAGACTTGCATGTACCTACCCAATGAAACCAGCGGGTCTAGTCACAATTATGAGAGTAAAGTTACTACAAGTAACTTTTCACATGTAGGCAGAGGTCTCCACCTTCGGAATGGAGAACTCACTATGGCAAAGTATAGCGAAAAACAAAAAAGTTTATTAAACTTAAAAAAAAGGTAAAAATATTTTATGTTAAATATTAGTGTGCCTTAATTTTATATATTTGATATAAATGCAGAAAAAAATAAAACATGCCACAGAACTATTAAGTTAATGTTGAATTAAATATGCAATTCATGGAATATATTCAATTAAAAAACGTTTCTTCTTTAAAGATTTAGTTACAACAAATTCCACCTAAAGTAAAATGTTTATATTTATTTATTGTGTAGTCAAAATTAAGTTATCCTTACATTTATCTTAATTAAATTAATGTATTGTTTATTAAAAAATAGTTACATGTACTTTTAAATTAAAAAGGCTATTAAATATCTTCTAAAACAATATTGTTTTGTATTTATAGATAATTTTCTAAAAGTTAAAATAAATTACATGATTTTTACATTATTTCCTAAGGGGTGCTGTTTTAAGCGTCTGCCTCCATTATTTTCTATGGGAGGATGTCGCAGTTCTCTACCTAGAGCATGGGTACTCTCAAACTTTCTCTCGGGGACAAATTTACAGTGTGGTTTGGGGCCAAGGGCCGCACCTGTGTGGGTGGGGTCAGTGCTGGAGGGGGGCGGGGCTAAAGCAAAATAAAACTGGGACCATGAGGTTGAACACAGGCCCCTGCAGCGGACGCCTTCGTCCACTAAGCCACCAGACCCGGCATCCACACATCTTTCTCTCTCTCTATCTATCTCTCTCTCTCTGTCTCCCTCCCTCTCTCTATCTCTCCCTCTCCCTCCCTCTCTCTCTGTCTCCCTACTTCTCTCTCTCTGTCTCCCTCCCTCTCTCTCTCTCTATCTCTCTCTCATTCCCTCCCTCTCTCTCTCTATCTCCCTCTGTCTCACTCACTCTGTCTCTCTCTCTGTCTCCCTCCCCCTCTCTCCCTCTCTCTCCCTCTCTCTCCCTCCCCCTCCCTCTGTCTGTCTCCCTCTGTCTACCTCCCTCTGTCTCTCTCCCTCTGTCTTGCTCTGTCAGTCTCCCTCTGTCTTTCTCTGTCTATCTCCCTCCCTCTGTCTCCCTCTATCTGTCTCCCTCCCTCTGTCTCCTTCCCACTGTTGCCCTCATCCCTCTGGCTGCCTCCCTATGTCACTCTCCCTCCCTCTGTCTCCCTCTCTCTGTCTCCCTCTGTCACCTTCATCCTGTCTCCCTCCCTCTGTCTCCCTCTGTCTCCGTCCCTCTGTCTCCCTCCCTCTCTCTCCCTCCCTCTCCCTCCCTCTCTCCCTGTCTCTCTCTCTTTCCCTCTCTCTCTCTGTCCCTCTATCTGTCTCCCTCCCTTTGTCGCCCTCCCTCTGTTGCCCTCCTCCCTCTGTCTGCCTCCCTATGTCTGTCTCCCTCTGTCTCCCTCTCTCTGTCTCCCTCTGTCTCCGTCCCCCTGTCTCCCTCCCTCTCTCTCCCTCCCTCAGTCTCCTTCTCTCTCTGTCTCCCTCTGTCTCTCTCTCTCTCTGTCTTCCTCTCTCTCAATCTCCCTCTCTTTCAGTCTCTCTCTCTCTCTTTCTCCCTCTCCCTCCCCCTGTCTCCCCGGCTCCCTCCCTCTGTCTCCCTCCCTCTGTCTCCGTCTCTCTCTGTCTCCCCCTCTCTGTCTCCCTCACTGTCTGTCTCCCTCTCTCTCCCTCTCTCTCTGTCTCCCTCTCTCTGTCCCCTTCCCTCTCCCTCCTCCATCTCTGCATGTGTCCCTCTGTCTGTCTCCTTCCCTCTGTCTCCCTCTATCTGTCTACCTCCCTCTATTGCCCCCTCCCTCTGTCTGTCGCCCTCTGTCTCCTTCTGCTTCCGTCCCTCTGTCTCCCTTCCTGTCTCTCTCCCTCTCTCTGTCTCCCTCTGTCTCCCTCTGTCTGTCTCTGTCGCCCTCCCTCTGTCTACCTCACTCCATGTATCCCTCCCTCTGTCTCCCTCCCTGTCTCCCTCCCTCTGTCTCCCTCCCTCTGTCTCCCTTCCTCTGTCTCCCTCCCTCTGTCTTGCTCCCTCTATCTCCCTCCCTCTGTCTCCCTCCCTCTGTCTCCCTCCCTCTGTCTCCCTCCCTCTGTCTCCATCCCTCTGTCTTCCTCCCTCTATCTCCCTCTGTCTGTCTCCTTCCCTCTGTCTCCCTCTGTCTCCCTCCCTCTGTCTCTCTCCCTCTGTCTTCCTCCCTCTGTCGCCCTCTGTCTCCCGCCCTCTGTCTCCCTCCATTTCTCTCCCTCCCTCTGTCTTCCTCCCTCTGTCTGTCACCCTCTGTCTGTCTCGGTCCTTCTGTCTCGCTCCCTCTGTCTGTCTCCCACTGTCACCCTCTGTCTGTCACCCTCTATCTTTCACCCTCTGTTTGTCTCCCTTCCTCTCTCTCCCTCCCCACCTCTGACCTCGCTATTACAAAAAACGACACCTTCAAAGGCCTCTTGCTATACGGCCCACCAAAAGCGAAAATCCCCCTGATACAACTACTTGACCCTTTCCTAGAATCTAGCTTAAGAGGGGCGGACTATACTATACTGGGGGGACTTCAATCTACACTTAGAAAAAGACTCAGACAAAAATACGCAGTTGATCTCGCTGACCATGGCCAGTTGCTCATTGACACAAATGGTCCAACACGGTACCCATTCTGCCGGGCACACACTAGATGGAATATTCTCCTCCAACACTAACTTAATAATTGGTGAAATTATCCCAGTACCTTGATCGATCACAAAGTCATCAAATTCTCCCTGGCGAAACAGCAAGCAATAATGACAAGGCCTACTCAAGTAAGACACTATATACATCAGGACTGGGCTAAAATAAACACACCCAACCTACAGGAACAGCTTGATCTGACCACCCCTGAACTAAACCCTGACTGTAACATAGCTACTAAGCAAATAAATAACTGGATCAAATCCCCGGTCCTTAAAGCTGCCTCCATAAAAAAGTCAAGCTCAAGAAGAAATAATGTCTCAGAACCTCGGTTCTCTGAGAAATTAAGGCTACAAAAGAAGATGTGTAGGAGGGCCGAACGGAATAGGAGGGCCAATTATGAAGGAAGGGCTAAAGAAACCTACTGTTTGACATTGGCAACATATAAAAAATTAATTCTGGAAGAAAAATCTGCATATTTTATAAAGAAAATAAATGAGGCCAAAAACTCTTGTAAAGAACTGTTTTCTACGGTCAAGAAATTGACTAACCCTGATGCAAACAAGCAAATAGAAGGGAGCACTGTATTCTTTAAAACACGCTGGGATAATTCTTTGTTAACAAAGTGGTCAGTATACGAATCTGTTAGTACCACCAAGCACGCCAATTCATCACAAACAGAAGCATATCCCAACCTCTGCGGGTATAGAGAAGTTGGGGACTCAGGGTTCCGGTTTTTGACCCCGTCGGTAGAACAGATACACCAAATAATACTGAAAACCAAGTCTGGAGGTCTTACGGACCCTTGTCCACCTAAGGTCCTCCATCTGTTCCCAGAGTTACGAAGTAAACAACTCCAGCTACTTTTTGATAAAATAATACAGGCAAACATCTTTCCGGATTCTTGGAAAACTGCATCTGTTATACCATTGCTGAAAAAGCCTAAATTGGATCCCTTAGACCCGGCAAACTACAGGCCGATTTCAAGAATACATTTTCCGGCAAAAGTGCTGGAAAAGATTCTGAACATACAGCTGGCAGGGTTCCTGAGATCCACCCACGCCTTAGACCAATCGCAGTATGGGTTTAGGGAAGAACATGGGACCGAGATAGCACTGATCATGGCAGCAGAGGAGCTCAGGAGTGTATTGAATGCAGGCAGGAAGGCTGCCTTGATTCTTCTAGACCTATCGGCAGCGTTCGATACCGTTAACCATGATACACTCCTGACCCGTCTTGCAGATCAGGGGGTCCATGATTCAACCCTTGCTTTGGCTGCATCTTTCCTGAGAGATAAAACCTTCACAGACAAAATAGGGGATTGCACATCCAAATCTTTTAAGTCTCCGTGAGGGGTGCCAAAGGGCTCCTCCTTAAGCCCCACCCTCTTCAATATATATGTATCCCCGCTAGCAGCAATCATCATAAACTGTGGGTTTCTTCCAGTTTCCTACGCTGATGACACCCAAATAGTGGTGTCCATTTCCAACAACGTAGACGAAACAGCAGAGAGGTTTAGGAAATGCATGGAACAAGTCAACCACTGGATGCAACTAAATTGTCTAGATTAAACGGTGATAAATCCGACGTCATGTTATTAGGGATAAAATCCAACATCTGGTCAAGGAGGTGGTGGCCGGACAGCCTGGGCGAGTGCCCAGTTCCAGTGGATAAAGTCAAGAATCTGGGCTTCGTATTTGACAATAAAGTTACATTTTTAGCCCAGACAAACAAACTTTCCTCCTCGGTGTGGTACATCTTGAAGCTTATAAAAAAGCTATTGCCGTTTATCCCCGTAGAAACCCGCAAAACCCTGGTAACCATGCTGGATCTTTCAAGGCTGAATTATGGGAACGCCTTATATGCAGGGATGCAGAATCAACTGATGCTAAAACTACAACGACTACAAAATGCGACTGCTAGGCTAATTCTGGCCATCCCTAAGTTCGAACCGGTAGCCCACAGACTCAGGAGTCAGCATTGGCTTACAATGGAGAAAAGGGTGTGATTCAAGTCAGCTTGCCTGGCATACAAGGCACTCCATGGGATTGGCTCCCATTTTTTAAAATATAATCTAAAACAATATGAACCAACAAGGAATCTCAGATCTAGCAATGCGAAGCTGATCAAGACCCCTAAATTTAAACAACTAATATGGGGGGGGGGGAAGTTTCTTGCTGCATACAGCCAAGACCTGGAACCAGCTGCCACTATCAATAAAAAACAGCCCATCACTTCTAGTATTCAGGAAAGCCGTAAAAACCTGGCTCTTCTCAGCTTAGCCTGATTTCCAACTTGGGCAGTCCTAGATTCTCTGCAACTCACCCAGCGCCAAGACGCCTCAGGGCATTTGTGTGCTCTATACATTTTTAAATCAAATCAAATAAAAATCTCTGTCTCCCTCCCTCACTCTCTGCCTCCCTCTCTCTGTCTCCCTTCCTCTGTCTCCCTCCCTCTCCCTCCCTCTGTCTCCCTCCCTCTGCCTGTCTTCCTCCCTCTGTCTCCCTTCCTCTGTCTGTCTCCCTCTCTGTCTCTCTGTCTTCATCCCTTTGTCTCCCTCCCTCTCTCTCCCACTGTCTCCCTCTGTCTGTTTCCCTCCCTCTGCCCACCTCTCTCCTTCTCTCTCTGTCTCCCTCTCTCTCTATCTCCCACCCTCTCTGTCTCCCTCTGTCTCCATCCCTGTCTCCCTCACTCTGTCTCCCTCCCTCTGTCTGTCTCTCTGCCTCTGTCTCCCTCTATCTGTCTCCCTCCCTCTGTCTGTCTGTCTCCCTCCCTCTGTCTTCCGTCCTCTGTCTGTCTCCCTCTCTGTCTCTCTGTCTCCGTCCCTTTGTCTCCCTCCCTCTGTCTCTCCCTCTGTCGCCATCTGTCTGTCTCCCCCCTCTGTCCACCTCTCTCCCTCTCTCTCTGTCTCCCTCTCTCTCTGTCTCCCACCCTGTCGCCCACCCTGTCTCCCTCCCTCTGTCCCCCTCCCTCTGTCTTCCTCCCTCTGTCTTCCTCCCTCTGTCTTCCTCCCTCTGTCTTCCTCTCTCCGTCTCCTTCTGTCTGTCTCCCTTTGTCACCTCACCCCAGCTTCCCGGGCATGCAAACAGCTGCACCCGAGTACTTCGCAGGTCTTTAAAAGACCATTTACTCGTTAATGAGGTTTTGTTGTGAATCGCCCGGCCCCCATAGAGCAGAGTGTCTCGGAGTCTGCGCTGCTGCGGCGATGTTTGCTGACACTCTTTAAATTGTTTTTAAAAATATAGGTACAATGTCTGCAAGGTCCATGGGCAGCCAAGGAAGGCTTGCCGGCAGCTGGCGGCCCGTGGGCCGTACTATGAGTACCCGTGACCTAGAGGAACCAGGAGCTTTTGCAAAGGTCCAGCACACCTGCTCCTACCATTAGTAGACTGTATCAAAAAATTGGGGTTGTGCTGTTCCTATAAAGACAGAGGAAGGAGGGTGAATAAAGCAATATTAGTGTTCCAGTTGGGGGCAGTGCTCCAAGTAGAAGCAAGTGCCTTCAAACACCCCAAAAGGTGTCATGCTTCATCAGTGGGAAAGCTCATCATTGGGCTGGTGCTGCAATGCCTGCCGGGCACCCAAAAGGGGGCTCTTTGCTGGAAGTCTTTTCATATATGCGGTTTGATGAAGTGTGGGTGAGCAGGTAGTACTTGTTGTAGTGTGTGGAAGAGTTTTTTTGTAGTTGTGAATTAAAATAGTTATAGTGCTATTCGATGTTAATTAACATAATTGATGGAAGTCGCTACCCCAGTTAAAAATGTGGTGCTCATACAGGAGGTGTGGTTCTGTGACTCTGTGACTTTGAGGGTCTGTGGTTCGGAGATTCTGAACCCGTTCAATGAAGGTCGTCGGATATAGACGATTTTGGTATCAGCGGACCGCACATCACGAGTGCGGTATGTATGAGTGTTTTCGTCATAACCAATCAATGAGAACACTATGTATTCAGGGATTTCGTTTGAACCCTCGGGTTCCATTTTGTGTGCGGCAGCCATTTTGTGTGGTTGCCCTCACATAGGCCGATGACTATGGCCGAACGAGTCTTTGGGACACGTACACCTTAGCTGACTCCTGTGTGACCTGGCCAAACTGACTCCCTTGCCCGAGGCTGACCTCGTTGAGCCTGTTCCTTGTTAAGCAGCTGGTCAGATAGAGATCAAAGAGCAGGAAATTGCTGAGTTTATGGTACATGCACACACCCTTCTATCTTGCTTCCCATCTGTTTCTGTTCCTTCCTTTATGGCTTAATTACTGATTTGGGTCGAGGTCTTTATGATGGGTTTGTCAGGCCTGATCGAACAGGAATATTGGAATTTGCTTGGTCATTTCTGGTGGGCTGGACAACGGAAAGTGGGATTGTCGTCATGCGATATGTTTGAAATGTCATGTTTCCATTGGTCAGTTTGTATGTAATTAATGCTAGCCAGGAATGTGATTTTTGGCATAAAAAGACGATGCTCCGCTCCATGAATTTGTGCAGTCTCTAGCGAACCACCTGTGCTGTGCTTCGTAGACCTCTGTTCCTGGTTGCAGCCAATAAATTTGGTCTTTGACGTCACCAAGAAGTGTCCCGTGTCTCTGTTTGCCGAGGCAGGGGAATCGGAAGACATCGGGCGATATCCCTGGCGCCGCTGGGTTCTAAAACCCGGTTCTTCAGAGGGAATGCTCCTATTAAGACTAATCAGTATTTAATCTGGTACACAAAGGACAAACATAACATAGTTAAACAAGAATAGGGATACACATATCAGTAATTTACTCTGGGAACAGTTTGTATGCCAGTATTAAAAGTGCTCATCCTGCATACCCCGTGGAGATTTGACAAGCATGCACAAAATCAATAGTGACAATGGATTTTCAAAATAAAATAGTAACAGCATCTATTTGTAGAGTTTAGTTGTCACCTGATGTCTGTGGGGGGTGTTGCAGTACCACTGTGTCCTGTACATCTTACATTTACTACAAAAACTAGGTGTAAATGTGTGGACATCACCACAATCAGGGCAAAGCTCTTTGCATAAAAAAGAGATTGCAGATTTGCAATTTGGTTTGTGAATAGCATTTTGGAGCATGTGAGTAGTACTATTGAAGTACTACTAAACGTACCACAAAATGCACCTTGTGAATAGGCCCCTTAGTGTTTAGAGGTAACTCAAACAGCACAAAACTTCTAGATAAATATATGAATACTGTTTACTTTCACTCACTGTTAATCCACTGCTTGTCCGATAAGCTTCTAATAACCTTTTCCCATTTAGAAACAACAAAAGTACATGTTCACTTTTGGTACATTACTTTTTGGAAAGATGTATTTTCTGATTGAGATTTTATTCACTGGATTCAAATCCCAACATTTTACGCAATGTTGTGGCTGATTATTTGTGATATTTATCACATTTTCGGATAGAAATTTCTTAACTGTTTTTGGCAAAAAAGTTACTTTTTCAAATTTGAAAAGGACAAAGAAAAATCCATGTAGTTGAGCAGAATTCAGATCTTCCAATACCCTACCTCTTAATTCCTGCTATATTGACAATGCTCCACCGAAAAAGGTAATTTCTGGAAACAATTATTCATTATGGGTGGTCAAAACATAGGTTTTCACAGGATGCTAGAAAGGAGATGGAGGATTTGCCTAAAGGTCAAAAAGAGAGTCAAAAGAATCCTGCTCACTGCAAAGCCATAGACTATTCTGTATTTTATTTGTGTAGCTCTGTTCTAAATAAGTTACAATATATTCTAAATAAGCGACATCCTCTTGGAATTTCATGCAAACAATCTGTTTTTATCAGACTACAGAAATCAAGATGATATTACTGAACTATATCTATACTACTATAATAAAGTAAGAACTTCCAGGCTTTGAGGCGGGTAAACTCGGGAACCACGGCACCAATCTACACACCCTATACACCGTTGAAATCGTCAGGTGTGTAGATGGTTATAGGCTATATAAATGTAAAAAATAAACGTTATTTACAATATTTATATTTTAAAAAAGTAGTCCCTCCTAAAGTAGCGCTGGCCGAAACATGCTTGCTCACGTCAGGAGCACGGGGAGGTGCGACGGACATGGCGCGTGGGAGGAGCGGTAACGTCAGGAGCAGCGGACAGGCCAGCAGCGGTGCGAGCGGACAGGCGAGAGGAGCACCGGCAGAGGAGGAGCGGCAGACATGGCGCGGGGGAGGAGCGGTCACGTGAGGAGCAGCTGACAGGCCAGCAGGGGTGCGAGCGGACAGGTGGGAGGAGCGCCGGCGGAGGTAAGGGGACCCATGTCGGGGCAGGCGGGGGTCAGGAAAGGCAGGGGTCGGGGCAGGCGGGGGACGGGCCGGGCGGGGGACGGGCTTTTATAGTCATGCTGCCAGGCCACTCTGAAATATGCATAGTGGGAGAGTGGTTACGTTTTAAAGATTTGCCCTGCCTAGCAACCAAAGTGGGAGTTCGCTCCAGAGAGATATGTTGTACACAAGTCCATTGAGAAGTGGTTCGGGTTGGGGAATGCGGGGGCCGGGCCGGGCGGGGCACGGGCTGGGCGGGGGCCCGGCCTGATGGACAATGTAGGGGCGGGCGGGGTTCGGGGAAGCTCCCTGTTTCTCCCGGACAAGATCGGGACGGGCTGCTAGTTTGTGATAAATGCAGTACACACATCACTGTCAGACTCACTGTTCCACTGCGGTGGTGGAGGGGGGAGGGGGGTTTGTTGAGGGTGAAGCCTGAACTTCGATGTTGCTCTGTCTAACCCACCTTGTTCTCTGAGAAGACTAGGAAGCTGCTCCTGAGAAAACAGAGGAAAGGGGAATTGGGAAAGGCACATACCAGTGCGTGTGGATTTGTCTCATGAATTTGAGTTCTGAAAAGAAAAGAATAAACAAATAAAATTTACTATTTAGCCTTCTAAACTATCTCACACTATCTTAAATACTGTGCATGATACACCTTTTAGAGTTGGGAAACACTCTGCAGCCACGTATTCTTGTGAATACAAATGGTTCGCCAGCAACATATAACATGAAACATTAGTCGAAAGTCTAACTCATCTGCGGTTTGAAGCTATATGCAAGCACAATCTAACGCCTAAGCTGCCTTGAGTAATATCGGATGCAATTTATAATGCATTCAGGGAATCAAATCAAGCATATGGTTCGAGGTTTGCAGAGGGAATGTGAGAGTATCACTCAACAGACAAAAACATAGCTTTAGTTCAGTAGAATTAATCATGAAACAATACCACCTTTGAAGAAATAACCAAGTTCACACAAACAAATATGTTGGCACTCCAACAACAATCCATTGCACTAAGAAATTCAGATGATACCATGAAGAGGATATTCCTGAGATGAGCACAGTGCCATTCAGACTTCAAACAGAGCTAGACGCAAGCGGAGCACAAACAACCATTGGGAAGCAAGACACTACCGGGTAAGCTACTCATGATATACTAGATTTCACACATTGCTGCCACATTCCAGTTGATATTTGTTCTCATTTGGAATTTGACTCTTATCAGATGGACAACATTTTTGTTTGAGAAAGATATACCAGACACTCACTGTTTCTGCTTCAATCTTAGAAATATAGAATATTACTTATTTTTGTATTCAATATTAAATACGTGAAATCAAATTAAAAAGCTTTATTCGACAGATTGTCATAAAAGCAACACACAAGACATCACTGTACAATACGCTATAAATAGTACATGGACAACACATAATAAAAAATTATTAAATACCTTGAATCTGTCGTTTTTATATACGAATATCTTACTTAAAAATTAATCATTTAACATTAATTTAAAAATTACTACATTAAAAGAAGATTTCATATAAAGCACAGGTGATTATTAGCTGTCAGCATGAGGTAAGAAAGTGCGAGTGCGTATTATCCATACCCATTTTAAAAATTTGGCACTTGCTACAGCTATGCAGGGTGAGCAGTCAGACTCTAGTATTCTTAGGGCATCTTTATGCTTCTGTGTGCCCAGATTTAAACAGATGGGTTTTAACCATTTACGGCGCGGAGCACAGTAGAGAGGTCATTCAAAAAATGTATGTGCTATTGTCTCAGTCTTATTTTTGCAGTTATGACATTTATCACTTCCTAATAATGCCCATTTGGAGCTAAAAGCTTTTACTGTAAGTGTGCCGATTCTGAATTGAAAATATAATTTACGGTCTTGAGGCCTTTCAATAATATCCCAATATGCCTTACAGAGGGGACGTGGTTTGAAATCAAGGAGGCGACCAGTTAGGTTGGTACTGGTACTACTCATGTGGACTCCCTCCCAGACCATTACCCAATATTTATCTTTCAGAAGCTTTTTTGATGGGAATATTATGGTATCAGAGTCTTCCCATAGCTGAATAAGTCCCAAATCTTTTAGAAGTATTCTTAATTCATTGAGCCACTGGATTACATGGAATCTATCTGCCTTTATTACATCTCTCAAAGCTATAGCATAATGAGCCAATTCTGGGGTGGTACAAATACGCCTCCAATACAATAGTGACCTCAGTCTCGCTATATCAACCACATTTTTCCTGCCTAAATCAAACAGCAGCGGGACTGTGGGGGTACTTTGCGAACGCCAACCAACCCTCGTAGAAATTTCCTCTCTAATATTGCTAGTTGAGTTAGGTTAGAAAATCCCCAGAGCTCTGATCCGTACAAGGTGGCGCTTAATAATTTTGTTTGGTAAATCTCCAAGACAGGTGTAATAGGCTTTGTAAAGGAAGTTTTGTGTTTGGATGCTAGGGCTCCTGCAAGTTGATGAAATTTCAAGGTGGCCTTGTCTGTGCAGGATTTCCACTCCATATCACTCTGCAATGAGATGTCCAGATAGGTAAAAGCCTCCACTTCCTCTAGGGAGATATTATTAAGGATAATTTTACCTTTACATTTTTTCCATGAATTCAGAGACATGAACTTGGTTTTAGAGATGTTAATCTCGGATCACCGATATAATACCGTGGGACAGAATATCGACTATCAATAATATCGTTGAAAAAATATCGACAGACAGAATATCGAGTTTGTATCTACAAACAGGTATATACAAAAATATTGAGTAAAAAATATCGTTTACTAAAATATAGTTTATAAAAATATCGACTTTATTAAAAACAATGTTAAATTAAATTAATATTAAAAATTAATTACTAAAATATACTTAAAAATACTTAAATTAACTTATAATAATTAAATAATTAATGCAAGTTATAAAAAATATTTAAAACATATTTGTTAAAACATATATATAGTAACATAATATAATTAAATAATATCCAATATTATTACCGTACAATAGCGGAAGTGTAAAAATTACTATTCCCACTCCAAAGACTGCAATCGTAGGGAAAGAGTTGGGTAGCATAGGGGTTAAAATTACTATTCCCACTCCAGTGGGTGCAACAGTAGGGAAAGCGTTGGATAGCGTAGGGGTTAAAATTACTATTCCCACTCCAAATAGTGCAACAGTAGGGAAAGCGTTGGATTGCGTAGGGGTTAAACTTACTATTCCCACTCCAAAGAGTGCAACAGTAGGGAAAGCATTGGATAGCGTAGGGGTAAAAATTACTATTCCCACTCCAGTGGCTGCAACAGTAGGGAAAGCGTTGGATAGCGTAAGGGTAAAAAATACTATTCCCACTCCAAAGAGTGCAACAGTAGGGAAAGCGTTGGATAGCGTAGGGGTTAAAATTACTATTCCCACTCCAGTGGGTGCAACTGTAGGGAAAGCGTTGGATAGCGTAGAAGTAAAATGTACTATTCCCACTCCAGTGGGTGCAACAGTAGGGAAAGCGTTGGATAGTGTAGAGGTAAAATTTACTATTCCCACTCCAGTGGGTGCAACAGTAGGGAAAGCGTTGGATAGCGTAGGGGTAAAAATTACTATTCCCACTCCAGTGAGTGCAACAGTAGGGAAAGCGTTGGATAGCGTAGGGGTAAAAATTACTATTCCCACTCCAGTGGGTGCAACAGTAGGGAAAGCGTTGGATAGCGTAAGGGTAAAGATTACTATTCCCACTCCAAAGAGTGCAACAGTAGGGAAAGCGTTGGATAGCGTAGGGGTTAAAATTACTATTCCCACTCCAGTGGGTGCAACTGTAGGGAAAGCGTTGGATAGCATAGAGGTGAAATTTACTAATCCCACTCCAGTGGGTGCAACAGTAGGGAAAGTGTTGGATAGCGTAGGGGTAAAAATTACTATTCCCACTCCAGTGAGTGCAACAGTAGGGAAAGCGTTGGATAGCGTAGGGGTAAAAATTACTATTCCCACTCCAGTGGGTGCAACAGTAGGGAAAGCGTTGGATAGCGTAGGGGTAAAAATTACTATTCCCACTCCAGTGAGTGCAACAGTAGGGAAAGCGTTGGATAGCGTAGGGGTAAAAATTACTATTCCCACTCCAAAGAGTGCAACAGTAGGGAAAGTGTTGGATAGCGTAGAGGTACAAATTACTATTCCCACTCCAAAGAGTGCAACAGTAGGGAAAGCGTTGGATAGCGTAGGGGTCAAAATTACTATTCCCACTCCAAAGAGTGCAACAGTAGGGAAAGCGTTGGATAGCGTAGGCGTCAAAATTACTATTCCCACTCCAAAGAGTGCAAAAGTAGGGAAAGCATTGTATAGCGTAGGGGTTAAAATTACTATTCCCACTCCAGTGGGTGCAACAGTAGGGAAAGCGTTGGATAACGTAGAGGTGAAATTTACTAATCCCACTCCAGTGGGTGCAACAGTAGGGAAAGCGTTGGATAGCGTAGAGGTAAAATGTACTATTCCCACTCCAGTGGGTGCAACAGTAAGGCAAGCGTTGGATAGCGTAGGGGTAAAAATTACTATTCCCACTCGAGTGAGTGCAACAGTAGGGAAAGCGTTGGATAGCGTAGGGGTAAAAATACTATCCCCACTCTAAAGAGTGCAACAGTAGGGAAAGCGTTGGATAGCGTAGAGGTACAAATTACTATTCCCACTCCAAAGAGTGCAACAGTAAGGAAAGCGTTGGATAGCGTAGGGGTCAAAATTACTATTCCCACTCCAAAGAGTGCAACAGTAGGGAAAGCGTTGGATAGCGTAGGGGTCAAAATTACTATTCCCACTCCAAAGAGTGCAAAAGTAGGGAAAGCATTGGATAGCGTAAGGGTTAAAATTACTATTCCCACTCCAGTGAATGCAACATTAGGGAAAGTAAATACTTCATATATTATTTAAAAAAATATAAATTAATATCTATAAAAAATGATTTAAAAGTAATTACCAATTTAATATAATATAATAATTAATCTATTAAAATGACTAATTAACATTAATTATTACAATTAGTTACCTAATAATACAAATTAATTACAAAGTAACAATTAATTATTTAATAATTAAAAATTAATTAACAATTAATTTGAACTAAATACAATTAAATACATTTAAATATTTAATTCATTATAAATAAATTACTTCCCACCCTATTCCCCTATAAACCCACAACCCACTACAGAAAATAGATTAGTAAAATTAACATAATTAGCAATTAATCAATTAAATTAAATTAATTGGCAATTAAAATTGTATTAATTACCCATAAAAACTTAATTAACAATTAATTCTAAATAAATACCAATAAATAATTTTACATATTTAATTAATTATAATTAAAGTACTTCCCACCCAATTCCCCTATAAACCCGCTACAGAAAATAAATTAGTAAAATTAACATATTTAGCAATTAATCAATTAATTAAAATTAATTACCAATTAAAAATTAATTAATTATCAAATGTAAATTAATTAACAATTAATTAAAAATTAATACCAATAAATAAATTTACATATTTAATTAATTATAATTAAATTACTTCCCAGCCAATTCCCCTATAAACTCACAACCTGCTACAGAAAATAAATTCGTAAAATTAACATAATTAGCAATTCATCAATTAATTAAAATAATTACCTATTAAAATTTTATTATTTACCAAATATAAATTAGTTAACAATTAATTAAAAATTAATACCAATAAATAAATGTACATATTTAATTAATTATAATTAAATTACTTCCCACCCTATTCCCCTATAAACCCACAACCTGCTACAGAATTAAATTACGCAAAAATTATAAAAACAAAATTCATTAATTAAAATCAATTATAACATAAATACACACTTTTCACACATATAATACCATAAAAAACACTATAAAAAATTCGATATTATTAAAAAATCGATAATTTTAATAACCTATATTATATACTTCGATATTTTAACTTTCTATATTTTTAACATTCGATATTACATTACTTACCTTAAAAACGATATTTTTGATGTCTATATTCTGTCCATTCGATATTTTGTCCATTCTATATTTAAAACTCGATATTATGTCCATTCGATATTTTGGACTCGATATTTTGACTGTTCACCGTTAATCTCAAGCCAACGCGATTCACAGAACGCCCCGAAAACATTAACAGCCTTCTGCAACCCACTTGGAGTGCGCGAGATGATCAGCGTGTCATCCGCATACATAAGTACTGGGACCCGGGTCCCCGCTAAGACAGGCGCGTCTGTGGGAGATCTGCTAAGGTGGTCCACTATACCATTAATGTACAGTGAAAATAATGTAGGAGCCAAGACTCATCCCTGCCGGACGCCTCGTTCGACAGGGAATGCGTCAGTGACCTCACCCTGGCCTCCCCATCTAATTCTTGCGAAATTATTTTCGTGCAGCCGGACAACAAGGGTCAGCAGCTCGGGGGGCATTCCTTGATCGGCCAAGACCTTCCACAACATGGGGCGGGGGACTAAATCAAAAGCTGATTTGAGGTCAACAAAAACTGCGTAGAGTGACCCCTTAGATAAAACAACGTTCCTCCAATATAATGCAGTAAAATAAAAAACCTGATCTACAGAGCTGGTGCTGGGGCGAAAGCCAGCTTGAAATGGGGATAAAACATTGTGTTCCTCTACCCATGTTTGTATTTTATTTTGGACTAGTCGACCAATAGGTTTTTGGGCTGAGTCTATTAGACTGATTGGTCTATAGTTACTTGGGAGGGATTTGTAGCCCTTTTTGTAAACTGGTATAATTTCAGCTCCTTTCCAAGAAGGAGGAATTGGAGCACCCATTGCCACTGCATTAGCTAGTAATAAGAAATATTGACACCAAGTCAACCTGTCACTTAAAAAAACATCGGCAGGAATGCCGTCCATGCCCGGGGCTCTGCCATTTGTTACACAATCTAGCGCTATGCTCACATTCTTTAGGGTGAAGAGATGGGAATGATAAACAATGGATGGCGCGGGTGGAGGTGCTCCCTCCATTTCACTACGGACATTTTGAGGTTTAAAGAAGTCCACTCACTCGGATTTAGCAACGTTATTTTGCGGGGGTTCAGCTACTCCTCCCCTATCCCATTTTATAATATCCCAAAACTTCTTAGAATCTTTTTTGGAGCATGCAGACTTCAAATCCCGCCATCTGTCTTCATCCCATTGTCTTTTCGCTGCGCTTTTTGTACGTCTATATAGGTCCCTTGCCCCTCTTACTCTGCAGGGGTTTTTCAACCTGAGTCCTACACTCAGGTTCCTGCGGGCGGATTGGTGTCGTTACAACGCAGGCTATTACAACGCCTGCTGTTACAACGCGGTTTTTACATCGCATACCATTACAATGCATAGTGCTTTTAAGCGCTGGATAGTGAATTATTTAATTTACTATTCCAACTCCAGTCCCCGTGGATAGTAGGGAAGGTGTTGGATAGTAAATTAAATATATTCCCTATCCTAGAGCGCCCCCCAGCGCAATGCGTTGTAATGGTTTGCGTTGTAATGGTTGTGATGTAATGGTAGTGCGTTGTAATAAATGCATTGTAAGTGATGTTCCCCCCTGCGGGCTAACTTACATGCCTCGTTATACCAACTGGCCGTATACAACCTGTTCCCTCCCTTAACCATCTTTACGGTTTTACTAAAAAAGGCTTTTAGTCTAGAAAAAAGCTTTGACTGTGTCTCTAGCATCATTTTAGGGAAGTCCAAACTATGGATTTGTGGTGTCAAAAGGGCTAACTCACTAACCACCTCAAGTTTAAGTGCCTCTAATTTCTTGGTATTCTCAATAAATTTACCCCATTTAATGTGACACATGTTATTTGAGGGGACTATTTCTAGTGTCTCCACTCCCCCCCCCTTGGGGTATCCTCTCTAACCCTTTCATGAGTCTGAAATATAGCACAAAGAGGATTGTTGTCACTGTCCGTCCTAGGTTTAACAACCATGTCTACCAAATGATGCCATGCTCGCATGCCCACTAACAAGTAATCTATTTGGCTGCTATGCCTTCCGTTATCGAAGGTGGATGCTCTTTGACGATCAGAAGGTGTTCTTCCGTTAGCTGCTCTAAGCCCTCTACCTAGGCACATACCCTTTAATTGTATTGCTGCAGCTGTCCATTTCTTGACATTGGGACCTTCCAGTTGGGGAATTCCCCATCTGCTATCCTCATCTGCAGTAAGGATATGATCTTCGTGACCAAGTGATTCAAATGTTGTATTGAAATCACCACCCGTAATAGATATTAGTTGCTCCGGTAGGGCTTCGAGCTGAGAGCCGAAAAGATCTATTACTTCAGATTTTTAACCTCCTGCTTGCCCCCTGGCATAGACATTTGAGATTGCCACCCTGAAACCATTTGGCCAATTCAGAATAAGTGTCATGAAATCATGCGATGAGAATGGTAATTGATGCGCTTTACATCTCATGTTCTGACGCACCCAAATGTTAAGTCCACCTATGGGCCTGCCTGTAGATTATTTTAATGCAGGGACATAAAAATTGAGAAACCCCAGACGGAAGACAGGAGTGATTGACCATGTTTCCTGAAAAAGGATGGTATTGTGGTCATCTATTAACTTGCTCCATTCGGGAGAGAATATCTTATTTCCAATTCCCGCTACGTTCCATGTAAGCAGGGACAATCTTTCCTCTTTTTGGAGCGTGGTAGTTGGAGCTAAACAACGCTCCTCTTCTAAAACACCACCCACTACCTCAATTACTTGCTCTCGTGGTCTAGGACAGGGGGACACCGATGTGTCACTAGCTGAAATGCGAGAAGCACTCTCCCTAGTTGAGTACAAGCTTTTGGCAGGCTGGCGGATACTAGCATGGGGAGACCCACTGGTCACTTCCAACAGTTCTGGCCAATTTATCAATGGTTGCTGTTCTTTACTAGTTGCTGCCCTACCCTGATCCTGTGGATCGTACAGTCCACTATGAATGGTTGTTCCTCCAAGACAGTGGATATGATCCCCACCCAGTCAATCGCATTCCTCCAGGTCCGTCAAAGCCATATATCGATTTTCCATGTGAATACCACCCAGCCTTGGTAGATTAACTCTTTCAAACCTACTTATTGGGTGGCGGTGGCTTGGCCCAGATTTTATTAAATTTGTAGACCACCACCTTCTATCATAGAAGAACTCTAATGTTAATGGAATGACTTGTGAGTTCCTAAGTTGGGGAGGAAGTAGGTTGGCCAATACTTCTATCAAAGCCTGGGGGCTCGAGAAGTTCACTGCTATGCAGTCACCTTTGTATTTTTTCCGATGACCCCTAGCCATGATACCCTTTTGGCCATTATGATGTCCCCTGCCAGTCACTGTTTACCCCTAGGGGATATCCTCATGTTATTAATCAGCCAATATAGGGCTTTATCAATTAAGGAGGCTGTTATTTCTACTTGATCACTTCCTAAGTGTGGAGCATTAGCCAAAACAAGTACTAAGGGTAATGCTTCTTGGATAAATTGAAATGACTCTCTCACATAGGGGGGCGGCAGCATGCGAATCAGTAGTGGCGCCACCATCAGTAATTACAGCAATGGCATCTGAGGGCTCTTTAACCTGGGTTACACTTTCTCTTATGTTATTTCCGGCATCTATGATCACAGGGTGTTGATTACTTAATCCTGTTCCCTCCATAGTTGTATTACCCTTCGAAGGAAGGGGTGCATCTATCTACCCCTTTAAGGTAGCTAGCTGGGTTCCCTGTACCTGGGGTCTTACTGGTCCTGCTATAGAAAAATTGGGCTGTGCTGTCAAACCTTCTCTTTGTTCTATGGCGATTATCCTTTCTTCAATTTTCAACAGCCGTGACATGATGGGGTTTAATATATGATCTAACTTATCTTTGAGTTTTACCCATATGGTGTTAGCTAAATCCTCTAGTGAGAGTTCGGGAGTCGGGGGTGGGGGTTTATATGGTTTTGATCTAGCTGTAACATTCCTCATTCCCTTCTGTTTAGCCTTTCCTGGCGGTGCCAGCCCCCCCAGCCCTGGTGCATCGTCTCGCGACCGGGGTTGGTGGCGAGGAGATGCAAGATGAAATATCTTCAACCAACCCCTCAGGAGAGGTGATTAGGGACTGAACACAGCTATTTTAAACAGATGGTGAATCAGCATGGTCTATTAAGTCCCGAGGAATACCTGGAGATTCAATCTGAATTTCTGGGGAATTATGTATCATGGCCGTGGTTGTCCTGCCTGGGTCCAGTGAAAGCCTTCTTTCAGTTCTTTCTATTTCCTCGTTCACCAAACTAGTTACTTTTACCAGGTAGGAATCCAGTGTTGCTCCTCCCCCTCCATTATGTTTGCTGTTAACAGTTCTCCTTTTCCCCATATTAGTTCAATAAGTAGTTCAATTGCTGACAGTACCTTAGTATTGGCTAGATGTTAATAGGGTGGCCCGTCCCGGCCCCCTCTGGCCCCTGATGGCCACAGATGGTCCCGCCCTTGTCCCGGGCATCTCCCGGCACGCTCCCTCAGGACGAGGTTCCAAGGGAGCCTTTATGCACCTCCTTGCGCTTCCGTGTGACGTCCGCGGCGTCCTGGCCGCTAGTGGGGCTGCTGGGAGGTGTAGTCACAGGAGTAGAAGGGGCCCGGCGGAGCCAAGCCCGGCCGAAGGAACGAGCGGAGCAAAGCCCGGCCCACAGGTGTTGCCACAAAAATGCAAGCCTCGGCGGAGCCAAGCCCGGCCAGGTTGATGAAGCGGAGCAATGCCCGGCCCTCAGGAGCGAGTGCAAGCAGTGCAAAATGTATATTCAACATATACATTTTGTGTCACGATGTAAGAAATCATAAATGCACCTAATGCCTATGTTCCTATACCTATATTGGCCCCTGTGACAATTCTTTTCCTGCTCTGACCACAAATAATGCATACTATGTTGATGTTCCTGACAATCACTTTGCCTTTTTTGCGGTGCCGCTGGAAATTAGTGTATTCATATTGCATGTGGAAAGCAGTTAAACTGATTGTTCATGTTGATTTTATTGTATTGTATTGTAATTACATTTATATAGCGCTTACTGCCCCTGATGGGGCGTCAAAGCGATTTTTCAGAGAGTAGCACGCTACTCCTGAACTCATAAAGAATTAGTGTTGAATTAATATAGTGAAATATGAAAGTAATTTGAGTGGTGGATAGGTTAGTTAGTTATTTGGATTCAGAAGGATAGCAGAGGGATAGAAGAGGGAAAAAGGTTTGCATTTATATAGCGATTGTTACCCCTGATGGAGTGTTGAAGCACTTTTTTGGCGAGTGGCATGCTACTCCTGAGCCAATAAAGGATCAGTGTTGAATTAGTATGACATATGAAAGTATGTTGAGTGGTGGATATGTTAACCAGTTAATTGGATTGAGAAGGGTATGGGAGGGATAGAAGAGGGAAAAAGGTTTGTATTTATATAGTGCTTGTTACCCCTGATGGGGTGTTGAATCGCTTTTTTGGCAAGTAGCACACTACTCAGGAACCCATAAAGGATTAGTGTTGAAAATTACTATAGGGAAATTAGAAAGTAATTTGAGTAGTAGACGTGTTAATCAGTTATTTGGATAGAGAAGGGTAGCGGAGGGATAGAAGAGGGAAAAAGGTTTGCATTTATATTAGGACTTGCTGCCCCTGATGAGGTGTTGAAGCGCTGTTTCTGCGAGTAGTACGCTACTCTGGAACCCATAAAGGATTAGTGGTAAATTAGTACAGTAAAATATTAAATTTGAGAAGTGGGCATGTTAGTCTGTTATTTTGATCGAAAAGGATAGTGGAGGGATAGAAGAGTGAAGGATTTAGACTTTGTTTGTTTGTTTTGGAGGTTATAGCAATAGGAGGGGACTTGGGATGAGTAAAAAGGGATGTGGCGGGGAAGAGTCAGAGGGAAGAGTTTAGAAAGGCATGTTTTGGGCATCTGTATTGAAGATTTGGATTAAATATTGAAAATATTGAAGCAGCTACATGCTGGAGTGCTGCACGCTACTTGATATAATGTCCAGCAAAGCATCCTTTCGATCGAACACTGTGCCACTGATCGCTTGGATGAATGTGTGGGAATATATAGGAGTCCGGGAGTGGAGTGGAGTCATGGGGCTAACTCTGCAGTAGAGAGGTTTCGTTTGGGGATTTCTGAAGGAAACAGACATAAGGCATTGAGCGCCTATTCAGTGAGACTTGACTTTGAGGGTTTTCTCGCTTGTGAAGCTAGTAAAGGATTATTAGACCATTCTTCACAGATGGCAATCATATGACCGTGGGAAGGGCTCTGGCGGAAGATTTAGACAAATTGAAACCGTACTCAGCACACAGAACAGAGAGGAGTGTTTGCTGGTTTGGTTGGCAAGGGTCAGCATGGCTGCTGCGTAGATGTCAGAAGCTATAAAGATTGAGGGTTCCCGGCGGAGGGATATGTTTAGCGCCCGAGAAGGCACAAACCACGGAGGCCATGTTTACCACTCACAATTTCTTGGGAAGCTTTACATTTTAGTTCACAGGAACACAGAATAAAGAATTTTTGTTTTATTTGGTAAAGATGTTATGTACTATGTTGATTTTATTTTGTACAGAGCCAGGCACTTCTCTCCCATAAATGTCACAAATTCGCCTTCAATGCAAACTCTAATACCAGTTTTGAAACGTAGTAAAGTTAGTATATTTCTGAAGAAGAAACAAACCAGATCAACCATTTTTGAATTCCTGAGATACTAAAAATATTGGGTCTTTATTAAATGTTTTCTTCAATGCACAAATAAATAAGGGTAATCTATTCATACAGAGAATGGGATGGAATGAGTGACGGTAAGACACATTTTCATTTCATCATGAATTCTGCTTTCTCATTAGAAAGGTGTTTTGGTTTACTTCTGCCAAGCGTTAGTTCTGTTGATGCTTGTAGCAAATGTGCCACAACTCAACACTACATCTGCTCGGTGACTTCAAATTTGCACCACTTTCAAGACTTGTTTGATATTATCACTTGCACAGTATGCTCGCAGGGACAATGAGAGTTAATAAAGGGCTATGCGCACTGTCACAATTAACCTCATGTCCACATATTTACTGATGTTACAGCGTAGGATGTAGCGATATACCGCCCTTTTAAATGAGGGGGAGGTGGGAGGCAGCCCAGGACACTGTAGGGAGTCAACTGTAAACGTGTCAATTTACACCGCGCTTACTGGTTGGTGCAGGTCAACATAGATCAACTTGTGCAAAACTGCAAATATTTTAGCAGGCAAAGGACGACCACAAAGAGGTGTAAAAAGGACCATTAGTCTTCGGAAACTGTGTCGGCCTACTTCATTCATTTAAATGGATAATGATTAGAACCTAAACATACTAGCAACACATAGAAAGTCCCCAAAAGGGTCGGTGGTTCTATTGTCAAATAGTTCAGCACGCATTATAATAATTTTCATCACAAAGTGTCATCATTTCAAACATCGTATCCAAGAGGAATACATATTTCATGAGCTTAGAATAAGTCAAAAAATGCTGGTATTCTTGTCTGTGCCACAATGAACACAACCACTTAGAAGTATCCTGTTTTAGAGTTTTATTTATGACAGATAGTTTTAAATATTTTTTATTTTTATTTCTTTTTATTGATGACAAAAGAAAAAATCAAAGCATCTCTGTGTTATGTTAGGGCATTTAGAGCAGTGACAAATCAGGTAGACATCTCAGTTTTGGCATTTTCACAATGCATGCATATTTCACTATTCCATTGCATTGACTTATTGGGACCCGTGCACTTGGCGTGTATCAATTAATGGGGAAGTACATATGTTCCCTCTATACAAATTCCACCCACCCCACAGCTGCTCCCACTCCCTAGCCCTGACACTCGCATATCATTTTTTCAGGAACCATACACCAACCCATATCATTCTGCCACGCCTGAATCACTTGGCTACTGACAGCCCAAGTTTTATCCATATCTTTTCTTTACTCTTTAAATATGTGTCTCCCCAAATATTCAAGAGGCATCACTTGGCTTCTAGCACCAATTCTTTCCCCAGCACCTCCCCCAAGCATTCCACAACCCTCTCCCAATAGTTTTTAATGTAGACAATCTCCCCTCCCATATCGTATGAAAAAACATACCTACCTGGTTATATAGTCCTCTACATTTAGAGTTTTCCCTAAGGCTCATTTTGACTAACGTTTGACATGAGTAGTACATTCTATTCAGAATTATGAGGTGTACTAGCCTCAACCTGGAAGAGATTGCCACCTCCCGCGGGCGCTTCACACCAGTCATCTTCATCCAACTCCCCCACATCTTGAGTCAAGCTATCTCTAAGTGGCACAAGGGAATCTGAAGCATTGTTAATCAATTCAGAAAGTACTTCGCCCTTGGGAACTGCCGCCTGGAAAGCATGTTTAATCTGCATATATCTAAACATTTCTGTAGTGGCCAATTCATACTCGTGTTGTAGCTGACCAAAGGGGGCCACTCCTTCCTCGAGCCATAGATCTCCCACCTTAGATATTCCTATTAAATCTAATTTATCAAATACCTTAGTTTTCCTCAGCATCCCCAGCTGATCTAAATCCCACAGCGGGGTGGACTGTGTAATCTTTGATGTCCAACTCAAACTCTTATTTGCTGCATGCCAGACTGGCACTGTGTGTTTAGTAGGGCCCAAGAGGTACAGTTGTGCTGCTTTATTATTATAAAGCACCCTATCATGACTCCCTCCTGGCATAACCATTTTGTCCATTCTAAATCCTGGCATATCAAATGGACGGTATATACACTGGTTGAAGGCCGTCAACTGTGCTGCCCAATAATATCTTCACATGTCGTGGAGTTCATTCCCTCCATCAAACCAACCCCTCACCAGTTTTTGCATAGCAATCGGGGTAGCTTCCCGACCCATAGCAGCTCCCTTGTAATAGGAGGCTGACACCAGAAATGGGGCGATATGCAACACATAAAGAAAACGAAGAAGCGTCATCATTTTAAATAATGCGGTGCACCACAATAAGGTTAGCAGGAGGTTTATCCATTGGCTCACATCACTTCTCAGGCGCTGAAGTGGGGGTAGTAAATTCCAGTCATAGAATTGCTCAGGGTCTGTGGTAATATAGATTCCCTGGTATCGGAATCCTTCTGTGACAATTGTCACCTCACAGTCTTTAGGAAGAGGGGGCAACTCACCTCTCAGTACAAAGACTATAGATTTTGTCCAATTGATTTTATATCCAGAGTATTTCCCGAAGTTGGTGAATATATTTATTACTCTGTGTATCGAGAATTTGGTTGAGGCGAGATGTAGGAGTATATCATCCGTATAGAGAGATGTTCGGTCTTCCCATTCTTCCGTCCAACAAAGCCCAGTTATCAAGGGATCTCTATGGATCCATGCTGCAAGAGGATCTAATACTATGGCAAAAAGCAAAGACAACAGGGGGCCACCCTGCCGCGTTCCTCTCAGGAGAGGAAAGGATGAGGACAGTGTGCCATTGACCACCACTTGTGCTAGGGGCTCATTATAGAGTAGCCCAAGCCAGAAAGTTGGGACCGAAACCCAACCTCTTCAGAACTGCAAACAAGTAAGGTCATTCAATGATGTCGAATGCAAGGAATATCACCACTGCATCCTCCCTAAGCGTGCCTATTCGCCCCAAAACTCTGTGCAGCCTACACAAGTTAAGCGATGTGCTCCTCCCCGGCAAAAAGCTGGATTGGTCAGGATGTACCAACCTCGTAACAACTTGTAGTAGGCGTGTGGCAAGTACTTTGGCAAGGATTTTGGCTTCTCCATTTAGTAGAGAGATGGGGCACTATGAGGAGCAGCTGTTTCTTGGTTTGCACCCTTTATGGATGACCACAATTGTGGCCAGTCGCTGGTCAATAGGGAGTTCTCCACAGCCCAACTCTCCAAATACATGTCTCTTAGGTATTGGGCTATCTTATTAGTTGCAAACGTATAGAGTTCTATGGGAGGACCATTGAGCCCCGTCGCCTTACCGGACCTAAGTACCCTGATTGCCTGTGCTACTTCTTCCTGTGTTATGTCCCCCTCCAATGACTTCACTGCGTCAGTGGTTAGGGATAGGAGAGACATTTCTGTAATAGTTCAGTTGATTCTGCTTCCGTTAAGGTATTCAAGGTTGTATAAATTTGTTCACAGTACGTGGCAAACTCAGTTGCTATACATTGTGGATATCATATTATTTCACCTTTCTCTGTTACCAATTCTGTCACCAGTCTATTTGCCTATTCTCGCCTGTCGAGGTAGGCAAGGAGTTTTCCTGTCTTGTCCCCTGCTTCATAGATTCTATTTTGTGCCGCTCTGTGTGTTGTCTTTGTGGCTTCCATCGCTAAGTCTTTGTATTATTTCTTTTTAACATTCAGCCTATGTTTAACACTTTTTTTTCTACTTTCTCCCATCTAATTCTCCCTCTAGTTGCATTAATTCGCCCTCTAATCTTTCCATTGCTGCCATATTGTCCTTTTGAACTCTGGCAGCCAGGGAAGGGCCTGCCCCCTAACCACCATCTTAAATGCCTCCCATAGGGTCTGGGCTGATCCCACTGGGTTTTGGTTTTCCTGGAAATACAAATCTATGGTTTCTTTAAACCCTTTCCGTACACTTAGGTATTTAAGACACCAGGTGTGACAGGCGGTATCCTCCCAGCTTGTCTTGTTGCCTGTGCGTAAAAGGCCCATAAAGGGGAGTGGTCTGATATGCCCCTCGCCAAGTGGCAGGTCTCCTTAACTCGGGCCACCTGTTCTGCTAGGGAGAGTATATAATCTATTCTAGAGAGGCTATTGTGGGCACCCGAATGGAACATATACTGCAGCTCTTCTGGTTGGTGGATTCGTCATACGCCCACCAGTCCCATTGCTGCTAGAAATTCTAAGAAGTGTGTCTGAGGGTTTTGTAAGTCGTGGGGTTGGGTGATGATCCAGCCCTCCAGAAATAATCGCATTGAAATCCCCTCCTATCAGAAGTTCAGAAGTTCACCCACTGGGAAATCAAATAACAACTTGCCCTGCCTTGTGTAGGGACGGGGGAACATATACTGTCACTATGGTAATTGGGCGTCCTCCCCAGTGCCCCGTTGCTGCTGCATACCTTCCTTGTGTGTCAGTCCAGGTGGGGGACACCCTCAAGGGGAAAGTGGATTGCATCAGTATCCCTCTGATCTGGAAGTGAACCCTGATTGGACTAATAGCTTGTATCTCCAGCGGTTTAATGCTTTGCATGTATTTCCAATTAAGTGCGTCTCCTGCAGGAGGACCACATCATGAGAGTGTAATTTTATGTACTGGAGCACGATTCCCCACTTAATCTTATCTCCCATCCCATGTACATTCCAGGAGAGGAGCCCTTATCCATTATCGAGTTTATCATTATTCGTTAAAAAATGTTTGATCAACCCCAGTCTCCAAATTAAGTTCCTTGTGAAGGCGGGGCCTAAATATTTGACATTATTCCATAACCATCTCAGTGGGATGCATAGATCCGTCTTTCACGGGGTCGTGAATGCAGTGTGTCTGAAGTGGTGTGTTTCCCCTCATTACCCGACTTTTTATTTCCTTTATGTCATCTAAACTTAGAAATCTAACAAAATATGTCTTAACACCCCCTGCCCTGCTATCCTGCATACCAGGCTTAAAGAAGTAACCGCTCCCCAACTCTTCAGAGTGTCTGTCGCCCTAACCCAAACTAGTGTGTAAGTGTTATACGAATGTGGGGGGGGGGGGCGCACAGGATCCTACCTCCCCCTCCAGCACCCATTTCTACAGTACCATTATGTAAGCATTTTAACCATAAAATGATATAGTCACATCACAGCAACTGCTACAGCATTATTCAATCAGTGTACTGTTTGATTCTCTCACTTGATTCCTTCAACAACAGGAGTTAAGTATTTAGTGAACTCCATGTATGCCTCTGCCGCCCACTCTAGCCAGTTCCATTAGCCTAGGTGCTGTTTGTTCCTTGGTCCCCATAGGTCGCTGTTTTCTCTTGAGGTTTCTCCCTTCTTGATCTGGGGCTGTTCCCTCCGATTGTCCTCCTTCCATCAAGCCACTCCTGAGCTGCTTTTTCCCTGCTTTTTCCTTCTGCCGCAACACACAGTTTAGCTGGAAACAGCATAGAATACTTAATCCCTTTGTCTCTCATTACTTCCTTAACCTCTAAGAAGGACCGTCTGTGTTTCTGCACCTTTACAGTGAGGTCAGGGAAAAATTACTGTTTTCAAATAAAACAGGTGGTGTACTTCGAGCACTTTGTAGCACAATGTCTAGGTCACTGAAATTAAACAGTCTGGCCAACAAGGGTCTGGGAGGGTCTCCCAGCTTTGGTCTGCCCCCAGGAACACCATGAGCTCTTTCGACCGAAAAGAAGTTGGAGAGCCCCCTTGGTTGTAGATGGTTTGTAATTAAAACTTCCACGAAGAGATCTACTGAGGCCCCTTCTGCCCGCTCCGAAACCCGCAAGATTCTGACATTATTACGTCGGGATCTGCCTTCATAGTCATTCAGCTTGTTTTCAAAAATGTGGCTGGGGATTTGCAGTTCTTTAATTTGCGGCTGCCTTGTCTTTGAGTCCGTTTGGAGAACGGATGCAACTGCCTCCATCTCCTTGGGGCTGTCACCCATTTTTTGCAGATCCGCTCTAATGAGTGTTACTTTATTTGTAATGGAGTCGATTCTGCTCTCCATTGATGCTTTTACACCACTTATGACATCTTAAACAATAAAGGAGTGTATGAGTGTAACTTGAAAAACCATAAACCCAAAAACAAAATGAAAAAAGTGACAGTGTCAGTGACAGTTTATTCCTGGACCCCAACCTTGCTCAGGTAATCCTTTATTTTTTATATATTTAGCATGCCTGGTCCTACTAGACAGGAGGCGTCCACCCTGAGGCCAGGGATGACTATGTCCAACAGGGAAAGGCAAACAGCCTTTTGTTTAGAAGGACCCTCACTCACCACTAGTTGGTGACATGCTTCATCATCGGGTCCCCGCTGGGGTGACCGAATGTCGCCCCAGCGTGCTACTACGCCTGAGTTACAGCGGAGTGCAAAATTAAAAAATACAGGGTTGAAACCTAAAAAATATTTAATGCAGGCCAACCTGTATTAGGATTAAAAACGTGAATATCAGACAACTACTGGTACTATATTAGGTGACCTGTGTCCTTAGTTACAACAACTGGTCAACATGTTTCTGCTGTCATAAGAGCAAAATCGTGCAGCATTCGTCAGGACCACACTAATGGCACTCCGGGGGTATGCATGCTCTAAGGTCCACCCTCCCGTGAGGCACTTATGTGAAAAATACAAAAATAATTTTTAAAAAGAGGAAAATACTCACGGTTATTAACCGTGGTGGCGCACCGTGGACTACAGTCGCCTAAAGATACGAATTTCAAAATACTCGTAGGCTTCCTGGGTCAAAACGGCGTTTGGGCAATGTTCACGCCGCGTTTTTCACGCCTGCGACTCCCCGCCCAGCACCTACTTCAAGGGACACCGTCTGCCCGGAAAGTCACTTTCCGGTTAATAACCGTGAGTATTTTCCTCTTTTAAAAAATTATTTTAAACACTTTGTTGTTTAAGATATAATCTCAGGGGCACAGGAGTGTTGACTCGAGGTCTATCTCTCCCGTTGATACATTAACACCACTTATGACACTCATAATGTCCCTCTGGGTGGAATCTCTACCCTCTGGGCCCTGTCCGGCCTGTGCCTCTACCCTGATCCCCGTTTCCACCTCAGACACTTTTGAAGTGTAAATTTATCAAGTTTTGTTTGATGGGTCCCCTTTTGACTCTTGACCCCAGCCATTATTGTCTCATATATGGTCATTGGCGTCTTCTGCCTCCCGAGTATTAGCCGCCGCGTAACCATGGAGAGACTCACCCTACTTGGCCTGGGTTTCCCCAGGAAGGCAGCTTCTGCTTTTAGATCACACTGTGGTCTGTCCTACTGACCAGTCTGCAGTGGTCACTAAAAGGTGCGGAGAAACAAGTAGTCTCCTATCCTGACTAATCTCTTAAAAATGGTACTCTGGGTTGCCAAAACCCGTCCAAATCAGAGTCGCTACGTCCCCAACAGTAAGTATCCACATGCACTGTTATACTAGCTGGTCACTGTGTCTGCATTTGCCTCAGTGCGTGGGTTCGCTGAGGGGTGATCTGGCATAATGTATACCTCTGTGGGCATCGGGCCTTAGGTACCAAGAGTACAATGCTCACCTTGTCACACCACCCTAGGGGTCCACCAAACCGGTTTCACTCTCACCCCGTCCACGACTCCAGCATTTGCTTTGCCCCTGGCTGTGCTTCACTTAGTACGTGGATTTTCGGAACGGGCGATCCAGTGTTCCCCCTCCAAATACCATGTGGCAGGTGCCACAAGACCAGCGTTCACCCAGTCACACTATCGGGAAAGCCTGCATCATCACCCCGCTCTGTACACCCGCTGGGGTCCGTCAGTCCAGCTCCGCACACACTCCGTGGGCTGCGGAACAACACAGGGGCCAAGGAGTGGTGGAGGGGAGAAAACAGAGCAGCGGGAGCAGCCACAGCCCGCTATGTGCGCCCAGAGTCCCGGACACCGGGTCCGAATTCTCCTCATGCGGGCGCTTCCCCGTCCAAACACAAAAGCGGGGAATCAGGTCGTCCGTAGGCGCTACAGCATGGGTACTCACAAACTTTCTCTTGGGGGCCAAATTTACACTGTGGTTTGTGTCCGAGGGCCGCACCAGTGGGGGTAGGGTCAGTGGGGGAGGGGGCGGGGCTAGAGCAACAATAAAAAACTGACCATGAGGTTGATCACTGGTCCCTGCAGCGGACACCTTCGTCCACTGAGCCACCAGACCCGGCATACACATATCTCTCTCTCGCTCTCTTTCTCTCTCTGTCTCCCTCCCTCTCCCTCCCTCTCTCACTCTCCCTTACTCTGTCCCCTCCCTCTGTCTCCCTCCCTCTGTCTCCTTTTCCCTCTCTCTCTCCCTCACTCTGTCACACCCTTTCCCTCCCTTCCTTTCTCTCCCTCCCTTTCCCTCTCTCACTCCCTCACTCTGTCTCCCTTTCCCTCTCTCACTCCCTCACTCGTCACTCTCTTTCCCTCCCTTCCTTTCTCTCCCTCCCTTTCCCTCTCTCACTCCCTCACTCTGTCTCCCTTTCCCTCTCTCACTCCCTCACTCTGTCACTCCCTTTCTCTCCCTCCCGTTCCCTCCATCCCTTACACTCCCTCCCTTTCCCTGAATCAATTTCCCTCTCACTCCCTCACTCTGTCTCCCTTTCCCTCCCTCGCTCTGTCTCCCTTTCCCTCCCTTACTCCCTCACTCTGTCACTCCCTTTCCCTCCCTTCCTTTCCCTCCCTCCCTTTCCCTCTCTCACTCCCTCACTCTGTCTCCCTTTCCCTCCCTCACTCCCTCACTCTGTCTCCCTTTCCCTCTCTCACTCCCTCACCCGGTCTCCCTTTCCCTCCCTCACTGTCACTCCCTTTCCTTCCCTCCCTTTTCCTCCTACCCTTTCCCTCTCTCACTCCTTCACCCGATCTCCCTTTCCCTCCCTCACAGTGGCGGCTGGTGACATTTGAAAGTGGTAGGGCGTAAAAGTTAAGGATGACTTGTTACGAGTAGCAAGCATTCACTAAATGTTCTTTTACATCATTATTTTGAAAAAGTATACCGCCATCAAACCCATATGCACAGAATTACATTGCAACTGGAACACATGACCACTGCCCTGTGCGCTCTGCTGAGAGGCCAGGATTTGATGTCCATCAAGATTTCTGGACATCTTTTTCACTATTTGACAGGCACTGTGAGAAACTCGCAGTGCCCTCAGCCTAAGCTCCAGCGCTCTCAAGTGGTGCCACTCCGTTCAAGGTATGCACTGTACAAGAGTAATGTGAGACATGAAATATAATCCATGAACAGAATCCTTAAAATAGCTAACACTTTTAGGGAATGCAACTATGCAATATTAACACATACAATGTAAACAGGAACTAAATCACTGACCTGAACGTGCTCAAGTTTCAATTAAATGTTAAAAATGCTAACATTTTTCTTCCTTCAATGCAGCTGCACGCGGTGCACCCTCGGTTTGCCATCTCTTCCTGTAGTGCCCTCACTCCAGTTCCGCTGCATTCTCTGTTCATGTGGCTCATCGCACAGCGTGGACTGTGCCAAACAGGTCACTTAAGGTCCCGCTAGCCTGAATCTCTTTGTTGCTACATGTTGGTGTGCTTTTTAACTTACATCATGTCACTATAGGGCCCCTTTATCTTTAGTAACTTTGACATATTTGATTGCTATGGTTATATCACGGGCATCGACATTTGATGCATGTTGCGGTCGGCGGCGGCACCTGTTCTGCAGTAAGTACTTTTGTATTTCACCTAACTGTGCGCCTCGCCTCCAACATGTTCTTTATGACGGCATGACTGTCTAAGTGTCTTTTGGCGGCGCGCTTAACCAGATGGAGTCCTGCCACTGCGCCGCCTCGCCTGAGCCTCCCCAACGCATTTCAAATCAATGCCGCCCAGCACCTAGGCTCCGAGCCGAGGCCTAGTAACACAGTGCGCTTAAAATAATGTAAAAGTCATTTCGATCGATCATCAGTTAAGTTTGCACTTTGCAGTTTATGTTTATTTGTCCTCCTGACATGACATGCATGATTGATGCCACCCAGTCAGTCACTGCACCCAGTACTGATGCCAGCCACGAGCCACCCACACATGCATTCTAACTGTACACAGAGTCCCTCTATCCCTCACTGTCGCTCCCTTTCCCTCCCTCACCCTCCCATTCCCTTCCTCCCTCCCTCCCTCCCTCCCTTTCCCTCCTTCCCTCTCTTACTTCTCACCCGGTCTCCCTTTCCCTTCCTCACTTTGTCTCCTTTTCTTTCCCTCTCCCTCTGTCATCTCACCCTGCCTCTGTGTCAGGACCCTGAGACCCGCTCATAGGCTTGGCTGTGTACAGTCGATCAAGACATGCCCAGGCACATATGGTAATGGTACTTGGTCCAAGTTGGTAAGATGGAGGAGAACTAAGATGGCCGCCAAGGTACCCATGCCCCAGAGTGGGGTAGCGGTCTAGACCTTCAGAGCGCAGCTGTTGTGAAGGTGAGGTGATGCGCGAGCGCACGGCTATCTGCGCACTTCACCAGAGTTCTACCGCCTGAGAAGACGTCCGTAGTTGAAGTTCGTATCAAAGAAGAGAATCCTTAGAGTTTCCTGACAGTTCGTTTCGCAAGCTAAATTATTAAAGGCTCGGCGCATAATTCAAGCGCGAGTGTTAAAGCGGCAGACTTTGATGCGGCGCCGGCTTTCAGAAAGAAGAAGCCGAGCGCGTTTGTGTGACACCAAGCAAGAAAACAAATAGCGGAAAACGAGCAGAGAGTGTCGTCCAGAACGGAGAAGCTAGTGTGACTGAGCAGAAGCATTCTGAAGGATGAAAAGGCTCGAGGAGAGGAGGAGTATTCATAGAAGCCAGAGCTAAGTGTAAAAACTTCGTAGTTAAACTGTGACAAGAATATAGCGAACTTACCTGATATATGAACATTGCTAATTCAGTTTTCAACCTAAAAGACAAGGAAAAAACAAATGTTAGAAGGAGTTAACGGACAGATTATGTAAAAACAGAAGGATAAGCAAGACTTGGCATTTGTTTAGCAAACAGTAAATACCCACCTTTGAAGAACTTCCTTCTGCCTCCTATTCTTCAAGAACCTGACAAAAGAAAAGTTAGTAACAGATTTTCAGAAGAATTGGTCGCAGATACTAAGCAGTTTTTTAAAAGAAGACAAGAGAGAGAGAGAGAGAGAGAGAGATAACAGAACCCCACATGAGGACAAATTCTTCAAGTTAGTGAAGTAAGTGCACTTATAATATCAGGTTATACATAGGGAGTGTAGGTGACATGAAAAAGGTACTAATTATTTTTATTTTAAAATAGTTACAACTAACCAGAGGAAGAGAACAGTATTTACGCTAGAACAGAAGAGAAGCAAGGTCCAGCATTGCCAGGGTGGGTAAGATCCTATTACCAGTCAGTAGTTTTAAGAGACAAGTTAGAATAGAGTAGATGGTTATAATGATGTGTTAAATTGCAGGTTCCCCTCATTGAGGAGAGAACGCAGTGGCAAGAAGCTGACGAAGGAGCCAAGTCTGGATCTGTCTCTTCTTTGTTTATTATTTTATCCAATTCCCCCGTCCCTTAAGGTAATGACTGGGGGGTTCTAAAGAAAGACCCACCGGCCATCGCTAAGAGGGATTAGGGACCTAGCATCTCTGTTCCCGTGCAGGAACCGGTAAGCCCAAGTAAATTCTAGTTCTGAGTTCTGACAGAGTGAAGTGCCCAAGTTGCCTTCGCACCTGAACAGAGATGGCGGAGGGAATTGATGTGCAATCCTTAGGAACCATTCTTGATGCTATACAAAAAGAGTTAGGAGCAGTTAGAGAAGAAAATCGTAATCTTAGACAAGAGGTAGTCAGCGCTAGGAAAGAGACTGCAGAATTAGCGCTAAGATTGAGGCAGTCTAGTAGCCTGGAGAGAGAGGCAATGAATCCAGTATTAGAAACCACAAATAGAACAACTACACAAGTCATACATTCCCTATCCCCAGTCATTCCATTAGCACCTCCAGAAAGATTTAACGGGGATCCGCAGAAGGCGCAAATATTTCTCTCCCAATGCTCCTTACACTTTAGGTGCCGTCCTTCGATATTCCCTGATGCGCAGTCTAAAGTGGCTTTCATACTCTCATATCTGAGTGGGGATGCAGCTTCATGGTCCATGCCTCTAGTTACCCGAGACGATCCTTTATTAAGGAACTTTGAGGAATTTAAACAGGAATTTCTTCGAATATTTGATCGACGAAGGATATCTCAAGTAGTGGATAACGAATTACTCGACCTGCGGCAAGGGAATAGAGATCTAATTGCGTATTTGGCCCAGTTCAATAAGCTGGTCGTGGAAACTAACTGGCCAGAAAGTAAGAGAGCGGCGGTGTTTTATCGGGGTTTAAGAGACGAATTAAAAGACACCTTGGCTCAAATTCCGAACCGACCAACTGAAGTTTCAGCTCTAATAGACTTGGTCTTAGAGATAGATTTCCGCCAGGGAGAGAGGAGAGGAGAGAAGAAAAAAGACTTTAGAACAATAACCCCTAGGTTTGATAGAGTTCGACCCGAAAGCGCAAGGAGTTCAGATACCCAATCTGGAACGGAACCAATGCAGATTGGAACAATAAGAGGGCCTCTATCTAAAGAAGAGAAGGATAAGAGAAGAGCGAGTAACTTGTGCATGTATTGCGGATCCGGTGGGCATTTTGTTCGAAATTGCCCAAAGAAACCCAAAGGCACCTTCAAGCCGAAGGAAAACTAATAGCACCACCTGTGGATGGAGTTGAACAGGTGGGTGCGATTTCAGAAAAGACTCCGCAGGAACATCAGATAGCAAACACGCTGCAATCGACGGCTCCACATTTGAATCTGTCCATGGAAGCGAGATTCAGGCAAACAACTCTGACGGATGTATCGGTCATGATAGACTCAGGAGCCACCGGCAATTTTTGTGACTTAAGATTTGCGGCCAAGGCAGGCATTCAGGCCATCCAGAAGATAAAGAGTGAGCCCGTCCGGGCAGTGGACGGAACAAACTTGTCATCAGGACCAATTGTAAGCCACACAGAACCAATCCGATTGATTTCAAGTGATGGACATCAAGAAAAGATCCAGTTCAACTTAATTGATGCTCCACAGTTTCAACTGATTCTAGGCCTCCCGTGGCTTACTGAACACAATCCTACGATCGACTGGAGCTCTAGAACCATTGTAATGGACTCAAGATATTGCCATGAAAATTGTTTTGGTGTAAAGGAAAAATCCTTAGAGAACAATCCAGCTTTATCTCTGTGTTCAAATGGGCATTCCATGTGTGTGATAAACGTCCAAGAAATTCCAGAGGAGTACAAGGAGTTTAAGGAAGTGTTTAATGAGGTGGAAGCTGAACAGTTACCTCCCCACCGGGCCTATGACTGCAAGATAGAATTGGAGCCAGGTTCAAATCTACCCTGTAGTCGAGTTTATGCATTGACAGAGAAGGAACATCATCACTTGAAAGAGTACTTGGACAAATTTTTAGCCAACGGATTTATTCGGCCATCGCAGTCCCCGGTCTCATCTCCGCTATTTTTCGTACCAAAGAAGGAGGGGGATTTGCGGATGTGTATCGACTACAGGGCCATCAACAAGATAACTAAAAAGAACCGATATCCCCTACCATTGATATCCGTTCTCCTAGATCAAGTAAAAGGCGCCAACATCTACACCAAATTGGATTTGAGAGGCGCATACCATCTAGTTCGAATGCGTGAGGGCGATGAGTGGAAGACGGCATTTCGGACTAGATTTGGGCTTTTTGAATATCAGGTAATGCCTTATGGATTATGCAACGCGCCAGCTGCCTTTCAGCACTTCATCAATGACGTCTTAAAAGAATTTATTGATCAGTGCGCAATCGTCTATATTGATGACATCTTAATATATTCACCTGACGTAACAAAACACCATGAACAAGTGAAAGGAGTTTTGAGAAGGCTGCAAGAAAATAAACTGTTTGTCAAATTGGAAAAATGCGCTTTCGATGTTTCGCAGGTGGAGTTTTTAGGTTTTGTCATTTCACCTACTGGAATACTGATGGACCAGCGAAAAGTGGAAGCTGTTATGAACTGGGAATCTCCGACGAGTGTAAAAGAAGTCCAAGGCTTCATTGGATTTGCTAATTTTTATCGAAGATTTATCAAAGAATTCTCCCGGAAGATCCTTCCACTTACTAAGCTACTGAAAAAAGGAAACAAGTTTGAATGGTTAAAAGAGTCGGAGGAAGCCTTTCAGTCCTTAAAGAAGGATTTCACCACAGCGCCTGTCCTGTTACATGCGGATCCTACTGAACCCTTCTATGTGGAGACGGATGCGTCGGACCAAGCCGTGGGTGGAGTACTATCCCAACGACACAAAACCACAGGCCAGTTACATCCGGTAGCTTACCGATCCCGGAAACTGACTCCGGCAGAGATAAACTACACCATCACTGAGAAAGAGTTATTGGCTATCAAAGATGCATTTAAAGAATGGCGACATTATCTGATGGGAGCCCAACATCAAGTGACGGTGTTTACTGATCATCGCAACTTGAAATTCTTAAAAACAGCCAGAACCCTTACGCCCAGGCAATTGAGGTGGTCCTTGTATTTTGCAGACTACGATTTCGTGATTACGTATCGTCCTGGAGCCCAGAATGGAAAGGCAGATGCATTATCCCGAATAGGCACAGAAGCCCAGAAAACTGTCACCGAGAATCAACCAATAATTCCTAGTGAAAAGATTATTGGAGTCACAACCTCAATCAATGTGGAAAGAGACATCGCTGACATCATGAGTCCAGAAGATATGCAGGAATGGGCAAAAGAAGATTCAGATAGGAAGATTATTCGCCAATTGCCCTATCACCATGAAGCCTTGTATATCCCCACTAAGGAGTTACAACAACAAGTCATGCGCGAGAACCATGATGATAAGATGGCTGGGCATAAAGGAGAAGCCAAAACTGAGGAATTAGTAAAGAGACACTATTGGTGGCCCAGGATGACTTCGGATATCGAAAAGTATGTTAAGTCATGTGAGGTCTGCGCTCAGGGAAAATCAGAACGACAGGCCCCAAAGGGCCTATTGCAACCCTTACCCACACCACCTTATCCATGGCACACAGTAACCCTCGATCTTATCACAGATTTACCCAAAAGTCAAGGTTTTGATACCATCCTTGTAGTGGTAGATGCCTTTTCCAAGATGGCTCATTTTACAGCATTAAAAGGTGTTCCTACTGCCAAGCAGTTGGCTACTCATTTCAGTTCCCAGGTAGTCTAGATACATGGGATACCCAAAATTGTAATATCAGACAGAGGTACTCAGTTTGTGTCACATTTTTGGAGGGCCTTTATGGAAGGATTAGGTACAGAGGTCAGATTCTCCACCAGCTATCACCCAGAGACTGATGGGCAAACAGAGAGGGTAAACCAAGAATTAGAACAATATCTGCGACTGATTCTTTTGAAAGAGGAGGGTGATTGGTCGGATTACCTATGGACTGCAGAATTCGCCCACAATAATGCAAAGAATAGTTCAACAGGCTATTCCCCCTTTTACCTAAACTATGGCAGACATCCCAATGCTACCATTCGACAAACAGATATCTCAGTCCCGGCAGTAAAAAGAGTAGTTTCACAGTTACGCCAAATACAGCAAAAGGCAGAAGACAATCTCAAGGTAGCTAAGGAAAAGTACAAGAGTTACGCAGATCGAAAAAGAAGAGAAGGACCTTCTTTGACTACAGGAGATCGAGTTTGGCTAAGCACAAGAAACTTAAGATTAAAAGGAAACCGAAAATTTCAACCTCGTTTTATTGGCCCATATCCAGTGGAAGAAAGGGTTAATCAGGTCACCTATCGATTAAAGTTACCCACTAAGTTGAGGATCCATCCAGTTTTTCATGTTTCCCTGTTAAAGAAGGTTTCCACAGATTTGAGAACCCAATCACCCCCAAAGCCAATCCAGTTAGAGACAGGAACTGAGTTTGAAGTCAAAGAAATCTTAGATTCAAAAAGATCCAGAGGAAAATTGCTTTACCTAATCGATTGGAAGGGCTATGGTCCAGAGGAGCGGTCTTGGGAGCTGAAGGAGGATGTTCATGCTCCCAGATTAATCAGGTCATTTCATCAGAGATTCCCCATGAAACCCAGAGAGAGAGAACCTGCCTTGTTGGGGGGTACTGTCAGGACCCTGAGACCCGCTCATAGGCTTGGCTGTGTACAGTCGATCAAGACATGCCCAGGCACATATGGTAATGGTACTTGGTCCAAGTTGGTAAGATGGAGGAGAACTAAGATGGCCGCCAAGGTACCCATGCCCCAGAGTGGGGTAGCGGTCTAGACCTTCAGAGCGCAGCTGTTGTGAAGGTGAGGTGATGCGCGAGCGCACGGCTATCTGCGCACTTCACCAGAGTTCTACCGCCTGAGAAGACGTCCGTAGTTGAAGTTCGTATCAAAGAAGAGAATCCTTAGAGTTTCCTGACAGTTCGTTTCGCAAGCTAAATTATTAAAGGCTCGGCGCATAATTCAAGCGCGAGTGTTAAAGCGGCAGACTTTGATGCGGCGCCGGCTTTCAGAAAGAAGAAGCCGAGCGCGTTTGTGTGACACCAAGCAAGAAAACAAATAGCGGAAAACGAGCAGAGAGTGTCGTCCAGAACGGAGAAGCTAGTGTGACTGAGCAGAAGCATTCTGAAGGATGAAAAGGCTCGAGGAGAGGAGGAGTATTCATAGAAGCCAGAGCTAAGTGTAAAAACGTCGTAGTTAAACTGTGACAAGAATATAGCGAACTTACCTGATATATGAACATTGCTAATTCAGTTTTCAACCTAAAAGACAAGGAAAAAACAAATGTTAGAAGGAGTTAACGGACAGATTATGTAAAAACAGAAGGATAAGCAAGACTTGGCATTTGTTTAGCAAACAGTAAATACCCACCTTTGAAGAACTTCCTTCTGCCTCCTATTCTTCAAGAACCTGACAAAAGAAAAGTTAGTAACAGATTTTCAGAAGAATTGGTCGCAGATACTAAGCAGTTTTTTAAAAGAAGACAAGAGAGAGAGAGAGAGAGAGAGAGAGAGATAACAGAACCCCACATGAGGACAAATTCTTCAAGTTAGTGAAGTAAGTGCACTTATAATATCAGGTTATACATAGGGAGTGTAGGTGACATGAAAAAGGTACTAATTATTTTTATTTTAAAATAGTTACAACTAACCAGAGGAAGAGAACAGTATTTACGCTAGAACAGAAGAGAAGCAAGGTCCAGCATTGCCAGGGTGGGTAAGATCCTATTACCAGTCAGTAGTTTTAAGAGACAAGTTAGAATAGAGTAGATGGTTATAATGATGTGTTAAATTGCAGGTTCCCCTCATTGAGGAGAGAACGCAGTGGCAAGAAGCTGACGAAGGAGCCAAGTCTGGATCTGTCTCTTCTTTGTTTATTATTTTATCCAATTCCCCCGTCCCTTAAGGTAATGACTGGGGGGTTCTAAAGAAAGACCCACCGGCCATCGCTAAGAGGGATTAGGGACCTAGCATCTCTGTTCCCGTGCAGGAACCGGTAAGCCCAAGTAAATTCTAGTTCTGAGTTCTGACACTCTGTGTCAGCCCGGGCTGAGACAGCTTCGGAGCACACACACACACAGCTGCACCGAGCGCATTAACAGGTCTTTAAAGGACCATTAACATGTTAATGAGGTTGTGTTGTTCACCTCTTCGCGCCCCTGCAGCTCCACTCTAACTATGGCAGGAATCGCCCGGCCGGCCCCCACTGAGCAGCAGAGTTTCTGAGTCGCGCTGCTGTAACTTAGTTTGCAGACACTCTTTAAAAAAAAAAAATAATTAAAACACTGGTATGATGTGTACAAGGTCCGCGGGCCGCCAGGGAAGGCTTGCCGGGCCGCCACTGGCCCGCGGGCCGTACTATGAGTACCCCTGCGCTACAGCGTTACTTCAAGGATTCAGAGATCGACTTCCTCCGGCTCCGGGGAGAGTCTGATCCGGTTTTGTGAAGATGCTTCGGATCTGTGCACGGATTAATGGGCGGTGGAAGACAGCGGGTTGCGGGGCCTCTCTAACTAGTGGCCATTTCCTTTCAGCTCCAGGCCACGGCCCCTGTTTTGAATCATTTTCATCCTTGTTTAGTTTTTGAAAGATTTGCATTTTTGTATTTGTTATACTTGAAAAACATTACATTACAAAACAGCAATAATATACATAAAAAATAAATAAATTAGATCACACAAATTCCAGAAATACTAATAAAAAATATACATTAATAGACTGTCAAAATAAAGCAATGTTATTCCCACAACGAGCATGACAGTTTATAGTGACATAAATCAAGGGAATTAATTAATTGTACATGGTTGTACAGATAGCCCTTCTCTAGCAACTTCCAATAGTTTACCTTCTAAATGTGTGAGGCAGCTGTTAGGAATGGTAATTATCAGTGTGCAGTCTATTGCTGATAGTAAATTCCTTTTGGTTTGTGGAAATGGGTGTTTAAAAATAATATAATAATACAAGTTTATTTAGAATTCAAGAACAAAATTGCATAAATGCCACAATCACAAATTGAGTAAAATTGAACATGAATACAATTACAACATATCTTGCTTTAATCAGAATTATTTATCAAGAAATAAAATCTGATAACAACATAAAAACTGTTGGACCCAGACACAAAAAATATTTGATTAGTCATCACTTCATCAATCTCTTCAAACAACATATGATACTGCTTTCTTTTTAAAATGTTCATAGTAAAACTATATCATTAGCAATTTTGTTTGATGTCACAACAAAGCACAAACTAATAGCTGGTATGAATTAGTATATATTGTATAGTTTTAAAATATTGGCAACTTATGTCCTCCTTAAATATTTTAAGTATGGATAGATAACAATGTGAGAAAAGATCTTTATTCAGTTGACACCAGCTACATTGCTAATTGCTTCTCTGAGTAAGCACCTTTTGCCAGTAAATCCTAGAAAACCAATTGTTTGAAACTGTTTTTTTGAAAGAATACCTTTCAATCTATGAGCAAAGGCCCGAGACTAAATAGTGTTTGGGACGAACAGACATGTATTGGTCAATCAGAATTTGAATAAGCTTTTCTTGTGGTCTTCTTCTTTGTCTCTTCTTTGGGATCATATGTAACATTTTATTTACATGTTTCTGCTTATCCCATGCTCCTGAAAAAAAGCGGGGCAGGAAATAATAATTTTACTACATGACTAAGAAAGCCCAGGTCTTGAGTATGTGTGAAGTCTCTAATTATTCCATGTGAGGCATGGCCAACAAGATGGCCAACAGGACATGAATCCAACCAGCTCCGTCGAGCCGGAACAATAATCCTGTAGAATCCTGTACTTTCACCAACATCTGGGCCTGACTCCTTCTGTGCAATACCTCCAGATGACCTACAAATCAACTTGATTGCACAGGGTTGCCTGTGGTGGAGTAACAGTGACGAGAACCAGAGGGTGGACTCCCTGTCCCTAGAATCTCTGTTTTGCTGGACCCCAGAGCTCTCTCTGAAGGAGACCCGCAGCAATGTAGGCTGCCTCCGCCCACCACTGCAAACCTTGCTGTGGACACAGTGCCATTCCCCATCCTTCGTGCCTTAAGAGGACGTGTGGAGCAGCAGCGCTTGGTGTCGGGGTGGCACATTTCCTACCCTGGCAGAAGCTGCAACACCAGTAGGTAAGTAGGTAAGAGGAGGAGAATGGAGGTCGCAGTGGAGTACGGACTATGGCGTGCAAAGCTGTGAGGGTGTGCCTTAGGAAGACCAGCTCAGCAATTGAACTGCAGGCAGAGGTTGTTGCTGTGGAGTGTGTAACTAGAGAAAGTAACAAGAGGGATGAGAGCTTGGAAGTGCAAGAATTTATGTAATACATGTCTATTTGGCATAGTGTGTCAGGCATGCTGAGAGACCGTTGGCCCTTGCCACGGCTATAGGGCTCCATACAGAAAGGTGAAATTAGAGCCAGATTTCGGGTGGGGTGGCTACTAAAAATTTCGGGGGGGGGGGGGTAATTTTTCCAGCAATAGACAGAGTGGAGATGAAGGGGTGAAAAAACAACAAAGCTTCGTTAACACGTAAATAGTCTTTTAAAGACCTGTGAAGTACTCAGGTGTGGCTGCAATAAGCTCAAAAACTGTCTGTGTGTGTGCCTGAGAAGCTGTCTCAGCCCGGGCTGACACACACGATGGTGGGGGCTGAAGCCCTTTGAGCTCCATAAGCTGTGTCCCTGCTGTGCTGCGGAGGCTGTCTGCTGGGGCACAGAGGTACGGGCTGCTCTGAACATTGATGATTGGAGGTGATATGAAATTGTACAACTAGCAAATGCTGTCCCAGGTTCACATCAAAGGTGACTGAAGGGGGAAACAATATGCGTTCCAGTAATCTTGGAGGCAACTTCTGCCATGACATGGCAATGGATGTTACAGAGACTGGAGAGAAAAAGTTCAGGGATGCTGGTAGGCTTCGCATGGAACTCCGCTTCAGCCCCTATTTGAGTTTTGTGCCCAAAAGTGGGCCCATCTCCTGGCTTAGTATATCCTTTGACATGCAGTGACTGGAAAGCAACTCTCTGAATCACAATGTGATCCTTCTAGAAGGAAACAATAGTGGAGCATACTGCTGGGAAACCCTCAGAACATAACAAATATGAGGAAAGAAAAAGCTATCATACCCTAATAAAATATTACAATTATTGCACAAAGACTTCAGGCGATGCACAAACAGCAACCCTATTACCAGCATCCGCTGATCTCCTTAGAGAAATAACTGACTTCGAGCAGGTCATGGAAAACAAAATTGATATGAAGGCAGCAAAAATAACTTCACTGAGAGTGGAACTAGAAAAATTATTTGACTGAACAAAGATGACAGAGGACATGGTGCATGCACTCACTGCCAATGTCCATGAGCAGTGAACAACATTGAACAAGCTCCAACCAACCACAACAGTACTAGGATAGATGGTTGAGGAAGCAGAGGATCATTTGCAGCACAATAATATATGCTCTTTTGGCTTCCCGGAGAGAGTTGAGGGCTGGACAGTTGAACTCTTCCTAGAGGACTGGATAATGAGCACAATGAAGCCCAAAGGCCTATCAAGCCTTTTCCAAATAGATCGAATCAGTAAACTCTGACCCTACCTCCAAGATCTGGAGCTCGTCTGAGATCCATTGTAGCCAACTTCTTAAATTACAGTGACAAGAACGCTGTCATGCAAGGGGCACACAGAAGGGGGTCAGCACAGCATGAAGGATCGACAATTCAGATCTATCCGGACTACACACATAAACTGCAGCAAGACACAAAATCTTTCTCAGAAAGAACACAGAAGTATAAGCTATCATTTCCTTCTAAACTAAAAGTGATAAATAACAATATAAAACACTTTTGTGCATCACCTGAAGTGGCATGGGACTGGTTGAAGTTTTTTCAGAATCAAAAGGGATCATAATGCACTGGACAATCTCCTGCAGAAGGAGCTAGACACACCGGGAAACAAGACAACTACCCCATTGGAGCAAATAGTGCTGAACTCCGGTGGAACACAGGATGGAATGAGGGGCATGAACTAATATATTAGCAGCTTGTGAACATTTAAACCAACAAGTTTGGTTCCTAGATTGAACACACGTATGTGATGACCCCACCTTACTTTTTGATACACAAAAACTCAGGGTGATGGAGCATGAAAAGGGGCTAATGAATCACACTGGATTTTTACAGAGAGCCGCTACCGGACTCATCAGCATAACACTGCTGGATACCACATCGGCCTCAAAGCACCTGCATGAAAAGTGTTGCACCGGCTAAGGTCTCGACTGATTTAGTCCTATACTGTTTTTCATTGAAGTTTATTTAATACTGTTATTGTTGCTGCTATGACTACTTTTATGGGGCTACACTGGATGGTATGTGGATGGTAGGAAAAGGGATCTTCACAGGCATGCTATAGAAGACTATGTTGAAAACAGATTACTAACAATATAATATGGGAGATTGCCATTTGATATATTTACACAGACACAAATGACTAATTCTACATGTGTTTATTATGCCAGGAAGAGACAAACAGTGGGTGTTAAGTTAGGGAACAAAGGGTCAGAAACAGATTTGCTGCATTCAGTGCACACTTTAATAGCAGGGATGCCTTGTGGGCCTAGCACAGGTATAGCAAGAGCATGATATGGTGGTGCAGAACAGGTCTTAACAGGCAAAGGCAGCATTTTTACTAATGAAGCTTGGCTATAGGAAAAGGAAACCTAACCTGAGCCGGAAGGGTAGAGATGTATTTGGAGGGATACGTCCTCCCCAATTCTAGATCCTAAACAAATAAAAATCCCTCCTGATTAATGGGGACAGTCGGGCACTACTCTCAGCTGGTGGTACACCATCCACTCATCTGCGGGAAAGGAAGAAATTCCTTTTTGTTAAATAACCCTCACACACTCTAGTAGTGTCATGCCTCATCATCGGGTTTATCTTGACTCCTAAAGGACAGGGTGGGCTCGACCATCTTCCAGGGACCATCTGAGAAAAATAGGCCAGAGGGTTTAAAGATTAAAAATACTCCTTTGACTATAAGAGGTAAGTGTGGAAAGTGGATTATTAGTAGTGGTAAATATATATCTACCACCGGCAATAAGGCCAATAACATAATATAGGGCTCAGTACAGTTCTTAGAAAATTATTCCCATGCTCAACTCTTGGTAGCTTGGATGCGAGCAGGCAGGCTTAACTACAAAGACAGGTATGTAAAGCATTTAAAACACAAATTCAGTACATAATTAAGACACAACACACAATATAATTCAAACACCAATGTACAGCAATAGGAAATATTTTTATCTTTAAAATGATACCAAAACTAAAATAATCCAACGTGGAGAACCGGAGATATGAATCTTTAAAGATTTAGCACAATGTAACACGTAGGAACAGACCCCCCAGGATATTGCGGCATGGATTTGCAAATTTAGCGGCACAAAAATTGAAATTTGGCTGAATTATTGCGTCCCTTTATTTTACTCGTAATCATTCATTTTCAGTCTTAAATCAATAGAAATTGTTTTAGAACAGTATTCCACTTTCAAATAGGCATGTTTAAGGTATCTGAGAGTATTTGTTTGCTATGCTAAGTCCCCGAGTCCTGTAATGGCTGGTAGCAACATTTTTTTGCAATTTGCTGGCAGCCTATCAGAGAACTTGCAGAACTCTGACTTCCGCAGGAGCGATATGGCCCACGGGAAATAAAGATTCAAGGGACAATTATAACTCTCTACCTTTAAATTAGCGAGCCCATGATAGTCTAAGATACACTAGCAAGCCTAAGTGCACCCCTGCTGGGTCTGAAACAGGAAGAGAGGGAATGCATTGGTGCCCAACGCTGCTTATTAATTCCTATCTACTCTCGCCCCAGAACAGGGTGCAGGCACCCAGTACCTGACCAGTGGTACCAACCCTTCTACTCTCCCGCCACCGACCCTGCTTACAAGCCTACATCATGGTTTGCTGTAATTCGATTCTCTCCCGGCTGCTCATGCACTTAAAACTGTGCAGTAAACAACAAGTTGCACATATGGTTATACTGACTGAACCCTCTTGCTACCACATACCACCACCCTCTCCTACAGGGCACAAGTCCTGAAAAAAAGAGAAGGGGGGCAAGTTAGGTCGTTTGCAAACAACATCATGGAGCGTGCCACCATAGCACATGATTCAGAAAAGGGGGTGGTGATGGACAGAGTGTCTCAATTAAGCAGACCACTCCTACCCAGTCCAAAGATCAGGGCTTGATCCATCACCGTTTTTTAGCTCACTGCACCATCCCGCTCAGAACCTGGCTACATGCAATTTAGTCTGTCCCTGGCCCAGTGCATCATGGGAACAGGGTAGACCAAACTACCAAGCCAATTCTTATACTGGGAAGGAAACAAGCTTCCGGGGACCGGTTTCTGGCATTACAGCCGTCTTCGGCCCGGCTTGCTTGAATCCTGATGTTGCAGTGAGCAAGGGACTCACATCTGAGTATACTCTTCCACGCTTATGGTGGACAAAAACGATTCAGAAAAGGGGGTGGTGATGGACAGAGTGTCTGAATTAAGTAGACCACTCCTACCCAGTACAAAGATCAGGGCGTGATCCATTGCCGTTTTTTAGCTCACTGCACCATCCCAGCTCAGAACCTGGCTACGTGCAAATTAGTCTGTCCCTGGCCCAGTGCATCATGGGAACAGGGCAGACCAAACTACCAAGCCAATTCTTATACTGGGAAGGAAACAAGCTTGCGGGGACCGGTTTCTGGCATTACAGACGTCTTCGGCCCGGCTTGCTTGAATCCTGATGGTGCAGTGAGCAAGGGACTCACATCTGAGTATACCCTTCCACGCTTATGGTGGACAAAAACGATTCAGAAAAGGGGGTGGTGATGGGCAGAGTGTCTGAATTAAGCAGACCACTCCTACCCAGTCCAATGATCAGGGCTTGATTCATCACCGTTTTTTTAGCTCACTGCACCATCCCAGCTCAGAACCTGGCTACATGCAAATTAGTCTGTCCCTGGCCCAGTGCATCATGGGAACAGGGCAGACCAAACTACCAAGCCAATTCTTATACTGGGAAGGAAACAAGCTTCCGGGGACCGGTTTCTGGCATTAAAGCCGTCTTCGGCCTGGCTTGCTTGAATCCTGATGGTGCAGTGAGCAAGGGACTCACATCTGAGTATACCCTTCCACGCTTATGGAGGACAAAAACGATTCAGAAAAGGGGGTGGTGATGGACAGAGTGTCTGAATTAGGCAGACCACTCCTACCCAGTCCAAAGATCAGGGCTTGATCCATCACCGTTTTTTAGCTCACTGCACCATCCCAGCTCAGAACCTGGCTACATGCAAATTAGTCTGTCCCTGGCCCAGTGCATCATGGGAACAGGGCAGACCAAACTACCAAGCCAATTCTTATACTGGGAAGGAAACAAGCTTCTGGGGACCGGTTTCTGGCATTACAGCCATCTTCGGCCCGGCTTGCTTGAATCCTGATGGTGCAGTGAGCAAGGGACTCACATCTGAGTTTACCCTTCCACGCTTATGGTGGACAAAAAAGATTCAGAAAAGGGGGTGGTGATGGACAGAGTGTCTGAATTAAGCAGACCACTCCTACCCAGTCCAAAGATCAGGGCTTGATCCATCACCGTTTTTTAGCTCACTGCACCATCCCAGCTCAGAACCTGGCTACGTGCAAATTAGTCTGTCCCTGGCCCAGTGCATCATGGGAACAGGGCAGACCAAACTACCAAGCCAATTCTTATACTGGGAAGGAAACAAGCTTCCGGGGACCGGTTTCTGGCATTACAGCCGTCTTCGGCCCGGCTTGCTTGAATCCTGATGGTGCAGTGAGCAAGGGACTCACATCTGAGTATACCCTTCCACGCTTATGGTGGACAAAAACGATTCAGAAAAGGGTTGGTGGTGGACAGAGTGTCTGAATTAAGCAGACCACTCCTACCCAGTCCAAAGATCAGGGCTTGATCCATCACCGTTTTTTAGCTCACTGCACCATCCCAGCTCAGAACCTGGCTACATGCAAATTAGTCTGTCCCTGGCCCAGTGCATCATGGGAACAGGGCAGACCAAACTACCAAGCCAATTCTCATACTGGGAAGGAAACAAGCTTCCGGGGACCTGTTTCTGGCATTACAGCCGTCTTCGGCCCGGCTTGCTTGAATCCTGATGGTGCAGTGAGCAAGGGACTCACATCTGAGTATACCCTTCCACGCTTATGGTGGACAAAAACGATTCAGAAAAGGGCGTGGTGATGGACAGAGTGTAGCGATTACCCATAGCTGGAGAGCTAGTATAAGGAAATACCGCTGCAGCACTACATCTCCCAGAAAGCCCTGGGACCTGGCTAAACGGTCCACGCCCTATGGGAGTGTATAAAAACACTCTTGTCCCATCACCGGATGCTTGTCAATCCTTCCGGTTTTACGATCGTGTTTGGAACTAGCCTTCCGAGAGCTGAGGGTGCGCGGACGCTTGCCTTCCCGCTGAGGACGCTGAGAGTCGAGGGTGGGCGGACGCTTGCCTTCCCGCTGAGGACGCCGAGAGTCGAGGGTGCGTGAACGCTTGCCTTCCCGCTGTGGACGCCGAGATACTTTGTGCATTTCTCGTAAGTAGAATTCAGATATATACAATTAGCACGGCCGTGCTATCAGAGTGTAGTTTTCTACTTTCCTTCGGATCATCCCTGAGGATAGTTGTACTATTCAAATACTGAAAACATCTTCCCCTCCCGGTAGTGAATCAAACTACTCGGTGATATTTAAGTAAACTTATTTTCTTCCTGTGGATCTAGCTGTGAGTTAAACAGCCCACCTTCCGCTTGAACTTGAGTCTTCATCTTTTCCCAGACTTCAGGCTGTTACAAGCGGTGGTTATCCGTAAGTGAATACTTGGTTATATGTATATATGTAACAACTATGATATTTGCCTGATTGTGGTACTAAACAAGTGTTCTTGTGTTTGCAGACATTGTTGTGACTTGAAGTCATCCAAAGTCTTAGACCAGACCTTGAGGGGTGTCTTCACAACAACCTTCCCCGATCAACTATCCTTCCCCTTACCTAGAGGACTACCTGTCTCCGGTGTGTATGTCACACGGGGAGGGTCAGTGCTATCGGGTATAGGGAAGACTATCTTCTCTCCGTGGTCCCCGCTGGCTAGACACCTCAGGTTAGTGGCTTGTGTATTCTTCACTTGGATTACTTGTCCGCTGCTAACCGTGACAGATTGACAAGCCCAAGGAAGAAGACTAGCCTGGGCCATGGATACGAGTGCGACTTTGGCCTCGTTTCTTGAGGGTTTTAGCTTACTGCAGCAAGAAGTGCATGCTTCCCGAGTTGAGAACCAAGAGCTCAGAAAGGATATGAACACCATGCGTAGAGAAGTCGCTGGCATGTCACGAAAGAATCCCGGGGCAGGGTCTTATATTAGAGAAGCCACGCTTCCCCCTCCAGTACAAACCATATCACAGCCTACGACCCCTATGGCAGCTGGGGGTGGGTTATTTTCTCCTACAGCCATACCTTCGTCCTCCACGGACCACACTCCGACGGTGCACGTCATTCAGAACACTGGGATACCTTTGGCTCCCCCTGAGAGGTTCTACGGAGATCCCAAGAAATTCAAGACATTCCTAAACCAGTGCCGCCTCCACTTTTTGTGTAAACCGTCTGTGTTTCAGGATGATGCGGCCAAAACCGCATTCATGATGTCGTATATGGGTGGAAACGCTGCAAGCTGGACTATCCCTTTAATGCAAAAGAACGATCCCGTTTTGCACCAGTTCCCCGATTTCTGTTCTGCCTTAAGGAAACTATTTGATCGAAAGACCCACATGTTATCCTTGGATAAAGAGCTCTTGACACTGCGACAGGGGTCACAGGATTTATTGTCGTACATCACCTCTTTTAACCGGCTCTTAGCCGAAACTGATTGGCCACAAGAAAAAAGGACCTCGCTGTTCTATCAAGGCCTGAGGAGTGAATTGAAGGACGTCTTGTCCCAGGTAGTCCAACTGCCTGCGACTTGTGAAGAACTCATCGACCTAACGGTACAATTGGATCATAGGCTGTTGGAGAGAAGAGGAGATCGGAGCAGGGGTGATGGACGTGGATGGTATCCTAAATTCAAACTCCCACAGGAAGCCAGCGCCAAAAGTTCTGATGGTACTGAGCCCATGCAGATCGGGGGTATTCGAGGTCCTCTGACGTCTGAGGAACGAGAGCGACGGCGGAAAATGAAACTATGCATGTATTGTGGAAAAGGGGGACACTTCATACGAGAGTGTAGAGCAAGAGCCCCACAAACAGAGAGGAATTCCGCCCCACGAAAATCGGCTGCTCTTGGAACAAGAGAGACGTCGGAAAACTAGAATGTCCAAACCAGGTTGAGATCTCTGGGATGGACCGGCAACCAACAATGATCTCCACATTACTTGCCAATACGATGATGCCTGCTGTTGCTCATATGAACTTGCCAGTGTCCCTGTGGACAACGAGGGATAACGTCACGCAGATGGATGCGCTGTTAGATTCAGGAGCCACGGGAAATTACATGGACATTGACTACGCAGACTCCGTTGGGATATCGTGGGAACAGAAGGAAGAACCAGAACATGTGAAGGCTGTGGATGGGTCCACCTTGTCATCTGGGCCTGTTATTAAACACACAATCCCTTTGCGAATGCAGCATGGAGAACACACGGAGTATATCCAGTTTGACTTGATTGCTGCTCCTCAGTTTCGCCTGATATTAGGCATGCCATGGCTCACGCCACACGATCCCGTGGTGAGTTGGTCTGCTCGCACAGTCGCATTAACCTCCTCCTATTGTATGGAACATTGTCACAACCCTTTTTCTGTGTCAGCTGGAGAAGAAGAGCGTCCTAGTATTCGCCACCTGGCTGTAGCATGCGCAGAGAAACACCTATGCAGTACTTCCAGTCTACCAGAGATTTATAATGATTTCCGTTCCCTGTTGGACAAACAGAAGGCTACCGGTTTGCCCCCACACAGGGTCTACGATTGCTGCATCAAACTCCTCCCTGGTGCGGCTATTCCGTGTAGTCGAGTGTATGCCCTGACAGAACATGAAAACACATATCTACAGAACTACATTGAGGAGAATCTAGCTACTGGATTCATCAGCCATTCCACGTCTCCTGCTTCTTCGCCCCTATTTTTCATCCCGAAAAAGGACTGTGCAGAGTTAAGACCCTGCATCGACTACAGGGCCTTGAATAACATCACAGTGAAGAATAGATACCCCCTTGCACTGATACCAGTCATGATGGACCAAATAAAGGGCGCTCGTTACTTCACCAAGTTAGATCTCAGGGGGGCTTATCATCTGGTCCGAGTAAAGAAGGGCGACGAGTGGAAGACCGCGTTCCGAACAAAGTTCGGCTTATTCGAATACAACGTTATGCCCTTTGGCTTGTGCAACGCCCCTGCGGTATTCCAATTTTTTATGGACGAAGTGCTCAGGGGCCTTCTGGATACCATATGTATGGTGTACATCGACGACATCCTTGTGTACTCCAGTACTCTTCAGGAACACGAACAGCATGTCAAGGAAGTTCTTAGTCGTCTGCAACAACACCAGCTGTTCGCCAAACTGGAAAAGTGCCTTTTCCATGCAACAGAAGTCTCCTTCCTGGGGTACGTGATCAACGCCAATGGCTTCCAGATGGAAAGTGGGAAGGTTGAGGCCATCACGAATTGGAAAACCCCACAAGACGTGAAATCGGTGCAGAGTTTCCTCGGCTTTGCGAACTATTATAGACGTTTTATTAAGGACTTCTCTAAAATCATCCACCCCATTTCCAATCTGTTACAGAAAAACGTTCCCTTCAAGTGGGGTGAGGAGGCAGAACAGTCTTTCCGTATTCTTAAGGACAGATTCACCCAGGCCCCCATATTGCGGCATCCCGATGCCCAACTTCCATTCATTTTGGAAACCGATGCATCACAGTATGCCTTGGGAGGGGTGCTCTCACAACGCCACCCTGAAACAGGACAAATCCACCCGGTGGCCTTCTACTCAAAGAAACTCAGTCCCAGTGAAGTCAATTATTCTATTACTGACAAAGAGCTGCTTGCCATCAAGAGGGGTTGTGAGGAATGGAGACATTACCTGCTAGGAGCTCGACATACCATCGAAATCTATACGGACCATCGGAACTTGTTATTCTTAAAAACAGCAAAGGCTCTCAATTGAGATGGACTCTCTTTTTCTCAGATTACGATTTTGTTATCAAATATCGTCCCGGCCCTCAAAATGGAAAAGCTGATGCCCTCTCCAGGAATCAAGACACTCAAGAACCCCAGTCAGAAGTCCCCGTGGAACCATCATCCATACTGCCTGAAAAGTCCTTTCCAGAAACCACCATTGCTTTGCTCACCTCCGCAGACTTTATCGAGGATATAAGTGTGGCTTTAGCGGATGTCGATGTCCAAACGTGGCTTCAAGAAGAACCCCAATGGCGATCACAAACAGACGAACTCCTATACTACCGTCAGGCCTTGTTTGTGCCGGACCCTGGGTTGCAAATGCAGGTGCTCAATGGGCACATGACTCTGTGTTAGGTGGACATTGGGGGGTATACAAAACGATAGCTACCATCGAGCGATCATTCTGGTGGCCCTCCTTACGAAATGATGTCAAGAAATACGTAAGGAACTGTTCAGTGTGTACCCAAGGTAAAGCAAAACACACCCGACCTACGGGTCTGCTACGTCCAATTCCAGTACCCCCTAAACCGTGGCATACGGTCTCAATGGACTTCATCGTGGAAATGCCTGTATGTCAAGGAAAAACGACCGTACTGGTGATTGTGGATCACTTGACCAAAATGGGTCATTTTGTACCATTGGAGGGTCTACCCACATCTGCGGAACTAGCCATGGTAATATTGCAGCATCTCATCAGGGCACATGGCATTCCGAGAGTCTTCATTACCGACAGAGGGGCTCAATTCACATCCCGTTTTTGGAAAACCCTTTGTGAATCGTTAGCTATAGATGTCAGGCTCTCTACCAGTTACCACCCACAGACAGATGGCAAAACGGAGAGGCTCAACCAAACTATTGAGCAATATCTGCGTTGCTTCACTTTGCAAAACTCAACGGATTGGGTCACCCTCTTATGGCTAGCAGAATTCACGTACAATAACTCTGACCATTCCACCCTGGGTTGTTCCCCTTTCTTTTGCCTTCTTGGATATCATCCAAACATACTTCCATTCGATTGGCCAGTATCAACCAACCTGCCCAGTATTCAAGAACATCATGCGCATTTACAGGCTGTACGGATAGATGCGAAACACCACCTGGCGGAAGCTCAGGCCTCGCAGAAACGCTACGCCGACAAGAAACGCACTCCAGAACCGGTCTACCAGGTGGGGGACAAGGTATGGCTTTCTACTAAAAACATTCATCTCCGGGGTATTAACAAACTCAAACCTAGATACATTGGTCCCTATAGTGTTGAGGAGGTCATCAACCCTGTGGCATTGAAATTGTCCATTCCCCAGAACTGGAGGATCCATCCTGTTTTTCACGTCTCCCTGCTCCTGCCTTGTCCCTTGGACACTAGATTACCCGTTCATCTTGCCCCGGTGTTGGTAGAGGGATTGGAGGAATATGAGGTAGAAGAGTTGTTGGATTCACGGATCCATCGGGGCAGAGTGCAGTATTTGGTTGGTTGGAAGGGATTTGGGGTTGAGGAGAGAACTTGGGAACCAGAGCAGAATCTCCACTGCCCCGATTTGGTAACTCAGTTTCATCTGCAGAATCCAGGGAAGCTGGGTCGACCACCGGGTCGGCGATCCTCGAGAGGGGGTTCTGTAGCGATTACCCATAGCTGGAGAGCTAGTATAAGGAAATACCGCTGCAGCACTACATCTCCCAGAAAGCCCTGGGACCTGGCTAAACGGTCCAAGCCCTCTGGGAGTGTATTAAAAACACTCTTGTCCCATCACCGGATGCTTGTCAATCCTTCCGGTTTTACGATCGTGTTTGGAACTAGCCTTCCGAGAGCTGAGGGTGCGCAGACGCTTGCCTTCCCGCTGAGGACGCTGAGAGTCGAGGGTGCGCGGACGCTTGCCTTCCCGCTGAGGACGCCGAGAGTCGAGGGTGCGTGAACGCTTGCCTTCCCGCTGTGGACGCCGAGATACTTTGTGCATTTCTCGTAAGTAGAATTCAGATATATACAATTAGCACGGCCGTGCTATCAGAGTGTAGTTTTCTACTTTCCTTCGGATCATCCCTGAGGATAGTTGTACTATTCAAATACTGAAAACATCTTCCCCTCCCGGTAGTGAATCAAACTACTCGGTGATATTTAAGTAAACTTATTTTCTTCCTGTGGATCTAGCTGTGAGTTAAACAGCCCACCTTCCGCTTGAACTTGAGTCTTCATCTTTTCCCAGACTTCAGGCTGTTACAAGCGGTGGTTATCCGTAAGTGAATACTTGGTTATATGTATATATGTAAAAACTATGATATTTGCCTGATTGTAGTACTAAACAAGTGTTCTTGTGTTTGCAGACATTGTTGTGACTTGAAGTCATCCGAAGTCTTAGACCAGACCTTGAGGGGTGTCTTCACAACAACCTTCCCCGATCAACTATCCTTCCCCTTACCTGGAGGACTACCTGTCTCCGGTGTGTATGTCACACGGGGAGGGTCAGTGCTATCGGGTATAGGGAAGACTATCTTCTCTCCGTGGTCCCCGCTGGCTAGACAGCTCAGGTTAGTGGCTTGTGTAGTCTTCACTTGGATTACTTGTCCGCTGCTAACCGTGACACAGAGTATCTGAATTAAGCAGACCACTCCTACCCAGTCCAAAGATCAGGGCTTGATCCATCACCGTTTTTTAGCTCACTGCACCATCCCAGCTCAGAACCTGGCTACATGCAAATTAGTCTGTCCCTGGCCCAGTGCATCATGGAAACAGGGCAGACCAAATTACCAAGCCAATTCTTTCACTGGAAAGGAAACAAGCTTCCGGAAGCTTGTTTCCTTCCCAGTATAAGAATTGGCTTGGTAGTTTGGTCTGCCCTGTTCCCATGATGCACTGGGCCAGGGACAGACTAATTTGCATGTAGCCAGGTTCTGAGCTGGGATGGTGCAGTGAGCTAAAGAACGGTGATGGATCAAGCCCTGATTTTTGGACTGGGTAGGAGTGGTCTGCTTAATTCAGACACTCTGTCCATCACCACCCCCTTTTCTGAATCGTTTTTGTCCACCATAAGCGTGGAAGGGTATACTCAGATGTGAGTCCCTTGCTCACTGCACCATCAGGATTCAAGCAAGCCGGGCCGAAGACGGCTGTAATGCCAGAAACCGGTCCCCGGAAGTTGTTTCCTTCCCAGTATAAGAATTGGCTCGGTAGTGTGGTCTGCCCTGTTCCCATGATGCACTGGGCCAGGGACAGACTAATTTGCATGTAGCCAGGTTCTGAGCTGGGATGGTGCAGTGAGCTAAAAAACGGTGATGGATCAAGCCCTGATCTTTGGACTGGGTAGGAGTGGTCTGCTTAATTCAGATACTCTGTCCATCACCACCCCCTTTTCTGAACCATAGCACATGAAGCCACAACACAAATAATTATTGTATCACTTTTTTCACAAGTCTCCTCAGAGGAGGGGGTGAGGATTCAGCGAAGAGAAGCATGGACTTGTGAAAGAGTGCCCGATTACAGTAAATCCCACAAACTGTTCAAGGAGGGAGGGGTGCTTAGACCTGAATTTATTAAAGGTCTTTTATGAAATCCATGTTTGGTGGAGTCAAATGAACTGAGGGGTGATAGGTTTCCAAAGTATTGATACAAAACAAGAATGGGGGCAAGCACAGTCCCTGCCAAGCACAAGGTATCCAGTTACACACAAAGCGTTCAAAGCTGCCACTGACCCCAACCACTGGGGAGGGCCTTGAGCAGTCTCTGTACTAACCATCCTGGGTCCTTAGGCATAGACTTAGGCCCATATTTGCAGAGGGTAAAAGTGAAACTACCAATCCCAGCATGCAGTGGTGAATCTCCAGAGACCTTTTTGGGTAGTTCACCCTAATCAGTTTGAGACAGAGGGGCGACCAAGGAGTTCCTGAGGTGCCAGATCAGAGAGGGGGTTAAGTCACCTCCCTGTGTGTCCTCGGAACCCCTGAAGCACAAGTGGACCGACAAACTGATACCCATCAAGGACTCCTCCTCAATACATTTGAGGTTGGATCCCACGTCATCACAACGATATTGTGACTTTGTACAGTAACAACCTGAGGCTGATTGTTGCAAATCACTAGTTGCTTTTCTTGTGTTTGTCATAGTTTTGTTTGAACTCTGATGCATTTTAGGGAGGAATGTAGTATTTGCACTTGCAGAAATACTTGGGGCTTTGGTGTGTTAAGTGGGATGATTTGACCTACGCTTATGGAATAATGGTTCAGCTTACAATTATGTCACCTTGTTATAAAAAAGGAAATGCAGGGTGCTGGGCCCGGCAATTAAGAGTGTTACACTAACCAATCATGCCTGTATTTAAATTACTGGGCTAACACTACAGTTTGTGGCATTATAGCAGGGTTGCAAATAGCTTTTTCGCCAAAATTGTGAAGTACATGGACACAAGGGAAAAAATGAATTCTGGTACTTTATGTGCATCCCTGGTGACTCCACCTCTTAATCATTACCACATCAATCACCTATAATTCAGACAAAAGAATGGCAATTTGTAAATCCTAAGTGTCTTTATTTTACATTTCAACTGCCTCCACTTCAGTACACATTAATGAGGAAAGTAACTTCCCAATTACGTATTTTGAAATGTATGATCAAGGAGCCCTACGGGCATGGAATCAATAGCCCTATTGTGATGGCATCTCTCTTTGTCTCATTGGAGCTCCATTTTTGGAGTGAATGATTGTACAATGGTTGAAATTAATACATGATTTCTGTACTCAGGTTGATTTTTGAGTAGCGGAGGTAGACAACCTCTGCTACTCAAAAATCAGCCTTTGTTTTTTGAAAGTGCTGCAGAAACAAGCAGATGCATTCCTTAATTACGCGGGTACTTTTGTAAAAATCGCAGCATTTTTACAAAAGTGCTGATTTTGCTGCAAATCTCGAAATCCTGGAGGGTCTGTAGAAAACAATAGCTCCTATTGGGACATCTGGTAGAGCTAGATCGGAACAAAGTCAAAGTTTCAGGCCAACCACGATAGAGCTGTGCGTGGCTATCCTTCATAGTAGGTCTCGGGCAAAGTTTTTACCTTCAGAAATTTTCTTGTAGTTTATGTTCCCGGGGTCCGTCGAAGCTCTCAGCCAGTCCAGATTTGGTAAGGGTTCGCCGGCTTGCCTTGCAGTGAGCTCCCGGTCAAACTTGTGGAAGTCAGACCTCCAGAGCTTTCCAGTGGGACGAACCAGAGATCCAGGCCGGCGCGTGGTTGAAGGTGGGTGGCTTGACTCTCGCAGTTGGTCCCGCTCACCTCTCCTACGTTCAGACTTAGAAACTTTCACAAAGCTTTGTCTTCAGGGGTCCTTCGATGCTCTTTACCAGGCTGGCTTTGGTGAGGGTTTGCCAGATTGGGTTTCAGCTTACTCCCAGTCAAACTCTGGAAATCGGACATCTGGAGCTTTTCAGCGGGATGAACATGGATGGCAGGCCAGCTTACGGTTGAGGGTTGCTGGCTTGGCTGGCCAGGTCGAGTTGGTCCACTTATGGAGCTTTTTTTCAAAGTTCCTCCAAATTTCTCCAAACTTCTGGAACTTCTTCCTGAAGTTCCCGGAAGGGTCCCAAAATGTCAAAAACGCACTTCATGGGTCTGGAAGCTGCAAGATAGTCCTTGAACGTTTGTGACTTCAGTTCCCACAATACACTTGGACACAACCCTTACAAATCCACAGGTAGTACTCTAGGCTGAGCATTCTTGGTGGTGATGCTCCAGGTGAGCTCTGTTAACCTGTTGCTTGCAGGGAGTCTACTCTTCAGTCCTTTTGAAGCAAAGTAGCCCACAGGGCTGTAGTTCTTGATTGTACAGCAGGCTCAGTGTTCAGAGTGCAGGGCCTGGTTGGTACATATAAAACTTCTCAGCATGAACCCTTCTTCTTCCTTGAGTTTCAAGCAGCAGATCTGAGAGATACGTATTCCAGATTCTCTGTGTCAAGTAGGAGGGCACTCCTGTCCAATGAGGTGCAGGGCCACACTTTGGAGGATGAGGTCATACCCCAGGGTATGACCTCATCCTCCAAAGTGTGGCACTGTTATCTCCCAGAGAGCACAATTTATCCATAATTCACCAAAATTCATCATGGCGGATTTTCCAGCAGGGAGAGAAAAGCTGAGTAAACACATCTTGAGGATGGTAAATCTCCATTGTCTCTCCCACTTGCATCTGCTCATTCCTTCCTTAATCCTGCCATCTGGCTGGGTTCAAAGAGTAGAGGTGTATATGAAACTGGCTTTGCCTGCCTGTCTCTACCTTCCATTGAGAAAAGATTGTTTACAACCTCTCTCCCTGCTGTAGCATTTCTATGTAGCAGAACCCTGCCCTTCCAGAAGAGCTTTCTAACCCCATGGGCTATTTATCATCTCATCAAAGGAGCTTGCCTAACCCACTTAACTCTGACCAATCAGGACAGACCACTGGAAGGCTGCATTTTGCCTTACACAGAAGAATGTTATATAACTTATTGTTGAGAAATTCAACAATACCATATTGTTGGGTTTATCAATACCATTCTAGGAAGTGATTGCATGGTATTTTTATGATTCTCCTAGCAGGAATTATTAGTTAATAACTTCTTGCCATGTTAATCTATGTGTCAGAGGATTTGCAATGGGGGAAATTACTTGGGCCATTTTTCCAACACCAGGTCTTATAAAAACATATTTTATAAGGACCCTGCCTACATCTACAGGACCCCTCACCCCTGGAATACCTAGGGGAGACCTGAATATGCAAACATATTGCAGATTCTCACTCCAAAGTGTTACTAATACAAAAGTAGATTTGGGGAAGCACTTTACCACAATGTTGGGAGTCAAATGTGCAATTTCACTTAACCCAGGACATCTAAAACTACTTTTTTAAGGGTCTTGCTTATAAATACCTGTCCCCCACCCTGGGACACCTAGTGAAGACCCTGGGGGTACCTTATATGCCCAAACATTGTAGTTTATTATTGCCTCAAACAGAAAGTAGAGTTTGGGCACAAATTGCATTTTAAAAACAGTCCTGCAACACAGGGCTACTTTTAAAGTGACCTCAGGCAGCAGCAGTGCACACATGCAAGTGCAGAAAGGGCTGCTGGCCTTTAAACTGCCATGTCCTAAGATATACTAGAGACTTAAAGGTAGTTTCAATCCTCCTGCCCTATTATGTACTAGGGCCTTGTAGGGGAGGCCACGTCAATCATAGGGGTACCCTAACCCATGGTGTACCCTAGTGAATGTAGGTCTTTTCACTGTTTTCTATGTGTCTCTATCAGCATAGCTCTTGCCCTGGGCCTGGTTAGGCAGAGCCCAGGCACAGTCAGCGTCATTTAACACCAGTACCAGTCATCAAAAATGTTGGGGGGTGCCCAGGGCACAGGATAACTTTGCAACAGTAAATGACAGATGGTGTGATGGCTACATCATAGAAGAGGGCAGCCAATCAGTTGGGCAGTCTACAGAGACAATGTAAGAAGCATTAATAGTGGTGATCCCAAAAGCAGAAAACCAATGCCCCTTATCCATGATTAATATAGGCACCAAGATAGTTTGTAAGGTACTGGCTTGAAGGATGCTGAAGGTGTTACCTGACTTAGGACCTGATTTAAAGATTGGATTATGGGTTACTGTTAGACGGACCGGGAGGGTCGGCCGAGGACAAGGGGAGAGGTCTCCGGGGAGAGCCGTCTCCAGCGATCGTACAGACGAGTAACTTCCCCCCCACAGATGTACACCACACCAAGATAAGGTTTAATGTTCTTTATAAGCAATCTTTAGGTACTGTAGAATGGTACAAGGAGGTCTGGACTCAGGGGTCCCCTCGATTCTAGTCTCTTAGATGGGAAGGGGGTAGCGGGACAGTCTTGTTACCAATCTGGTAGATGCGATGATATGATGGATAGCTCACAATCCTCGAGCTCGGCGTTCTAGATGGACGGGCCGCGGCAGCGCCGGCAGGTCCCGAGATGATCGAAGGTAGCGACGGTCCGCGGCGGCGCCAGCAGGTCCCGGTGAAGGTGGTAGTTACAACGGTCCGCGGCAGCGCCAGCAGGTCAAGACGAGGATGAAGGATGCAGAAGGTTGCGGCAGCGCCAGCAGGCCAGACAATAGTTCGCAAGGCAGGGCTACGGCAGCGCCAGTAGTCCGTCAAGGATGAGTTCTTCGCGGTGTCTCTCGACTCCAGGATACAACTGCCTTCCTGCTCTGGAGCTGCCCCAGTTATAGGTCTGGCGCCCTTTGATGTCCGGACCCTCGCACTTGGAGGTCGGGAGGTCCGGGATGAGGGAGTCCAGACACCCAGCAGGGGGGTGGAGCCAGCGCCCGGGGGAGCTGGGGGGCGATCGGCACCTGGCGGGGGAGATGGTGGTGCCGGGATGTCGGGCCTGGCCAGGCCCAGGGTTAGGGTCGATCTGAGGCCACGCGGCCTCGTGGTGCAGTGTCCAAGATGGCGGCCGGGCCGGGCGAGGGAGCCGGTAGTGATTCGGCCCCATGATGCAGAGATGTCCGGGGGCCGGAGTCCCGTATGAGACGGGGTGCGGGTTGCTTCTGTGGGTAACACCTGGAGGGCCGGGCTCGGGCCCTGTCATGCGGGGAGGAAGCAAGCCCTTCATGTGGCCTGTCCAACAGTTACTCTGTCACAAACATGCCGGGTATCAGGTCCACTGTATTACAACTTCATTATATCCTGTGGCACTTTTACTATGAGGGACAGGATTTCTGTCATGTTTGTGATGAAGTAAACTGTCCGCCGATCTGTAAATCAGGCCCTTTGTGTGCAATGACAATTTGGGGTTTAGCCCACATAGAAGCATGACTTCTAAGTTGCACAGACTGGGGCATGTAAAGGATTATATAAGCAAGATGATCAAGGCTATGAGGTGGCTTCTCTCAACATTGAAAAAGCGTTCACCACCATCCTATGGGAGTTCATGTTTGGGAGTTAGAACAGATGAATTTTGGTTCATGCATAATGCACTTGATTAAACTCTTATACACCCGCTCTACTGCAAAGGTTAAGACAGGGTATATTATCTTTGAGAGCTATGAGCTTGAGTGCGGCACAAGACAGTGGTATGGATGACATGTTAGTATGTATGAAGAACCCATGGAATCAGTCCCATCTAGGCTTCATATATTAGATCATTTTAGACAGCATTCTGGAATGAGCACCAACTGGTCTAAGTCACACCTTTGTCTTGCAGGAGCAATGCCCCAGAAATTGGATGCATGTGCCCCGTTCATTGGTAGTAAAAACAGAGTTGACCATAGGCAAAACACTGCACGGCCAGACCACTCTCTTGCTTTCTGGCACTGATTTCCTGTGTCATTTATGGGAAGAGTGGCTCTTGTAAAAATGATCTCTCTACTCACTTCAGGGAATAATCGATTTGCTTCCCAGATCGATATTTCATAAGGTTGAATCGATACTTACTGTTCTGGTGACTGTTGGAGTCTGCCCTAGAATTAAACTGACTACATGCAGTTGCCATACAGCGGTGGCCGGCACAGCTAAGAGCGTCGGGCGGGGGAAGTCAACAGATGATTAGATAGGTAAAATTAAATAAATAAGTAAAACCACTTTCCTTGCACTCACTGCATGGCGCAGGGTAAGTGGTTTTACTTATTTATTTAATTTTACCGATCCCGTCTTTTGTTGACTTTCGCCCATCCCAACCCCCACCTCACCGCTCTACCACTCCAACCTGTGCCACCCGCCACTGCTACCATATGAGCAGAGCAGGTTAGCCCTACCAGAATTCGAACGCTACTACCTGATGTCTCAGCAACCGCAAGCCAGGAGAAAGCATTATTTGCAGTGTATTACTCAGACTTCACACTGTACACATACTCATAAGAATCGGGATACTCCCTATTTGATATCACTGTTGTTACAAATACAAGACCCCATGCACATAATAATTATAAAAGGGACCACTTTTCAGTATTGAAAAAATGAAGGTGGAGGCTGTCTCCACACTGGGTAAGATCTATGAAAGAGAGTTTTTTATAGACAAAAATGTGCAATAAACGCGGAACACTTTCTGCTTTTTGCTAAACTAACTAGAGCCCTTAGGCAGGCTTGGGGGTGGATCCTCTGGATGCCCCTCTGACTCTCTAAAACAAGAGAGAGGGTCCAACACTCCAAAGGGACAGGACACCACAAAGACGATTAAGTCTAGAAATAACTCCCTTTGGGGTGACACTGCCATTATGGCTGCCTTAACTTTTCTCACACCGGGTGAGTGACCCATATCATATACTTATAAAAGCTGCTATGGGACCAGATTGTTTACTCACTGAACATCAGGGAGAAGTAAGAACAAGATACATCCTCGGCATTCACTGACATTGAATGGACAAGATAATACAGCACCACAAGATGTCTAAAAATACACGGTTTCGTCTCACTCAGTTTAAATTGCTACGCAGGGTCTACCTAACCCACCGATTATACTGCAAAAGCAGGGGTTGGATTAGGATCAAAAATTGACCCAGGCACCCTAAAAAAAACAAATTTGCGGATTGCGCCTTTCCACAAAACACTGCTTCAGTGTTGTAAGTATTATGAATAGAAGGAGGGGGTTTCTTTAAAAGCGGCATGTTTTCTTAGCGTCACTGAGATAAAAAAAAAACTATTTAAATATTGCCAGGACTCTTTGTGCATGGACTAGTTCACAATGGTCAATCACACCTGAATATAAGTGATGCCACTTCCGCTCAGGCCCCCTGCCCCCTGTTCAATCTGCATACATACATTAATGAACCGGCCTAACGAGAGACTCAGAATGAAACCTCTGCCCCATTGAAGGCGGAGGATTAGACAAGGAAGAGTAGGAGGAAGAAGATAAGTAGCGCGAGCCCAACAGGTCTGGCTCTGCCCACCGGTATATACCCTTCTCCCACCCCCGCCTGCTCAGCATGTCGCCGCTCTGCCTTCTCAGGCTGCAGGCGCTGGAGTCCATAATGAGCTCTCACCACTTCTGGAGCTGCGCCTACTCCGCCTAATGCAGTGAAGCCACCCCGGGACCTCATCAGACCTGATCCCGCCCGCACAGCCAGGATCCTCGGATCTCAAGAAGCAAGACCACCACAATGGGGGAATTTTTAGACAAGCCAAAGATTTAGAAGCATAATGCTCATGGGCATGGCAATGAACAGCATTATGTATCAAGTAGTATACAAGAGTGGTGAGCTGAGAGGAAGGATGCACACACAGCAGTGATTGGCCTGCCAAATGGACATTGAGGGATGGTCTTTTTTTGCTGTTTATGATGGGCAGCTGGATACTGCTGTGAGCATTTACTAGATCACATTACGTCCAACCAGGATTTCAAAGCTTCTGATGGTGAACTCTGTGTTGAAAGTGTAGAAAGTGGAATTCGAACAGGTTTTCTAGAAATTGATGCACACATGAGAGTAATCGCCAAGAAGAAACATGGGGCAGGCAGAAGTGGGTCAACAGCTGCAGGGTCATGATTTCTCCCCAGCACATATATTTCATCAACTGTGGCGACTCGAGAGGTTTACTGTGTAGGACCAAGAAGGTTAATTTCTTTACACTTGATCAAAAACCAACTAATCCATTGGAAAAAGAACGTGTCTAGAACACATGTGGTTCTGTAATGATTCAATGTGTAAAAGGTTTGCTTGCTGTTTCCTGGGCACTTGGGGAATTTGATTACAAATGTGTTCATGTGAAAGGCCCCACAGAGCAACTTGTTGCCCAAGAGCCAGAAGTATATGAAACAGAAAGATCAGAAATCATGATCCATTTATCATCCTGGCTTGCAATGATATCTGGGCTAGGAGGGGCGTGAAGAGCTTTGTGATTTTGTAAGATCCAGGCTTAAAGTTACAGATGACATTGCAAAAGTTTGCAATGAAAGAGCCAACACCTGTTTGACTAAGGGTAGCAGAGACAACATGACTGTCATACTGATATGTTTTCTGAGTGCATCAAAAGTATTGCCTGATGTAGTAAAGGGAGAGACGGAATTGGGCAAGTACCTGGAAAGCAGAGTAGAAGAGATCACAAAGAAGCAGGGTGAAGAAGGGTGCCAGACTTTGTCAATGTGATGCGTACGTTAGCAACTGAGAGCAACCCAAATCTCCCACCAGAGTGTTAATTGGCAAATAAATGAAGTGTGATTGAAGCAGTTTACAACAGATTTAACCCTTATAGAAATGACGACACAGATTCTGCATCGACGACTGACGTGGTAAAAAGCCCATTCAGCCATGGAGTTAGTGTGTATTCGCTAAATGAACATGAGACCCTTACTCAGTGACCCTTCAAAGCGTGCATCCTCAACTATTCAGTCAATAAGAGAATAGGATGTGGGAGAGAATGGCAGCACCAGAAATCCAAGCAGTGCTACACCTGGCCCCGGAACAATTATTTTTCTTTGGGTAAAATTGAGACTTCTATAAACGTGATCTTAAACAAAAATTCATTTTGTGAATCAGACTCCAGCATTTTTAGGTCTCGACTGGCGTGGGCTGCGCGCATGCGCAGTCTCGCTAGCGAGATTTAATGATTTAGAGGAACTTCAGCCATGGGCTTTAAGTCCCGCCCCTCTTTTCCATTGGCTGCCATCACCGTTTATGCTAAATGCTGGCCAGCCATTGGAAAAGAGCTTTTGATGACGTGAACTTTTCTCTTTTTGAGACGGCCCACTTGGACGGGCTCGTCTGACTTCCTCCGATTGCAAAATATTTCTTATCTTCATGGGGCAATGTGTTTCAAACACATGGCCCCATAAAAACAAGCTCCGCCGGGTGTTTATTTTTGCATCTCGCTTTCACTTTAAAGTGAAAGCAAGATGCAAAAATAAACCGTGGCTGCCTGTCGAGCGCTTTTTTTTCCTTTATTTCACTTCAGCGCGGTGAGGATGTGCTAGCAATGACCAGACCCCTGTTTGCTGCTTAGGTAATGGAGCTGTGCGGCTCCTGCTGCGCTCATAAACATACTTTCCAGCACTTGTACTAACATCCCCCCTCCACTGCTTGCTCTAACCGCTTCCGTCACCCAAGCCACAAACTCTAGACAAGATTCCTGTAGCTCTATAATCCCATCAAAACCTATTTGCTCCGCCCCTGAGGATATTTAGGATGAACAGCATTCCGACTGTTGACAAATCCGAGTTTGTGTAGTCTGATTAATCCAGCTGCAACGCTCTCCCTCCGGCTGTGAATTATTGTTGCAAATTGGGCTGGTATTGGTTTTCTTCCCGTGCCATCTTATCCAACGCCGATACTGTGCTCGCCGTTTCTTCACTGCGCGTTATTTGACTTTTTCCTTAGAAGCTGCTTTAGTTGAAGTTAGACTGGGCGCGGCTACTTCCTTGGGTCTGTTTTTTATAATTAAATTCAGCATTAATTCCAGAGTTCAGTGAAGTTTTCTAACCGCTAGGCGATTAACTATTTGCCTGTATATGATCGGGTGAATGGGGGCGGCAGAGGAAGCTATGTTCTTGTTTGCTTTCTATGTCATCGCATCATTGTGACTCACAGCAGCGTTAGCCAATGAAGATCTGTCAGTGAGGCTAGTCGCATGCTTTATACCGTCACACAATAACAGTCTAATGGCACAGTGAAGGAGGCTATGCAGGCAGGGTTGGTTAGGTTTGGGTTGACCTTCATCTGAAATCGAGACCATTGTTCATCAGTGAATTTTGTTTTCTTTTTTAAAGGTGGGGAGTGACAGTTAAACAGAGGAAGGAACAAAGTGGTTTGGAGGTCAGGGGCGTGGATCATGTGACTCAGAGATACAAAGGAAGGGGAATTGGAGGATTAGACAGTGACAGTGAGTGGCATGGTGAAATAAGAGATTGTTGGCATATTCATCAAACTTGTTTTACGTAGCGCTAAATTATAGAAAGCGCCGAAAGTTAATTTAGCCGATTATAGCATAGGTGTAGGTTAAGGAGCTTTCAGATATTATTCTGTGAAAATATATATTTAAATGAGCATTGAAAATGCAATAGGCCTCGCCTTTTATTAAGTTAAAGCCATTTGCTTTGCTATACAAGACCATTAGCAAAGCAAATGGCTTTGACTTAATCAAAGGCGAGACCTATTGCATTTTCAATGCTTGTTGTTGTATGATTGTGTTTTTGTAAAGCACAATTGTTTTTGTAAAAAATGCTCATATTTAATAATGAACTGCTTTAAATCACTATAAAAGTTATAAGAACTGTCTGCCTTGTAGTGTGATGAAACACATTTATAACACCCTTTAAATTCTTGTGGTGGTTATGGATTGGGATTGGGGTGGAGACAGCAACCCAACAATCGGATACTGGTAAGAGTTGAGCTCAGAAATTGTTTTAAAAGCTGAGCTAGTCAGGTTTACCCAGTAGCGAATTCAGTTTTTCCCAATTTGGAATTTGCTTTGAATTAAAAATGTGTAGGCTACTGTTTTCAGATCTATAAAGAAGGGTTCGAGCTTGGCTGCAGAAGTAATGTTGTTTATTGGTGTAGAGTCCAGCCTAGGTGTGTGAATAGCTTCATTCTTATGTCTCCTTTTCAACAACTAAAACCCAGAAATAATCCTCTGTGTAAAAGAAAGCAGCTTTCTACCTGACTTCGGAACCACCAGCATATGTTTTGTAGGTCTCACCTAGCGATGCAACGCATGCGCTGCTCGCTTTGGCAAGTTCTATTGTTGTCGATTTCTTTGCAGAAGAAGGACAAGCGTGCATGCGTACGGAGAACAGGAGATGTGCACGTGTACGCGTCGGCTCCAGATCATCTCAGGAGCTCCCGGGGACCCTGCACGGCATCAGCAGTAAAAAGCGAATGGTGCGCTTTCGCATCTCCCCCTTGTCGGGCCCTTCTTCTTCCATTGTGTACCGGACAGGAGATTGTGTGTGGGCAAGTCATCTCCTGTCTCTTCCACTTTGTTTCCTCCGCTGCATGATACGCATTAAAATCCTTTGGGGCCTATCAAAAGGACAAGGAGAATTGGGCTGTACAATGTTGGTTGCATTGCCTGCATCATCGCACTGACCAACGTTTGCAAGTTTGCCTAGTGCGCTGCCTAACAAAGTCAATACATGCCAAAAGGAATTAAACGGCAAACCATTAATGCCCAGCCATCTGCAGTTACCGTTTGTCCAACACCATGGATTCTCAGAAGGTGAGGCTTCAGCACAGCCCCACACCTTGGCTGCCACAGTGTGCCCCTGAAGAGTGTGTCTAGTGTTACTGTCTTAAGTGGTCCCCAGGATTTGAGAGATGTTGATGTTGTATTGCCCCACTCCTGTTTCGCCCCTGAGGGGCGAATGCACTGCCCTGGGCTACCAGAGTTAGGAGTCACCCCTTCCCAGCCCGTTACTGCTCAGCCACCGTCGACCAGTATAAAAGAATGCACAATGTAACAGTTTCACTAACAAACATGCATACAGGCCATTTTTATTTTGTGCAACACTTGAAAATAAAATGCACGTGATTCACACGCGACAGAATGAGTGAAGAGCACAGTCTGCACATTTTGTTTTCAGTATCCCCTAGGCAAGTATAATGAATTGCCTCTGAACACGTGCATGTAGCACCGCCTCGGACTGAACTCAGTCCCCAGTACATTTAAATTCTAGTATCCTTGACTTGAGGGACAGGCTGAAAAGTTTACACTTGGGCTCTCTTTGGCCCCTGCCTCATCCCCTCACACACCCTGTCCCGTGTTCCCATGTCCTCTGTTGCTTCTGCGGAGCGGGTAAGGAGTGAACTGAGAAAGGGACTGCCTTTTGTGCCGCCTCTGGCCCAGAGCTTTGAAGCTATCTCGTTTGTACCTTATGATGCTGCACCCGATGCTTTCTTGGTGAAAACTCTTGCATGTGAGCAGGTGCACAGTTATCCCGGGTGCCCAAGGATGTCTAGAGTGCGCTGATGTGCAATGTCGGTGAATTTATTGCTATTGTGCTTCTCTGCAAGCCACACCTAACCTGCACAAGGACTCTTACACTAGCTGATCCAAGACGAGAAGAGGGAATCCACTTTATTATTTTATTTGTGTACGGGTTGAAGTCCTGGGGATGAGCGGATGTCTTGGCACTGACCAGCTTTACAGCACAGCCACTGGATTGATTAGGGTTAAAAAGTAAACCGGTACTTTTGTGCTGTAAAAGTGTCTCCTACCTTTTTGTGATGGCTCATGTCCGGTGCAAGGAGCTGCAATCCTGATTAATCTGTTGTGGTGTTTCCTGGACATTTATTGATTTATAGTGAGCTTCCTGTAGCCATGCGTGTTTCCTTTCAGGGTACTTCAGAGTGCCTAATATAACTAATAATATACAGTTAAATAAAAGAGATGGGCAACAAGAGAGGTTGAGCTCTAATTGGAGCAGTGGAGCCCCTATCTCGTATTTTTCTAACAAGACCCTTAATCTAAGAAAGCAATCTTGAATTCTTCAGCATGTGGGAGTGTCCTTTCATTCATTAATTTTCTTAGGATAATTCTTTTGTGTTTTTCATAGGAGACAAAATACAGTACCATAGAGCAATAACAGTGAGATCCAATTATTTCACTCCCCCCACAGACTTCAACTTTGTATAATATGCCTCCACTGTGGATTTAAAAACTGTAATATAATAGTACTAAAATGAAAACTTAAAGTATCATAAAGCAAACCAAAAATACCAACATCCAGTGAAGTACTTACATCTTATGGGGATGAACTTTAGACTTTTGAAAGGCTGCCTAGTGATACTTGGTGTTTTCAAAAGTGCAGGCGGGTGTTTACAAAAATTCGTAAAATATGACAAAAGTACAGGTACGAAATCCATACACATTCACACATTGAAACAAACAGTATCTCTGTAGTTTTTATATAACATGATGGCAGAACAGAAATACTCTAACTAGTTACTTTATAAAGATGTAAAAAAAAATGTTTTGCCGACTTTGGCAACGTTAAAGTACTTTTATGTGGAAAAGGCTGAGGGAAACATTAGTGGCTAACAAACGATAAACACCTGGGATTTGTCCTTTGAGAGTATGAGGCGAATACTTGAAGCAGACCGCAGTGATTGCTTGCCAGTTGTATAAAAAAAAAGACACCTCTAAAATAGGATGTGACGAGAGGACTTTATTCCCCTTTTGGTACCAGCACCTAAGTAATCCCCGCCCACCACCTTTTAAGATCCTCCAAAGTCGTGTTTGTCCACTGTATTCAGACCCTCCAGTTTATCGCGATTTTGTGATTCATGAAAAAATCGCGAAATCGGCAGATTACCGCGATGGCCGCGATAATAACCATATTGGCCGTGATATTTCAAACAATGCCTTTTATTGGCTGTGCGCGCCGCCGCCCCCACTCGTGTGTGTCAGCAGCTTCCCGGGACACACACAGACAGTCAGTTTTCAGATGGCTGCCAGCCGCACCCGAGTACTTCACAGGTCATTAAAAGACCTTTCACTCGTTAATGAGGCTTTGATTTTCACGCCCCCGCCTGTTATCCTCGGCTCTGGTGGGTGTCAGGGGCTTGCGGTGGTTTTGGGGGCACTGCTTCCTTGGGGCAATGTAAGCGCGGCACAAGAAGAGGAAGTGGGTCAGACACAGAGCGGTAAATAATTCACAACGACAGCCACACTCTTTTACAGCTAAAGCTTACTTCTCAGTTTTCAACCTCAACTGGATATGGCTGAAAAAGGTAGACATGTCCCTTCCCTCAATAGCTCCGATTAAAATTTTTATTTGCATCATTATTTCTTTGTGTCTGTAAATGGATGTATGTGCTCATTACAAAGCTGTGTGCAAGGTGTAAACACTGGATGCACAGCAGACAAAATTATGCCCCAGAGAACTAATAGTGCCCAAAAGCTTGTGCCACAAGGGAAAAAAGTAGTAGTACCCTATAGAGTCGTTCGGAAACAGGGAACAGTGTGCCTGAAACACACTGAAATACTACGCCATTATATAATGTCTATCTCTGTGCCAGAAAGAGAAAATACAACTGGAACTGTTGAAACCACGTGCGGCTGCTGCTGCATATAGATAACGTGGCGAGGGGTTCAAATAATCCAGGGTGCTGCCAACGAGATCACAGTGCTGCTTAGATAAATAAGTGTGCCAGTACCGGTCATATTGCAGTGGTGACACACTCACACTCCAGGGCAGGGTGGGTGTGTAACAATACCAATGTTCCAAGTGGATAGCTGTATGTTGGAGCGGCATGCATGATGGTGGAAGTCTGTATGCTGAGGTAAACCAGTCGCTTAAGGTGTTTGGGGAGGGGCACAAGGGGTGGAGGCAATAGATGGGCATTTGGATCCATGCAAAAAGAGGGGCTAGAATGACAGGAATGGACTTAAAATCTGGTTACCTCATACCTGGGTCATAACAAAACACCCCTTTATTTGAGAAGCAAAAACCGGAACAGGCTAGATATAAAAGGCCCAAAGCCTTTAGTCTATGTCTGGCATGTCCCGATTTCTACAATATATATACAATTAGCTGTGAATGGACCGCTACTCTAATTCCCCCCTGCCCTCCTCCCTACTCTGCCTCCCCTATGCAGGAAGCGTGAAGCCGACCTCCTCCTGCCACCTGAAAGGAGATGAAATTACTTTAGAGGCGCCCATGGAAAAGAAAATATACGTTTCAATTCTGATTCCAGGATGACTTCACCTTTGTCCCCCTCAAAAAACGGGACATCTACTTCAAGTGCCGCTAATATGCCGCTAAATTTCCATATTTGTGCCGCTAAATTTCCATATTTGTGCCGCTAAATTTGCAAATCCATGCCGCTATATCCTGGGGGGTCTGTGTATTGGTATTGGTAATGCCTCTGGCATTTAGGCTCTTTAGTGGGGAGCAAGTGATTGATAAACATGTGCAACCTGTAGAATGGGAGATTTGAGCAAGCCCTTGATCACCTCTCTTAATTGTTTGTCAGTGCTTAAGGTTGTCACTGAAGGAGAGGTAAGATAACTGGCAAGCCTAGTGAAGCTGGGTGGCTTTATCTGGCCCTGCGGGGATTTCAAGTGGATACTGAGTGGTGGGCCTATGAAGCAAAGCATTGTGAGAGGTAATTTGCTTGCACTGTAGGCAGGTTAGATATGCTTGCAGAAATAATCTGCCCTTTTTTTCTACATGTGCAATATCTTTTGGGGACTCAGCTGATATCGTGTCATACGGTAAATCGCTTTGCAAATAACTGCAGAATGCTGAAAATTCAAATGAAAACCTAATGGGTTATTTTAGATATGTTAAATTAATAGCCCAAGGTCTAGAGAAGCTGCTGTAAGTGTCAGTGCTGGTCTCTGTTAACTATTTCCGTGCATCGTGCTTTAGGATCTCGTTAACAAGCATTTGCAATGCAATAGGTCTCGCATTTACGTAAGTTTGATCTATTGGCATTGTAAAGGACAATCACCCTGATTCATGAAGCAAAATTGCGCCCGCAATAGCTGCAAAAATGCTATCGTGGGCGCAATTCCCAAAATCAGAATTCACCATCAAAAAAGCGAATTCGCAAACACAGATTTGCGAAATCGCAAAAATAATCGCAGAATGCCGGTAGGATACCAATTGCGATTCGGAAATAGCGAGAAAGCACGGATTCTGCGAAAATAATTGCGAAATCGCACATTACTCGCAATCGGTATTCATGAAAAATCGCTATTAGCGAAAAAGCCAAAAATCGCATTTTGCCAGGCGCAATTTAAGGAGAACCCAAAGCAGGTGGTAACTATCAAACCCATAGGAATTTTTTTTTTGAAAAACCGTTGGCCAATCAGTAACTGGTGCAGTCCTGACCAAACACACTTGGGAAGCAGCAACAGCAGAAGGAGTCTCATAATGCCAGGAATGTACATGGTGGTCAGGCGGCGAAGGCTACAGCGAGCAGCAAGGAGGAGACGCAGAATCCAGGAGAGGATATTCCGCCAGCGGGTCACCCTGCTGGGCCAGACCAGAGAGCAAATATACGCAAAGTACCAGCTGAATGGGGCTATGATCATCAAGCTTATACAGGACCTTGACCCCCTGATGCAGCACCCAACAAGGCGGACCAATGCCGTCCCAACACATGTCCAGGTATTGTGTAGCCTGCACCTCCTGGCCTCTGGGAGCTTCCAGGGGATATTTGCGGTAGCTGGGGGGATATCCCAGCCCACCATGTCCCGCTGCCTACGTAGTTTCCTTGACGCAATGCTGACCCAGCTACACCAGCACATCAAATTTCCCACCAGCCAACAGGAATTGGATGAGAACAAGCTACAATTCTACAATGTTGCCCGTTTCCCACACGTGATAGGATGCATTGACTGTACCCACGTCCACATTTGCCCACCTGCTGGAATGGAACTGTACCGCAATCGCAAGTCCTACCACTCCCTCAACATCCAGATGGTCTGCAATGCAAAGACATACATCACGGACATAGTGGCACAGTACCCGGGGAGTACACATGACTCATTCATATTCCGCCATAGCGGCCTCCACACACGACTGGTCAGGGGAGACTTCGGGGAAGGACACCTACTTGGTAAGTACACTTTGCCCACAATGTCACATTGCGAATGACTAGCTGCGCTGCACAGGCACTCACCCTCTGCTCCTCTCATTCAGGTGACAGTGGGTATGCCCTGCGTGAATACCTCCTCACCCCATACTTCAACCCTGCTACACCACAGCAATGGCGTTACAACGTATCACACATACGCACAAGGAATTGAATAGAGAGAACTTTTGGCCTACTGAAGAGCAGATTCCGCATACTTCACAAGACAGGTGGGGCCATGTACTACAGTCCTGAAGTGTGCTGCCGCATTGTGGCTGTGTGTGCTATCCTACACAACATTGCTAGCAAGCGCCGGATACCTGTAGACATCTCTAGCAGTGAATCGGAAGGGGACGACCGGCAACCTGCACATATGCGCCATGCACGCGGGGAGAACCCAGCTGAAGGCCACAAACGTCGCAACCACATCACACTGAACAGTTTCTAGTGCACCCTCTACCCTCACCCCACAAATCACAAATGCATGCAAAATGTAATAATGACACAACGCCAATGTGTGCTGCAAAATTAAATATTATTGTTTTATTCACAATAATAGTACCACTTTAAATGTTTTCATTGCTAACAGTATTTCAGCATACTGCTGTGTGAAAGGACAGGGCAGGCTTATACTCAGCCTGTGCCTAAAATAGTCCTATGAAGTCAAGTGCGCCTCCTGCGCGTACCACCCAAGCGCCTCTGCGGCTCATCCTCATCCAAGGCACGTGTACCTGCAGTGGGCCTGGTGCTGCGCCTGAGTGCCCCTACTTGTGAGGCAGAGTGGCTGCTCACGCTCAATTTCCCCTCACTGACATCATCACCCCCAGCAGTGGCAGGTAGAGCAGGGTGTAGTGCAGTCACGGCAGTGGTCAGGTGCTCAAGGACCCTAGCCACATCCTCGCAGCACTGGATGAGCTGCTGCTGCAGCGCAAGGGACCGCCGCGATAACTGTGAGGTCGCATTGCCTATTACATAATTTGACCTGGTGTAGGCAGTCAGCCGGGTCAATAGCTGCCGGTGGCGGCGGTGTGCTGCGTTGCGCTGTGATGTAATTGCAGCAGTGTTGGCCTCCATGGCTGCAGTCATGTGGGCCATTCCCTCCCCCACACCTGCCATGGCTTCCGTCATGCGGTCCATCCGGTCCTCCACTCCGGCCACATTGCGCCCAATGTTGTACAGCTGTAGCTGTATGGCACCTTGGCGGCGTGCCTGCAGCTGATGTATACGGAGCATGCATCGCTCCACATCCATTCCCCCTCCTGCTGATAGGTGCATTGGTCTGCTGGCGAGACCTGCCACGCCTGCTCTGCTGCCCTGACACAGTGGGTGTCCGCTGTGTTGCCGCTGTTGTGGGCCCAGATGTTGAAGCACCAGCTGCTGGTGGTGTCACGGTAGGTGTTGCTGGTGCGGCAGGGGCTGGAGGCACACTGGTAGAGGGCCTGGCTGTGGGAGTAGTAGCAGCGGCAGAGGCTGGGGGCACACTAGTAGTGGGCCTGGCTGCGGGAGTAGTAGCAGCGGCAGAGGCAGGGGGCACACTAGTAGGGGGCCTGGCTGCGGGTGTAGTTGCTGCGGCAGGGGCTGGTGGCTGTGTCTGTGGCGGCACCTCCTCCTCATCCTGTGCCTCCTCATCTATTTGCAGCCTCTCGCTGTTGCTGTTGTCTGCGCCACCTGTGAGGGGAAGTGGACGTTCATTAGTTGCATGTATCTGTCACACGTGCAGTTGCTACATGCATGCTCGGTGACATTCCCTGACTGGCTATGGCTTTGCGTACTTTGGTACCTGTCTGGCTGCATTGTGGTACTTCTACATTGTGGCCACACTACATGCCCCACAATGCTTCAGGGCATTACCTGATGTGCAAAAATGGCATGAATTGTAAATTGTGTGTGTCTTGTAAAGCGCACTGCTACCCGCACCGCAGGCCTCGTAGCGCTATAGACCGCTGGGGAACCCGTCCTGGCTTTCCCTGTGAGATAGTCCCTCCTGGGAGTCTCCAGGGTGAAACCAGGCATCCCCGGCGTTTGTGAGGGGCCGTTGTGGAGATGAGGCAAGCTTAATGCCCAGAGTTGCCGAGTGTGATCCCTGATTAGAGTAGGCACCGAGGCGAGAATTATCAAGTCCGCTGATACTGGTCCAAGACCCTGCCGCGTCGGGAATCGAACCCTGTTCCCAGGCCGTTCTCTGCTCTCGGGTCTGCCGCCTCTAACCAGTGAGCCACACCACTCCACACCAGTGAGCCACACCACTCCACACCAGTGAGCCACACCACTCCACATTACTATGGAACATTATGGGAGGCTATATGGTCATGGACATTCATAGGGGACAAGCTCGCAGTCGCATGCCACTTACCTTGGATGTCTTGGGTGGGGCGGGATGAGTCCAGACGAGTCACTCCAATGCACGCCTCCCTCTCCAGCGTGTCTTCTACTTGGTCCTCCAAGGCTGTGTTTGGAGGGACTGTAAGTCCTCCCTCTCCAGTGCCCGATGCCTCTCCAAGCCGCTCAGCCACCTTCTCTTTGGCATGACCTCGGAGGTCGTACCAGCGTTATTTTAGTTCGTCCAGTGACCTATCAGCCACACCCACAGAGTTCACCGTGGACGCTATTCCCTGCCAGATCCTCTGTTTTTCCTGCTCCGGCACCCTCCTAGAGACCTTAGCAAACAGTTTGGAGTGGTTGGCCACCACCCCTTCTATCAAATGCTCCAGCTCCTGCTCAGAAAATTTTAACTTTCTCTTCCGCCCTGTGGTGTTGCTGGGCCCAGGAACTGCATCCTCAGACATTGCAGCACTGTAGTTTCAGAGTTGGAATCCAAACAGAATAGCAGGAGCTCTCCCAGTTGCTGACTCGAGGTCTGCCTCACTGTGGTGAATGGGGGTGGGAACTGGCTGCTTCCTGGTTGTGATGTCATCACTGTGCTCGAAATGCGACTTCCCGTTTTCCCGATCTCGCGATTTTGCGATCTCGCAATTAGCGATATCGCTATTTACGATATCGCTATTTGCGATATCGCTATCCCGACACGGATGTAGCCGGAAATAGCGATTTTTCTGCGATTATCGATAATCCCAAACGGCTTTTGCGGCCGCGTGCGGTTCGCTTTTTTTTATCGCTAAACATCATGAATTCCGATCTGCGATTTCTCAATAGCGATTCGCAATTTTTCGCTAATTGAGAATCGCAGATTCCGGTTTTCATGAATCAGGCTGAATGACTTTTTTTTAATGATAAAACATCATTAAAAGGCATTGCTATTTACAATGCCAATAGCTTAAACGCGCGTAAATGAGAGACCTATTGCATTGCAAATGCTTGTTTACTATTCTGATTGCCTGGGACTGTTGCTGCTTCACGTAAAATATTCTGAATACCATTTTATCAATGAAGCTTGATTTAACCTCTGCCCCGTTGGTAAAAGGGTTAATAGAGGCCCATTTGCCGCCAGCGAAGCCGCTCAGGACACCTCCTGGGCCGCTGGCGGCATCTGATCTCCCAAATCTGCGAAGCTGGCCAAAAAAGCGTCCCAAAGCTGCAACTTGGATACCAACCCTTCGCCCATTGCCCGAGTGGCCGCATAAACAATCTGGCCCTGTACAAAATATGTATCTGACCCAGTTGGGAGACTGCCCAGTCTGTCACCAGGGAGGAGATTTGCTTTTTACACATGGTAAGGGCTTGCCGGTGTTCGGTGATTACTGGAGACAGATGATTGGAGCATTACAGCAAGTGCAGCTGAAAGCGTTGACATACTCAGTAATACACTGTATACTTGGCTAACATCCTAGACAGGAGAAGAAAAAAGTCAGTTATAATCGTGTAGCCCTTTTGTTATATTGGCGAAACGACGCATAATGCAACCACAAGCCCCCTCCCTAGACTTGAGGCAGAGAGGTTGTGGCTGCTGGCAGAGGAAGTCTGTATAAAGCCGGTATGGAGGGGTGAGAAACTGCCAGACGATTTACAAGACTGGCGGGAATTGTCGGGCGTTATAACCCCTTACAACTCTCACAAAGCTCGCCTCACTCTTTTCACCAAGTAAAGGCTCCTGCTTGAACGAAACTAACACTGTAAGTGCGCTATTTGCTATGTTTGCACTGTACTGACCCTGTGGTTTTGTTATATGAAAGAAAAACTAATAAAATGTGCTATCAAAAAAAGTAATCACACCATTTTAGACAAGAGTAAACAATGATTAAGCTGGGTGGTTGCCTGTGTTCCCTTCCAGAAATGAACTAATAAAAGTAATAAAGTCGGCTTCCAGTAAATGGTATGAGATTTGAGAAGCAAATTGTTCAGAATATTAAAAAACACCCACACTATTCAGATTTCCACTGTTATGGATGTACTGCAACTCACACATATACAGGGGGGATATGGTTTTAAGAATCTCTTTATTCATTGTCTATTTCATTAAGAAGAATTTACTGCAGCTGTTGACATAATGACAATGAAAATAGGTACATTGTAAACTGGGAAACTGTGTGAGGGCTAGGTTTGCAAAGCTAATAAACCAAAATCCCTTGAATGGCATAGCAACAGTAGGTTCATTCTGGACTGTTCTACGTTTTTATCTTGCATACATGTGCACCTATCTTCACTGTGGAGGGGAAAGTGAAATTGCATAGTTACATACCACATAATTTCTCACTTTCAAATGCATCCACCATTTACTTATATTAGACTCCTAATTAAAAAAATATCACAGCCAGCATTTGGAAATGACGAGAACATGGGACTTAAAGAATAAAAAGAACTACTATCAAATATCACCTCTTTTGAATAATGTGTCCAGTCCACTCATTTGGGTGCAACACTGGTGATTTTGGAAGTTCATATCAACAAATACCTACATACACCTCTAAATAGTTTCCCTCATCTGCATTGCAATGGAAGTCTGTAAATGGCATGCTTAATTTTCCAAATAGTGCATACATTTTATTCCAAATTCTATTAAGGTAGCCAGTCTGTGACAGGTTTTGGGGAACATGAATGTTGGATATATTTATTATACAAACTATGAAACATACACACTATATATATCACTAAAAAAAGGTTGGAGGGACGTTATATTTAGGTTCAGATTTAAAACACATGAAACCATAGAAATTCAGCAGTTATAGTAGTCAAGTCAAGTCAGAGAATTTATATAGCGCACTACATACCCAGAGGGTCTCAAGGCGCTTAGGAATGGGAGGAGGATTACTTGTCAAATATCCATGTTTTAAGTTGCTTTCTGAATGCTAGGTGGTTCTGGGTAAGGCGAAGGTGAGCGGGGAGTGAGTTCCATGTTTTAGCAGCCAGGTATGAGAAGGATCTGCCTCCCATGGTGGTCTTGTTGATGCGAGGTACAGTGGCGAGGGCTTGGTTGGAAGAACGTAGTTGGCGGGAGGGGGTGTAGAAGGACAGTCGTGAGTTGAGGCATTCCGGTCCGATGTCGTAGAGTGATTTGTGTGCGTGGGTTAGCAGTCGGAAAGTGATTCTTTTATTGACGGGTAGCCAGTGGAGGTCTTTCAGGTGACCAGAGATGTGTTCGTTGCGCGGGATGTCTAATATGATCCTGGCTGAGGCGTTTTGGATTCGTTGGAGTTTCTTCTGGAGTTTAGCGGTAGTACCTGCGTAGAGGGTGTTTCCGTAGTCCAGTCGGCTCGTGACCAGAGCATGGGTGACTGTTTTTCTGGTTTCGGTGGGGATCCAGCAAAATGTTTTTTTGAGCATGCGAAGAATGTTGAAGCAGGATGAGGAAACGGCGCTGACTTGTCTGTTCATTGAGAGTGAAGAATCCAGGATGACGCCTAGGTTCCGTGCGTGGTCAGTCGGGATGGTTGCTTTTCCAAGGGCTTCCGGCCACCAAGAGTCGTCCCATGCAGAGGGGGATGTACCTAAGATGAGGACTTCTGTTTTGTCTGAGTTCAGTTTCAGACGGCTTTGTTTCATCCATTCGGCAACTTCTTTCATTCCTTCGTGTAGGTTAGTTTTGGCGGTGCTGGGGTCATTGGTGAGAGAAAGGATTAGTTGAGTGTCATCCGCGTAAGAGATGATGTTGAGGTTGTGTTGGCGGGCGATGGCCGCGAGGGGGCTCATGTATACGTTGAAGAGGGTGGGGCTGAGTGAGGATCCTTGTGGTACGCCACAGATGACTTCAGTGGCCTCGGACTTGAATGGTGGAAGGCGGACTCTCTGGGTTCTTCCGGTGAGGAACGAGGTGATCCATTCAAGTGCTTTACCTTGTATTCCGATGTTATTGAGGCGTTGTAAAAGGGTGCTGTGGCAGACTGTGTCGAATGCTGCAGAGAGGTCGTTATCTCAAGTAACTATAACTCATGCCTTAAGGTAACTATAACTCAAGCCCCTTTAGCAGTGCATGGTGAGGGTGCAAGTTTTAGTTACCTTACGGCACGAGTTAAAGTTACTTGAAATAACTCTAATTATATCTGCTGAATTTCTATGTTTTTGTGTGAGTTTAATCTGAACCTTACTATGACGTCCCTGCAACCGTTGTTTTTTTAATTAAATTTCTATGATTTTTCTAACTGTATTTCCTCACTATAACGTCCCTATAACCTTTGCTTTTTCAATGAATTTCTAGGGTTTGTAATACTTTCAGTTAACTGTAACCTTTCGGTTTTTCAGGTGATTTTTAAGGTTTCTAATGCAATTTCCCAACTATAACGTCTCTGTAAATTTCTAGAGGTTCTTTTTAACGTAAACTAATATTTAATTACTATACATTGATCCAATGCTGCACAGGGCGTTTGGTCCTGTGGCCAACCCTGTGCATGCAGCCAACCCCTGCAGTCAAACCCCTGCATGCAGCCAACCCCATGCCGTGCACGGCCTTTGGACGTCAGCAGCAGGCAGTTGGTCACAAGACAGCCCCCAAAGGCAGCCACGCACGAGGGGACCCCATCCCCTGAGTTCCGTTGTATTTCTTTTAGGGGAGGGGGGCACGTGGACCCTCCCAGGGCTGATTTTGAACACAGGGACCCCCCTGGGACCCGCCACCTAAGTAACTGAGGAGGGTGGTATTCAGCCCCTCTCTCCGGGTTAACTTGATCCCTGGGGACCCTATCCCACGGGGTCCAGCATATTTTGTGGGGCAAGGAGGCCTGTGTTTGCCTTCCTAGCCTGATTCTGGCCCAGAGGACCCCATCTCCCGAGGACCAGTGTATTTTTATTAGGGGAGTGGCATGTGGCCCGCCTGGCTGGGCCTTTTTTGGCCTGGGGACTCCATCTCCCTGGATCCACTACTATATTTATGATGGAGGGGGGCACACAGTCCCCTCGCCGGTCCGATTTGGGCCCCAGGGACACCATCTCGCAGGGCCCTGCCCTATTGTGAAAGGGAAGTGGGACCACACAGCCCCTCCCAGGGCCAATTTTGGCCCTGAGGACCCCACCCCCAGGATATTATTTTTAGGGGAGGGGGTGCATGACCTCCGTGCCATTTTCGACCCCGGGCCCACCACTTTAATTATGGGAGAGGGGGGCACAAAGACCCCCTCCTGAGCCAGTTTTGGCCCTGGAGGCCCCATCTCCCGGGACCCTGCCGTATTGTAAAAGGGAAGGTGGCATGCAGCCCCCCTTCCCTGGCCGATTTTGTCCCAGGGGACCCCATCCCCGGGAGCCATCACCTTTTGTAATTGGGAATAGTGGCACACAGTCCTCCTCCCCAGGCCAAGTTCTGATCCCTGGAGGCCCCAACCCTTGGGCCCTGCCATATTATAAAAGGGATGGGGCATGCAGCCCCCCTCCCCGGGCTAATTTCTTCCAAAGGGAACCCATCCCTTGAGAACAGGTGTATTTATTGTAGGGGAGGGGGACACTTGGCACCCTCCCAGGGCCTGGGTAGCCCAATCCCCTGGGGCCCACCAATTTAATTATGGGGAACAGGGGATGCAGCCCCACTCCCTCGGCTGATTTTGGCCCCATACACTGGAGCCTACCCTCTTTTGTAACTGGAGATGGTAGTCCACAGCTCCCCTCATCGGCCAGAGACTCCATCTCCTGGAGCCTGACATATTAATAAAGGAGGAGAGGGCCCCCTCCTGGGCCGATTTAAGCCCCTGGGAACCAATCCACCGGGCCCGACCAATTGGTAAAGGAGAGGGGGGCTGCATGGCTTCCCTCCCCAGGCAGATTTCGGCCTCTGGGGACCCCTTCCTTGGGGCCTAGCCAACAAAGGATGGGTACCCTGGTGCCCACCTTGGGCAACCACCATCTCCTTGTTGAGGGATGCAGGGGAGCCCCAGGGCCCACAAGGCCCAAGCCAGCTCCTCGCATCCAGCGGGAGCGGGTATTGCCCCCGCTGGAAGGGGCAGCTAAAAATGCTGCTTCTTGCAGGCAAGAGAATTATTCATATCTGTTTCCCAGAGCAGGGAAACTAATCTGAAGCCCACTACCATCTGGCGGGAGCATTTTTAAAGCTCCCGCCAGCAGGGTGCTGACTTCCGTTTGCTCTCACTTGGTGAGAGCTTCGAAATTGCTCTGCCAACTGACAGCAAACACAGCTTTCCTTTCCCTTCCCATGTCAGTGTGAGTAGCGAAATTGCTTTGTCCTAGGGCTGGGTCCCCAGGACATAGCTGCAGCCTCCCCTGGGATGGGGTGCCTAGGGCCATTAATGACTCTGGGATGGGGGCCGTGCTGTCCCCTTCCTTTTCAAATTGTGGCTAGTCCCTGAGGGATGGGGTCCCCGGGGACGGAATTGGCCAGGTGAATCGGGGCCGCATGTCCCCCCTCCCCATTACTAATCTGGACAGGCCCTGGGGGGTGGGGTACCCGGGCTGAAATTGGCACGGGAAGGGGGGATGTATGCCCTTCCCCATTTTTCCACTTTGGGTTGGCGAATGGAGGATTCACGCCCCTAGCTATGCATAAATCTTTTTTCTTTAATAACTCCAAGGGATGTACACCAAATGACAAGAAAGAGATCTTTCTAGACCAAGGTCTAGCTTTCTGCCAAAGTTGGTGTGATTCCGTTTAGCAGTTTAGGTTGTAGTTGTGTCAAAAATCCCTATAGGAAATTGCATGAGGAAAAAGTGTTTTGGGACTCTCCCTTTTTCTTAGCCCCGCTTGACGAATCACCTTGAAACTTTCCAGACAGCAGCTGAACAGACTGGCACACTAGTTTTAAACATTTAGTTAAGATTCGTCAAACAACGCCAACATTATTAGCAAAATAGAAAAACGCTTTTCCTATGGAAACTAGGTCCTAACTATATTTACCTACTGGCAACTGCAGTAAACAACATTTTTACAGAAAAAAAGTTTAAAGTGATAGTATAGTTGGGTGCTAAAATAGTACAAAAACTAATGCTCAAAACAAAAAAAGAATGACATTCACCAGTTTCAAATTATTGAGCTAATTATAACTTGCACCCCCACACTTCATTGCTTATTACCTCACATATTACATCACTTATGACGTGAAATGACATGTAATGTAAAGTGGATTTGTAGAGTGCTGCTTGTCACCTGTGAGGGTATCCAGGAGCTGAGTAGGTGAAGGTAAGTGTGTGGCAAGGCTGGGCCAGAGGACAGGCAGTTTCGATGGCCCCTAAGGAAGACTAATTGATTTGCTAGGTTTTCAGCTCCTTTCGGAATTCAAGAAGCGATGAGGAGGCTCTGATGTGTTGGGGCAGGTCATTCCAGGATTGGGCAACTTGATAGGAGAAGGATCTACCCCTTGTTGTGCTTCTGTAGATGCGGGTGTGTGTGCAAGTGAGAGTGATGCTGAGCGCAGTTGTCTGGTGGTATTGGTTGAAGTGAAGCCAGTGGTTGGGGTATGCGGGTCCCGAGTTGTGTAGTGACTTGAATGTGTGCATGAGATGCTTGAACTGGCAGCGCTTCTGAATGGGGAGCCTGTGGAGTTCTCCTAGGAGTGGTGTGTTGTGGGTTCCACACATGATGTAGAGGATGAGCCTGGCGGTGGCGTTTTGGATGGGCTAAGTCTGTGAAGAAGATGGATTGGGTTGCCGGTGTAAAGCACAATGTTGTTGTCCAATCAGCTTGTGACACAGGCTTTTGTGATGGTACATCTTTTGTACAGTGGGAACCACTTGAAGATTCCAGGTAACGTGCAGAGGATGTGGAAGCATGAGGAGGTGACAGCGCTGATCTGGGACTTCAGGTTGAGGTTGGTGTCCAGGAGGCGGCCTAGGTTCCTAGCCTGGTCAGTTGGGGTGGGTGTGGGTCCAATTTCAGCAGGCCACCAGACAGAGTCCCAAGGTGAGCTCTTATTCCTGAAGATCAGCACTTCAGATTTGTTGGTGTTGCGCTTGAGGCAGTTTTTTTTATCCAATTGGCCATCCTGATCATGCATAATTTGAAGTTTGTCTTGGTGGTGATGGTGTCATCTGAGAGGGCAAAAATGAGCTGGGTCTCTTCAGCGTAGGGGATGATGTTGATTCCGTGGGCTCCTACGCAGTTAGGCATAGGAATCATGTACATGTTGAAAAGTGTGGAGCTAAGGGAGGATCCTTGTTGTGGGACTCCACAGTTGAGGTCCCTTGATTCTGATGTGAATGGTGTGAGCCTGACTAGTTGAGTTCTACTGGAGAGGAAGGATCCTATCCATTTGAGAGCTGGTCCTTGTATTCCTGCTGTATGTAGTCTGACGATGAGTGTTTGGTGGGAGATGGTGTCGAAGGTGGTGGACAGGTCAAGAAGGATGAGGGCAGCGGTCTGTCCACAGTGAAGGATACTGCGTATGTTGACTGTGGCAGCGACGAGAGCTTTTTCGGTGCTGTGATTGTTTCAGAATCCTGATTGTGAGTCGTCCAGGAGTTTGTGGCAGTCTAGGTGGTCAGATAATTGTCTGTTGATAGTCTTCTCAATGACTCTGGCTGGGAAGGGGAGCAGCAAGATGAGTCACAGGTTGTTGAGAACTTTGGGGTTGGCTGAGGGTTTTTTGATAAGAGCAGTGACTTCAGCATTTTTCCAGATATCTGGGAAGATGGCTGCCAAAAGGAAGGTGTTGATGATGGAAGTGAGTGCAGTACTGATCGTGGCTCTTCCCAGATTGCAGATATGGAGGGGGCAGGGGTCTGTAGATGCCCCTGAGTGGACTATTTCCATTATTGATGCAGTATTCTCGATTGATAGAGGGTTCCATGCTGTCAGTTGGTAGTCTTTGGTTGATGAGGTTAGCAGGCTAGGAAGGTCAATATGGGCTGACTGGGCTTCGAAATTATTATTGTAGATCTTGGGGATTGTTTTGTGGAAGACGTCACAGAGGTCTTGTAGAGGGGTGATGGTGTTGGTTGTAGCTGTTGGATTTGATACATCAATGGTGCCATCTCAAAAGACTTGGGGCCAGGCCCTGCATCTAACTCCCCATCTGTGAACACAGTCTTCTTGGTGGCCCACCCACCAGATCCCCACCACACACTTTTCCTGCTTATTTTGTTTTAAGCAGGTCCTGCTGAATTACTGCTGGCTGGTTGTTCTTATGCTTCCTCGTACTGCATGGACTTCTATTGTGAGTCCTACCATGCACCTCAAGGTCAGAGATGTTCTGCTGAAGACTCAACATTAACAACTACCAACTTTTGGAAATATGAACTGAGCTTCTTTAGTATCAGACCAGGCATTGAGACAATCTGCCTGAGAGATCCACTGCTGTGAATTGCAAGTAAGATAGTTGTGACTCTGGTTTGCAAACACTCTCCTCTCCCTCTCTGCAGTGACATTTATTTCTGTCACTTTCATTTAGCTGGATACAAAGATGTTGTGTGCTCGTGCTGAGCTCCAGGTGCTGCTGACCATGTGGTAAGTTTGTCTGCCATGCCACCCGTAAAAGGGTGTGTCTCCAGGAGGTAAATTCAATATGCACAATTTCTAAGACACTGTCCCCTTCCTTTGCAGATGCCATTGACAGTGTTTACCACTGTATTTGTGTCGGCCAGTACTGTTTAATTGTTCATAAATATTTAGGTCTGCATACCTTAATCAATCCGAAAGTGATATAAAATAATCTGTTTTGGTGATCCTTCATTTTGCTACAGTGTTCACTTTAAGATTAGCTGTTGTCAACATTGGTTCCACATCCACAGTGCATTGCATTAATTCTCTCTCTCTGTTTGCCACATATATCGTCCAAGTTTCATGAAGATTAGAGTTTTGTGAAAATAGTTCAGAGTGGTTAGCCAGGGCCCCTGGTTTTATTGTCCTATTGTGTCTTTGCCATCTGCTTAATGTGGTTACTGGTCCCCAGTATGCAATTACTGCACTCGTTGTTTTATTACTGGCTCATTGCCCATCAATATATTATATTTGTGTATTGTGTTTTATGTGCTTTCTACTTTGTGGTTACTGTTCAGATTGATATCGTAAAAATTGTGCAGCACACAAGCTTTCCTAGAATGGAATACTTTATTGGAACTGTGATAATTATTTGTTATTCGCTCCGCACACCTCCCTTGAGTTAAGTCTGGCTACTTGATTATATCTACCCAGAGAGTAAAGGAGGCTTTGGTTAGGACAACGTGTTGTTAGGGACTTGGTTTCTAAAGTTCTTTGATTCTGAGAGATGCTTAGCCTTCTCCCATTGAGACAACGTAGTGATCACTTATTCATGGCCTTGAGAGCACAGCCTCACACTCTCTGTGAGGAAAGAATCTACTCAGGGATTTATAAAGACCTGAACTCAAGCCAATGTACACTAGACCACACACTGAGTTACATAAAACTTACTCCTTCAATGGACCCTAGGTAATCCTGCTTCGGCCACTCCTTTTCATCTTACTTTCAGCTCTACCCCCCTTCATGGCCAAGGCCCCACTAACTTACTGGTAACCTTCATATTACCGTCTTTCCAGTCTGTGAGCACGCCACTTCTGGCTGCCATTTAACAACAAAACTGTCATTTTTGTATTTAGTACACAGCATGGCAATCTTTAGAACAGTAACTCTACAGCAGAGATAAATTCATATATAAGTACAGAATATAAAGATCAGCCTGGCGACCCGAATGGGCTTTTTTGAATGGGATTTTTTGAACAGCTGAAACATGTTGGCGTAGTTATATGGATGGATGAGGCATCATGTTCATCCAAAATCCAAAACACTGGAGACTTTAATCAGATCGGAGGTGCTCATAATAAAGGTAAAATCACCAGGTATATCTCAAGATATATTTTTCTTCAATTGGATCCCTGAGATTAACCAATATCTATTTATCTAAGAACTCCCAGCAATGGTTGAGTCTGCCATGGTGGTATTCACCTACAGTGGTGTGGAATATTGCCTGTGATGAAGCATGCCACCATAAGTTGTGGATGAAATTATATCTCCAGAATCTTCTTTTGACTCAGGTAGAACTTTCCCTATACTTTGTTTTAGCGACCTGGCCACTCGTAGGGTGATCATTAGGATTGGGCAATAATTTCCACTCCACTGGCAGGGCTTGCAAAGTTTTGCCCACTTCACGTTATGTTTGTAATGCGGAGTTCTGGCAAACTCCGCCAAATGCCACATAGTAGAGGTTTTTCTCACACACGACTCACCAACATTAAGTTGGTGAGCGAGAATTGGCATCCTCAAGGGCAAACTTCGGGCGCTAGGATGGCATTCGGTGAGATTTTCTCAACGCGGGCGGTCGGCTTCAACTTGAGTAGAAAATCTACTCGTGTGGCAGCAAAGAAGCAGCACCCTCTGGCTCACCGAATGGTGCAGTCAGTGCTGATTTTGCGGCCCTAAACAAGCTCCCAGTGCCAAAAAATCAGCACGATATGCCGATTCCGCACGCTCGCGAAATCCGCAGAGTCTCGCTGAGTTTTTATGTAACTCTGGGGATTCCACAGAGTCAAGCCCCGCGAGATCCACCCAGTCCTAGTGATTATGTATAAGTGAGAAGGACGTGACCAGGCCTTGTTACTCTTTCTCTCCCTTTGTGTACACAAATGACTCCTCACCACCTGCTTAACATTTTAGTGCAAAATCTTCCTGTTCCCTGAACATGTGCTACTGGTCGGTAATGTGATCCAGGTCATTATTGTAATGGAAGTGAAATAATCTACCTTGTGATCACATGACATGCCAAGATGTGACTGATCTTTTCATGGTGTGGACATCTTCTCATTGTGACACCTGGGGCCTTGCCGCAGTGGCATAACAAGAGCCCCCGCAGCAGCTGAGGTGAGGGTGTCCCCTTCGACACTGTGCACGAGTGGCGGGTCCCTGGCCTGAGAACTCCTGACTGAGTCCGGAGCATGGGGGTCCCCACCATGTACTTTGCATGGGGGCCCCCTCAAGTTTCGTTATGCCACAGTCTTGCCGGGCAGGTCTGAGCCTGTAGGTCTAGTCTAACTGCTGGTGCTAAGCAGAAGTGTGAGCAGTCCTCAACACTCAACCCTGTCCTCAGGCTGTCATTGGCTGCACACGCATGTTTCTTGGTTGTTTGGTTTCTTCAGTGTGTATGTGGATATGAGGTGGCCTTTGACAAGCTGCACTGTGTCTTGCTTATATTTTTCACAGCACCTGAACAGAAAATGAAACAGCCTCACCCAACCTTGTGAAAAAGTAAATAATAAGGTGAGGGAAGTGGGAGTGCAGCAGGGAAAGTGATAATATGGAACCAACATCTGTAGGATTAGCAAGTATTGACCATGTTGCTGCTGAATGAATAGCTTTTTTAAACTACATGGATCTGTAACTTGAAATACCAGTAAATACAGTTCTGAATAATGTCCTGTTGATATCTCCAAAATCGCACTGTCTGCTTAAATACAATAATTAATGCTTCAGCGGGTGTTCCTTCTTTTCTCCTCAGCTGACATGGGCTGCTGCAGCTTTCCCCACTGCCTTCCTCATGCACTTTGCGCAGTTACTCGGTCCATATTAGGTGCCTGATACAATGAAAGCCCATTTTCAAAGTTCTGATTATAATCGGGGTTTGATGTAAAATAAAGAAATAAATCAAAACCATTGAAATGCTCGTTTTTATCAAGTCAATAAGACCATCTATCTGCCAAAGAAGTTAAAACGTGATGCTCTTCTGTCCATCTAACACCGACCCATGCTATTGGAAATCGCCTCTGGCCCCTCCCCATGTAGCGCATGTAATGGGGTGCGGGTGGTGTTGCAGCACCCAGAGATAAACTTGTAGGAGTTAAGTAAGATAATGATCGATAAGGAGGCAGATAAATAGTTTTTCTCTGGCACCATTTTATATTTGGCCGAAGACAATGGCAAATACTAATCAACTTTTTTTTTAATTAAGGTCAGTGTAGAATTCTAAGGGGTACACAATATATAGAAAAAAATGTGCGCACAGAGACCGTTTGTAAGCAGTATCCAGAGCACAAGTACTGGTTTGCATTGAAGAGTCAAATCTAATATAGTAAATGGCACTAGTGGATTATCAATGTCTTCTTTGAGTCCATGAAAGCAATAATAAATGTAGGAACAATAAGGTATTTAGCACAGGGAGAAAACGAATGATAATGTGCTCTGTATATAGTCATTGATTGCAGTATACCCCTTATCAATGATAATGTTATAGAAAGATTTATAAGAAGTGTTTTATATATCAACGTAGGCATAAGGGTGTAAGCGAGACAGAACAGAAGGACAAGGAAAATAGTAAACTAGGAGGAAGGACAGATAGTAACACGGATCTGGCAAAGACATCGGTATGACTGAGTAAGGAGTCAGTGTAGTGCTCACACATTCCATGGGTTAAAGTCCAATGTATAATAGAGCCTTTAAGGAGGTTTGTTATGTTGCCTATATTCGTCAAGTGAATTCCCAAAAATTCCAAGGATCGTGAGGGAAGTTTCTGTAAGTAAATCTTATCAGCGCTTCGAACGAAACATAGGTCAGGACCACTAAGTGTGATATGAGATGTTCTGTGAGTTTTTCAATTGTTAAAGAATCAGTATTTCTACAATGGCCAACATAAGATCAATGAGTTGGAGATCTATGACATAGAAAGGGAGTATCCTGGTTAGGCATATATACCTAAGACAGCGGTGATGGAGTCTAAAGAAATTGTGTTTGTAACATTGCTTGAATTGGATGCCAAATGGAGAGAACATAGCAACAGGTTTAGAACATGTGTATTTGGTCTCCAGGGTCTGATTTGCAGTTTCAACATATGTTTGAGTCAAGGAGACCCAATTGTGTAGTTTCACAGGGGTCCAATAAGCCTGGTGATAAACCCAAAGTCTCAATTGAGAAATGGCAGGAGTAATTTTCTTTTTAAAGATAGAGGTCCACACGTTCGGCCAAATCGAAGGCACTATATATTTTGCTGAAATGCACCTGCTATGGGAAGTCCACATATTAATCTGTTTCCGAGTTAGTTGTGATTTAGTAGTCAGCAGAAGTTTATATATTCTTGATGCAATTTCACAAATTATTGTAAAAGAGCTGGAAGGTATTAATTTATGCCAATTTTCTTACAGCAGCTATTGATCTAAAGAAGGTTTTAGAAAATTTGGGCGGGCTCATGCTTTTTGGAAAGTAAATGAGAGGTGTTATCATCACGTTAATAGTCTCTAACCCTCCTCACTATGTAATACATTTTGAGGACCATTGTAGGAGTACCTCTTTTTGCTAAGGTTTTGTTGTCGTTTAGAATGATTGTATCATTAATTTCCTTCTGAACCAGTTTCCCTAGTATTTCATGGCTTCACTTTGGCATTTTTAAGCTGAGGTTTGAGTGATTGTCGGGAGGTAATAAAGATTGAGCAGAAAAATTAACTTTTACCTTTATCAAATGAGTATCCCGAGACCGTGGCACACTGAGTTAGAGCGGTATAAATTGCTTCTGAGAAAATGAGTATGCCATCAGCATTTGCAGCTACCTTTTGTGGCCTTGATACAAAGGGAATTCCTTTTATATTAGTATTCAATCTTAGGGCTTCAAGAAGGGGTTTGATAGCTAGTAAAACAGAAGAGGATTGAAGGGATACGCCTGTCTTGTGCATTGATATAGTTTGAAGGGTTGTGAATTGGAGCCACTCATTCTGACTACAGCTTGGGGGTTACAATAAAGAGGCATTCCCATGGGAATTATTTCTTCCCCAAGATCCTATTTTCCAAAGGTGGTTCTCAGAAACGTCTAGGAGACCTTATCAAAAGCCTTTTATGAACTTCTAAGGCTATGGCTGTAGCAGGAGAGTGAAGTAACTTGGCCTTGCCCAAAACATGACAGAAACTCCAAACATTATCACAGCCCAATCTTCCTTTCAGGAAGCATGTCTGTGCACAATGGATTAATAAGCTTCAGGAACATCATTTTGCTTTTTTAACAATAGTAGCAAGTAGGCTTGCTTCCATGTGGCAGGAAATATTCCTCTCTTAAGAGACACGTTCCAGATTTAGTTAACCCCTTCCCCGCGGATGACAAAGCCAGCTCGTCATGGGCGTTACCTGCGCTGCGTGGATGACGAGCTGGCTTTGTCACGTTACGCGGGATTTTTAAAAATGCCGCGCACAGCGGGAAAAGCCGCCGCGGCGAAGCGGTTAAGTAAAGGATTAAGCTGTAAGGCCAAAGACCTGAACAATCTTGCTGGGCAGGGGTCTCCTGGAGATCACGATATACATTTCATAAGTTCAGTCAGTTTCTTCTCTGCTGGGACAGGGAAAATTCAGGGAAAACGTGAGGTCCATTGTGAGAGATTAGATGGCCTTTGCAGCTTATTGAATCTGCCGCCAGTTTAAATGACAAATACAATTGTAGTATTTTATCCTCAAAGAAGTCAGATAAGTTAGAGTATAGGGTCTGGGAGGGGAGGAAATTGCGATCCAACGCTGTAGACTGAGTGAAAGATTTAGCAATCTTGAACATTTATTTGGAAGAGTTTTCTGCGATCCCAATACATTTGGTTAGAGGTTCCTTCCTCTAACATCTTAAGAGCTTATGGAACTTTTTCAAGGTCTCTTTGTAGGCATTTTTATCTGTTGGCAGATAGGACTTTCTCCATTCATGTTCCTTCCTCTTCCAGCAGCTTTTTTTTCAGTCTGAGTTCATCTGAGAACCACAGGCAGACAGGATGGATCTGGCGGATGTAAATGACCTGAGTGGAGCCACCATGTTGAGAGCAGATGTCAGCCAGGAGTTAAAGTCAACAAGACTTTATTCGGTTTTGATTCAAACCATAAAAGTGCATTTACAGTTTTAACAAATTAAAACATATTAAAACACACAATAATTAAAATACATGAGCAATTAGTGCAAAAGTGCAGGGTACAACGAATTTCATAAAAAGTAAGTTCATTTAGTGCAGATAGTCAAATCAACAGAGATACCATCATTGGTCCAAACAGTTTCTCATCTTAATGGACAGTTTTAAAAATTCTGTAACTTGAAGAATACTGTCACTGTGCAAAAGCTGCAAGTACAATAATGCTGGTCTTATTTGATTAAAATTGAGTTTCTTTAAAAGATTGACCAGATAGCGTTTACGGGGATATTCATAAAATTTACATAAAAATCTAAAATGCAGCATATCCTGTGGAGACATACCGTCGCAGCCACAGGGAGCTGTAGGTTTAATAAAAGCAGCATTTTTAGGTCTATACAGCAGATGATGAAAAAGGTTTAATCTGAACCTCGTTAGCAGGAAATTCTCATGAGAAGTTAGCGATCCCATCAAATAGGGCTCCATCATATCACCTTTTTTTAACATGGCATATCTTCTTACACTTGGTTTCAGGAGCTCAACACCTTCCTTTTCAAGTTTTCTATCCATAAAGAAGGCTCGCTTAACTGCATCCACATCGCCCTTCACTATCCCACTCGGGTGCTCGAACAAATCCAAGCGACCAAGCTTTAAAAATATTAGTTTCAAATATTTTAACCAGGGTGTACCCATTGCCTTATCCAGAGACAAGTAATCTTTCATAATCAGGTGGGTCAATGGTATGTCTTGGTTCAGCCACAGTTTTAACTAGCAGGTCAGCGGTCGTAATGAGAAAATATCACAAAGATATTGCGACCCCAGCTCTTCGTGTACTACTAGATTAGATGTAGCTGCTGGAACACACAAAAGGCGTTTCATAAAAGAGTTTTCAGCAGTCTGTAGCTGTTCACCGACCACATAACCCCATATTTCGCTGCCATAAACTGCAGTTGCCACAGATTTTGCATTGTAAAGTTTCATCATGTCATTATTAGGTTTTTTCCCTAGTTTTGATGCGAAGTTAAAAAATAGTGGCATTTGCCCTTAGCAATCCCTTTTTCTTTTTGTCAAGGTGTGGGCCCCAACTCAGTTTGGAGTCCAAAGAGACCCCAAGATACGTGAATGTTTTTGTGATAGGGATTACAACGTTATTTAATTTAAATAAGAAGTTCCTTTTTGGTTGTTGGCCAACATGCATAATAAAGGACTTACAGTTGTTGACCAATAGGTCTCTTTCTGTCATAAAATTCTTAAAAGCATTTAGTAGAGCTTGCAGACCTCTCTCTGTTCTCAAGATTAAAACTGCATTACCTGCATATAAAAGAACAGGAATTCCTCGCCTGCCGATTCTGGGGCAGTCAGCCTTTACTTCCTGCAAAACGCTATCAAGATCATTAATATAAAAGTTAAAAAGAAAAGGGGCAAGAATGCATCCTTGACGCATGCCCTTCCCTATATCAAAATTATCAGTTACACACAGCTTTTGAGAGTACCTAACATTAGCACTGGTGTTACTATGTAGATCCGCAAGGAAGTTCACAACCCCACTGTCAACACCCTTCTCCCCCATGGACTGCCACAGCTTTCCCCTGTTAACACAGTCGAAAGCTGATGACAAATCCATGAAGGCAGGGTGCACAGTACCCTTTTGGGCAACGGTGTACTTACTTAATATTAAAAAGAGGTTAAGGCACTGTGTGATTGTAGAACGGCCACTGCAGAAGCCGTACTGGGAAATGGACATAATACTATTTTCCTGCGCCCAATCAGAGAGCCTCCGCAGTAGAATTCTACCCAATATTTTGACCATGGAATCAATTAATGAAATAGGTCTATAACAAAGGGGGCTGCCCTTGTCCCCCTTCTTAAAAACTGGGACAATGGTCGATACCCCCCATGATTTCGGGCAGCAGATGTTAGCAGCTGCGTTAATGACCGATTCCAACAATAGTGCCCAAAAACTGGGGTCAGACTTATATAAGTCTGGCGGAATCCCATCAGGTCCCGGTGCCTTCCCAGCTGTAAGCCCCATTATACCCTCAATGACCTCACCTCTATCAAACCTGAGATAATCACTGCTGTTGCCTGAAGAGGAATTAGAGTAAGCATTCAACGTACCACCGTACAATTGCGAAAAATGTATTACCCATTCCTCCTTTGTTATGCAGCATTCCAGCCCATCCCCTGGGTCCTGGGTCAAAAAAGGTCTTATTATTATCGCCCAGAATCTAGAGCTGCACTTCAAAGTAGAGGGTTCAAGAATCTCATTTCATGCCTCCTCTCTTAAAAACTCCTTACGTCTATTAATAACAGTTTTGTATTCCTTTCTGCACTGTTGAATATTTTCCTTAATTCTGGGTTTCACTGACAGGGCTGTCCTTAGATTACGTGAAGCCCTAGAGCAGTCATGATTAAACCATCTTGGTCCCAAGATCTCAGTGCGTTTTACTGGTGCTGACATCAAATGAGACACCTTATCTGTAATACTTTGAAAAGCACTTAAAACCTGACTTGGATCTGGTCCTTCCTGAGTACATTTAGCAGTTTCCTCAGTACAGTGTTCCTTAATATCTTTATACAACCGATCTGGTGTGATCATAGCCCACTTAAGGCGCCTCCTGCCATCAGTGGTACTCAGTCTGCCATTAATACAGTTCCGTCCCTCTTTGGACACCCAGGGGCCCTTCAAGTGTACAGTCAATGGATTATGATCACTGAATTCACTGTGTTCAATGATAAAAGAGTCCACAAAAGTCTGCATTGACACAGAGAGCAAAATGTAATCAATGAAGGTACCCTTTCCGTGACCCCTGAACGTAGGGGTTTCAAAGCGCTTATGCGGATCCCTCAATGCCATTGCCAGTGATAAATCCAAGTTGGTTAATAAATCGTTGAAACTCCAATGTATGTTCCAAGTGTAATCCCTCAGAGCGTTCACAATGCAAGTCTGACAAGTTACAGGGGATCCCCACATGGATGGACATTGAAATCACCCATTATTATAAGATTATGAAGACATTCCTTCATAGAAGTGCTAATAAATACATTTAGTGCTAATATAGAGCTAGGAGCCAAACAAAAGTTAACTGCATTATAGAAATTTACCAGACCCAACAGACAGTTATCTCCATTAAGTACTAGACCAATGATTCCAGGGTTAACTGTTAAAACTCTACGTGTTTTACAAGAGAGTGCTACAGATATAAACGTTACCAGCCCCCCCATAGGTCTACCTCTGCTAGATGGTGTCGCAGGGACGTAGAAAGCCTTGTACCCCTCAAGAAAGAGGTCACAGTCCACTGACCAGGTCTCTTGCAGACAAATAATCTGGAACTGCTTAATGTAGGTCACCCAATTACAGTCTTTCATCTTAGTGCCCAATCCTGCGATATTCCATGAAATTATATTATTTCCCTGCGGTTTCCCCTGGATATTTGCCATTTGAGCCACATTGCCAGAATTACCATTCCCTTGGCTCAAAGACTCCTCCCGTCAATCACATGCCGCTAGGCCTGAGAGCAAGTCAAATCTATTCTGTGTTTCCACCATGAACCCATTCCTGTTTTGATTAACAACATTGTATAGGTATGGTGGTGTTGGAGCCAAGGACTGAGGTTGAAACAATGGCCTAAAATTCCTGTGTCTAACAGGGGCTTTAATCAAGTGAGTATAAAAATATCCAAGTGGGCGGACACTAATGCTATTTGCATCGGACAATAAAGATGATGCTCTCAGTAAAACTGTTGCTACATGTTGGGGATGCCTAAAATTGATAACATTACAATCCCCATTGTTCAACTTTTTAAATGGGCCAATCCAGTTTACCCTTCTCACTGAGAGTATTTGATCTGAATATGCTGTTGGAAATCCACAATTAGAATTCAACCAGGCTACTGCTTTATTTCTTAATGAATCATGAGTTTCCCACGCGGCTGGACAGGATGATCTTCTATAGTTGGAACATTAGTCAAAACAGCCACATAAGGTGCGCCGTCAGGTGGAAGATTGATAAAACGTCTTCTTCTTATTTGCCTTAAATCTGACCTACCATCCTGTTCTACAGATGTTATCACAGTCAGGTCAGTTTTTGGAGGGGGTTTAAGTGGAGCGTTCTCTGCTACAGTGTAGGAGAGTAGGGTCTGCTATCCTATGGTCACCCCAATTTTTGCTTTTTGCTTCACTGGTTTTCGACTTACTGAGGCTGTGGGCCTGCTAATCAGACCCCCAGCCTGCTGTTCTCTCTCTAAATTTATAATACATGTGCTATAGGTACATACCACAATTGGAAATGGACTCCTTGTCAGCCCCTGTACCATGCACTATAGGTGCTCAGGGCATAGGTGCCACCAAGGCCTACCAGGGGCTGAAGCATAGCTTTTGCCACCCCTGGCTGGTTCTTAAATTGACACAACTGGCTGATCACTCAGCTGGGGCAAGTGGGTGTAATCACCCCTTGCTTAGATATAGTATACCTATATCTAAACCTATATCTGGACACATATATAGCCTGTAAGCCACTCCTATGGAAGGCCTCATCAATCCTGGAGGCAGAGTGCGTGGTTTTATGTGAGATGGAGCTCTGGCATGAGCTGAGCCTGTCTGCAGCTGTCGGGAACAACTCCCTAAGCTGATCCGGGATAATGCCATACCATATACTCTTAAGTGCCTTATAATCCTCGCGGTTATATAGCAACTTTGGTTTGGCTTTATCAAAACATGTCGTGTAAGGTGTCATACGAATTGGAATACTACCCCCTCGCCAGTTCTGGCGACGGGGGTAGCATTCCACCCTTCTAGAGGGAGAAGACATGTTACTTTACTGAAACGCGGTTGATTTAAAATGAGCCTCAGATCCACAAAATGGATGCCCCTGCCACAGACACGGGTCTGGCCTCCTGCTGCTGACCGAAACTCGGCAGAGGAGGCCTGGACAAAGAGTTTCCTGTCACAGGGCGGTGTCAAACCACCCCAGACAGGAGATAGTGGATTGGAGTAGGGAGGTTTCAAAGAAACCAGACACTGCCTGGGGAGCACAAGGCTGCCCCTTGCATAATCCGGCCAAACCGGTTCTGGGGCCTCCCAGCCCCTGTCCCAGCGCGGCCAGGATCAAAGGAGAGGGGTGTAACCACCCCCTTCCTGGGTCCCACCCATAGGAGGGGACCTAGCAGGATGTCCAACCCCCCAGATTCGAATAAGAGGGGGAGCAGTCCCAATGCAACTCAGATCATCCTGAAGAAACATAAGAAACGAATTCTGGACCCTTCGACTTTCTGCACGACGTTAGAAGACTGAAGAATCTCCCTTGTGGTCAAGGAGTGACCACCCTGTGCAAACAGGCACCATCCAGCCCTCGACCCTTGCTTTGTTGCAGTTCCCGCCGGAACTCGAGCGACAGAGATCGACGAGATTAAGCTTGCCTGCCTTCTACCTGCCCGATCCACAGTCCCTGCAGAGCTGAGACCCGTGGAGGCGACCGGAAGCGTGGGGCACGCCATCTTGAAAAGGCCACGAGACGCTGACCGTGCAGCCCACGAGTGATCCTCGAAGCTGTGCACCGGGGTTTGAGAAGCCCCAGCCCCGAGCTCCGCTTGCACCAAAGCTCACCCCTCCACACTCGATGAGTGCTGCGTGGGGCCCTTCTGCTTGTGTGGTCTCGACGCGTTGGCCCGGTCACTTGCCAGCTGGCTTGTGGCCCCTGTGCCGACGAAACTTGAAATACGACTCGCTTTTCTGGTTGCTCCAGATCTGCACCAGCTCCTGTGAAAAGGAGCCCCCACTCTGACCCTCCTGGTTCGAGTGATAAGCAATCTCCCGGTTCCGCGTGGATTGCTTTTGCCAAGTGCTGTTTGCTGCAAACTTGAAGCCGACGGTGCTGACGGTGAGAGCCTACGTGGGACAGATCGTGACCTGCTCCTGGACGTCGCAGATGCCCCAGAGCCCTTGTGACAGCGGAGAGAAGCCTATCGACAACCGCCTGATTGCGCCCGACATTGCCTGGTTCCGTCCTGGTTCCACCCTGGTCACTGCTGAGTGACCCAGACTCTGTCCCCTCTGCTTTCAGGTACTTTTCTACTTCGATCCACCCTTGGATCGCACCGGACACTTCTGCTTCACATCGCCTGCAGCTGCAACAGCTTCAAGCACCAAGAACCTGCGTGTCAGAACCCGACGCCACTTCGACCCTGTGCACCCACGGCCTGTGTGTGAGGTAACATTGCAACGCCGGTGTTCCCACACTGGTACACACCTCTAGGGTCTGTGTCTAAAGTTTTGTGTTCCTAGGTTCAGCGGAAGTATCTTTTAATTCACTTTAACTAACTTTTACGCACCATTGACAGTGCATTGGTGCGCGCCGCACTTTCCGTGCTGCACCTGTCTCCTGTGGGCTACTCCCGACTTCATCATTGCTAGTCCTGACTGCTCCCAGCGAATCTCTAGGCCCTAGGCCTAACCATTGTTCGATAAGTGTTACTTATACCACTTTTTTAGTATATGGTCTGAGTGGCCACCCGCCCTCATCCATAATTGTGCAACTTCATATGTTTTACTGTGCTTTTGATTTAACGCTTGTGCCCCTTTCCTCATAAAGAGTACTGGGGAGTAATTTAGAAATAAATACATATATTTTTATAATATATACTTGTGTGGTGTCCTTTCATTTGATTACAGGATTGTATGTGGTAAAACAGCTCGCTTAACACGACCTCTTAAGTTAAGCCTTTAAGGCTGCTTAGTCCATGCTACCACTAGGATAGCTTGTCTAACAAGGTTGACTTACAACCTGACATCTTTGGGGTTTGTTTGGACTGATACCCAGTGGTTCCAGAATTGGAAACACTACATATCAGGCCAACTTCTCACATTGGTGTGCAGCGGTGCGGATTTGAGCTTGCTGTTTGTTTTACCATTGCAATCTTTATCAAATTGAAAGATCACATCAAGTACCTCTAGGTACATATAAATCAAAAGCTTAGCATATTAAGTTCTACTGAACTTAGTAGTTGTAGATTAAAGGAATTAGCACACCCTGACTACAACTCACTAGCAAGGTACAGTAGGAAACCACTTAGTGTAGGTAAGTGCACCACTTACACCTCACTAGCAGTCATGTCTGAAACAGGTAGAGCCTCAGGCTCTGCTCCTGTAATAGTTGATCCTATAGGGACCACATCCAGATATGACAACCTTAGCCACAAAGACCTGAGTGCCTTGTGCACAGCCAGGGGGCTAAAAAAGGGCAGAGGCCCTACCATTCCTTCCCTAGTAGCTCTCCTAGAAAAGGATGACCTAGATAAGGTGAGTCAGGCTCCCTTAGAATCAGGTGAAGGGATAAACTCCCCTGAGAATGAGAATCTTCCAGATGAAGTAGTGGAGGAGGAGGAAGAGGAAGACTCTGATTTAGAAGAGCCTGAAGATCAGGATCAGGGGGGAAACCAGGTACAGGCTGCCAGGCTTAACCAGGCCAACTTGGACCTACATGAGAATGGAGAGGGCCAGCACCACTCCAGATCTCATAACCAAATTCTCCCAGGCAACAGGAGGGTGAGATCTCCATCAGGGGACTCTCATCTTTCTAGTGCCTCAAGAGAATCTCAAAGAGGGATGACTTCCTCCCAGAGAAAAGAGCATAGGGCTAGGATGAGGGCTGTCCAACTCCAAATAGAAAGGGAAGAGGTAGCCTTGGCTCAAGCTAAACTTGCTTTAGCAAGAGAAAGAAAATTGTGTGGCTTAGATGCCACTGGTGGCAGCAAAGTTCCTAAAGAAAAAGACAGGGCCTATGACAATAGAAACCTGACAAAAATTGTGCCCCTCTACAAGGAAGGGGATGATATCCACAAATGGATGACTGCTCTTGAGAGGGCCTGCATGGTACAGCAGGTCCCTGAGGATCAGTGGGCAGCAATTTTATGGTACTCCTTTTCTGAGAAAGGGAGGGACAGGCTCCTCACTGTTAGACCTGAGGATGCCAAAAACTACTCTGTTCTGAAGAGTGCTCTTATTGAAGGGTTTGGCCTAACCACTGAGCAATACAGGTTGTTGTTCAGAGACACCCAAAAAGCACAGACTCAGGACTGGACTGATTTTGTAGATTGTGCCACTAAGGCTCTGGAGGGTTGGCTGCAGGGAAGTAAAGTTTCAGACTATACAGGATTGTACAATCTTATGATGAGAGAGCAGATCCTTAATAACTGTCAGAACCAGCTGTTGCATCAATACCTTGTTGACTCTGATTTGACCTCTCCCCAAGAATTGGGAAAGAAGGCAGACAAATGGGTCAGAACAAGGATTAAGCAGAAAAACCAGAACCAAGGTGACCAGAAGAAAACAGACCAGAAGGGTGGGAATCAGAAAGATAAAGAAAAGGACCAGAAGTCTTCAGGCCCCCAAACTAGCAATAAGGAGGGGGGTTCCCAAAATGGAAACAAGAAAAAGAAGAATGATGGCCCAAAGAAACCTTGGTGTAATACCTGCAAATCAGTTTCACACTGGGGCAGTGAATGCACTAAGAAAAATCCAGTCCCCACCACTGCAGCTCCTAAAGCACCTGCACCCCCTAGTACAGTTAACAGTGGTGGTGCACAGCCAAAGGGTTTAGTAGGGTTGACCCTGGGTACTGAGGTGGAATCTGGCCTAGTCAGAATCCCCACACAGGCAGTTCTCCTATATGATGTGGACTTATCTTTGCCCACTGCAGTAAGCCCCAGTAACCTGGGCAAATATAGGCAGACTCCCTTAATCAATGAGAAACTGGCTCAGGCCTACAGGGACACTTGTGCCAGTGTCACAATGGTGACACCTGGCTTTGTGGACCCTGGACAGATTGTACTAGGTGAAAGTTACCTATTGACCAATGCAAGCAACTCCACTACTTCCCATAGTGTGGCTGTTGTGAACTTCTCCTGGGGAGGGGTAGATGGCCTAAAGAAAGTTGTTGTGAGTGCAGACCTCCCAGTAGACTGTCTGTTAGGCAATGATCTTGAAAGCTCAGTTTGGTCAGAAGTGGAGTACAGGACTCATGCAGAAATGCTAGGGATTTCAGCTCATGTCCTTGCAGTGACAAGGTCTCAGGCTAAGAAGTGCCTTCCTGAACCAGTGGTGGATCTTGAAACAATAGACCAACCACAACCCAAGAGAAGGAGCAAGAGGGTTAAGGCTGTGCCTTCCCACTTGCCCCAGGTTGAGGATCAAGTTTCACAGGAAACTGATTCTGCAGTCCAAGAGGAGACTGTCTCAGAGGAGCTTGAACCTGATCAGGTTGAGTTTCTGGGGACAGGGGGACCCTCAAGGGTAGACCTGGGGCAGGCCCAATTAGATTGCCCTTCACTTGAACCCCTCAGACAGCAAGCTGCTGCTGAGGCTGCAGGGAATGCTCAAGGTACCCATAAAGTGTATTGGGATGAAGGACTCCTTTATTCAGAGGCTAGAGACCCCAAGCCTGGCACAACCAGGAGGTTGGTTATACCTTTGAAGTTTAGGGGCTTCCTTCTTACCTTGGCCCATGATATTCCCCTTGCAGGACACTTAGGCCAGAATAAGACTTGGGACAGGCTTGTTCCACACTTTCACTGGCCTCACATGTCAGAAAATGTCAAGGAGTTTTGTCGCTCCTGTGTCACTTGCCAAGCCAGTGGTAAGTCAGGTGGCACAACAAAGGCCCCCCTGATACCACTACCTGTGGTGGGGGTACCCTTTGAAAGAGTTGGAATAGACATTGTGGGTCCCATGGATCCTCCAACAGCATCTGGGCACAGATTTATACTGGTGGTAGTGGATCATGCCACCAGGTATCAGAGGCAATTCCCCTGAGGACCACCACAGCTCCTGTGGTGGCAAAAGCCCTCATTGCAGTTTTCTCAAGAGTGGGCTTTCCAAAGGAGGTTCTTTCAGACAGAGGTACCAACTTTATGTCTGGATACTTGAAAGCAATGTGGAAAGAGTGTGGAGTAAACTATAAGTTTACCACACCCTACCATCCACAATGCAATGGGCTTGTTGAAAGGTTCAACAAGACCCTAAAGGGAATGATAAAAGGTTTACCAGAGAAGCTTAGGCGGAAATGGGACATCCTTTTACCCTGCTTGCTCTTTGCTTACAGAGAGGTCCCACAGAAGGGGGTTGGCTACAGCCCTTTTGAACTTTTGTTTGGCCACCCTGTAAGGGGTCCATTGAGTTTGGTGAAGGAAGGATGGGAGTTACCTCTCAAAAAGCCTAAACTAGACATTGTGGACTATGTACTTGGTCTCCGCTCCAGGATGGCTGAATACATGGAGAGAGCATCCAAAAACCTTGAGGCAAGTCAAGAATTACAGAAAGCTTGGCATGACCAAAAGGCTGTTCTGGTTGAGTACCAGCCAGGGCAGAAGGTGTGGGTGTTGGGCCCAGTGGGGCCAGCAGCTCTCCAGGACCAATGGACTGGACCCTACCCTATCATTGAAAAGAAGGGAGAAGTCACCTACTTGGTTGACTTTGGTACCCCTAGGAGCCCCCACAGGGTGCTCCATGTAAACCGTTTGAAAGCATTTGTTGACAGGGAGGACATGAGTCTCCTCATGGCCACAGATGGGGAACCGGAAGAAGAGAGTGACCCTCTCCCAGACCTGCTTTCCCAGAACCCTGATGATGGTTCAGTTGATGGAGTAGCCTTGGCAGGCAGCCTCACTGAGCAGCAACAGGTGGACTGCAGACAGGTGTTGCAGGCCCACAGACATTTGTTTTCACTCACACCCAGTCAGACTAACTGGTGCACCCATGAGGTGGACACTGGTGACAATCTGCCTGTGAAGAATAAGATCTACAGGCAACCTGACCATGTCAGGGATTGTATAAAGGCTGAGGTGCAAAAGATGTTGGAGCTTGGAGTGATTGAGCCATCAGAGAGCCCATGGGCTAGCCCAGTGGTCCTTGTGCCAAAACCTCATACCAAAGATGGGAAGAGAGAAATGAGGTTTTGTGAGGACTACAGAGGTCTCAATGCTGTCACTAGGACAGATGCTCATCCCATTCCAAGAGCAGATGAGCTCATTGATAAATTGGCTTCTGCCAAGTTTCTGAGCACATTTGATTTGACAGCTGGCTACTGGCAAATCAGACTAGCTGAAGAGTCAAAAGCCAAAACAGCATTCTCTACCCCTAGTGGACATTATCAGTTTGTGGTAATGCCCTTTGGTTTGAAGAATGCACCTGCCACCTTCCAAAGGTTGGCGAATCAAGTCCTTGCTGGGTTGGATGACTTTTGTGCAGCATATCTAGATGATATTGCCGTCTTTAGCTCCACCTGGGAGGATCACCTGATCCACCTGAAGAAGGTTCTGGAGGCCCTGCAAAAGGCAGGCCTGACTATCAAGGCTACTAAGTGCCAGATAGGGCAGAGCAAGGTTGTGTACTTGGGCCACCTAGTAGGTGGGGGTCAAGTTCAACCACTGGAGAGCAAGATCCAGACCATACAGGACTGGGCTCCTCCAACTACCCAGACACAAGTCAGAGCCTTCTTGGGCCTGACTGGGTATTACAGAAAATTTGTAAAGAACTATGGGTCCATTGTGACACCATTGAATGATTTGACATCCAAGAAGATGCCCAAAAAGGTTCAGTGGACAGTTAGCTGTCAAAAGGCATTTGATGACCTGAAGAAGGCCATGTGCTCTGCACCTATCCTGAAGAGTCCTGACTACTCCAAACAGTTCATTGTACAGACAGATGCTTCTGAGTTGGGGGTGGGAGCTGTGCTTTCACAACTTAATCAAGATGGTCAAGACCAGCCCATTGCTTTTATTAGCAGAAGGCTGACCCCCAGGGAGAAACGTTGGTCAGCTATTGAGAGGGAGGCCTTTGCTGTGGTTTGGGCCCTGAAGAAGTTGAGGCCATACTTGTTTGGTACTCACTTCCTAATTCAGACAGACCATAAGCCCCTCTTGTGGCTAAATCAGATGAAGGGTGAAAATCCCAAACTGCTCAGGTGGTCCATTTCCCTACAGGGGATGGACTTTACAGTGGAGCACCGCCCAGGGACTGACCATGGTAATGCAGATGGTCTCTCCAGGTACTTCCACTTAGAACATGAAGACTTATCTGGTCAAGGTTAAGTTTAATGTCCCTGCGTTTGGGGGGGGGGGGGGGGTTGTGTAGGAGAGTAGGGTCTGCTATCCTATGGTCACCCCAATTTTTGCTTTTTGCTTCACTGGTTTTCGACTTACTGAGGCTGTGGGCCTGCTAATCAGACCCCCAGCCTGCTGTTCTCTCTCTAAATTTATAATACATGTGCTACAGGTACATACCACAATTGGAAATGGACTCCTTGTCAGCCCCTGTACCATGCACTATAGGTGCTCAGGGCATAGGTGCCACCAAGGCCTACCAGGGGCTGAAGCATAGCTTTTGCCACCCCTGGCTGGTTCTTAAATTGACACAACTGGCTGATCACTCAGCTGGGGCAAGTGGGTGTAATCACCCCTTGCTTAGATATAGTATACCTATATCTAAACCTATATCTGGACACATATATAGCCTGTAAGCCACTCCTATGGAAGGCCTCATCAATCCTGGAGGCAGAGTGCGTGGTTTTATGTGAGATGGAGCTCTGGCATGAGCTGAGCCTGTCTGCAGCTGTCGGGAACAACTCCCTAAGCTGATCCGGGATAATGCCATACCATATACTCTTAAGTGCCTTATAATCCTTGCGGTTATATAGCAACTTTGGTTTGGCTTTATCAAAACATGTCGTGTAAGGTGTCATACAAATGGGAATACTACCCCCTCGCCAGTTCTGGCGACGGGGGTAGCATTCCACCCTTCTAGAGGGAGAAGACATGTTACTTTACTGAAACGCGGTTGATTTAAAATGAGCCTCAGATCCACAAAATGGATGCCCCTGCCACAGACACGGGTCTGGCCTCCTGCTGCTGACCGAAACTCGGCAGAGGAGGCCTGGACAAAGAGTTTCCTGTCACAGGGCGGTGTCAAACCACCCCAGACAGGAGATAGTGGATTGGAGTAAGGAGGTTTCAAAGAAACCAGACACTGCCTGGGGAGCACAAGGCTGCCCCTTGCATAATCCGGCCAAACCGGTTCTGGGGCCTCCCAGCCCCTGTCCCAGCGCGGCCAGGATCAAAGGAGAGGGGTGTAACCACCCCCTTCCTGGGTCCCACCCATAGGAGGGGACCTAGCAGGATGTCCAACCCCCCAGATTCGAATAAGAGGGGGAGCAGTCCCAATGCAACTCAGATCATCCTGAAGAAACATAAGAAACGAATTCTGGACCCTTCGACTTTCTGCACGACGTTAGAAGACTGAAGAATCTCCCTTGTGGTCAAGGAGTGACCACCCTGTGCAAACAGGCACCATCCAGCCCTCGACCCTTGCTTTGTTGCAGTTCCCGCCGGAACTCGAGCGACAGAGATCGACGAGATTAAGCTTGCCTGCCTTCTACCTGCCCGATCCACAGTCCCTGCAGAGCTGAGACCCGTGGAGGTGACCGGAAGCGTGGGGCACGCCATCTTGAAAAGGCCACGAGACGCTGACCGTGCAGCCCACGAGTGATCCTCGAAGCTGTGCACCGGGGTTTGAGAAGCCCCAGCCCCGAGCTCCACTTGCACCAAAGCTCACCCCTCCACACTTGACGAGTGCTGCGTGGGGCCCTTCTGCTTGTGTGGTCTCGACGCGTTGGCCCGGTCACTTGCCAGCTGGCTTGTGGCCCCTGTGCTGACGAAACTTGAAATACCACTCGCTTTTCTGGTTGCTCCAGATCTGCACCAGCTCCTGTGAAAAGGAGCCCCCACTCTGACCCTCCTGGTTCGAGTGATAAGCAATCTCCCGGTTCCGCGTGGATTGCTTTTGCCAAGTGCTGTTTGCTGCAAACTTGAAGCCGACGGTGCTGACGGTGAGAGCCTACGTGGGACAGATCGTGACCTGCTCCTGGACGTCGCAGATGCCCCAGAGCCCACGTGACAGCGGAGAGAAGCCTATCGACAACCGCCTGATTGCGCCCGACATTGCCTGGTTCCGTCCTGGTTCCACCCTGGTCACTGCTGAGTGACCCAGACTCTGTCCCCTCTGCTTTCAGGTACTTTTCTACTTCGATCCACCCTTGGATCGCACCGGACACTTCTGCTTCACATCGCCTGCAGCTGCAACAGCTTCAAGCACCAAGAACCTGCGTGTCAGAACCCGACGCCACTTCGACCCTGTGCACCCACGGCCTGTGGGTGAGGTAACATTGCAACGCCGGTGTTCCCACACTGGTACACACCTCTAGGGTCTGTGTCTAAAGTTTTGTGTTCCTAGGTTCAGCGGAAGTATCTTTTAATTCACTTTAACTAACTTTTACGCACCATTGACAGTGCATTGGTGCGCGCCGCACTTTCCGTGCTGCACCCGTCTCCTGTGGGCTACTCCCGACTTCATCATTGCTAGTCCTGACTGCTCCCAGCGAATCTCTAGGCCCTAGGCCTAACCATTGTTCGATAAGTGTTACTTATACCACTTTTTTTATATATGGTCTGAGTGGCCACCCGCCCTCATCCATAATTGTGCAACTTCATATGTTTTACTGTGCTTTTGATTTAACGCTTGTGCCCCTTTCCTCATAAAGAGTACTGGGGAGTAATTTAGAAATAAATACATATATTTTTATAATATATACTTGTGTGGTGTCCTTTCATTTGATTACAGGATTGTATGTGGTAAAACAGCTCGCTTAACACGACCTCTTAAGTTAAGCCTTTAAGGCTGCTTAGTCCATGCTACCACTAGGATAGCTTGTCTAACAAGGTTGACTTACAACCTGACATCTTTGGGGTTTGTTTGGACTGATACCCAGTGGTTCCAGAATTGGAAACACTACATATCAGGCCAACTTCTCACATACAGGAACTTGCCAGCAGATCTCCTGTGCCGGCTCCCTCAAAGGGCCATGCTCTGTTACCACAGCCCTAGAACTGACAGGCGGGACCACAGGCTGGTGTATTGATAATAGGCCACCTAGTTTATCTACCTCTAGGGCTAAGGTATCAAGCTTACTTGTCAGGGGTCTAATAAGCTCTTCAATTTTTGCCAACATTCTTCCTTCTAGGGTACTTAACAAGAGAGTAAGTTGTTCAATTTGTATTTTAATACCACCCTCATTGTTTCCGTCAGAAGGACAAGAGCCTGTGATAGGGCCATTACTAACTGGTGTAGCTGAATCGGCTCTTTTTTTATTATGCTCCCCCCCCTTTTAAGCTGTACTTTTCTACAATTTCTCACCGGTCTCAGCACTGGCTGTACCAGTTCAATTTCCTCAGTGGAAGTATCAGGGCAGTCTTCATGTTTCTCTACATGAACCTGAGCTGTAGTTAGAACAACATCCCTATTACTAACATCAGGGATATTATAATTATCAGGCATAGGTATATCCACTGCAGCAAGAGGCGCCTCATCCTGTGGTAGGGGAGCACTACCCCGTCCCAAAGAAGCCCTTCTCTCATTATTAATCTGGTTGACCTTTTTCACAAGAAAATTGTCCATTGTACCCATCCCAGAGGTAGGTTTATCTACTTTACCCCTAGACATCACGTTTGCTCAATTTAAGTCTCAAAAACAATTAAATAGTACAAACACCATACTGAATTGATACAATACACTTTAAGCAAAAACACCCACAGTTACAACATTAAAGCTTACTTCTATGATTAATGTCCTTAATAGCGGAGCCAAAGTCTATGGCCCAGTCCAGTCTCCTCAGGCCTCTGAGGGCCACAGAGGGCCCGCCCTTTGCCCAGGCTTAGCCCGGCGAAGCCCGCGCGCGTCCCGCGATGCGAGGGCCCCCGCTGGTTATGAGCGCCTCCAGGCGCGGACAGGGCGTCGGCGGCTTCCTGCCGCAAGTGCTGCTGGGACCTGTAGTCCCCCCCACTCAGCGGCCGCGCCAGATGTCAGGAGGCTAACGGCGGCGGGGAGAGACCGGTCCAAATGCAGGGAACTGGCTGCGCCGAGCCCAACACGGAGTAAAGCAGTCCCCCGCAGTCTGCCAGCAAAATACGAGAATCCTGCAGCAGCGGCCCCCGCAGGTAAGTGGCAGCGTTAGATGATGAGTTAAAACATATGGCGTCTCTGTTGGGGAAGCGTACTAAATTTGGTAATGTTTCTTCGAGTGCCGGGCCCAAGAAGTTAGTGCTGACCCTGCTCCAGTTCCTCTTTACTACTGTAATTGTTGTGTTAGGTAAACTTTTAAACTTAAAACTAAACCTCAATGAGGCCAAAAAATGGTCCAAACACAGCTGCTTCTCCACCCTCAGGTTCTGCAAATTTAAGCAGATGAGATCCAACACATGACCTGCTTTGTGGGTCGGTGCTGAGACGAACTGCGCTAGGTTACAGTCATTAAGTGCTGATACAAAGTTTGCAGCCTGTAGGCAGTTAGAATCATCAACATGCAGATTAAGGTTTCCCAGCCCTGTGAAATCAGCACAGTGTAGGGACATCTGGGCGATTATATCAGCCAGCTCCGGTGAGTGGCTGTGTGGGCAATTTGGTGGCTAATATAGCAGCAACCGAGCAAAGGAGAAGAATGGGGATATTTTGATACAGAAATTAGGCCTTTGATGTTGCCTACGTGACCCAATTTGGAGGAGGAAATCTCCCAAGTGTCCTTACAAATGATGGACACCCCACCCACCCAATCTGCCTCTCCCCTCTGTTGGAGCACACAATTTGAAAACCTGGGCGAATTGCAAAGGCTACTTCGGGGTCAGTTCCTTCCCTAAGGCAGGTCTCAGTCAGGAACATAAGATCCCATGCATTGTCTATGAGGGAGAGGCAGATTTCATCTGCGTGCTTTGGTAAGGATCTGCAGTTGATCAGACAAGCTTTAATGTCAATAAGCCTTGCGGGGTGGTGCATGGAGTAAGCTACTCTTTCTACCTCTGTCTCAGGTTGCACCTTAAGAACAAAATTGCAGGTCCAGCAGCAGTGTTCCACATGTCCCGCCCCCAGGTCAAAGAATGGCATGCTAGCACACGGTTCTCCTTTCAATGTCATGAGATAATCACACGCCCAGGTAATCACCATGCCTCTGTCTATTTGGGCAGAGTAGCTGGCGCTTTCTGCAATCCGGACGCGGACAGGCACAGATGGGCTTGCATTTGGCACACCAGTGGCACTTCTGCTGTGCCCGTCCACGAAGCAGTGTGCATTATATCAACGCCAGGAAGGAATCAGGCACCTAGACTGCTAACCCACCCAAGATGGCGTCCATACGGTGCCCCAGTTAGGAGATGGAAAAATGGCTCTTCTCAGATACTGCAGAGAAGGCAGGCCCGAGGTCTCGTCCTCTCCACAAGGTAAGGAGAACTCAGCGGAGCAGATGAGCAAGAGTAGGCCTGAATGAGACACAATAAGGAGTGTTAAAAATCTTTATTGTGCACCATGCAACACACAGAGGTGAAGGGATAAAAAACAAGTTACATTTTTTCTTAAAAACCTTGACTGTGCACCCTGCAACATGCAGAGGTGCACACTAACTCCTCAACCCCTTCTGAACAACACCATACACAAAAGCGGGCGGCAGCAAAACGGACTTACAAGTTTGTGGGTCAGCTTTGCGTCTGCAAAGCAGTGTGCATTATGTAGGCGCTGGGAGGGAAGCAGGCACCTAGACTGCCAACCCAGCCGAGATGACGTCCATAAGGTGCACCATTGAGGAGAAGGAAAAATGGCTCTCCTCAGATGCTGCAAAGACAGCAGGCCAGAGACCTCCTCCTCTCCAAAAGGTAAGGAGCACTCAGCGGAGCAGATGAGCAATATTGATGCTTGTGGCCCTAAATTAGCAATGGACGTACATGCATTTTTTAATGTTCTTAAACCACACATGAGACAGCTCTTGGTCCCACATCGGGCAAATATTGGACTGCTCCAGTGCAGAACGTGTAGCCACAAGCCAACACTCGCCTTTCGGGACCAAGGCAAATCTAGCTCTCGTTTTAAAGAGTTTGTTAAAAGTCCCGCCTCAGTTTTTTCGGCCTGAACCAAAATCTGAGCATGGGTGCCTTGTGAGCCAAAGATTGCTTCTGTGTAATTGAAATTCCAATTCGTTTTGTTCCTGACTTATGAGGGGAATGACGATCTGAACAAATTGCAAAATGCTCTGTTCAAACCAACGGAAAATGTCGCCAGGAATGCTTCCAGACCACATGTTAGAGTTGGCAAGAATCCTGCCATTGCTACTTCTATTAATGGTTGCATTGAAGGGCGGGTGCTGAAATCTCCAAGCTAGTTTCCAAAATGCGTACGTTAGTGACACTATTTTATTTTCCATACAAGCTAGGTTCGCCTTTATAGAGCTTTGCGTTTGTACTTGGACCCCTACATATGTGTACTATTTTACTTGTTGTATCTCTTGCTCATCCAATCTCCATGCAGGAGTGGAATTGGCGAATCTTGCAAGTGTTGTCACTTTCATTTTACAGTAGTTGATCTCTAGTGTATTTGCATGGCAAGACCCCCCCATCTCATCGCGTGTCACACTTTGTGCAGAGGTTGTTCAATTAATTTTGGTGGTCAAGCTTTCTTATTACATAAGGCTGCACCAACATCACAAACGTATGAATTAAATATAAGTGGTGCAAAAAACAACCATATTAAGCCCTCATTATTAACTATTTTATCTGATAATGTAATATGTCGCCCGTTTTTACTTGAATCCAAATCTTTTGGCTTGATTTTCAAAGGGCCTCCGCTCTCGTGGTAAAGGCCCCGCAGTCATGGGGGGAGTCTTTGCACTCGGGAGGAATCTCCGCAATGAGAATTCTCAGTATGTAGATTTCGACCTGAGTACAGAGGCCCTCTGTGAATCAGGTCCCTAGTGTCTAATGACATTATGCCCTTTAATAATGCTGCTGGTATACCCAGTTTTACCCATTTTCACCATGTCTATACTATTAAAAGACTTCATAAAATCAATCAAAAATACAAATATACTCCTCATTCATTTATTACTCTTGAAGGTTAATAAGGCTAAAGTCACATTATTATCCATTGTGCTATAACATGGCATGACTCCTGTCTAATAGCAAGGAATTAGGTTTTTCTCTGCGGTCCATGCTCTCAATTCCTTGGACACAAGCGTGGCATAATTTTTGGAGTCAACATCCAAAAGAGATATTAATTTATAATTTTCTGGATTATACTTTGAGCCATTCTTGTTGTTTGAATTGAAAATTGATCCACGCCATGAATCTGCAATAGTATTATTGTAACAGTCAGCAAAGATAATGCTCATAGGGGCATATGTATTGAGCCCTTTCCCGGTTCGCAAACGGGAAAAAGTATTTTGGGATGTATCATCCCAAAAGGCCCTTGCAAAATAAGGAATCGCAAAATTTGCGATTCCCTATTTTGCAAATGCATTTAAGGAATCGGAAATTGTGATTCCTTAAATGCAATGTAGGAAGTACCCAAGTTGTGTGATTTTGTCTTAAGAAATCGCAAATTTACACCAACTTTTGGTTGGTGGTAATTTGCGATTTCTTTTAAAAATTCACTTTTTTGCATTTTTCAAAGAGTCTTTGGGCATGTATGTGCGCCACATGTGCACACATACATATTTCAGGGGTGCTACACGGTGTCCTTTTAACACCCTTGTACCCTTGAAATAGCATTCACAATTTGCAAGTACCTAATGGGTAAATGTCTTCCCATTCATTCCTATGGGCCTCTAAGCCCATAGGAATGAATGGGAAGGTATTCCTTAATTACAAATCACAATTTGCGATTCGCAATTAAGGAATATGTAGAAATTGCAATTATTATTGCGATTCCTACATACATAGCATTTTGCGAGTCCATAATAGCAATTCGCAAAGAATCGCTATTAAGGACTCGCAAAAAGCATATTTCATACATATGCGCCATAGTCCCTACCCCATAATTAGTGTTCTGCCTAAATATCTCAGTTGGACTGCCATTGTAGTCTTGAGCCCTGTCCTTTCCATTTGCTTTCATGAACAATATTATCTTCTGTATCTGCAGCTAGTCCAAAAGGGTCATGGTTCTTTACTAGCCCCAGGCTACTACCATTGCTTTGCTGCTCTGCACTTGCCATTTTACTTGCTGGGAGGGACAGCTGATGATCCACTGTGATCCACTGTTGTCTAAACAACTTATTGAATAAAGAGATTTGGCATATTTAGAACAATCTGTCAAATTCATATTATTACTTGCCATCTGGAATTTTGGACCTTCATTTAAGATTCTATAATTCCACAATTTCTTCGATTCTTCTTTGCCTCGTGTTTTCCTTTCCAGATCAGAGACTTATTTTGTCTTAGTAAGAGTTTAGCCTTCTCAGTGAGATCAGTTTAATTATGCTTTTTAGGATGTATTTTGCTTAATTAACAACCTTTTTGCCTTAGTTCTCCAGTGAACCAAGGATTTTTATTCCACTGAGTGACATAGTCTCGGATTCTGTAAGCATAACCTTAAGATTACGTCTATCAAATTGGTCCACAGAATTTGGTGAGAGATGCCCCGCCCCCCCTTATTGGGGAAGTCACAGAGATAAGCTAAAGTTTAGGTGCTATGTTCTCTATCCATTTGTCCATTCTTTTTAGGCTTGAGACGCTTCATTTTATTATCTTAATTTGTGGAAGTTAGTTGCTTGACCCACTTTCACCTCACTTAATATTGAATACTCACTAAAAGAAGGCTTGCTGTTTGCACCAGATGACCACTTTCTAGGTGATGGTGAATTTCAAATTTTTCAAACTGACTTCCCACTTCTATTGGTGTAAAGGTGTAGTTGAATAACTTTGATTTAGCAGATGAAAACCAGCCATTTAATGATCGTAATCTCGGAATGTCCAGCACATCAAGTAGGCCCTTGTCCAGATTGGTCAACTAGAAAGGCCACTGGAATGTTCTACAATTTTTTGTTGTTCTCAATCCAATGTGCACAGTACTGCTGTACTTCAAATTTAGGTTAAACATCTGTTACTATGAAGGGGCTGTCATTATGGGGCTGATTACGATGTTGGTCAGAAATTCTCCGAACGACATTCGGTTCGTCCGAATCCATGTTGGAAGCCTTGCTTCTGACCGACTTGGAAACATTTCCAACTGACCGATTACGATGGTTGGAAACCATTCAGACTGTCCGACTCAGTTCCGACTCACATCCGAATGCCATTCAGAGACACCGAGTTGGTCAGAGACGACTCGTGCGTCTCTACAGACCGGATTTCGGACCAGTGATTACGATGTCGTATTCAGACAGCCTTTCTGAATCTGTCTGTCCGACACGTATCAGCTGTCGGAATCCAATTTTGGGGGTCCGTAGCATGCCCCCCTTCACATGGGGAACTGCTGTTGGAGCCTATGGGGGTACCCATGGGTCCCCTCTTACCAACCATGCATGGTCTGGCAGGCACCACGGGTTGCCCGCCACAGGGTGCACGGCTTTCTGCAACCACCACTTTTTTCAATGGAAGCCTGTGTTGTCAGTCGGAACACAACAGGTTCCCATTGAAGTCAATGGGTGTCCAACCGAATGGTGTTCGGACATATAGTAATCGGTCGGTCGGCTCCCCGAATCTGATTTGATCGGAAACCATTCCGAGACTGAGTCGGTCGGAATGCTTACCATGATTGTGGGGATAGTAAGAAATGAATGGATTATTTTATTTTTGATCCAGGATGCAGCTAGACATTCAAAAGTATTATTTGTCGAAAGTGGAACAACTTAGTTTTTAATTTCAGAGCTGCCCAAAAATCCATTGGATGCCTGTGACATATTTTGCAAACTTTCTTTAGTCGAGACAAATAATCCTCTAGTGGGTCTTCCCTTAGGAGACAGCCAGATTGCAGGACTACCTATACATTCAAAATCTTGAAGAGCCATCATTTTGAGACTCACTTTGTGTTTTGAAAGCATCACAGCCTGCTATAATCCAGGAGAAAATTTTAGAGGAGGATTTCTGAAAAAAATATTTTAGTTGTTCAAATGTTCATTTGTTTGGGAAACGATGTGCACATTTACCCTTTTGTATTAGTCTTGTTGGTTCTGTGCAATGATTGACATCCAAGACCATTTTGTCTGTTTAGCTTGCTATTTATTAGATATGATGCAGCAGAAGGCATCTTCCTAGGCCATATTTCCTTTATTGCTAATTGATTTTAGAATGGGAAGTTCTACTGTTTAACCCAACATATTTGCCACTGCCGGATGCACCTTCTTTTTTGTGTGGAGATATGGCACATTGCATGTGCCTTATAAGGCAGTCGTTTTGATTTTTCTTTGTGTGACTTATCAGTTTAAACTATATGCTGTGCTGAAGTGAAATGGATCATGTGATCATGTTAGACCAGTCAGCTTTAGGGCTATCTTCCCCCAGACTTTTTGTCTTCATCCCTCTGAATTTATTTCTGTTGGTCTTAGGACTCTTATCCAGTGTTTAACTGCATGTGCTCCCTAAAACACAATGGAATTGTCTGAAACCTGATTAGCATATTTAATTTAGTTATAGGTCTATAATAAAGTGGTATTTCATATACCCAGGGCTAGTAAATCAAAAGCTACTGGTGGGCCAGCAGAACTTATTGTGTCATCCACTTATGTAGCCCTCTAAAATATGTCTCAGGACTGACATTGCAGCCTGTGTGTACTTTTAAACTGCCAATTCGAACTGGCAAAATAAACTCCTTGCATTGCTCAGCACTGTGGGCTATAGAGGATGTAGAGCTACCTTTCATAACCTATTGATACATAAGTCACATCTGATCTGCCTTGCAGTTGGCACTTTTTTAAAGGCAACCCTGGAGACTACAACATAACAGGTTTTAGTGTTAATTAAGATCTTTGGAGGTTTGATTGATTGTAGCTATGGAATGTTTCACAGCCTTATAATCTTTTATGAATGCTCTGATTTGCATAACGTTTTTGCTGCTCTTTCAGATCTCATGGTTGTAAACAGCAGCAGATGCTCCATTAAGGTGGAGTAGCACTGCCCCCGCCACCATCCGTACATAAAACGATAATAAAATGAATTTTATAATTGCTTTACTTTAATCCCCTGGACCCTCCCACAGGACTCTGATGAGTCTTGGGGGCGGGTCCAGGAGATGACACTGCTGGAGGGAGAGTGGTGGGCACTACCTTCACTGCGCTTGAGGTGTTTGGCCAACCGTCTCAGGCCGGCCAAACCCCTCATGCGCAGTGAAGCTCTGTTCATCCTCAGCTACGTTGCTGGGGCTGGAGAGAGCAGGCACAGGCTCCCAGCCAGCCTGGGAGCGCAAGTTGCCGGCGCTCAGGCCAATCCTGGAGCTGCTGTCATGTGAGAGCAGCTTCAGGATTGGCCGCAGGGTAGGCTGGGAGCCTGTGCCCAGCCCCAGAGTCAGAAGCAGGAGGAGCCGATACACTGGAGACGGCAGTGGCAGCATTAAGGCAAGTTTATTTTTATTTTTGTATATTTTTTTGTACCCAAATTCTCTCCAACTTTTTCCTCCCCTCTTCCCTCCTCCAGCCCCAACCGCTTCTCCCCCCCTCTTGCCCCCCACCCCCCACTCTGGCGAGGGATGGGCCACTATTGGTTGTAAACTGAGTTGCGAGGTGCCCAAGGTTTGGAGATGTGCTTTAAACATGGTGCAGCAGTGTTGCTACACTTGACCATGAAGTGCTGAAAAGAGTATGAGCACAGAAGCAATCACACATGTGATTACTTACCAATATTCGAAGGATTGTATTAAGTAAAGGCGACCATTTCATCATGATGAATTACATTTTTATGGCATATTTTATTTGGCTGTTAGGTGGCAAGGTGACGTTTTTATGTTATGTTGAAACTTTAAATAATGTCCATGTTAAATGATGGATTAGATACATGTTGAGAAATAATAAGGTCCGCAAAAGTTGGTTTGGTTCCAGGAACAGGATTTAATTACAGATCGGAGGAACAGCTTAACAACCACGGAGACTGGCAAGCAGGACAGTCAGGCTTCAACTGACTACCACAGAACCTTTACAAGAAACATCTACAAGAACATTATAAGTTCTAAGAAGCTTGCATGCCAAGAAGCACATAAGTAGCATACAACACACCTCCCTCCATTGAAAAAAAAAAAAACAACAACAAAAAAAACTAAAAACAAACATAATCTTTCATCTTTACAGGTGGATGTGAAACACGTGAACTTTTCCTAATTACACAATCTGCGACTCTTTGCACAGACTCATTTTGAACAACAGGATCATTATCAACAACCTCATGATCACTCAAAACACCAGAAACATCATCGGGGTTGTTGACAATATCCTGTGGATCAAGAATGGGAACAATAGGTTCATTAGAACAAACAGAATCATTAGGCATAACATTTTGAGAACCCTGCAGAGAACAAAAATCATCCAAAAAAACTGATCATCATCCTTATCACACACATGAGAAGATAATTTTTTAGGATTGGCAAACAATTTATCAGATCTAACAATAGATACACGTCTAAAATTCAGAATTTTTCCCTCTTCAACACGTACAGCTTTGCTAAACACTTCGATTACTTTAACAGGATCAGACCATTTAGCCCAACTTTTAGAACGTGAACTTCCAAATTTTACACAAACCAAATCACCAACTTTGACCTTGTGATTAGAAACTCTCTTGTTGTTGTTGTTCTTAGAACATTTACCCATTTTTTCTTGATAAATTGTAACACGTTCTCTCACTTTCCTAATATCAGGACCAGACACAGCAGATTCATCAGACTTTAACCACCAGGGCAACAGTTTAGAACCAGCTTTGCGACCCCTTAGTAATTAAAAAGGAGAACAACCAGTTACAGAATTGGGCGAGATACGATAAGTGAGTAAAGTAGCAGAAAGTGCTTTTTTCCAATTTAAATTATTCTTAACAGCTAACTGGATGGATTCCTTAACCACCCTGTTGAAACGCTCAATTTGACCATTGGCTTGTGGATTATAATTGGAAACCCTCTTGTGAGTAATACCATGCTCTTTAAAGAATGATTCAATCTCACAGCTGATAAACTGCGTGCCATTATCAGAAATTATTTCAGAAGGAAGACCTTCACGGCTGAATATGTTATTTAGAAAGTCAATGACTTGACTAGAAGTGATCCTTTCCACAATTTTGACCTCCGGCCATTTCGAGAAATAGTCAATTAAGACTAATCCATAAACCTCTTTACTACCAGATAAACTCAAAGGACCAATGATATCAATCCCTAATCTTCTCCAGGGGCCCTCTGAAAACTCGATAGGAGTAACTGAAGTAGATAAAGGTTTTACGGTTTTATCACTATTGGAACAAGGAGGACAATTCCTGACCCATCTATCAATAACAGCGTCCATTGAAGGCCACCAATAGTATTCCCGTAACTGCCTCTTAGTTGTTGACATGACCATATGACCTTCATGAGCAATCCTAATCAAATTTTCCCAGACAGAAAAAGGGGGAATAATTTTGTCACATCTGGTAATAATATTGTAAGAACACATAAGTTCATCCTTGACCTTGAAAAAAGAACTCAAGTCACCTGACAGCTTCCTTTCTTCAGGCCATCCATACCTCAGATAGGTAACAACAAGACCAAGGGTGTCATCTTCAGACATAGCCTTCACCCAAACATCTTCAGAAATCACCTCCATATCATTCACATTTATGTCATTCATGGTATAAGCTACATCACATTCATCAGAATGTTCATCACCCTGATGAGGTAAGGCTAACCTAGACATGCAATCGGCATGCACATTAAGTCTACCAGGAATATACTCCACAATGCATTGATATTCTTGTAATTTGGCTGCCAGCCTAGCCAAATGAGCTGCTTAAATCCTTCCACCACCTGCAGCTAGCATATTCACAAGGGGCTTGTGGTCGGTTCTAATCACAAATTTAGTACCCCACAAAAACTGTCGGAAATGCTAAGCTGCCCAAGTGCATGCCAACAATTCTTTCTCAATTGTTGAATAATTATACTCAGCACCCTTCAACGTTCTTGAAGCATACGAAACAATGCTTTCTTCACCAATACCTTTCTGCATAAGAACTGCCCCTAATCCAGTGTTACTTGCATCAACAGAAACAATACATTCTTTACCCACAACAAATGGTTTTAATAAAGGAGCGGAACAAATTTCCTTTTTTAACGCATCAAATTGCAATTGCTGTTCATTACTCCATGAAAATTTAGCATTTTTTTTAGTAAAACTCGAAGGGAAGACACTTTAGAAGCGTAATTTTTTACAAATTTGCTAAAATATTCAGTTAAACCTAGGAAGGAAAACAGTTGATCCTATTGATTGGAGCAGGAGCTTTGGAAATGTTAGCAATATGATCAAACTTAGGTTTAATACGTTCTTTAGAAATCTCGTGTCCCAAATACTCAACTTTATGTTGTCTGAATTTACACTTAGAGAACTTTAGTGTTAACCCTTTTGATTGAATGCTTCCCAAAACAACTTTCAAATTCTCATCATGTTGTACTACATCACTGCCAAAGACTAGAATGTCATCCTGAAAGGCAATTTTATTTTATTTATTTATTTAAGCTTTTACCGCGCACAGCTACCCACAGTGGGTTTCCCGGCGCCAGGGACAGACTGTAGAAGAAAGGACAATGCAGCACCTGACTTGAGGCCACAACCAACTATTGACTGCGCTTGGTGAACAGAAGAGTCTTCAAAGCCCTACGGAAGCGGAGTAGGTTGGACTCTAACTTTAGTGCTAGTGGGAGGGAGTTCCAATATTTCGGGCCCAAAATAGAAAAGGAGCGGCCTCCCATTCTTGCCAGCTTAAATCTTGGCACAGTGAAATTGCCAGTGTCCGAAGACCTTAGTGACCGCAAGGGTGTGTAAGGTGTTACCAACCCTTGGATATAAGTTGGAGCGTTGCCCTGCTTGGCCTTGAACATGTAACAAAGTGCCTTGAATTTAACACGTTCGGGAACGCTCAGCCAATGAAGGTCACGCAACGCGGCAGCAGCTGAAATGCGTCTAGGGACGTTCTTTAACAGGCCCGCAGCCGCATTTTGCACAACCTGAAGCACATGTATGGTGGCTTTATCTGCGCCCAGGTAGAGAATATTGCCATAGTCCAGGCGTGATGTTACAAGTGCCTGGACTACGGTTCTGCGAGAGGAGAGGGGGAGCATCCACAAAATCTTGTGAAGCCACCGCAGCGTTGAGAAGCAAATGGCTGCAACCTTAGTAGCCTGTTGCTTCATAGTTAGCCTGTCGTCAATAATGACGCCCAGGTTACGAACTGCAGTGGATGGCGTAGGCGCATTGCCCAGTTCAATGGGCCAATGACGGGGGCCCCAAAGATGTTTGTTCTGACCCAGAATGACCACCTCGGTCTTCTCCCCATTCAGCTTGAGACAATTTCTCCGCATCCAGTCGGCCACAAGAATGAGGCCAGACTTGAGTGCGGAGGTGTTGTTCTCGTCTCTCCCTGATAGGGAGAAGACAATCTGGGTGTCATCTGCATAGGAGAACAGGGTTAGCCCAGCCTGTTCAACTATGGTCGCTAAGGGTTTAACATAAATATTAAATAATAAAGGGCTAAGGATTGAACCTTTGGGAACGCCGCGGGTAGATGGACAGATGGTGGAAGTTGCTTTAGGGGAAAACACTTGAAAGGTTCGGTCGCTAAGAAACGACACTACCCAGGCCAGGGCCTGGCCTGCCACACCTAGGGATTTCAGAGAGTCAATAAGGATGGAATGCGACACAGAGTCGAAGGCTGCGCTCAAATCCAACAGGATGAGCGCCATGGTGTTACCCTGATCGACACTGTGCCTAAGACTCTCTGTTACCCCCAGGAGGGCTGTCTCAGTTGAGTGTTGTGGCCGAAAGCCCGACTGCGAGGGATGGAGAAAGGCAGTGTTTTCGACCAGTTTGGAAAGCTGGGAATTAATATGTCTCTCCAATATCTTCGAGAAGATAGGCAACAGTGATATAGGGAGGAAATTGGCAGAGTTGGAGGAATCTGCACCCAATTTTTTCAATAAAGGTACAACCATGGCGTGTTTCCAAGGTTGGGGGACATGGGCCTCGCTCAAAGAAGCGTTTAGTAGTCTAATGATGATGGGGTGTGTGAGGGGATCTAATTCTTTTAGTATTTTGGCTGGGAGAGCATCCCGTGGGGAGCCCGATCACACACTATTTAAGCAGGAGACAAAGGAGATGGCATCTAAAGGCTGCCAGGTAGTAATTACTGCATCAATGGCGGTGTTTACCGGTTCCTGGACCATGTCAGAGGCAATAGAGGTAGTCTCTGGGAGTGAGGTGAGATGGTCATAGATAAGATCAACTTTCTTTGTAAAGTAATCTGCCAAGGATTGACACTGAGCGGCATCAAGTGCCGGAGAGGGAGGAGTGGAGTTGGCACCGGTCAATTTTTTAACAACGGAGAAAAACACCTTAGGGCAATTTCTTGCATCAGTCACAGTTTTTTTAGTATAATCTGCTTTAGCAGTTTTGCAGCTATTGTGGTACTTTTTCAAGGCTTCTTTATAGATGATTTAGCCCCTTTGCAACCATCCAACATTTCTTTCATTAAGCGTTGAAAGACAGATGCAGCACTCGCAAGACCAAATGGCATGCGCAAATAGCGAAACATACCCTCAGGTGTGACAAAAGCTGTCAAGTTCCTGGATTCCTCTTGTAGTACAACTTGATGATATGCGCTAGCAAGGTCTAGCGTTGCGAACACGCAAGCACCAGATAGGGTGGAAATAAGTTCATTAATCTTTGGTAAAGGATGCATGTCAGTCCAAATTTCTTTATTTAAGCTGCGAAGGTCCACACATAAGCGGAGTTCGCCATTAGCTTTAAGGGAAAGAACAATGGGGGAAACCCAGGGAGATGATTCGATAGGTTCAATGATGTTAGATTTAACTAAATTATTGGGGATATCTTTTAATTTATCACGATAGGCTAGAGGTACGTTTCTAACTCTATGTCTAACAGGTACTGCATCGTCTTTAAGAATAATTTTGTGTTTAAATTTGGCATATTCTCCTAATTTGTCCTCAAAAACACTAGGAAAAATATTCTTTATATTATCAACAAATTCACCATTACTTTGGGTTACAACAAAAACTGGCGGTGAAACATTGGGATCAATGTATACAGGAGGTGAAGCATTAGGGTCTAGTTTGATTCCCATCTCTTTTTGATGAGGCCATCCTAAAATAGACTCCCCTTTACAAGCAATGTAGATTTTAGCTTCAGTAGACCTGTCTTTAAAACTTACTTTGGCCCAAAAAAACAATAAGTTCAATTTTATGCCCAGTATAACTACCAGGTTTGATATCAGGACTTAAAAATACCCTATTAGGCCATAACTCTTCAAACACATCTTTGCCAATTATAGAGTACCAAGCACAAGAGTCCACTAACATGGAAATTTCCTTACCATCAATGTAAAATAAACTTGAAGGAAAACGTTTGCAGTTATCAGAAGAAATACATGAAATACAGTTGAATTCACTAAATTCCTCTACTGACTTCTTCATCAAAAGAAATACAATTTACTTTTTGAGGCGAACGACACATTTTCCCAAAATGTCCAGGCTTTTTACATTTTACACAAATCTTATTTAAGGCAGGACAACTTTTAAAATTCCCCACATGGTCAAAACTTTCACATCTATAACATATTATAAATGTGCATCTGTTACTAAACTTGTTCTCCTTCGTAAAACCATCATTTTTGAAAGTAGGAAAAACAGTTTTCTTTTGGACAGCTTGACTTTTGATAATTGAAACTTCAGGTATAGACTCTTGAATCTTGACAGACAAACTTTGACTTTGACCTCTTATTTCAGTCACAAACTTTTCAAATTGTTCGATACCTTTTGCTATATTAACAACAGCTTTAAGTGAAGTTTCAGTTCTTTCTTTCAATCTTTCTTGTATTTTCTTGCTTTTAGTTTTCATCATTATTTGATCCCTAAGAACCTGTTCATAGTTGATAGTGTTGAATGCGCAGGATCCAGCTAAAGCACGCAAAGCAGATATGTAATTCTCGATAGATTCGTTATCTTTTTGTGCTCTTGAGTAAAACTTAAAACGCTCCATGACAGTATTAACTTTTTTTCCAAATCTAATAGTAAGCTGCTTGACAACGATTTCAAACACATCAGATTCAGTATGAGAGTCTTCTAACTGAGGCAAATCTGATAACTTTTTGATGCCTTAACCACCTAAAGACAATCGTAAAAGATCTAATTTCCTTTTAGACGAACAACCATCTTCTTCTAAAACATTTACATATGCTAAAAACATGGGATACCATAAATCCCAATCCATTTTAGGAACCCCAGCAACAGGTAAAAAATGTGGTGGAACCATAATATTGGACATGACTATAATGTTAAAGGAAAAGTTTTTTAAACACTTTGTAAATTTGACCAGGAAAGTAATACAATATTTTGCTAAATTACTGATTGCATATATAAAAAAAAAAATATTTGTTAAAAAGAATACACACTAATAAGCGTGTGCATCGCTGTGGAATGCTTTAAGAGAAATAGCGTATAAAGATTGAAAAGTATAATCTTTAAACGAAAGGAATACAGTGAAAAAAGGTAAAGTTATTCGCAGACTCGTGAAAACTGCCCAATCCAAGATGGCCGAAAACGTGAAGAGCGTGATGATGTCACTCCCACAATGCTTTATATACCCAGAATGCACTGCGATAATGACGATCGTAGATGTGAATAGGAGAATGCTCCGAAGATTCTGACTCACGCAACAAGGAATGGATGACGAAGTCCTCGAGGCAATTTAAAACAAGTAAGTAACCGTCAATAAAGAGATCATGGTTACTGTAAAATCGTAATTTCAAAGAAATGGTCTAAATCTGTCGCAACTGCCGCAGGTGCTATCAAGTGCACGGTTTTAAAATTTACAGCCGCAGTAGCATTCCACATTAGATTATAATTAAAAGTAAGGAACAATTGAAATAAAATAGTTTTTTTGCAGCCGCTGGTGCAATCGAGGCACAACTAGTAAGACAGCCGCCGGTGCTATCACGGCACAAGTTCAAATAACTTAAATTCCTTACTTTCTCGAAGAACGAAGTGAACGCTGTATCCTCATGTAGATTTTAACTCCCCTGGAACAGTACTCCCACTGTCGCCAATTATGTTGAGAAATAATAAGGTCCGCAAAAGTTGGTTTGGTTCCAGGAACAGGATTTAATTACAGATCGGAGGAACAGCTTAACAACCACGGAGAATGGCAAGCAGGACAGTCAGGCTTCAACTGACTACCACAGAACCTTCACAAGAAACATCTACAAGAACATTCTAAGTTCTAAGAAGCTTGCATGCCAAGAAGCACACAAGTAGCATACAACAATACATTTAAATAATGGATTGCAACATGGAGTGGCTGAGTTGGGCGGAGTGAGCTGAGAAGGAAAAATTGAAGTCACTGGTGTTACTGGAGGCACTGAATGGTGGGCAATGATGAGGGCAAATTGTAGACGGAATGCTGGAGTGAGATGCATAGGTGGGGAGTGACTAGAAGAGTTAGTGATAAGTGGATGTGAAGTAGTAGAGTGGAAGTGAAACTGGAGGAGTGAATGGAGTAAGTGGTGTATTGAGTGGGACACGTCATGAAGTGCATTGCTTGGGGTGAGTTGTGAACTGAGTGGGTTTAGACTTGTGAAGAGAAGGAATGGTGGAGTGAATGAGTGGGGTTAGCAGTGGATTGAGTGCAGTGGTAAGAGTGAGTGGAAGGGTGCACAGTGGAATAGGGTGAGCTGTGGTGTGGTGAGGTGAGTGGCAGAGTAAGTGTGGATTGTGGCTCAACGGGTGGTGTGACGCACGGAGCCGTAAGGTGTGCAGAGGAATAGATGGCGTGTGAAAGTGAATAAGGAGAGTGTAGTTTGGGGCTGAGGTGGTGGGATGAGTGGTGGTATGATCTGGACACTGGGGGCCAGATTTATCATTCTCACACGCAACACAGCAGGCCCTGCATGAAAGGGGCAGGAATGCGCAGTGTTTACCATTATCAAGTCATGCAGGGCCACACAAGATGGCTTTGGGTGGCTTGATAAGTCTCATTTAGGATTTTCGACGCCCTTGAGCCCCTTTGCAGACACAAGGGCAACGCAAAACTTTGATAAATCTGGCCCTGGAATTATTGACTTGAGTGGAGTGAGCAGTGAAATGAATGGTCTGGCATCATTGTAAGAAGTGATGGACACAGTGCTTTTGGGTGAGAGGTGGAGTGAGTGCTAGACTGAGTGAGAGGGTTGAGTTAGTGGTGGAGTAAGTGGAACAAGACGAGTGAGCAATAGTGCTATGGCTTTTCTATGGTGGAAAAAATACCTGAAGGCACACAACACAGCTACACACAGATAAGCACACAAATGCAGATTCTTAAAGGAAGAAGTTGCTACATAGAGGAACAGTGCAATCATTTGGTTGTCCAAGGTGCTAGGTGAGAAGTTGGTAGCATGCACCACTGGGCTCAGTGGATGGAGGGTGGTGCAGATGTAGATCTAGGAACCAGAGAACTCCAGAAAACTGGCACAGCAGGAAAGGGGAGGTGCCCCTGCTTCCTTCCTGTACCTCTCTACTTAGATGTGACCCCCCTCCACATTCCTGCATGGATTTTCCACTCTGATTGTTGATTTGGCTTCCCTCCACCAGGGCCGGACTGGCCATAGCAGGCAACAGGCATTTCCCCAGGGGCTGGAAGGGTGGGAGCCAGTTATGGAGCGGGGTTACTGGGGGCCAGTTTTATAGCAGTGCTGCAATATCGGCCCCCAGTAACAAACATTAACAAAAGCAGCTGTGCTGGGGAGTGCTGGGGAGCGGTTTAGTTAAGCAGCAGTCCTTCACACTAGCACCCTCACCCACCTCCTGACCCTCCACACCCCCATCGCCTTTAGGGGCCTAGAATTGCCAGGGCTGCTTTCTGTACCCAGTCCGACTCGGCCCTCCACATGCACCGATGCTTGGGGTCTGAACAAATCTGTTCAGTATCTTTAAAAAAAATGTTTTATTGTTATTATCGATGATTCTTTGGGTCAAATTAACATGTAGATTACTGTTTTTCTCAAAATAAACAAAGTTGGAAACAGATGTAACCACATTACAAAAACGTGTCAAAGTGCAATTCGATTTCAAATGCATCACCTGAGGACGAGGACTGGAAAGAGTGGGTGGTGCAGGAGGAAAAGCAGGTAAATAGAAGACAGGAAATTTCAAAATGCTGGAAGATCGAGCAGCTCCAGAAATTGTTACCTAGCAAGCATCTCAAGAGCCATAAAAAACATTGAGAGAAAAGAGAGGAAACTAAATATCATTGTCTGTTTTTAATATTATACTCAGTCCGAGATGATTACCTTTGTAGAATTCACAATTTAATTAAATTCATTTACCAGTCTCAGCTTGATGGTGTCTGCGGTGTTCCAGTCCTAGAGGGGCTGGCACCGAGGAGGCCATTGATGTTGCGCTGGCACCTGCTTCCGGTTTATGGTTTTGCAGACACATGTACTTGTCCTGAACTTCCCTTTGGTTCTGCAGGGTGTGACTCGTGACTCGTACCAGGCTGAGCAAGGCAGCAATTCTGTGGAGCAGCAGCGGCCCTCCCATTAGGGCAGAGGACTGTCGCTCCCTGCTGCCAGTGCAGCAAAAGTGAAAAATACAATGGAAATAAAATGAATTACCATTTTATGTTTGACTGCTTCCAGCCCGAGCAGTGTTTGGGGTCGGGGCTGCTGTTGGCGGGCAGCAGGGGACTGGTGCTCATTCCACCAGTTTACACTGCGCTGTCTCTTTGACCGGCTGTCTTGCGACGGCCAGCCTGACATGCGCAGCATGGTGGTCTCTGCATTGGAACTAGATAAAATATGGAATGTAGATGAATGGCACCCCTTGCCTACAGGGCCGGACTGGGAACCTCAACCGGCCCTGGCAAAGAGCTCTTTGCCGGGCCGGTTTTCGGCCGATTTTGGTACAAGGCCGATTTTGCAGCTATGTAGCAAAAACGGCCCTGTAACAAAAACGGCCCCCACCCGTGCGGCGCACCGGGGGATTGCCCGGTGCCCGCTATGGCCAGTCGCGCCCTGCTTGCCTTGTACCACATTACTCGGTGAAGAATTTAGAAAGAGGGCTGCAGCTAATAAGCATGTATAAGGCAGTCATAAATTGTTTCTATTGACTGAAAAACACTACATTTTCTTATATATTCAGACAGCATCTCATTTCATCATCATTTGCAAAAACTTTCACTATAGAGGACACTGCAGACATACTAGTCGCTTAAGGGATCTTAAAAAGAAGTTTATTTGCGAAGCTATGAGTCTCAAAATGCTTTTTTGGGGGGTTTCTTTCCATACAGCTCCTCTACATCACGTGTCCAGTTTCTATAAAAGATGTAGATCTGACCATATATTGAGGCAGGTGAGTGTGTTTTATTACCTTTACATACTCCTGGAATAAGTCCTGACTACTGTAGCAATTACTACAGGGGTCCTAATTATGTGTGGCCTCTTAGTTCTGATGAGCCCGTTAACAGTCGAAAAAGCAGTGTGAAAGTCCAGAGAAAAATATGGAATTACTGGGGGAAATGGACTTAAAATTGCGAATTCCCCCAGTCATTTTTCCTTTTTTAGTGAACCCTCATGGTCCAACTGATAATGGGCTGGATTTTTCCCACACCCAGAGTTACTGGTATCCTCTGTATCAGTAACTTCGTTGGTGGAGAAAATCCTGCCCATTTTCAGAGCCACCTTTAATGAGGACCTTAATGCACAAATGGAATAATTTTATCTAATTGGAATCAAATAGCCTCTTACGACCTGTGGAACCAAATTTAAAGAAGTGTCAACCACAATTGCTGCCGAATAATCACCTACTACTAAAGGCCCAGAAAACGTATATCCTTACCTGAAAACATTTGGAGCACAGAGCACAGCGTCAATTACCAGAAGTGGTTACAATAAAAAAAAAACCCTGACAAGACTCCACAACAAAATGGGAATTTACTGGGGTAGGTGGAAACCACAATGCACAGCACATTAATGTGGGGGTAGGCTTTACTCGTCACTTCCATCAAAAATAATGGCCCGCACAAGCCCAGTACGGGACTCGGGACAGACACTAAAATGTGACAAACCCAAAACAAACAGGACAGCTGACCACCCTGACCTTCACAACGATCATAAGTTCTACATTATTTTATGAAATATCATGGTAACTGCTGAGCTCCTCAGATAGTTTATCTTCATATATTTAAAATATTTTATCCTGTATGAAGGCAAACACATCACAACTTTTACAGCAGTTACAAATCACACCTCCAACCCAAAGGAATGGTGAAGCAACATCTAAGGTAGGTTAATTGAGAATCTTGTCGAATTCTGAAATCCCTACCCTGGACTTTGTAGCATTCTCTAAGAGATGGCCAAAGCACGCCAGGTATGCATGAGTTTTGTTTATTTCATCCACTGAATAAGAAGTTTAAATAGGCAATGGAATTCTTAATATATGAACATTTTGAATAAAAATGTGCATTGGACTGCCAGAGACAGCAGCTTGGTGGGTGGATAGGTGATGCCACGTTCAAGATTTTTTTCATACTCAGCCAGTACTTCTGGTACCATGTGAACTGTGAGGAATGCTTTTCTCAGCCTTTGGAAGAGAAGAGAGCAAGCGGCCACTGAAGATTCCTGTTGCAATTAAATTGAAATGGATATTACGCGCTTATTCGCTCTGACGTCTAGTATTGTCGTCAGGTATGTTCAGCCCTAGAAGTGCCTTAAACCTAAACCCTGAACATCTTGCTGAGGCTAACTGACAAGGAAGTAAGACTGTGTCAGAGTCATTGGGATGCGTGCAAAGCCTGACGTTTCTCTAATCTTGTCATCACTGGCGGCATTTCAGATGCAGAGTCACAAACCAGTTTTAGATTTCCGTGCAGGCGAGTCGGGGTTTGCCATTTCATATTTGCATTCCACAAATATTTGGATGTGAAATGATCTGTCTCGGACTCCTACAGTGATCGGAGGAAGTCAACCTTGCAAAGTAGTGAATAGATGCCATATATCTAAACCTTCCAAAGAAAGACTATTCTGCTAACTGCATTTTGAACTGGTAGACATTTATTATCGAGGTATTTCCCGTGGAAAGAAGGATGAACAAGATAGGTGCATAAAAGACTCATGTTTCCAAAAACTGCTAATTCTTAACATTCCAACTTCTTGTTTTATTCGTGGCAAAATGAAAACTCCTGACTTTTTTGTTTAACTTTTCTAATAGTAAGAGGGGGATAGGATAGGCAATTTTGGATGGGTAAGAGTAGGTTTGGTATCAGAGGGTATATAGAGCATGAGAAGATGGACAGGGAGAGAATACGAATATAGATATCACAGAGACTCGATAAGGACAGACCCAGACGATAGGGGAAAACGTTCGGTTGATGGTGCAGGCCTGGATGGAAGTGAGAATTTTGATATATATACGGTGAGACAGCAGTTACAAGGACAAGAGTGTCCATGGTGCTGCTAGGTTGTGGGCAGGGTGAAAGAGGAAGGAGGTGACAGAGTCAATGCGTGAGAGAGCGAAGCAATAAGGTGAATTGATAGTGAGAGAAATAGGTAGTAAGATGGTGAAAGGGGGTCACAAGGTGCTCAAAGCGAGGAGGCTGCCTTCCAAATTCAGTTAAGGAGATTGCATATGACTGCAACAGAAAAGAGAGTTGTAGCATGTTACATAAAATGGGTTTGCTTTAATTTCTTGCAGCTATATTTTTTAATTTCCTCTCATGTAAAAATAGTGGTTATTTTCTTAGTGCAAAATGCATCATTTTGATCGCAAGTGTGCATTTTAAACTAAAAAAATAGTGCTAAATGCTGGATTACTTCTCAAGTAATTACGTGTAAATTTGCAGTAATTACAATAGTGAGAATTATACCAGTCACGCCCCAAAAGGCAGCCAGTTTTAATTGTTATGGCTTATGCTTTTCCTGAATCAAAGCTGCTAAAACATGACAGGTATATTTACTTAAAGATTACGCGATATCCTTTTTTTTTGCCCGCCCAGGGCATTGCAAAATTGTATTGTTTTATCGATCTAATCTGCTTTATAGCTTCCTCATGAAGGTTGGTTGCACTTTAATCCAATTAAGAAAGCTTCAATGAATGAAGATCTGTTTTTCAAATCAGGGGTATTTTCATTATCAGTATACAGTATCTAAAAAAAGTCATAAAACTCTTTACAGATATCTTTGGTTGATGTTAAATAATTACTATTTGTTGTTTTAGCCACTGTTATTTGAAGTTTAGTGCGTTATTGATCCAGTCTAAATCCAATACAACTGTGGTCCTTCGACCCAGACTTCCAATGGGATTTTAGTGTGCATAACATTGATAACTTGCATCATTTTGGTGGTACTTTACATGTTTAGTTTAAACATAATATAACAAAATATGATATATTATAATGGGCCTCATTACGATGTCGGGCAAAGTTTCTTCTGCCCGACATCTTCTGACCAAGACCTGGTTGGCTGTCCCGACCTACTAACTAGGATGTGACCGAACAGTGTTCGGTCACATTCCTATACTTTACAAAGGGAGCATATATTCTGGCCGGTATGCATGCTCCCATTGTAAAATAAGAAGTGCAGTTCATCCCTGCACACAGTGGAAGCCACCTCGAGGTGCCTGCCACGAGGTGCAGGGATCAACAGGGGACACCATAGGATCCCCCTCAGCCTCCAACAGGAGCCTGTGCACCCAAGGGGGCCCGGCAGGGGCGCCTCAAAGTCGAGTTCCGACAGCGTTTCTGTGTCAGAAAGACCAGCAAGGTAAGGCTATCGAAACCCAACATCGTATTCCCCGGGGCAGAAAGAGCCACCGTTGGGCTTACTGGCCACATTCCGAATGGCGGATGAGCTCTCACAGACCATCGGAATGACCGTTCTGATTCCTTTCCGACTGTTGTAATGAAAAAAGTTTTTGTTATCTTTGCCTGAGCATTATTCAATGTAAGTTAACAATCGCAGCACCATTTTATGTTTGGCCGCCATTTTGAACCATGCTCCCAACTGCTTTTGCCCCCTCAAGAGAACGGATTGTGGAAAGTTTTATTTCTCCAAGGTTGGGCTTTGCTAATGAATACACTGTTCTTATTATTGCATACTGTTTCCACTAGATGCAGTATCGGCTCCTGGTAGGAGTGCTCCCGGGTGGTGACGTGGGGCGGGTGAGGGGCAGGGTTGGGAGTGTAAACACAGGAATATAGATGAATGCAGGTAAGTTGACAATTAAATCAATAAACAAATTTCGTTGCATGCGCTGCATCACATTTGGCGATGCAGCACGCGCAACAGAATTCATTTTATTGATTTAATTGTCAACTTACATGCATTCATCCATATTCGGGTGTTCACTACCCCCCACCCTGCCCAGCCCCGCCCCACATCACCGCTCGGTAGCACTCCCACCAGGAGCGGCTACTGCTAGATAGAGGCCTTCTCCCACTAGTCTAGTGGCGGGCATGGGCAGAGTGACCTTGGGTTAAAGATAGCGTGTGCCCGGCCCCAGAAACGAAACCTATCCTTCTGTACTTCTTTGTTTAGCTGCATTTGCTTGGAAAATTCCCTTATGGATGTGCCTTCATTGGTTCTGAATTGTACATAATGTATCTCCATGTTTGCTGAAGTCAGTCCTCTCTGCAACACCCCTAAGAGACTGGGCAGGCGGGGCTCCACTCGAGTGTATCTGAATAAACATTTATTGGTTTGTATTCTCTACTGTGTGACCGACTCTTCATTTGGTATGGAAGGCTGAGAGGTGGTCGCAAGTGACCCGGGTGACCCTAAAAGGGTCACTTCCTTCACGACCGCCTCCATCGTAATGAGGCGGTCGGAAAGGAATCTGACCGGCTTATTACGATGCAGTCGTTACGATGTCGGGCAAAGTTTCTTCTGCCCGACATCTTCTGACCAAGACCTGGTTGGCTGTCCCGACCTACTAACTAGGATGTGACCGAACAGTGTTCGGTCACATTCCTATACTTTACAAAGGGAGCATATATTCTGGCCGGTATGCATGCTCCCATTGTAAAATAAGAAGTGCAGTTCATCCCTGCACACAGTGGAAGCCACCTCGAGGTGCCTGCCACGAGGTGCAGGGATCAACAGGGGACACCATAGGATCCCCCTCAGCCTCCAACAGGAGCCTGTGCACCCAAGGGGGCCCGGCAGGGGCGCCTCAAAGTCGAGTTCCGACAGCGTTTCTGTGTCAGAAAGACCAGCAAGGTAAGGCTATCGAAACCCAACATCGTATTCCCCGGGGCAGAAAGAGCCACCGTTGGGCTTACTGGCCACATTCCGAATGGCGGATGAGCTCTCACAGACCATCGGAATGACCGTTCTGATTCCTTTCCGACTGTTGTAATGAAAAAAGTTTTTGTTATCTTTGCCTGAGCATTATTCAATGTAAGTTAACAATCGCAGCACCATTTTATGTTTGGCCGCCATTTTGAACCATGCTCCCAACTGCTTTTGCCCCCTCAAGAGAACGGATTGTGGAAAGTTTTATTTCTCCAAGGTTGGGCTTTGCTAATGAATACACTGTTCTTATTATTGCATACTATTTCCACTAGATGCAGTATCGGCTCCTGGTAGGAGTGCTCCCGGGTGGTGACGTGGGGCGGGTGAGGGGCAGGGTTGGGAGTGTAAACACAGGAATATAGATGAATGCAGGTAAGTTGACAATTAAATCAATAAACAAATTTCGTTGCATGCGCTGCATCACATTTGGCTATGCAGCACGCGCAACAGAATTCATTTTATTGATTTAATTGTCAACTTACATGCATTCATCCATATTCGGGTGTTCACTACCCCCCACCCTGCCCAGCCCCGCCCCACATCACCGCTCGGTAGCACTCCCACCAGGAGCGGCTACTGCTAGATAGAGGCCTTCTCCCACTAGTCTAGTGGCGGGCATGGGCAGAGTGACCTTGGGTTGAAGATAGCGTGTGCCCGGCCCCAGAAACGAAACCTATCCTTCTGTACTTCTTTGTTTAGCTGCATTTGCTTGGAAAATTCCCTTATGGATGTGCCTTCATTGGTTCTGAATTGTACATAATGTATCTCCATGTTTGCTGAAGTCAGTCCTCTCTGCAACACCCCTAAGAGACTGGGCAGGCGGGGCTCCACTTGAGTGTATCTGAATAAACATTTATTGGTTTGTATTCTCTACTGTGTGACCGACTCTTCATTTGGTATGGAAGGCTGAGAGGTGGTCGCAAGTGACCCGGGTGACCCTAAAAGGGTCACTTCCTTCACGACCGCCTCCATCGTAATGAGGCGATCGGAAAGGAATCTGACCGGCTTATTACGATGCAGTCGTAAAGCTCCGACCGGTGGTTGGAGCCGTTTCCAACCGCATCGTAATCAGGCCTAATGTATTTATTTTTCAGTAAGGGTCAAGACTTTTCTTCAGCCTTGCCAAGCTTATTATTTCCACATGGGCCCCAACATGATTTGTGGGAAGTGACATTATCACATGGTTGCTTGCATGGGCTCAACTCACCAAGATGCTAGGGGTAGTGGAAGTGACTTCACATTCCCTTCGACCTCAATGACATCATATAACCCTTGACAGTGATTTCTTCCAGGAATGCATGTCGTAGAGCAGCAACATCCCACTCACACTCTCTTACAATCCCTAACACTCATTCCAGTTTATTCTCATTCACTCACTTTCATTCACTCCTAATCTCATTCATACTTACTGACACTCAAGCCCAGATTTCCTAACACTTTGAGGTGTTTGCATCACTTTTGTGATGCAAAGCTGGTGCATAGTGTTAGGGTGGGATTTACTATCCAATGCAAATCCTGCTTTGCACTAGATAGTATCAAAAAGTAGCTCAAAATTGCTCTCTGTGCTGCTTTGCATTGTTTGCGCCAAGGGGGTGTTCCAATGATGGTGAATGGGGATTCCCATGCAACCACACCTGGACTTTGATATAAATCCCTATTTACAAACTTTGGTAGACAGGAATTCGAACCAAAATCTTACGACTCCATGGGGCAAGGAGAAATGTTTTCATTTCATTTTATTTACATTGTGCAGCACATATGCAAAGTTGGAAAAACCTATAAGGATAGTTTGTTTACTGGAAGGGACCACTTCCAATATAAAACCGATGCCTCAGAGAAAGCACACACCCTTGCACCACAGTGCAAGTGTGTGTGCGTAGACGTATGGCTGCAAAAGGGCACCAGCACACAAGTAGAGAAAACATGACCATATCTTATTAGATATGGTGAATTTCTTTCTCACACATTAGGGCAAGGCAGCAAAGCAACGTTGGTGCATCATTGTCTTGCATCAAAGAATGGTAAATCTCGGCCACTGTCTCACTCATTACCTGCCACTGACTCCCACTCACTTTCGCTTACACACACATGGTTACCAATACACATATGCTCATGCATACACAGGTTATCTCACTTAAAAGCTCTCTCACATAAACACACTTTCACCCACAAGCAGGCACATAATACACATTTTAAACCATTCTTAATGTCAACAGCTGGCATATAAGGTCCTGTTCCAGCTAAGTGTGCTCCATTTTTTTGACACTAATAGTGAATAATAGAATATTATTCACTATTAGTATAATAAATAATGGACAGAAAATAAGGAATCCGGAGCTGTTCCTATGTTCTTAGCACTGATTCTGCCACCTCTGAGGCCAGAAGACACAAGGGGCAAGCCAGAGGTCTCAACAGCGACCTCTGGCGACCCCTAAATGGGCTTCATGTAGCAACAATGTTCTGCAGGTTCCAAACCAATTAGATTCTGGACCTGGTTTACCTGTTGAAATTCAGGAGCCAGCAATAATGGGTGCACGGCTGCAAGGCAGGAATTTGTAGCTGAAGCTGGTGGAAATACAGCTGAAAAAGTCCAATGGGAAATCACGATAACTGCAAAAAAAACCAGAAACAACACATTTGAAGGGAAAATGGGCACAAACCCCTAAGCACTAAGACGTACTTCGACAGGAAACAAAACAGAAAACCACAAAAAGATCTGCATCCATGCAACGTACAATCCCTGAACACAGCTTTGGCCCACAATGAAAACAGTGCATCCAAATGTACAGGTACATCCAACAAACTACTGAGTGTGATTCAATTCAGACCATTTCTTTGACTCACGCACATTTGGAAGCACCACGAAGGAGGAAACACACATTCCTCTTCTGTCATGCTCCATGAAATCCAGATGCAAAGTCCTGATACTATTAGAACAATGGCAGCAACAGGAGAAAGCCCCACAGATAGAAGAAAGCCAGGCTCACCAGGAAAAACTTGAACCCACTCAACATGTCTACAGTCTATAGCCTCAATAGATATTGGCTGAACTAGGGGTCTGCACCTGCTTGGCGATACACTGGAATCCACTCTATAAAGCGGGAGTACGTATCATGGTACACCAGTGATTAGTGCTATTTTCATGCAATTTGGAAACGGTGATTTCAGGCACAGTGTGTAAAAAGTGAACCTACTGTGCATGGAATCACCCTTGTCAAAAATTCTCATTATCATATTGATGTATGCCCTGTATGAATGTATATATGTATGTATGTATATATGCTAATGTTAAACCTTTTTTATGGAAGTATAGGATTTGGCCTGTACAATCAAAATGAAACATTATCAGATGAAAGAAATGAATGGTGGCATGATAAATTATGTCCACGTGTTGCCAAATTGCATGAATTAAGTAATAATCGATGGTGAATGAAGGTAGTACCTTTCAGTTTATAGCAAAAGCACTCCTACCCTCCTTCTCCTGCATAGGGTCTAATCTCGTATTTCTAGCATTACTGGAATCCAACCTAGGCATTCAGATTCCCACATCCACTTATGAAACTATAGGCAATGCATCACTTTCTTGGCACAAGGGGATCCACGCCCTGGTGGTCACTATGTATGGAATAGTTCAGCCGATATTTTGATTGAAACAGGTCATGGAAGCCCTTGTCCAGAATGGGGATTTTGGGGTTGGCCGGCCAGCGGGAGGCTCGCCACCCCGGGGAAGTTTGGGGCACCAGGGGAGGGGGGGGGGGGAGGAAGCTTGACACCCGGGGCTCGCCGTAGCTGGCGTTTTTGGGCTGGTCAGGTTTTTTGGGCTTCTTTTGGGCTGGCCAGGTATTTAACCGGCCATTTTGTGTCACTGCACACTGTTTGTGGTGCAGTGACACAGCAGCCAGGGTCTTAGGCAATTTTGTAGTCGATTTAGTGGTGATAGCGGGATTGCGAGGCGGTTTGTCGGCTGTTCGTGACTTCCTGGGCGAGTGCAGAGGCGGTAGCTGGGGAGTGCGGTGAGCGTGTCGTGCGCTTCGGCTGACGAGTGTTTTGCGGCGTGATGGCGGAGGGCGATGATCCGTGCGTGGCCGAGTCGCTGCGGCTGCTGTGTGAGACGGGCCGCATGGACATATTGCGGCCCGGCCTCAAGGTAAGGCCACAGCGGCGCGCTGCCGATGGCGCCGCTGCGGCTGTGGCGGCCTGTGATCCGCCGCGGTCGCGGCTGCGGCCGGCTCTGCGGGGCGGGAGGGGGGGCGGAGGAGCGAAGGGCGGTGGACGGCGCAACAAGACAGCGCCACGTGGCATGGCAAAAGGTGGCACCAAGCGGGCGGGGCGGAAGGGGAGGAAACAGGCCCTGCAATTTGTGGAGGAGGTGGGGGGGGAGGGTCGGGGGCGGCCCGTGAGGCAGTGGTGGAGCAGGGGGGTAGGGGGAGGGGGGATGATGGAAGGGCCCGAGCAGAGTTGCAGGGGGAGGGTGGGGGCAGTGGAGAAGGAGGGCGGGGGGGCAGAGGGTGGAGAGGGGCCTGAGGTGGTGGGGGGAGGCGGTGCAGGGGGTGAAGGGGGGCCGAGGCGCGTGGAGCTCGGGGGGCAGTTGGAGGGGGGGAACGGGGGGCGGTTTCCCCTCTACTGATTGAGGAAACTGATGTGGAGGAGGAGGTGGAGGGGGGAGGGGGGGCGGACAGGGAACTGAACTGGAGTTCGTCTTCGGCGGAGGAGGGGGGGCGTGGGGGGCCAGGGCGGGTTGGCGTCGCCGGGGAGGCAGGGGAGGTGTGGGGGGAGGGGCCAGGCGGAGGGCCGTGGCAGACCCGAGGCGCTGGTGGGGGTGCGCGGAGGTGGCGGTGCGACGGGCGGGAGGGGTGAGTCGGGGATGGGGGGGTGGGTCGGTGGGGGTAGTGGAGGGGTGGCGGGGGAAAGTGAGGGGGCGGGGGGAAGTGGCAGGCAAAGGGGGATTTTCGGTGAGGGGGAGGGGAGCGGGGTGTGGCATGGGGGTGTATGGGGCTGTGGGCGTGGGGGAGGTGTGGGGCCCAGTTGGGGTTATGGGGGGTGGGGTGGGCCGGGGGATTGGAACGGGGAGGGGTGTTGGGACCTGGGGGCGGAGGGATCCCGTTGCGGCGCGGAGGTCATTCGGCAGGTTGGGGGAGGGGAGCGGCTATGGGGTGGGGGAGTGGAGGAGGGGGCGGCGCGTGGGGGGGTGACGGTAGTGGTTTTTACCCTGGCATGCTGGACTCCACCTTTTTTCCTTGGCAGGAGCTGTTTGCGAGGCGCTCTGGGGAGCAGCATGCGGCTCCCACCCACCGAGTGGATCGGCCGGCTCTGTTTGGTGCGGGCGGCCGAGCTCCAGCGAGGGACCTACATCATGACCACAGCGAATGGAGGCGGGACGCGTCTCCACCGGCCCCTCCCCGAAGGGTCTTTACGGCCGCCGGGGGTAGGGGAGCGAGGATGGATGTGAATATTTCTGATCTGACTGCGAGTGCGGAGGATGGGAGGGCGAGTGTGGATTTGATGGACTTGATGCGGGTGTGTCGGAAAGAGCGGGTTTGAGCCGGCTGGAACCCCAAGTGGGGGGCCGGGGTGGTGTTGGAGAGTCGGAGGAAGAAGGAGAGCTTCGGGAGGACGGGGGGGCTTGTAATGTTGTTGACAGTGTATTACAGGTGCCAGCAAGGCAAGAAGCGCCCAGGGTGACGGCCCCCTCAGCTCCACTGGTTACGCAAGGACGCCGACCTTGACGCCAGGTAAGACAGATGATGGCGCAGGGGGTGGCAAGCGGCGTTGTGTGCAGGTTTCAGTGGGGACGGGGGGCGACGGGGAGGATGGGTGGCGGCTGGTGCGGGGTCGGTACGTGCAGGACGTGGGCGTTGGCACGGACAGGGCGGGGAGGGGCCGAGCGCGGGCGGCGGGTGAGAAGGAGACGGCGGGGGGGGGGAAGGAGAGTTGTGTGGTTCCAGTGCGGAAATTACCGTACATGGGGCTGACCAAGCCGCTGGGGGCCCACCTTTCGGTGGCGACGAAGGAAAAGATCTGGAAAGGGGAATACGTTGACATCCTGAAGCTTCTGCACAGGGAGTTGACGTCCAAGGAAGGGTCAAAGGAGGAAGAACAAGAGTTAGCTAGGCACCCAAAGGTTCCCCTGATGCTAGACAACTGGTCAGCGGCTTTCCTCATTTATGCGAGCGTGTATTGCGAGAAGTTCCCGGACTGGTGCGTCGCGCTGTTCAAATACATGGATGTGGTACGGAGGGCACAGGTGACCTACGGCGGGTACGCGTGGTCCCACTACGATGAGGAATTCCGGGCGCGCATGGCGGCGGACCCGGAAGCGCAATGGGGGGAGCTGGATTAGGATTTGTACCAGCAAACGATGGGAGGGGCCAAGTTTGGCCGCACCATTTACACAGCGAGCGGTTTGCCACTGGTCTCGCCCCCCCTTTGCGGCCCGCCCCACCCGTGGGGGGGGTGGGTCAGGGAGACTCTGGCAGTCAGGCTGCAGTCGCGGCCTGCTGGAAACTTCAATAGAGGAGCCTGCGGGAGGGCAGCATGCCGATTTTGGCACGAGTGCTCGTCGTGCGGCCGAAGGCATCTAGTGCTGCATTGCTGGGGGGCCGGGGGCCCGCCGGGGCAGCAGCCCGCACAGGGAGGGACCCCAGCCAGAGGGGGACCGGGTGGGGGAAGGGGAGGGGGCAAAGGGGGGGGAGCCGGGGCCCTGGGCAAAGGCTTGTACACCGATTACGATCGAGCGGATAGAGCCCTGGTTGGCGGCGTATCCGCGGGCGGAGGATGCTGCAGTGTTGCGTTGGGGTTTCCGGGAGAGATTCAGGCTGGGGTACGAGGGCCCCCGGATTGCTCGCTGGGCGGACAATCTGAAGTCAGTGAACGCGCACAAGGGCATTGTGCGCGAGAAGCTTTTCAAAGAGGTCAGTGAAGGTAGAATGGCGGGCCCTTTCACGGCGCCGCCGTTGCCGGGGTTAATCATTTCCCCCATCGGGGTGGTGCCCAAGAAGGAGGAGGGGCAGTTCCGATTGATACGGCACTTGTCTTGGCCGGAGGGGGAGTCGGTCAATGCCTACATTGCGGCGGATTTGGCTTCGGTGACCTACTCGTCGGTGGACGTGGCGCTGAGGCTCGTTGCGGCGGCAGGACGGGGCGCGCTGATGGCGAAATGTGATATCAAGTCGGCTTTCCGACTCCTTCCGGTGCACCCGGCGGATCACCAGTTGCTGGGGATCCACTTCCAAGGTCTCATCTTTGTGGATAAGGCGCTGCCGATGGGGTGCTCCATTTCATGCGCGCTGTTTGAGCATTTCAGCTCATTCCTACAGTGGGTTTTTTCCAGGCGCACAGGCTCGGAGTCAGTGACGCACTATCTGGATGATTTTTTCCTGGTGGGGCGGCCCGGTGCGGAGGACTGTCAGCGGCAGCTGGATGGTTTGGCTGGGTTGATGGGGGAATTTGGGGTTCCCCTGGCGCCAGAGAAGACGTGCGGTCCCAGTACAGTGTTGTCCTTTCTCGGTATCGAGCTCGACTCGGTCGCCATGGAAGCACGCCTACCGGAAGACAAGAGGTCTGCAATGCTGGTTTTGGTGGATGGAATGTTGTCAAGGAGGAAAGTGACGGTCCGGGAGGTGCAGGTGTTGTTGGGCCATTTGAATTTTGCCTGCTGCGTGGTGCGGGCGGGCCGAACGTTCTGCCGGCGTTTGGGTTTGGCGTTGTCCGGGTTGTCTTTGCCTCATCACCATGTGCGCCTTTCCGCGGGAATGAAGGAGGATCTGCGCATGTGGCGGGCGTTCTTGGAACGGTTCAATGGTGTACCTATGGCGCCGGCGGAGGACTGGGAGTGGGACGTTACCATGTACTCGGATGCGGCGGGCGTCGGAGGATTCGGTCTGTATTGGGATGGAAAATGGTGCGCGGAGCAGTGGCCGGAGCATTGGCAGGCGGGAGGGAGGAGCATTGCGTTCTTGGAGTTGTTCCCGTTGGTGGTGGCAGTCACGGTGTGGGCAGGGGTGTTGGCGCACAAGCGCGTGTTGTTTTGAGTGGACAACATGGCTGTCGTGCAGGTGGTGAACAGGCAGTCGGCCCGGGACCCGCAGGTGCTGAAATTGATGAGGGTGTTTGTGTTGCGCTGCTTGGAGAATGACATACTGTTTCAGGCACGCCACGTCCCGGGTGTGGACAATGACATTGCCGATGCTTTGTCTCGTTCACAGTGGGAGAGGTTCCATGGGCTAGCCACGACAGCGGAGGAAGTCAGGACGCCAGTGCCGGAGGACCTGTGGTCGGTGGGCGAGGCCGGGTCTTTCAGTTGGTGAAGGTGTCGGTGACGGTGTCTACGTGGAAGGCTTACGAGCTAGCTTGGGAGGAATTCCTGCAGTCAGGTGCGGTGAGGCAAGGGGACCGGTGGCGGCGCGAGGATCAGGTGGTAAGGTTCATGCTGGCGCTCATGGATAGAGGTCTGTCGCGGGTGTCGATTGCGGACAAGTTGTCGGCGGTGGCGTTCATGGGCAAGATGTGGTGGGGGTTCCCCCCGTCGGCGGGAAAACTGGGGACCCGTTTTCTGGAGGGGTGGGCGAGAGAAAAGGGTGCGAAGGTGCGGCTGCGCCGTCCCATCACGGTGGAATTGCTGGAAGGAGTAATTGGCGCGCTCCCGGGGGTGTGCAGGGATGAAGGCGAGGTGGTACGGTTTTCTACCTTGATGTCCTGGCTTTTCTTTGGGGCTTTTCGAGTGTCGGAGTTGCTGGGCGCGAAGGGGAGGCGGGGGGTGTTGTGGGGGGATGTGGAGGTGCGAGCTCAGGAGGTGGCGGTGTGTTTGCGGCGCTCGAAGACGGACCAGCGGGGGGTCGGGACCTGGGTGGTCCTGGGACCGGACGGACGGGAGGGGGTGTGCCTGGCGGCGTGGTGTAGGAGGTTGATGGCAGGCAGTGCGAGAAGGAGGGGGAGGTTTTTGGACGGGGTGAGGGTGACGGAGTCTCAGGCTTTGTGGGTTCTGCGGAGCGCCCTGCGGTATGTGGGTGAGGACCCTGTGGCTTTCGGGACACATTCCTTTCGGATCGGGGCAGCGACGGAGGCAGCACGGAGGGGTTGGGGTAAGGAAGAGATACAGAGGCTGGGTAGGTGGAAGTCGGGTTGTTACCAGACGTATGTGCGGTTGAGGGAGGCGGAGGGGTTGTTGTTGTAACAGTGTTGCCCGATTCTGATATGTGTGTCTTTACAGGTGCTGTGGCGGGGCCGGAAGTGGCTGTTCTGAATGTATATATTGTGGGACATTCGTTCATCAAGAGGGCAGAACAGGCGGAGTGGGACAGGCATCGGACACTCAATTTGGGATTGGAGGCAGGGTTGTACCGTTGTCATTGGAGGGGAAAAGGGGGTAGGCGTTGGCATGAGTTATTGCCCTTGTTGAACACGGTGGTGAGAGGGGGAGTGTGCCCGGATGTGGTGGTGATTCATCTGGGCGAGAACGATTTGGTGCAGTGCAAGGGGTTGGCGCTGCTCAAGCAGATGAAGAGGGACCTGAGGGAAATTAAGAAGCAATGGGCTGGCTGCCATATTATCTGGTCGGAGTTTATTCCCAGGCGGGTGTGGAGGGGGGCGGAGCGCCCAGGAGCCATAGACAGGGCACGGAGGAAGATCAATCGGGAGATGCGGGAATTCTGTGCCAAGGAGGGGGTGGGGAGGATGGAGCACCCGGAGTTGCGCTATGGCGCAATATATTTTTTCCGGGAGGATGGGGTTCACCTGTCCAGGTATGGCATGGAGCTGTACATAATCCAGCTGAAGGAGGCGTTGGATGGGGCTTTGGGGGTGCTCAGGTATCCCAGGCGGCAGGAGTCCTAGGGGAGGGTCGAAACTCGTAAGCGACTTTCGAGTGGCGCTTTCCTAAGGAGATAGGGTGGTTTTACGGGAGGCCTAGGACTGTATGTTAGACGGGGGGAGGTCATGGAGGTCACTGTGGCATTCAGTAGAGGGGTAGGTTGCTGAGCGGATGTGTTGTATTACAGTTGCAATGTTGGGGTTAACCTTTAGGGGTGGGGGTGCGGGGTTGTCAGGCAGTTGCTACTTAGTGAGTAGTAGTTTTGTTCAGCACAGGCCAGGTGGGACATTGTTATAGGTGCACCTGATTCCAATAAAGCGGCCTTTTTCACACAATTTGGTTGTCCGTGTCAGTGCTTCCCCCCCCTCACCTATGTAAATGTAAATGTAAATGTAAATGTAAATGTATAGGCATTTATATAGCGCACTACTTACCCGTAGGGTCCCAAGGCGCTTTGACCGCTGCGAAACCCTTCCTGGCTTCCCTGAGAGATGGTCCCTTAATGGGTATCTCCAGGGTGAGCCCAGGCATCCCCGGCGGTCTGGTGGGGCCGTTAGTGAAGATGAGGCAAGCTAATGCCCAGAGTTGCCGAGTGTGATCGCTGATCAGAGTGGGCACCGAGGCGGGAGAATTATCGAGTCCGCTGACCCTGGTCCAGAAACCTGCCGCGCCGGTAATCGAACCCTGGTCCCGGGCCGTCCTCTGCTCTCAGGTCTGCCGCCTCTAACTAGTGAGCCACACTACTAGTGTGCCCCAATGGTTTGATCAAAGCAATTGGACATTCGGAAACAGAAGGCTTCCGTACACAATGGAGATACACTATAATTAGAGGACATGGCTACTGGGTGAGTATACCAAACACCCAGCCACCACATGGCACTTACCGGATGGCGACTAATGCTTCGGTAAGTGAACTGCACCTAGTAGTACTTTTATGCATTTTTACAATTTCCAACTGTAAATTGACTTCAAAACAGCCAGTGCAGCATACTAGAAAAGGAGTTTCTAGTGTAAAGTAACTACTAGAAACTTTCCAAATATACTGTAAGATTTTAATGTGCAATAAAAATATAAAATAACTTAAAATTATCAAACTAGAACGATAAAAATAAATATTACAGAACAATAGGTCATCTAATAATAAATATAATATAAATTAATGAAATGTATAATTATTTGAAATCATTTTAGAATTTACAGTTTTGTAATAGCAATTAGCTTACTCTTTTTTGGGTGGGTGTTTGTACATTACGTCTGTGTAAGCCACTAAGTACCTCCCCTAATGCCCTCCCATTCAGATGTGTGAATTCCCCTTTTTTCAGCCACTGCCCTAGGTTCCTCCCAAATTTAGGGGCCGATTATGATGGCGGACCGATACTGAGTCCGTCCGCCACCATAGAGTAGGAGGGACCGTCCGCAGGGGCTGCGGAGGTGCCTCCGTGCAGATTAGGATGTGACCGCCAGGGTGGCGGTCACATCCTCGATCTTTAACATTGCGACGGGTGCACCCGCCGCAATGTTAAAAAAGCATGCATGGCATTTGCGTGCACAAAGCAGCAGGCACCGCGCGGTGCCCGCTGCTTTGTCCACGCAAATGCAGGGAGGTACAATAGGTACCCCCCATGTGCACCAAAAACCACCCCCCCCCGTCACCCAGGGGGCCCGCAACGGGCCCCCAAAGGCAATCTCCGTATGCTTTTCCACGGCGGAAAAGCCACCGTGGAAAAGCATATGTTTTCCTCTATCCTAATATGGCTGGCGGTGTCTGACAGACACCGCCAGCCATGTTAGAGCTTTTCCGCGACGGCGGCGGAAAAGCAGCGGACGGATTTTGAGACCCACTGCCATCCTAATTTCGCGGTGGGTCTTCTGTGCCTCCGCAGCGGTTTTCCCGCATCCTCCGTGCCGGCGGTGGCTTCCGCCGGCCCGGAGGATTCGGGAAAACCGCGATCCTAATCAGGCCCTTAGTACTAAAACATATACCTATGTGCACAAAGCCTTCCGCAACTGGGGCACAGAACTCTGCATAGAAAATATAGGAGCGACAGTGGCCACTCAAGTAGGTTTGTTATTAGCATTTTGTTTTACATGAATAGTACGATTGTATATTGCTAAAAATACTAGAGTAAAAGTGCAGTTTGTGAATAGGCCCCACAGTTATTGTAACATTACTGCCACATGCACAGTGCATTGTGGGAACTACAGTCATTACCCATCACTGTTACCTTGGGAAAATACATTTGTCAAAAGTATTTAAGACCTGAGGGCTTACTGATTTTTTTTTGCAACTGTCTACCTCATACATATGGAAGAGGAGTTCAGATCCAAACATCATGACATGACCTATTGAGAGTACAATGTCTAACATATTGCTGAAATGCACATATGCCAGACAAATTAAACTGCATGGCATTCTCCGCCTACCCATTATCACCAAAAGCATGCATATGGCATTTGCAGCGTATTGCATGAGTATGTAATAAAGACTGTTGACACAAGTTGTACACAGCATGAGTTGGGCCATACCAGTCCATAAACTTGCTTCATCCACTCTCTGTGCAGTCTCAATCATGATTCTGAAATCCCTCTTGTTTTTACTGTCACATAAACATTCACTGAGGATATGGCTGATAATCCCTCCCAGGACACAGCAACGTGTATAACCAGGCACACAATAGCTCGCTTATTCTTCCCGACAGCCCGCAGCTCCGAGACACCTGTCCGGAGGTAGCTGTGCGCTTTACAAATGTTGGTATTTCATTTCATATTTCATTTTATTTCCTTCCTTCCTCTCTAATCTAACTAACCCTGTTTACATTCAGCACAATCCTATCTGTACCCACTCTCTAGGAAACCCCACAAAACACCTAATGCTCCACTGCTACTCAACTTTGCTATCACACTATAGCACCCACACTTTTGCAAGGGTCTGGCCAAGCTCTAACAGATGGGCAGAGTGTGCAGGATTTCTGTGTGGTTTGGCAAGTGACAAAGGCTGAGAAACATATGAAGAGGATCAGGTGGAAGTCAGTGTGGAGTAATGCTGGTTCGGTCACTAGCCAACATCAGCCCCTCCAATCTCATCAGCACAAGTGTGGGGGCCTGTGGTGCAGATATCTAAGCCAGCTGCATGGCCTCCTGTGCCTGGCCCATCTGCTGGGTAGAGTCCCTCACAGCTGCTGCTATGTGCAAGTCATGCACCTGTTGGCTCAGCTCACCTGTCGAGATAACTCCAGTGATTAATGTTCTTCTCGGAGAGAGGGAGAGATTGGAGTTTTGTCTAGTGGTAGTGTGTGGGCAAGTCATAATGCAGAACAGAGAATTAATATGCCTGCTGTAAATAACATGTACCATGCAGATCACAAAGTGCATATAACGGAAATAGGTCAGGGGGTTACTGCTTTTGTCAGGGAGATCCTATTGTTACTTGCAGTTTATAAGTTAAAATCCTAATGTAGAACAGTGAGCAATTAACTGCCATCAAAGACCTGCATGAAAACTGTGAGGTATAGGTTAGAGCGTTATGATTTTTTTCCCAGTCTTTCATTAGGGTAATGTTGCAAAATGGATACATTCGGGTAGAGATCAATTCTTATTATTAAAGAGAACCCCCAACCATGGTGTTACGTTTTAAATTCTAAGTTTGCGCCTCTCCAGACCAAGCATTCTTAAACTATACTGCCTACCAGTATGGATGACATGTGACTCACACCTTGTAGTTCTCTGTCTTATGTAACATTTCTTATACAATGATTTGCACACTGGTATGATTGATTGTCTCTGTAATATGTGTGATGTAAAGTGCTCTGACACCCCTCACTGGTATGAGTTGTGCTATAGAACTAATAAATGCTTCTGAGAGACAGTGGTTATAGAAACTTGAGGCACACTGTGGTAGATAGTGAGGGAATCCTTGGTGGAGGTGGTCAAGGGGGGGAGGGGGGGACAACACACATTGTCGCACCAGGCGCCATCAACGCTACCTTAGATGAGTCAAAATTGCCCCTAGACAAAACTCTGATCAGCAGGTACATTAATCACCAGAGCTATACTGCCACTTTTATTGTTGCTGCCTGAAAACTGTTGGATATAAAAGTAACTCTTCAATGCTTAAAGCTGCCACACTGCTACAAGACCGATACCCATACTGCCTTGAGACCCTAATGGATGAGTAGTCACGCTTTACAAGAAACCTGATTGATTGATTGATTGAAAAGCAGCCCCCACCCATCCAGCCTCCCAGGGAAACGGCCAATGCCCAGTCCGGCCTTGGATCTTATATCGAGCCCCTCTTTGTTTCAGAGCTGCTGTTATTTTTTCAAATAATTCAAAAGTTCAGTCTGTAAACCAAGCAGTTGTTTTACTAATGTGTGCTAAAAAACATTGAAATGCAGTAGCCTCTTTAATTCGCTCACTCATGTACCCCATCAAAAGTGTCACTGGGGTCAAGATACAAAATGCTTTCACTTTTGAGTCAGAGAAAAGAAAAGTAAACACTAGGTTACAAAACTTGTCAGCAGCTGGTTAGGTGACTCTATCTAACATTTGGCTGTCTGTCTTTGGAAAGGTTTTACAGGTTGCAAAACAAACATGGACAGGCCTCTAGTGTTGATTTTCAAAGTGAACTCCTTCGATGTTATCTATGGGGGGGGGGGGGGGGCTGCAGCTATACCCCCACCTCCCCGACAACGCCTCCCACGTTTTTGATTCCACCGTCAGTGTCACTATAAAGCACTGTATATCCCCAAATGTGAAATGGGCAGTTGGAAATACCAATACTTCTAATGGGCAGAACTGGCTTTTTTTGTTCAATTTCCTTACATTCGTTTTTTGTAAAAGTGATATCAAATTATATCTGCTAGCTGTTAAAAAAAACTGATGATTAAAAATAACCTGTGCGATTCCTTCCTATTGGTCCAGTTCCCTGAGGTGAGGGATTGCTGTTCTTTCTATAAGGAAGGTTCCAGAGGGGCAGAGGCAGCTCAGGGCCCGTCGGCAGGGAGCGGGTTAAAATTCTATGTGCCAGATGTATGAAGCTCAATGGGTTCGCAAACGCCAAAATTCGCAACCATTTGAGCAAAATGGTATGTATGTAGCAAATTTCAGTGCAAAATAAGGAATCACAAATTTGCGATTCCTTATTATGCGATTGCATGTAAGGAATTGCAAAATTTGCAATTCCTTAAATGCAATGTATGATGCCAAAAAAATGCTAATTGTCCCTGAGGAATCGCAAATTACCACCAAATTCAAGTTGGTGGTAATTTGCGAATTTGTTGAAAAATGCCCATTTTTGCATTTTTCAAAGTGCCATGTGATGCACATACATCCCCGTAGGGCATGTATGTGCACCACATGTGCACCCATGCCTATTTCAGGGGTGCAACACGGTGTCCTTTGGACACCCTTGCATCCTTGAACTTATTCTCAATTTGCGATTAGCAAATTGCGAATCGCAAATTGAGAAAAATTTCACATTCATTCCTATGGGCCTCCTGGCCCATAGAAATGAATGGGAAATTATTCCTTAATTGCGATTAGCAATTTGCTAATCTCAATTAAGGAATTTTAAGAAATCGCTAAAAAATAGCAAATTTCTACATACATACCATTTTGCAATTCTCAAATAGCGATTCCTTAAAAATCGCTATTTGAGAATCACAAAAGTGTATCTTGATACATCTGGCCCTAATATTCTTAAATTCTGATCCCCTTGGATGCTGCGCTGCATCCTAAGGGGATAGCTGGCGGCGAAGGGTCAAAAGAGGGATTGTCCTAGGATGCACGTGCCCTGCAGCTGAAGAGCATGGGCAGCAGATTTTCAAAACACGGGAGCTGAGTGCAGAGCCAGTTACTTTGAAACAGAAAATACAGAGTAAGAAGACAAGGTAGGATCATTGTTAGTAAGCACTGTAGCCAGTGTAAACCTATTTTGCTTTTGTGTTGATTATTTTAGTCTTTTACAAAGGTTGCATGTGAGAAAGAATCCGTGCTATAGCAAACACGAAAATAGTAAAACCTTAGGGCAAAGTAAAAAGCAAATTACTCAAGTTTTATCTTAAGGTTATCCAGGAGCTTTCTAGATCAACTCACATGTTCCCCTGAATCAAGCCTTTTGTACTTCATACAATGCATCCTCCTGACCTTAAATGAATCCTCTTGTTATGATCTTCCCTTGTTCAGAATGTATTGTGGGCCCTCCGCCCTATCCTTCTTTTGAAACAACTTGATATATTGTCACCTCTGTTCTTTACAAAGTTACCAAAAAGTATGCACTGGTGTGCTTAGCTACTGAATGCTTCCGCATTCTGAAAGTGCCAAACGAATATGACACTGGTTGCCTCAAGATTTAGGTTTCTTTCTATAATGCGCAGCACTTCAGCAGTCTACAAACGTAAATTTTGATCACGATGTGAATTTGGAGAAAACTATCAGATGGCGTGTTCTCCACGTACTTTTGGAGCAGGGGCATGCTCCTCCTTATCTGTAATCACAACATCATGATATTCATGTCCCTTAAATATTCTTCCTCTAATGTCCAACACTTTTTGGGGGAGAAAGCTACTGTGTTATGAACAAATCAGTCAATTTATTTTATTTTATTTTATTTAGAGAGTTTTATATAGCGCGAACGTGACCCTTGGGTATCAGAGCGCTTCACATTCGCATAAGGTAGGTTTTATATATATATATGTACATCTTATCTGGCATGAGGTAGGTTTATTACAAAGCAATATAACAAACATTTCACATGGTATGAGGTAGGTTCAGAAATTACATATGTCTGTATAATTCCTGTAAATGTCTGACTTAACAGTTTCAATGGAGGTTCTTGAACTAGTCTACTATACTGTACTTGGTGTATTGTGACTCCACTACCAATAGATTCGAGTTGTCCTATTCCGTGCATTCTACATCCGTAGATCTGGATTAGTATTGTATCGACACAGGTTATCCTTAGCATAGCATGTGACTTTCTCTTCCCTTCCATTTGTTGATCTATTTTGGAACATCTATGTTCCGGTAGTAGTGATGCCCTGTCCTGCCTATTTGAGGAACTTACTCATTAATAAGATCTTAGCTTCCCTCTTGAATGTTGCAGTGTTTGGAATTTTCCTAATATTTGAGGGGAGTGAGTTCCAAATTCTGGGGGCGCCTCCGGAGAAAGCTCTGTTATATGTTTTCTTCTTTCGGAACATGGGTGGTCTCAGCAGCAGCTCCTTAGCACTGAGTCCTGGCTGGTCTGCCTCTTCCAGATATCTCGATCGTCTGGGCTAGGTATCCTAGTGTTTTATAGTGGAGCACTTTGTGGGTGATACATTCCATCTTCAATTAGATTCTGGCTTCGTATGGTAGCCAGTTTAACGATTTCAGGTGTGGAGAGATATGATCGAATTTCCTCGCTTCGGTGATGAGTCTTGCAGCTGCATTGAAGCATGCTTTTAGTGGAGCTGTGGAACTTTTTGCTAGGCCTGCTAAAGTTGTGCATCCATATTCAATCCTTGAGACAACTAATGAGTGTACTGCCAGTTTGAGGTTTGCCGTAGAAATGAATGGTTTCATTCTCCTAATGTAATTCAGGTGAAAACGGGCACTTTTTGCCATTGATTTGATGTGGGCTGTCATGTCTAGGTTCTTATCTAGCGTGATTCCTAGCGATTTTGCTGAATCCACTAGCGTAGGGGTTCAGTTCAGTGCAGTGATCAGTTCGGTCCATTCCTTCACTTCTGTGTGTTTCTTTGGTGGTGAAATTAATAGGAATTCAGTTTTTTGTGCATTTAGTTTCAGATGATTGGTAGTTAACCAGCAAAGTGACAGTTGTAGGGCCTCATTCATTACCTTGATTTCTTCCAGGGTTGCGATCTTCATGTAAATCTGTGTGTCGTCTGCGTACATGTGATAGGATATGTTTGCCTCACGGAGAATTTCTATAAGGGGTTCGACATAAAGGATGAAAAGTGATGGAGATAGGGCAGACCCTTGAGGGACTCCAATTGAGTTAGGGCATGATGGGGATAGTGTCTGGTTGACCAGAAATCTTTGCGTTCTATTCTGAAGGAAGGATTCAAACCATTTCAGCACATTTCCTGACAGTCCCATCCTGTGATGAAGCCTGGCTAGTAATGTAATTTTCCATGCTTTACCATGTCGATTGCAGACGACAGGTCAAGAAGGACTAGTAGACATGTTCGATTGCTATCTAGGGCCTGGATCGCTGTTTCCGTGCTGTGGCCTGTTCTGAATCCCGATTGGCAGTCGTCCAGTAACATGAAATTAGCGATGTGTTGGCTCAGTTGATTTTGCACACATTTCTCAATTAATTTGTCAAGTAATGGAATATTGGTAACTGGGCGAAAGTTATTAGGATCTGCCGGGTCCGCTGTAGGTTTTTTGATGATGGGGATGACTTGGCCTGTTTTTAGGCAATTCTTCAGGATCCCTTGTGATAGTGAGGCATTTATTATTCTAGTCCATATTGGGATGACGATATGGCTGATTTTTTAAAGACATTTAGAGGGGAGTGGGTAATTATAGTGGGTATTAGGTTTGATATCCGAGAGCGTTTTGGTGATGGTACTCTGGTCGTATAGCTTGAAGGTATCCCATTGTGCTTTGTTCTTTGCCCTATCCAGATCGATTGTCGATGTGGTATTTCACAGTATTTGCGTTTGGTTGGGCATGTTGTCAGCTGCTGTCCTGAGCTCTCTTTCAAGCATGTCGGCCTTATCGGTGAAGAAAGTTGAGAATTCTTCACAACTCAGTTGAGTTTTAGTAGTTTCTTGGGCAGATTTGGACAACTTGTTGGATTGCTGCTTTAATATCTCAAATAGTTTCCGTGGTCTGTTTTCCGCGTTATCCAGTTCTAATCTAATACATTCTTTCTTGAAATTGAGGATCTTTTTGTTGTATTCGTTTCTGATTTTTCTGAGTGATTTCAGCTCGGGGGATGATGGGTGTTGTCTCCATTTTCTTTCAGCTTGTCTTAGTTTCTGTCTATCTTCGTTCAGTGACCCATTGAATCATGGAGTTTTATTCTTTTCTGTGACTCTTTTCAGTTTTAGTGGCAAGGTAGAGTTGACTAAATTTGTTACTGATGTAGTGTAGTGATCCGTTAGCTCATTCAGATTCTGCAGATTGTTAGGCGGATTCAGTTCCTTCTCACAACTTTCCACCAATAGTTCAATATTCGAGTCTTTGGTGTCACGGGTCCACTTTTTGAGTTTAATAGGCTGCGTGGTCTTGTTCCTTTTCAAGGTGGGTATCAGGGAAGGTTATGACATGGTGATCCGACCAGCCGCACGGAACAACTGAGTGGGTTGAGATATTCTTGTTTCTCGAAATTATCCAGTCTAGTGTTGCTCCTTTTGAGTGTATGGGCTGTGTGCAGGCTTGGGTAAGTTTTCACTCTGTTAAAAAGTCTTTAAGAGCGTTGACCTGTTTGTCCTTATTGTCGTCCCAGTGTAGGTTAAAATCGCCTAGGAATATATTGTTAGAGTGATCGTTGGAGTTAGCTGTGATTATTAACTGTTCTATGAAGGTCGCATTATTACCTGGAGGGTGCTACAGCGCATGTAAGTTGATTGTCTGTCGTTCGTATATTGAAACCTAGATATTCACAGAATTCGAGTGGTTCGGATTGTATTTTGTTGATCTCTATATTCGGTAGATGCAGGCTATACCGCCTCCTGTGTTTTTTTAGTCTATCTAATCTTACAATGTTGTATTGGGGGGCACTAGAAGGTCCATGATTGGAGATGAGGTTCCGAGAGCCATGTTTCTGTCAGGATTGTTAGGTCGTTTTCCTGACTAATGATAAGGGCAGCGATGTCTGATGCATGTTTTGTTGCGGGCGGACAGTTGAGCAGTAGGCATATCATCTGTTTCCCTGAGCTACTAGTGTTCAGCTCTAGCAAGTTGGTGGATAGCTGGACTTGTAAGTTGTTAAGGTTGGGTTTTCTTTCATTCTGTCTGGATGTTCTGTTCGTGTTGATTGGGACTGTTCTAATCTCCTCCCCTCTACTGTGGTCTGACGGCTCATATGTCCGGATTAAGGATAAGATTTCCTCTTCCGACTGGTAGCCAAGATTCTTGTATGGCCCGTTATGCCTATTTGATAATGGCATAGCTGTCTCCATGACCTTTCCTTGGGAATTATGCACTAATTTTTGGATGTGTTCGACTTTTGAGTGCATGCTTACCGTGATTTCCATCATCTTTTCCATCGCTTGTAGTGTGCTTCGGATGTCCTGTGACATATTGTCGATTTGAGCTTGTAGTTCTTTTATTTCTCTCTGGGTCTGGAGTGAATTATTCGGAGTGCTCATCCGCTCATTTCGGGACTCACTGTTTGCGTTCCCGTATTCCATATCTGTTCTTTTTCCTAAGTACCTTTCCTCTGTGTCATGACTTTTGCTGTTTATGCCTCCTCTATGTGCTCTGTACGATGCTCTATCAGTGTCATTTGATCTTGACACCTCCCTTGGGTGACGAGCATTTCATAAAGTCCTTGATGATATTTGTGGTGTAGTAGTGGGGGGTATGCGATGGGTGGAATCTTCCCTATCCTTTATTCCTGGGTTCTGAATGAGTGGCTTAATCTTAGGAGCTGTCTTAGGAGCTGTCACATCATGAGGGAGAGGTGTTGGTTCTACTCTCTGTACCTGCGCTGTATTCGCATATACTATATCAATTTCTGTTCTCTCTGTAACCCCCCCATCCAATGTGTCTCTTGTCTCCATTGTGTCTTCAAGTGGCGTTGAGTGTTGTTGATCCTGAGAGTCTCTAGGAAGTATGCTGCCTGTGGTGGTATTGTTGGCGGTGTATAGGATGTCTACTTGAGGGGTCTGGTGTTGTTGCGCTCTTGGGCTCTCTACCCCTTCCTTTAAGGTTAAGAACATATTATCAAACTTTTCTAATTCGTTGTTGGCTGCTTGTATAAGCATTATTCTATTCTTGTAAATAGTTATGCATAGGTTTGCTTTGAGTCTTGGTGATGGTATGATCATAGGTTTTGTGCCATGTGGGATATTGCATACAGTTTTTATGTTGAGCATCTTAGTAATGACAGTGCGCCATTTAGCCATTCTTCTGGTGAAAAATATCGTCATTTACGATGATGCCTTTGTCTAGGTTAAAGGAGGGGTCAGAGATCAGCCTGTCCGGATTTTTCCTCATAAGATTGTGCTTGAATTTTTTGGCTGAGGTTTTGGATAGGTAAGTTGGATATTTTATGGCATGGGCGTTTATTCCACCTAATTCCAGATTGATATCGGCCATATTTGCTAGCCAATGTATATTACTGTAGTGATAGCTCTCTTAAGTGTAGCGGTGAGTTCTCTTATATATTAATATCTCTCTCCGGTTGTTATCAAGTTTGATGATATAATTGTGATGTCTTTCCTCTTCTTAGTTGCCCTTTCTCCTGTTTGCTGTGTCCTCTTGCTCCTCTGTCTTTTCGCTGTTGTCCGTCCTATCCTCTTGTATACAATGTTGTGATCTTTTCTGTGTTCCCCTTGTCTATAGTATATTTGTTTGATTCTGTGACATTTATTTAGATTGAATTGCCAGCGTAATGTACTTTCCCAAACTATTCATTTCTGGGATTCACCGGGACCACTAGTTTGAATGGACCCTTCTCCATATGCATAGATCCACCAAGGAAAAGTATTTCTTCTTAACAAATATGGGCAGCATGGTTTATCCTCTACGATGCCCTTTTGTCCTTCCTGATGCTGTGATGTGCTACCTAACATCCTTATACCCCTTCAACAAATATTTCCCAAAATGCGAGATCTACAAATAGTTTGAAACTCCTCACATTGTGTAACACAAGCCATAATAGAATGTTTTTACAAGAGCCTGCCACTCAAGAAACTCAGATACATGGATCCATCCAAGCCTACAGACAACAAAGGGGCCCACATTAGAAAACGCTCCCATAGCCAATCAGCTGCAGATATAATTTTAATTAATCCTTAGAATTCTTCTTGGATACTCTAAGGACCTAGATGAGTGAATTATTTGCACATTAATGGGCACAATACAAAATGGATTAACAGTTTGGAACCTGTCTCACATTATTATTTTGAAACACAAATATCTTTTAAACTATTCAGCCCATTTACAACAAACCACAAAAATACCTATTTCCCTTAAAGTTCAAACTTTGTGCCAAGTGTGATACTATTGCTTACAGCAGTGTTTACTGTAGCAAAAGGCTGACATGCCAATGGCGCTTAAAATGGGAAATGTGACTTTTTGAATGCCCCAATAACTCTGTGCCTCATTAATCAATCTGTGTGAAATTTGAACAGAAAGACCCTGATCTTGAGTGGACTTCAGAGTCTTTTTAATTTACCAAACTGCACCAATGTTTTTAGCAAATAAAAAGTGTACATACTCTGTAAGGTGAGCCTACACCATAACGAGAGTCGCTATTGCTGACACTGTGATCCGTGTTGTATGAGTAGTTTGTCTGTCTTTTTAAAGTCACTTGCTTAAAAGGTCTTAGCACTTCTTAGCAAGATCACTGTCTGCATGGCATCATTGACCTTTTAAAGAAAGATTGGTTCTGAGTTAGATTGAAGTGCAGGCCTCATGTGAACATCATCTGATGTTTTGTTATACTCATTGCTTGAAAAGGAAAAATAAAAGTGTGGGTACTCTGTTCCAGAGTACCTGCTTGTTTCAGAAAACTGCTAGTACTCTCCAATTAGTAGTATTACGTTTCTCTTGAGAAGTGCTGGTACTCTCCACTTCAAAATAAAAAAGTGCTGGTACTCAGTATTGCACAGTAACTGCCCATTTAAAGCTCTGGTTATACTGTCTTCAAGCAGGGCCAAACTGGGAACCCAAAGCAGCCCTGGCAACCTAGTTAGACCGACCCCACCCCAGGGGGAGGTGGGGGGGACTGTGGGCAGCGTTAAGCACAAAACCAGCTCCCAGCACTGCTGCTTTTGTTACTGAGGGCTGATATTGCAGCATTGCTCCTAAATCGGGCCCCAGTAACAAAACCGGTCCCCACCGCTCAAAACCGCCCCCACCCTTCCAGCCTCCCGGGCTAACGCCTGATGTTCGGTCTTGTCTTCAAGGTTTCCTAAACTAGACTGCCCGGCTGATTGTGCTGCACTGAGATTCTGTCATGTGCGCCCTCGCCTGTCATCTTTTCACTCACTACTAATGAAGGAAAGATTCTTCTTAGAACGTTATGTGTTATGTATATATCCATTTGTGGCAAGTCACAACTATTCATTAATACTTACATTCAGCCTTATCACACATACAGGGCCCGATTCACAAAGAGACCCTACAGTATTGGAAGAGGCTTCACAGTCATGGTGGAGGCTCTGCAGTCGCGGTGGAGGCTCCACACTCAGGGACGGGTGGGGGGACAAGTGCGGGGGTCACCGTTGTCACGGGAGGTGTCATGCGTGGGGAGCAGGATTTAGGGAACAAAAACTTATGTCAAGGCCGGGTCCGGCATCTTCTGTCCTCCTGCTCTCCAGAGTCTGCTTCCAGGAACAGGAAGCAGGCCGCCAGGCTCCCCCCTAAGCCAATAACCACGCTGCAATGCAGTGTTGTGATTGGTCTGAGCTGTGATTGTTCTTACACGGTGCTCAGCCAGGGGCTGTAGGAGTGGGCATGTCCTCCATGCAGGCTGCAATGTAGCCTGGATGGAGAACAGGGAAGGGTGCACAACTGCTTTGGGCGGCCAGAGAGGGCTGACCAAACAGTCATTGCGCACTTGAGTGGGCAAACCACTCCGCCCCTGCCCTGCTCCGTGAGCATGATAATAATTGAAAGTTATTATCATGTTATGTTTCCTCTTCTCGCACTGCTTGAACGCAGTGGGGCGACACTCCTACGCCGTAGCAGAGGAGCCGTCACTGTCCACACTTGTGGCGGAGTCTCTGCGATTTCACCACGTGTGTAGAGACTTCAACACGAACGAGGAGCCTCCTTCATGACTGCAGAGGCTCTTTGTGAATCAGTGTCATGACTGGCATTATGAACACCCCTGGGGTAGCCATGAACACTGTCAGACAGGGGACAGGAGCAAACCTGAGGGAACACAATCCAGAACAATACCTGATATGACTGAGTGGTTAACCCCTTCGACGCAGGTGGCGTGTGCTGATGACGAGCTGAGCTCGTCATGTAACGCGGAAAAATGAAAAAAGCCGCGTAGCGCAAAAATCGCCGCAGCAGCTATGCGGTTAAAACTCTGGTGAAAGAGCAATGATATAGAGCTACAAGAGCGGCGTGCACATAAACCAGCAGGAATGACAGGGTCAGACTATTTAGGCATCTGTTTTTCTGTAAGCTGCCGATAATTCCCAGTTCATGCAGCATGTTGGAGTTCAGCATCCCGTGAGGCATTTGGTGGGGTAACGGTGCTAATGCACCACTGATATCAATTACAGAGTTTGAAGGTAAATGGAAGTTTTTCCGTGTGTTCACCTTCCCTTCTTATTTGAAGTATCCTGTCTTCAAAAGAAGGAAGGTATCTTCCTTTCCTCTTTTCGGGGAAATCCATAGGTGCATTTCTTTCCGTTTGGGAGCAAAGCACATTGATCGGTGGCTTATGCAAAAAGGGATATTTCAGTTGTGATGACAATATTTGCTGTGCAACACCGCCTATTATTCTGCACGGCTACTACACTGTGTGAAGTAACACAGCTTTAATTGGAATACTGTTTACCGCCCATACTATTGATTTGAGGATTCTGAGGGGCAAAGGAATTCCATTCACTGAATCCTACTATTCTGATGTGTACAAGAGTTCGCAATCAGGAGTGTTTCAAACCAACTGTGGGATACTAGTGATGTGTGCTCTGCTGTGTGCCTGGTTGTTAATATTAATTTATTTATATCATTTATTTATATCATTTATAAAGCTCACTGTTACCAACCGGTGTCCTGGCGCTGATGTGATACTCTCTACGTTTCAAGCCTCCCATCTAGAGCGTGAAGAGCCACGTTTTCAGATTTTTCCAGAACGCCAGCAGGTTCGTACTTTGTTTTAGGGCCATGGGTAAGGCATTCCAGGTGTTCGCCGCCCCTCTAATGAAGCTTCTACCCCCCCAGCGTGCCTTCCTGATGCGGGCTGTCTTAATCAGCCCCATACTAGCCGACCTAAGTTGTCTGCCTGGCTTGTACCATTGAAACTGCTGCTGGAGAAACAATGGTCCCAGTCCGTGTACCGCCTTGTACACTATGCACAAAGATTTGAACATAATCCGTTTCCGCACAGGGAGCCAGTGCAACTCCTCCAGCTCCCGGGAAAACCATGCAAACCTGGGCAGTCCAGCAATGAGACGGGCAGCAGCATTTTGCAGGACATGTAATTTATTAAGCAGCCCCTGTTGGGCCTCCAGGAGTAAACTATTGCAATATTCAAGGCGGGAGAGAATTAGTGCCGACACTACCCTCTTTTTGCACCCCTCCGGTAAGAAATGGAGGATCTTCCTAATGATTTTCAAGGACCAATGGATAGAGGAAGTCAGCGCCTTTACTTGTGGTTTAAAGGAAAGTTGGTCATCAATGAGAACTCCTAGGTTCTTCACCTTAGTTACAGGGGAAGGAGGTGTTCCCATTTCTTCCGGCCACCACCTGGGACTCCAGAAGTTGACATTCGAGCCAAAGAGTAAAAACACAGTTTTGGAAGAGCTCAATTTTAGGCAATTTTTTGCCATCCAAGTGCTGACTGCTGTCATACAGTCCTGAAACCTAGCTGCTACACCTTCTTCTCTTCCCGGGAGCAGCGATACGACGATCTGAGTATCGTCTGCATAAGATGTTAATTCAAACCCGTAAGACCGGATCACCGGGGCAAGAGAAGATACATAAATATTGAATAAAGTGGGGCTTAGGGAGGATCCCTGAGGGACCCCGCTGGGAGTTCGAAAGGTCTTGACCAAAAAATCTCCCAAGGCCACCGCCTGGACCCTATTCACAAGGAAAGCCTTCAGGATGCTTAAAGCTTTCCCCTGAATCCCGCAGTCCTCTAATCGGTCCACCAAGATGCTATGGTGGACCGTATCAAAGGCCGCAGATAGGTCGAGGAGGACCAGGGCCACCCGCCCCCCCCCGCATCCATTGCCTTCCTGATCTCCTCCGTGGATTTAATCAGGGCGGTCTCGGTGCTCTGTCCTTCCCTGAAACCATGTTGAGCTTTATCCAGGCCCTGAGAGGTTCGCAAAAATGCACAGAGCTGGAAGTTCATAACCTTCTCAATAAGTTTGGCTGGCAGCGGCAGCCTGGCAATGGCCGATAGCTGCTGGGATCGGCGATATCCAGTGAGGCTTTCTTAAGCAATGGGACAATGGATGCCCGTTTCCAGCATGTAGGAAAATCGCCGATTTCTAACATCTGGTTGAAAAGATTAGCTAAGGTATCGGCTATCGGAGTAGCTGCCAGTTTTGCCACTGACGCCGGGCAGGGATCGTGGGGAGGTCCCGATTTCGTTGGGTACAGCACTCTTTTGATGTCCTCGAAGCACACTGGACCAAACACAGAGAGTTTTACCTCCTGTAGGTTGGCGACAGGGTTTCTATGAGAGCTATCCAGTAGACTCTGTCCAACGTGAGGCTCAAGTGCAGTGCAAATTAGTTCCACTTTGCTTAGAAAAAACTTGGCTAGGGCCTCACAGAGTTCCAAGCTCGGTGGGACGATCACTGACTTGGGGGTGGCCAGGCTAGAGACTGTATCAAAGAGTTCCCTAGGTGAGTTCCTGGCCCCCTCGATACGATCAGTAAAATATGAGCACTTAGCCTTCCTTATCATGTCTTCGTACGTTTTTTGGCGTGATTTAAGTATAACTTTATCCTTCTCATGGTAATTTGTCCGCCAGTTGCGCTCGAGCTTCTTGCAAACTGACTTTCAATCTCTAAGCTCATCAATGAACCAAGGAGCTGATGGAACCGTGCGGGTGGGGCGGCATTTTTTTGGGGGGGCTAATATGCTACATGCTTGATCAATCCAATCAGTGTACATGGCGGCAGCTCTCTCTATTCACATCTGTTGGCAGAGAGGTCCTAGAGGATTCCAACAGGTCCTCCAGAGCATTGCCATCCACTTTTTTCCAGGCTCTACACGTCCTGGCTTTTTTCCTATCCTGTCTTGCCTTGTGCAGCGAGGGGTTCAAGATGTTAAACAACACAGCGGCATGGTCAGTCCAGGCCATGGGTTCAGTTTTAACAAAGCTCAAGTCCGGATTGTTCGTAAAGACCCCATCCAATGTGTGTCCTGCAAGATGCGTTGCCCCTATAACCACCTGAGTAAGTCCAACCCCATGCATCACCTCAGATAGTGTTAGAGTATCCGGGTCTGAGCTGCCCTCTAGGTGGAAATTAAAGTCTCCCAGGGCTATAAAAGATTTGGCACATAAGGCTTCCTCCAAAATATTGCCCACCGTTTCGAGAAACTGGGACTTTATACCGGGTGGTCTATAGAGGAGGCAACCCTTAAGGGATTGATGATTGGACAGCGTGAGCTTAAACCCCAGGGCCTCGCAAGTCTCAGAAGCTACCAGCTGAAAAGACCCTTTGATGGAAGCATGTTAGATGATCGCCAGTCCACCTCCCCTTTTACCTGGTCTATCCAGTACGAAGCTAAGATAGTTTGGTGGGATAGCTTTCACTAAATCAGGCCCAGATGCTGCATCAGTCCAGGTCTCAGTGATAAAGGTGATTTTTATCTCTTTATCCTGGGTCATCTTGGCGCACTCTACACTGTGCTTTACCAGGGATCTCGCGTTAATCAAGAGACAGTTTGTATTGCTCGCTCGCCCCTCTTTAGGATTAGGGATGCTTGTATCGGCCCTAACTGGTCTACAGGGGATCGCTGGGAGACTGGACTGACACGCCGGGCAGCAACGGAAACCTGCCTGCATATCCTTATCTAGCCTCAGACTAATGCAGTTCTCCTTCCTACCTCTGGCATTCAGAGTCAGCAGCTGGTCTCGGCTGTAGACCCGACAAGGCTGTGGTCCTATGGGTTGTCGACCAGGGGTAATAGCGCTGGGCGCGGGTCCGGCGTGGACGGGCTCGCCTTTGGCGCGCCACCGGCGCGCCCACTGCGCCTGCCCACTGCACGGACGGAACCCCGTGGCCATTTAAGGGGGCGGGAGGAGGGTAGAAGCCTGCAACAACTAGTCCGCAGGCCTGCCAGTCCCCCCAAGATGGCGCTTCCCCGTGACACCTTCTGCGTCAGCGCCTAGTCGGCTGCGCCGTTGACAGGGGTGCTAGCAATCAGGTAGGTGAGCCCAAGAAGAATGGTGCAAATAAAGAAACAAATCTGGTGACTGCAGATTAAAATCAGCAAGATACACGATATTTTTTAAAATAGACTCACAGCCTAATCCCCCGGCTTTCCGCCTCAGGGGAGTATCAGACTCCCCTGAGTCAAAATATGCACTGAGACTGGATCAGAGTGCTAACATTTTACATATTTTGTTTGGCGCTTTAACAGGGGTATTTTAGGAGAGAAGCTCCATGTTATTCTCTTTCCCTGTGATGCAAGGTGGGTATCATACATTGGTATGCCTGATGGAATGGGCGGGTTAAACATTCATAGATTGGATTATGTGATGAGTATCAATATTAGGGCAAAACCAACTTTTCTATATTGTGTACTTACAGAAATACATCAGAAAGAATATTGGGAAAGCCCATATACATTATAGCATCTCCTAACAAGCAGGAATGTACATTGTCTTGTTTTACAGGTATTGTGTGACTTCTGAGATTCCAATTTTAGTGTTTAAGATATGGGTCACGTTGACTATTGTTGGTTGTCACTATTTAGGTCTCCCTCCCGCTGTTCCCTTCTTTCTCTTCCCTCACTTGATCCCCTCAAACGCCTGTGCTATTAAAGCATTCAAAATTGAGGTTATCAAGAGGTGGACCAATTTGAGCAACAAATCAATCTTGAAGTTTTTGACTGGTTGGCAGAATTAACGGCCCAAATATATATGTACCTCCCGATCGGTTCAGGCCTCACAATGGCTACCTTAGAGGATGTGTTGGCAGTTATTAGTTTTCATCAGGAAGTAGCTGCCTCTAGATTAGAAACCACAGCATTACAGGCCAAGGTACATAGAATGCAAAAGAATCCTTTTGACGTAGGTACCGGGGGATTCTCATGGCAAACATCAGGCAGCCCAATCCATTCCTCGGCTCCTCCCATCATAGTAGCTATTCCTGCACCCATTCCTTTAGCAGCATTGAAGTAGTTTCATGGAGATGCAAACAAGATGCAGGTGTTCCTCACTCAAATTTGATTGTACTTCACATGTAGACACAAGGCGTTTTCCACCAATCAAGCAAGGGTAGCATTCATGATATCATATTTGGCAGGAAGTGCTGCTCAAAGGGCAGTGCCCTTAGTCTGCAGAGATGATTCTCTGTTGTATGATTGGTCTGGATTTCACACAGATCTTGAGAAAGTGTTCAATCAGAAAGCTGCTACCTTCTCTGCAGATCAAGAACTCTTGAAACTCAAGCCTTAATAGTGTAGCTGAAGTCAAGGAGCTAATAGTGTACCTGACTGGTTGCTAAAACTTATTGGCCGGAGTCCAAACAGGCTGCCCTGTTTCATCAAGGCCAAAGAGAAGAACTAAAAGACATATTGTCTCAAATAGATCCACAATCCCCATCTTGTACTGACCTTAACAATGTTACGTTGTGTCTAGACTACCATATCAACAAACGTAAGGGAGACCCCAAAAGTAAAGAGAGACCCACCCCACGATATGACAGAAGTAAGACTCATGAAAGCAGTAGGGTTAATTCCACCAAACCCATGGAAATTGGAGTTGTACAAGCTCCTTTAACCCAAGAAGAATTAGACAAGAGGAAAAAGAGAGGGCTCTGTCTATACTGTGGAAGAAAGGGTCATTTTGTGAAGGAATGTCAATTGAAACCCAAGAACAAAACAGGATTTAATCGGATGGCAGTGGTTCCCGCAGATAAGGTGTCAGAAAACTAACCAGCTTGCAGTTGAATGAAGAGAAGGCCTCAAGCTATACGAGCATCCCTTCTTTGAATGGAAAAGGATCACCTCCGAAACAACACTTCTTTGTAACTGCTCAATTATCGATAAAGACTTAATGGCAAACCGTGAGAGCTATGTTAGATTCAGGAGCTACAGGGATGTTCATAGATGACTGACTGGGTTAAATGCTACAAATGACTCTGTTGGAAACAACTGAATCAGAAGAAGTTCTGGCCGTGGATGGTAGGGATCTGGATTTGGGGCCTATCCGCTTTTATATCACGGAGGTGGAAGTTCGTGTGGAACACATACATGTAAAAAATCTATCATTCAAGATAATACAAGCACCTCAATATGATATGATTTTGAGGCTTCCCTGGTTCCAAAAACACAATCCCACAATAAACTGGACAGAAAAGACTCTAAGCTTTGATTCGGCTTATTGCAAGGAGCATTGCATGAGACCAGAAATTTCACCATCTAAATCTTTAGCAATCCGGCATGTAATAGCCACCGCCGCAGAAAAGGACATAGGGCCAGATGTTCAACCATTCCAAATTGCTACTCGCAAGTTGTGCTCAATTGCGATGCGCAAATTGAGAGTCGCAATTTGGAATGTACTACAGTGTCTGAGAGACTGATTGTGATCTCCAATGGGGTCGCAATATGCGAGGCTCATAAATATTAATGAGCCACTCGAAAAATGTGACCCGATTGGAAATGGCTGGCCCTCCCAGGGATGATGGCCTGCTGGGCTCAACAGACCTTCATGTCTAGGACTGCTTGTCAATGAAGAAGTGTTTTTTTTTAAAGGCAGCCCGTTTTCCTTAAAGGAGAACGGCATGCATTTTTTTAAAAAAATGAAACGTTTTTGTTTAATTTTTTAAGGGCAGGTAGTGGTCTCTGGGACCACTGCCTGCCCTTACAAAATATCTTTAGAGCCAGTCACAAAGGGTAATGGTTCCCTGGGATCTGCTTCCCATTTGAAAGTTCATTACCACCCTCTTGAAGAGGGCGGCAAATTGTGAGTGTTTTTGCGATCGTAATTGCGGTTGCAAAACATTCATACATGGCTAGAGAGTCGCTATTAGGAAGGGAACGCCCCTTCCTAATAGCGAGTCGCAAAACACTATTTTGCAAGTCGTAATTTTTTATGACTGGCAAAATAATGTTTTTACAAGGCCATGTACGATTTTGCGTGTGTAAACGGCTTGCTAACCCGTTTGCGTGTGCAAAAACTGTCGTACATCAGGCCCATAGTCTTACCAGAACAATATAGGGCATTCCAAGATGTGTTCAGCGAAGACCAAGCAGACGTTCTACCTACGTATACACCTTATGATTGCCAAATCAAATTACTTCCAGGTTCTGTGGTACCGTGTGGAAGAACATTCGCTATGACAGAGCCAGAAAATGAACATTTGAAACAATACACAGACAAATATCTAGCGATCTGATTCATCTGCCCTTCTAAATCACCTGCAGCCTCACCTTTATTTTTTATACCCAAGGCTAATGGTGGATTGCGTGCTTGTATTGACTTTAGAGCATTAAACAACATCACCATGAAGAATCGATACCCATTGCCTTTAATTACCGTATAGCTGGCTGTGATATATACAAAACTAGATTTGAAGAGGGCCTTTAATTTGGTCAGAATGAGCAAAGATGGCACATGGAAGACAGTTTTTTGGACACAATATGGCCTTTGTAAGTATTTGGTTAAGCCGTTCGGATTATGCAATGCACCAGTGGCATTTCAGTTTTTTCTGAATGATGTGTTGATAGAATTTTTGGATATTTTTGTGGTTGTCTACATTGATGATATTTTAATTTGCACTCCAAGTGTGGCCCTTTATACGCAACACGTTATCACTGTACTAATGACCTTAAGAAGAAATCGGTTGTTATGAAAAGGAAGTAAATGAGAGTTTCACGTGACTTCATTAGAATATTTGGGAGTGATGCTGTCTTCTGCAGGGCGGGAGATGAACCAAAAAAGGATTGGCCCACACAAAGTAATATGCGAAACATCCAATGTTTTTTAGGGCTTGCAAACTTTTATTGCAGTGTTATAAACCAATTCTTGAGGATGGTGGCCCCCAATGACCAAGCTGTTGAGGAAGAAATCAATATTCCAATGGACTGAGGAAACACAACTAGTGTATGACCAGCTGAAACAGGCATTTAATTTGGCTCCTATATTGGCACACCCGGATCCAGAAAGGCCATATACAGTAGATGCAGAGTATGGCTATAGGAGTTGTTTGTTGCAAAGACATGAGAAGACGGGGCAAATGCATCCCATGGCATGTATGGCATATATATCGAAAAACAAACTGAGGCAGAGACAAATTATACGATAGCGGAGAAGGAGTTGTTAGTCATTGAAGAGGCTTTCATGGAATGGAGACACTACTTAATAGGAACAAACCATGTGGATATGGTCCATTCCGACCACCGTAACCTTAAATTCATGAAGTCTGCAAAACAACTGTCTCCACTTCAACTCCGATGGATGTTATTCTTTGCTGAATACAATTTTATTGTAACATACAGACCAGGAGTAGACAACTAAAATAAAAAAAATATGCTCTAAGTAAGATGCTCTAACTCGACAAGAATCACACTTTATGGCAGAAGTTCAACAGGATCAGGCAATCGTAAATCCTCAAAAGGTCATATGTTTTACCGATAATTGCTTCAAAGAGTTATTCAAGAAGCACAAAGATAAGTGTGGAAACAATGGCTTATAAACCACTCTGAATGGAAAATGAAGCAAGATAACCTTGTAAGAAGATCATAGGTTTTAGTACCCTCAGAAGAGCTATTGAGACAAGTATTTACATGGTGTCATGATGCGCCGAGTGCAGGACACAATGTATTTGAGAAAACAATCAATAGAGACTTGAAACAGCTTTGGTGACCTACTTTCCGAAAGGATATTTTGCGGTAGCAAGGCCTGTGTGAGAAATGCATTCAAGCTACATCTGACCACCTAAAGAATCAAGGCCTTCTTCACCCTTTGCCTACACCTCAAATGCATGGGAGGTCTTTTCTTTGGACTACATGTTAGGGTTACCAAAGGAAAAAGGTTGTAAGACCATTCTGGTAGTTGTGGACAGTCTGACGAAGCTAGGATATTTCACCATGTATCCCAAACTATCTACATCAGGACAGCTTGCACAACTATTGTTTGTAAATATTGTTAGACAACAGGGTCTTCCGAAAGTTATAGTTTCAGACGGAGGTTCTCAGTTCACATCTAGATTTTGGGAGGTGGGGTGTTCATCGTTATGACTCTTTTCAGCCAAATTTACTATTTTTTTCCGCAAACCGGCAGTCAGACAGAATGTCTGAATTAAACTTTAAAACAATACCTGAGGAGCTATGTAGATAAAACTACAGATTCCTGGATGGATTATTTATGGCATACAGAAGTGGTATACAACAGCGCAAGACACCGTTCCACTAAATATGCACCATACTACAGTTCTTATGGATTTCACCGTCGATTAACTCCACTACTACAACTAGACATCAATCTCAAGTGACTCAGTGTGCAATAGATAATAACACACATCCAGGAAACCTTGAAAGACTTCATACACAATACAAGAAAGGAGATGTGGTTTGGCATTTGAGGTTCAAGAGATATAGTGTGTCCAACCCAAAATTCATAGGTCCTTACAGGGTAGTCAGACTTATCAACCCAGTTGCTGTGAAATTGACCTTGACATTTAATTTACAAATCTGCATGGTCTTTCATGTCTCATTGTTGAAACCTTTGTATACTCCTGTAAAAAGATGCCTATTCCTATATGGGAAGATAATGAACCATACTATGAGGTAAAGAGCATTTTAGATTTTTTAAAAAGAGGGACAATAGACTTTGATATCTGGTAGCATGGAAAAGATATGGGCCCAAGGAGAACTCTTGAGAATTCACCACTGGTGTTCAGGCTCCTCGTCTAGTTGATGTTGCCTTTCATGCTCGTTTTCTGGAACAGCCACATTCCTATCAGTGTTCTCCAGGGAAGCAATGTATTGTCACAAATTCCATTAAGAACAGTCCTGGGGTAGCCATGAACACTGTCAGACACTTATCCTTGGTACATTCAGGGGGCAGGAGCAAACACAAGGGAACACAATCCAGAGCAATACCTGATATGGCCAAGGGGCGTATGCACGGAACACAGCACAACTACACTACCAAGAGCAAGCCGCAGATAAATCCCAGTACATGCCGCACGCTGGAGTTCAGCGTCCCGTCAGGTGTTTAGTGGGGTAAGACCTCCTTGAACATTCCTTTGACCACCCACACCAACCCACTAATATAATCTCCATATCAACACATATTACTGTTACATTAAAGTTTAAACATACTGGGTATATATCTTCGACTTCCATCATAATTCGAATTTAAACTGTACCCATATCCTTTGTATCAGATTTGAACATTTCATTGGAACATCAATAATCATTTAGTGTAGATTCTGGGTTGTGAGTGGTGGGCTCACACTGGATCGAATGTGTGAACTTACAGAAATTCATTAACATCCATTACCACCATGGGTGTGAATGCTAGTACTGACTTTTTTCACGTTAGTTTTTGGGCCTCTGAGCTAACATCAAATTAACTTCGGAAATCCATCCTCTTGACACAGCGTTTGGCGGGCACGCATGCACCCTGATTATGACACTGCAACAAATAAGTGCAATAATGCGCTCACGAGTAGACCTGGCGCTTTCTGTTTTCTGTTTGCTAATGCGCTGTTTCCCCTTCCCCTCCCGTCTATACGCATGCGCATCCCATGAAAGCTTCACTTAATATCACTGCTTCGGCCCTTGCCTTCTGCACATGCTCTGTCTCCCCCTGACGTCCATGCGCATGCGCATTTCAGGAACGCTTCTGGTAATATCACTGCTCCGGCGGCGTCCTCCCACGCTGGATATAATTAACAACGCTGATGCCCATATTTAGGCAGCCAGGCATTCTGACAAGCTTATATTGAGTGGGGAACTCAGACACCGGAATCCCCGCAGCTGCTCCGTATCTTTTCAATCAATTACTTAATTCCCGGTCACGCTGCCTATAAAAACAAACTGCTAGCGGGTACATTTACCATCGAGGAGCGGAGGCTTGCAGACCTAAGCTGAGAGGCGGTGATCACGTCAGTTATCAGTAAGAGGTTGAATGAGAGGATGAATGAATCGTTTATTTACAGGCTACACAGCTTGTATATAACACAAAGATGCCTTATAGAGTGTTGCGGCAGGTCCCCACGGGCCCTCCATGTTATAATATACTGCTCTTTCTCAATGCCTTCCTTTTCTAGTTCCAGGACCTAAAGGGTCCATCTGCTCTCCCTCCTATGAGGCGCAGTTTACCTCATCATAGGGTAAGCTCAATGGGGAAAAGTTCTCTATACGTGGTGCACAAAGAAATGTTATTTTACTTCACGAATTGCACCAATAATAATTCACACTAAAAATTGGGTGATTATGGTTTTTTTTGGTCATTTTGTACGCTAGTGTAAGTAATAGTGTGATTAGGTTTGAATTGTTTTTGTCTTTCAGAATCATTAAAACCTATCATTACAGACAGTGGAGTGTGAGTATTGATCACCCCACCAAGTGGAATGCTCTCACCTAAGTTTGGTAAGAGTAGAGCCCTTTATACTAGGGGTGGGCGGCCAGCTACGCTCCGTCTGCGGAGTGTGCGTAGTGCCGCCCACTCCGCATTTTGCAGAGCTGGCGGAGCCAGGCGGCACTACGCACGCTCCGCAGACGGAGCGTAGCTGGCCGCCACCCGCCTCCCTCCCGCCCTCCCTAAATACTTTAAAATAAAGGAACGCAATAATTTTAAAAGCACTTACCTTGCCGCCGCTGGCCGCCGCGTTCCCCGGGGCTCGTTATCTTCCGTCTTCCGTATTTTGCAGTAATGCGCATGCGCGGACGGCCACGCATGCACATTTTCACGAGAAAATGCGCATGCGCGGCCACCCGCGCATGCGCATTATTGAAAAATACGGAAGACGGAAGATAACGAGCCCCGGGGAACGCGGCGGCCAGCGGCGGCAAGGTAAGTGCTTTTAAAATTATTGCGTTCCTTTATTTTAAAGTATTTAGGGAGGGCGGGAGGGAGGCGGGTGGCGGGGCTGGCGGCCAGTGGTTTTGCGGAGGGGGGCTACGCGGAGTGCGGAGGTGGGCGTAGTTTCTCGCCCACTTCGCGTAGCTCCGCGAAGCCCCACTCCGCGAACTCCGCCCAGGGTTACTTTATACTATGATCCTGATGAATGCCGGGGACTCAGTTGGGCCTACAGGCAGAAACATGTTGATCTCACATACAGCGGTGGGGGGAATCTAATATCCCCATGGCACCGATCACTTTATTTTAAGCTACCATATGGATGTCGACACTATTAAAATTAAGTAGACACCAATAATGGCCTTTTAACTCACTGTATATCTTTCTTTGGGCCCCCACTTAGTTTAGAAGTGCATCCCTGTCGTCAGGAGTATGCCCGCCCTCTATCAAACCTCCAAATAAGTAGGGAATGTGAGCGCCCGGGTCAACTGTATGCCTCAAAAAGTGAAGGACTGGTCTCACACACCACCGGGTGTCATGCTTCATCATTGACCAGTCCTTCACTTTTTGAGGCATACAGTTGACCCGTGCGCTCACATTCCCTACTTATTTGGAGTATCCTGCCTTCAAGATAAGGAAGGCATTTTACTTTCCTCTTTTTGGGGGAATCCGTTGGTACATTTCTTTTCATTGGGCATTGTTCGGTGTCTCATGAGGAAAGGAATGTTTCAGTTGTGACAGCAATATTTGCTGTGCCACACTGGCTATCGTTTTGCAAAGCTACTACGCTGTGTGAAGTAACACATCTTTGAGTGGAATATTGCTTACTGCCCCTACTATTGATTTGAGGATTCTGAGGGGCATTCCGTTCAGTGAATCCTACTATTCTGATGAATACAAGACTTATCATTTAGGAGTGTTCTAAACCAACGTTGGGGTACTAATACTGTGTGCTCTGCTCTGTGCTATGTTGTTAATACGCACTGAGACTGGAGTAGAGTGTTAAAATCTTGCATACTTTGTTTGCCACTTTAACAGGGGTGTTTTGGGAGAGAAGTTCCAGGTATTCTCTTTTCCTGTAACGCAAGGCAGGTATCATACATTAGTATGTATGGATGGAAGGGGCGGGTTAAACAATCATAGATTGGATTATGCGATGAGTATCAAAAGTATGGCAAAACTGACTTCTCTATATTGTGTACTTACAGTAATACATCAGAAAGAACATTGGGACAGCCCCTATACCACATTGCATCTCCTAATGAGCAGGAATCTACATTATCTTGTTTTACAGGTATTGTATGACTTCTAAGATTCCGAGTTTAGTAATCAAACTGACTATTGTTGGTTCTTTCCTTTTAGGTCTCCCAGTCCCTCCCCACTGTTCCCTTCCCTGACTTGATCCCCTCAAACTTCTGTGCTATTACAGCATTCAGAATTGAAGCTATTGATAGTTGGACCAATGTGAGCGACAAACCGATCCTCAAGTTTTCGACTGGCTGACAAGCGGGCACATTGAGTTTAGCGCTCATCTTCTGTCAATCTTTTAACAGTACCCAAAAGTGACAAGGCTAGGATGGGAAGATGCAGCAAGCAACTAGAGGATGGAATCCCTTCCTGGACAAAATAAGACTCATTACCTCTGTAGGAGAGTAGGGTCTGCTTCCTATGGTTATTCCCACTTTTTGCTGTGTTTCACTGGTTTTTCGACTTTAGTATGGCTGTGGCCCTGCTAATCAGGCCCACAGCCTAGCTGTACTCTCTCTAAATTGATACCATGTACTTTGGGTACATACCAGATTGGTTACTGGGTCACCCTTATGAGCCCCTGTATATGGTACCCTAGGTACCCAGGCATAGGTGCACCCTAGGCCACCAGGGGCTGCAGCATGTATTGTGCTACCCCTGGTTAGCCTTCCAAACTGACACCACAGGTCTGTACTTACAGCCTGGGTAAGGTGGTGTAATCACCCCTTACTTAGATATAATACAACTAGATCTACCTTATATATAGACACATAGTAACCTATAAGTCACTCCTATGACTTATAGGTTCCACCCTTGGATTCACACAGACACTTTTCCTCTGGTCCCCTGCAGCACTTCTTCGCAGCTCTCCATTGGAATCGATGACGAAACCCGACACCAAAAGGCACCTATGCACCCGGCTTCACTGGGTGAGGTAACATGAGTACTCCGGTGCTCCCGTGGGTCTTGACTCTCGAAGTCTCCTAGTCTAAAAGGGTTCCATCGTAGTTCATCTAGAAGTACCCTTAAACTGTAACTTTGTAACTTGTTCGTTCTCCATAGAAGGTCAATGGTAACCCGCTGCTGTGTTTAGACACTGCACACGTCTTCCGTGGCCCTCCTACATCCTAACCTTTGGTGGTTCTAGGCAGCCCCAGTGATTCCACAGGCCCTAGGCCTGCTTTCTCACTCTCACGTGGTTCTTATACCACTATTTTTGTATATGGTTTGTGAGGCCCCCGGGGCATAACGTATACTGTGCAACTTATCTATGCTAATTAAGTTCCTTGTATTGTACTTTTACCTCTGACCTCATAAAGAGTGCAGAGGGGTTGTGTCTACCATCAATAAGGGTCGATTGGACTGGTGCAAGGTGCCCACTAGAATAGTGGACATCATATACCAGGGCAACTTCTCGCAACCTTCTCTGCTGTATTCCTTGTCCTAAAATCATGAGGATTGCCTCATTACACAGACATGATTTACCTATCGTAGCCCAAAAGTAAACTGTAAAACAAACACTTATACCCAGTCCCGCACTTAGTCTCATCTCCTCCCTGGGAATCATAAACAGGAGCTCCACCCAACATACTTCTGATTTGTTTTTGTCTAACAAAACTGGATGCCTACTTTCCATTTTGGTAAGAGTTTTTACTTTTTTTTAATTTTTATTCCTCTCCTTTACATTTCCTGTATCAATGGCAACAAGACCTGGTTAAATAAAAGAACTCAAAACTCTAGTTGGTAGTAGAATGCAGTTACAATTGGGGTGCAGTGGGTCTTTTGAAGCCATGGATCCTGTGCCATTGCACCCGTTGCACCATTTGTAGCTACTGCACTGCACTCTACTGTCCCTGTGCCCCATACCGCAAAAGGGGTTTCTGGTCAGTCAGAGTTTGTTGGTTTATTTTGTTGATAGGGTAGGGGCAGCTTTTACATTTGAGCAGAGGAGCATTGCCCCACAAGCCCCAGACCTGACAAATAAAATGGTAATAAAGTTTATTTTTTACCATACTGAACAAAGGGACTGAATAGGATGGCAGTCTGACTTTTGTCCGCCTGCCACCCTATCCTAAACGGGACTGCCAAACAGGCTGTCGGCGGTGCCGCCAGAACCATTAGGATGTGGCCGCCAAACGGCGGTCCCAATGTCTATGTTTTGTATTGCGGTGGGTGCTGCTGACTGCAGCACACACCACAATGCAAAAAGGGGACACTTTACATATCCCTGCACTACGTAGCAGGCAACATTCAGTGCCTGCCACATGGTGCAGGGCTATGTAAGGGGGCACCTACGGTGCCCCCCAAAACCCACAGCTTTAGGTCACGGGGAAAGGGGGCCCCCAAAGTCCTTTTCCACCTGCCTTTTTATGGCGGGTTAACCGCCATGAAATGGTGGGTGGAAAGGACACTGGAATCTCTACAGCGGTGCCTGGCAGGCATCACCACCATTGTGGGGAATACAACCCCCTCCGCCACACCAGCGGGCTCAAGAAGCTCATCGGATGTGTGGCAGTCGGGCTTTCCGACCGCCACCCATCCGGCAGCCATTGTAATATGGCGGGCGGAGCACTTGGTTCTGATGGCATTGGGACAGCCACTGATGTGCTGAGAAGGAGAGACACAAAGCCGTTAATAATTGTCATTTACCAAAGTGAACTGCGTAAGTTACAAAATGAGCACCTGCGACTCTGTCTTTCCTGATGGGGCAACAGTGGCCAGGTGAGGGAAACAGATTACAAATAGAGTGGCATTGCTCCCCGCATGGGCGTAGGAAGTGTGGGGGACGCGGAGGATATATCCCCCCCAGAATTTGGAGTGGGGGGACAGGGGGGGACAAGGGTGGGAGGGACGAGGGGACAAAAGGATTTCCCCTCTCTCTCCGGTCTGTGGCAGGGCCATTAGTGTGTGAAAGCGCTACCTAATGGCCCTGCACTTGACCTGCCTGGAGTCAAAGAGGCCGCCCGCCCTCTGCCCTTTGTTATGCTGCAGGAAGGCTCGGCGTCCTGGGAAGGGCAGAGGGATGGGAAAAAACGTTCTCTTTTCCTTCATACCCATTTCTGTCTCTGTCTCGCTCCTGCTTAAGTTCTGATTTAAAGAGCTCTTATGTACTCTCCCTTGCATCACTTTTTCTTTATTTGTTTCTCTGTGAAATGGATCCAAAATAAGCGGACACTTTGGCTGGATATTTCCTCATTTACTGACCCTTTTATAATTCCAAAGAAAAACCTCGGGACAGAGAGAAAAAAAATTAAATACCTAAATAAAGCAATACAGAGTGGTCAGCAGACAGGCCAGATTGTTATTTACATCCACACATATTAGAACCACTTTACAGAATTTGCCAGTGAAAGCGCTTTCTTTTTTTCTTCTTTCTTTGAACAACATTGTTTTCCATGGTGGGGAAGTGAACCATTCCTAAAGGGACTGCAATACCTGGTTGATGGGTGAAGTAGAAATGTTTAATACAATCGTTTTCAACTGTTTTAATTACTTTAGCTTAAAATGTGTACTGTGGCTCTGTGTTCGGGGATATGATTTTTTTTTTAAACCAAACTGCTTACATTTTGAAAGGATATAAGCAATGGACATTCCTGGTCCTGTAGCCATGTCCTGAATTTTTCAGGAAAAATCACTTACTGATTTCTGAATAATGAGTTTAAAACTGTTAAGGTAACCATGTTGTTCCTGAATACATTTCACATGATTTGCTTATTCTTGCATTCCTTATGAGTGTTTGCTTTTTTCAGGGTGTTCTTCATTTTTTTTCAGGCAGCATTTTACTGTTGTCTAGTGCGTAATTTGAATTTAGTTGCAGCACAATTGAGTTGTAGCTGAAGGCAGTGCAAGTTTCTCTCAGTGGGGCACTACGGTGTTCAGTGTGGGATAGGATGTGGCACTCTGGCCAGAGCTGCTGAATTTGGAACTGGCGCACCATTTTCAGCCTTCAATTACGAGTCCACCAGACCGCACTCCTGACCGAGCTCATTCCGATGCTACACCTTAGAAGGACCGATAGACCTTAGAAGCCCTGGTGTCATAGCACCCGCAGGTGGACCCTAACGGTGGCAAGTGTGAGTTAACCTTGAAGGCTTGTCCACCACAATCCATACTGCAGTTCACCTCCAGTCTTGCGAGCAGGCATACGAAGAAGCACACCCTAGATTGACAGTGACTGTCACTGAGGTCACAAGATCCTTGAGGCCAGTCCACCGCATCCATTGGTACCTCCATTGGCCTTTTTCAGCAGTAGAGGTGCAACTTACCAGGGGTTGGCAATATAGGATTTGCATGCACACCAAACTTAGGGGGTGATTATAATGGAGGTGGAACCGCCACATCACCCCATCTGTGACTGCATCTACGCCAACCATATTACAATGGCAGGTGGTTCCCTGGTGGTCGGAAAAACCGACTGCCACGCACCCGACTGGCTCCTTGAGCCCGCCAGTACGGCGGAGGGGCTCCTGGTTCCTACAATGCTGGTGGTACCTACCAGGCACCACAGTAAGGATTACGATACCCCTTACCCGCCAGCCTATCCATGGCAGTTTACCCACCATGAAATTTTGGTGGGAAGGGACATTGCGGGCCCCTTTCCCCCAAGCCCCAGACATGGGGCATGGGGGGCATCTAAGAAGCTCCCCTACATATCACTGCACCATGTGGCAGGCACCGCAATGTGCCTGCCACGTAGTGCAGTGATATATTTAAGATGTCAGTTTTTATATTGCGGCAGAGGATGCAGCCAGCAGCACCTGCTGCAAAGTAAAAGATAGGCACGGCGAACGCCATAGTGGCGGTCGCATTGTAATGCCTATTGTGAGGCCGCCACCTTGAAGGCCAGTGGTCCCATTCCCTGATTCGATGGCGGACAAACTGAAGTCCGCCTGCCTTCGTAATCAGCCCCTAAGTTTGCAAACTTCATGGTCTCTGCTTCATGCACAAATACTTTTAACATGTGCAGCCTTCTTTCGGGCCACTGGAGTTATGCAGAAGGGAGGCCAAAATTATGTTGCAGTGTTGACTAAATGATGCAACAATAAAAAGGCTGCAATGTGATGCAGTGCATTTTATGATACCTTATTATTTTAATATATATATATACATACTAACAGCCTCTGCAAAGCTTTTGCCTCATTAGTACCTGTGTAACATACAAATGCAGGAGATGGAAAGGTGACCAGTCAACCTTTGCAAAGGGCCCTGCACTTCACAGAACATAAGTCACATTTCTTTTAGTAATTTTTGATCCGTTTGAGCTACAAAATAGTTTTGAGTCAAATTGTTAGATTATGCAGCAGATGATGTATTATGTGGCAAATGTGATACATTCTCTCACACATGGGAGGGGAGAGGGTCTACACACAACTCTACCACCTGAACCCCCTAAAGTAAATATAATACCCACGAAGGGGGGTGGAGAGGAAAGAAAAACATATAACAAAGCCTACAAGCAGTGACACAGTTGTGTATTCTGAAAAACTGCCCTCACTCACACACAATGTGTGTGACATGCTTTATCATGGAAATAAATAGCATTCACAACTGTCAACAAGGCCAAATGTTGCCTATACTGCAGTGTTTCAAAACAACCTATTTATACCTGTCTAGAGGGGCGCATATCTATGTAGACATGGATACATGTCGTGATGCTGGCATTTCTGCATTTGTGAATCTCCATTTGTTTTATGACATAGGTTGTGTTCTTTGGAACTCCTCCCCCAGACGTCAGGTTGAGTTTAATCTCCTAATAAACTCGGTGAGTTGGTACTATTTTTAATGAACGAGGAGGATACATACATACACATATATATGGGCACATATCATGGATTATGAAAAGATCATGAAGTCACCTAGTGGAGATTATAATCTTCCTGTGAGAGCCATTTACGATATGTTTGGTATTTTAAAAGATTAGTGGGACACTATTTTTTATCAATGTTTGTAACAATTGGTTTAAGGTAGGGTCAACTGACTGGCTAGCAGTTGCCTGTGGGTTTGACATAAAGAAATATATTTAAGATGGAGGGGCATTACGCAAGACGAGGGAATACATTGTTTTGAAACACTGCAGTATAGGCAACATTTGGCCTTGTTGACAGTTGTGAATGCTAGTTATTTCCTTGCAGTACATGTCATCCGTGTTGACAGAATTCCCTCCACATGGACCTAATTGATTGAGAAATCTACTAGTACCTCGATAGCACCAGACTAAGGTAAGGGGGTTGCTATATGAAACTGGGACAGCCAGATGTCCTAAAGAAGACCGATGTGACCGACCATTTGAGGGCACGCTTAGGTCGAAACATGTTGACATTAGCAGTAAAGGAGGGGTGTTAGGGGTTCCTAATTTCCTACTTTAACACCACCATCCGTAAATCAGTTTTAATCCTATCCTTGGAACCTATCAATAAAGTTAAATTGGGTATCCAGGAGCCAGTTTTAACTTCACTATTTTTGACTGCACTTTTTGTTCTGTCACAGTACCCAGTCTTGGATTGTCCTTTCCTGTTGTGAACATTGTTGTCACTTTCAGTTTTGTGTTGCACTTTGTCCTTGTATTTAATGTTTCCCCTCCCTATGCTCTGCCCTGAGCGTGGCTACGCCTGGGCGTCGCAGGAGACCCGATGATGAAGCATGTCACACACATTGTGTGTGAGTGAGGGCAGTTTTTCATTAAACACAACTGTGTCACTGCTTGTACGCTTTGTTATATGTTTTTCTTTCCTATCCACCCCTCTTCGTGTATATTATTGCAAATATGATACAGCCATAGTTAAGTGGAAAACATTTTTGCACTTAACATAATTTTGCCCCAGCATTGTAGTTGATCAATTTATAAGTTCCCCGAACCCAAATGTAGAGTTTGGGCACAATTTGCATTTTAAAAGCAGTCCTACAACACAGGACTACTTTTAAACTGACCTCAGGCTTCAGCAGTGCACACATGCAAACACAGAAAGGGCTGCTGGCGTCTAAACTGCCATGCCCTATTATATTCTAGGGACTTAAAGGTAGTTCTAATCTCCCTGCCCTATTATGAACGAGGGCCTTATAGGAGAGGTCATGCCAATCATAGGGGTACCCTAATCCATAGTGCACCCTAGTGTATGAAGGTGTTTCACAGTATCTTTAAGTGTCTCTTTCAGAATAGCACTAGCCCTGTGCCTGTTCAGGCAGAGGCCAGGGTCAGTCAGAGTCAGGTACCACCAGTACGTTGGGGAGTGCCCAGGGCACAGGATGGCTTTGCAACACTAAAGAAGCACAAACTCAGAACTTAAAACATAACACCATGGTTGGAGGGTTCTCTTTAGTAATCAGAATTGATTTCTATCATAATGAACCCATTTTCCAACTTTAGGATAAGAAAACACTGGGGAAAAATCATAATGTTCTAATCTATACCTTGAAGTTTTCATGCAGCTCTTTGATGATGGCTAATAGCTCACTGTTTAATGTTAGGGTTTTAACTTATAAACTGCAAATACCAAAATATTCTCTCAGACAAAAGCAGCAACTCACTGACCAATTTACATGATATGCATTTTGTGATCTGTGTGCTACACATTCTTTGCAGCAGGCATGTTAACCTACTGTGGCTACCTTACCAAGAGTCAAAACTTCCACTAGACAAACCTCCGATCTCTCTCAATAAAGAGCATTAATCACCAAAGTTATCTTCACATTTGTATTGTTGCCTGGAAATTGCTGGAGACAAGGAATGCAGCAGCAGGTAATTTTCAAATCATAATGCACTTGCAAACACGACGCCCCCACCCTAAGTCAGCGACCTTTGTTTGCTTGGAGCAGCAAGATTCATATACATGGTTCTTTAACATTTGGTCTGATTACTATATGAATGTAAATAACAATAAAGCATACATGAAAACTGTGACAACATGCCTGCTTTTCTCAATATTTCATTTAGAAAGTATGCGATTGTATTTGTTTAACGGGCAGTGATTTGTATAGGGTCACTGGAAAGTCCACAAGGTTGTCCCTGTCCCCCCCAGAATGTTAGTGTCTCCTACACCCCTGGCTCCCCGCTTAATCCAGTACCAACTAAAATCTGGATGTGCTTTGCCCAGTGAAGTGCACTGTGGGACTTGTGTGCAAAACACCTACTACAGGGGAGTCAGTCAATGGAAGCTGTTGATGGACATATATAAAAACTGACAATGGCAACCCACTCATTCATAATGGCATTGAAAATGTATAGATGTCAAAACGCATCTGCCTGTGATTTTGGGCAAACTTGTTGAATCTGTTAAAACCTGTGAGTGCTCCACGTTCCTTGGGAACTTTGTTGGGAGAGGTTTTGACGTGCGGTCACTAGCACGTTTCGATGCACCGCTCTGAAAATCGTTCGGCAGCTATGTGGATACATTTGGTGGATCATTGAAAGTAACGCAGCTAGAACCATCACGTGCCGAGAAGGAGAGACACAAAAGGCGATAATAATCGTAATTTACCAAAGTGAAAGGCATACATTGCAAAATGAGCGCCTGCAACTGTGTCTTTCTGATGGGGCAAAAGTGGCAGAGCGAGGGAGACTGATTACAAATAAAGTGGCCTTGTTCCCCGCTTAATCCAGGACCACCTAAAATCGGAATGTACTTTGCCCAGTGATGTGCACTGTGGGACTTGTGTGCAAAACACCTACTAGAGGGGAGTCAACCAATGGGAGCAGTTGATTGACATATAAAAACTTCCGATGGCAACCTACTCATTTGTAATGGCATTTAAAAAGACATATGGATGTCGAAACGCGTCTGCCTGTGATTTTGGACCAATACATTGAATCTGTGAAAACCCGTGAGTGCTCCACTGGAACTTTGTTGGGAGAGGTTAGCCATGCGGTCACTAGCACATATGGATGCACCCGCTCTGAAAAGCGTTCAGCAGCTACGTAGTGACATTTGCTGGATCATGGGAGCGAAAAGAATGGCAAGAGAGAGGCGAGCTACAACGAGGCAAAACGACCAGATGGTTGGGAGAGCTGTCGAGTGCCCCTTCAATGCTTCAGGGCATTTTGTTTCTGAATCTTTCCTCACGGCTGCCCGGCCGTGGAAGGGAGCACCATTTCACCAATACAGAAAGGCTGTGGAGTGAAACTGGTTTACTCCGTGCAGCACAGCGTTCCTGTATGTAAATAGAGCCCACCTTGACTTTGCCTATCTTACTAAGGATGTAAATATGCTTTTAGAAATACAAACCTGGCATTGAACCTACCAAGGTGTTCATTTGTATTCACTTCGAGGGACTACGAAACCCATCATGCATTAAAAACATTACACTAAGCAAAGCCCAATAGGGAACATTGTTAATAAAAGCATGCCGGAAACGATCAGAAGTGAACCGTCAATGCCTGTTAGTTTTTGCAGCCCATGAAGAAGAGGTGTGTCGGCCTCGAAACGCGTTGGCATGAGAGTGAAAAGAATGGCAAGAGAGAGGTGACCTACAACAAGGCAAAAAAAAAGACCTGATGGTTGGGAGAGCTGTTGAGTGCCCATTCAATCCTCAAGGGCATTTTGTGTGTGAATCTTTCCGCACAGCTGCCCGGCTGTGGAAGGGAGCATCATTTCGCCAATACAGAAATGCTGTGGATTGAAACTAGTTTACTCCGTGCAGCACAGCGTTCCTGTATGTAAATAGAGCCCACCTTCAGGTCCGGACTGGCCGTTGCGGGCCCCGGGCAATCCCCGGGTGGGCCGCATGGGTAGGGGCCGGTTTTGGCCGCTGGGGGCCGATTTTGTTACAGGGCCGTTTTTACAGCATAGCTGCAAAATCGGCCCTGTAACAAAATCGGGCGAAAACCGGCCCCGGCGAAGAGCTTGGCGGCACCTCCAACACGCCCCCCCCCCATAGGGGGGGGGGAGGGGCCGAGCACTTTGCCAGGGCCAGCTTTGGTTCCCAGTCCGTCCCTGCCCACCTTGACTTTGCCTTTCGTACTAAGGATGTAGATATGCTTTTAGAAATACGAACCTGGCATCGAACCTACAAAGGTATTCATTTTTATTCACTTCGAGGGGCTACAAAATCCAGCATGCATTAAAAACATTGCACTAAGCTAAGCCCAATGGGGGAAATTGTTAATAAAAGCATGCCGGAAATGATCAGAAGTGAACCATCAATGCCTGTATGTTTTTCCAGCCCATGAAGGAGAGGCGTGTCAGCCTCGAAATGCTTCGGCATGAGAGCAAAAAGAATGGCAAGAGAGAGGCGAGCTACAACGAGGCAAAAAGACCGGATGGTTGGGAGCGCTGTCGAGTGCCCTTTCAATGCTTCAGGGCATTTTGTTTGTGAATATATATATATATCTATATATATATTGTTAGATTTGAAATGTTATGTTCTGTTTTAAGTTACCATTCATGCCGCCATTTTATTAGCCACTGACATTTTATTTTATGATCACAACTAAGCTTCTGTCTTATATTGCTTGTCTCAGCAGAAAACTACCTCCTGTACCTTCAGCTTGCACTGCCCAAGGCCGAGTTTTGTTGCACTAATGAATGTACTCACTATTGTTGCATGCCTCTGCTGTTCGATAAACCTGTTCCCACATCTTAGAATGGAAGAGACAGGCCGAACCCCCTTGGAGCCAAGATAGTGTGTACCCAGCCCCAGGACAGTGGCTTGTCCCTCTTGGCTACCTTTGTTCACCGTTGCCTGGACTGGAATTTTCCAGACTGGGCGTGTTCTTGGGAAATTGGGAATGTATAATATCGGACTTTATGTTGGGGGGGTCAGTCTCTCGACCGCCATCTCAGGAGACTGGTCAGACTGGGCTCCGCTGGAGCACAATACTAATAAAATAACTTGGTTTGTATTGTCTACTGCCTGATCAGCTCTTCATTGTTTGGAAGGCCGAGAGGTGGTCGTGGGTGACCAGGGTGGCCCCAATCGGGTCACTTCCTTCAATATATATGTGTGTATATGTTTACACAAACACACACACATAAGTCCTGCACCCATCCATCACTGCGCATTATGGAAGGCCCTGTATCAACCCTGCAGCGTATAGCCGTATACCTTGCACAGTAGGGGTTGGAAAACAAGTGTAATATAAAATGACTATAGAAATTCATTGGGAAAACCAGTTACAAATGGAATCATGAGCCTGGCTCAAAAGCAGAAAACCATTGGAATGTAGGTTATTCAGCAGATAGGTATCCAAGGATCAGCCCTTGACTGGTTGCTGTATTTCCTTAAATACAGAGTTCAAACAGTTTCCATGGGTAATTCCATTCCAGGACTATCCCCCTAAACTAAGCATTCCTCAGAGTTCTTCCTTGAGCCCTATACTTTTTAAAATCTACGTACCCCCCTTAGCCTGACTAACTAAATCTTTTGGGTTTGAGACATTTTTATTTGCAGACAGCACTCAATTGGTCTTTTCAATTGGGCAGAATGTCAAACAGAGAGTCCCTAGCTAGTCCTGGGCGGAGTTCGCTGAGTTTCACTCCACGGAATTCTGCTGAGCACCAAAAAAGCAAATTTCACAGTGTGTACCGCAGGCTGGCATAGTATTGCTCGGCATCCCCTAATCATATAACGCTGTGCACAGACTTGTGTGGACTCACCACCATTGCAGAAAGTAAACACGTGTTGTGGTCTTGTAGTAACACATTTCAAAGACCCTTCCCCCTCTTTACTTTTTTTATGTTGCCCATGTTGCCCAGGCGCTGCCTTGGCTTCCAGTCATGCACTTGTTTCATGCAATTTCAGCACTTTAAGGTGTCGGTTACAGACCGGGTGGCTCTAGTCGATGGAAGTCTCGCCAGAACTGCTGTGCATGGGAAAGAGTGCTGGAGGTGGCCATAGAGCGCAACACTCTCATGATTCAAGGGACAGGCTGACGATTCTATAGTAGAAGTCTCAGCAGATGCGCAGTGCACGGGAAGCGACACGGATGAGGTGCAGGATACAGACCATGTGGCTTTCTTCCGTGTACCTTTCCTCAATAAAAGCAGTATCATAAGCATTAGTTGCAGTGGATTTCCAAGTGCCACACTTACGGATGTTTCTCACTGAGAGGAACGGACTCCCGCCACCGAAGCAGAAGGTACTTGTGTGGTTTTAGATATTCTGGCTTATTGAGCTGTCTTTGGTGGCTTTAGTGCCATTAAGAGCGTTGACCAGTTACTGCATGTCCGTGGCAGATTCCTTAAAGGATGATGCACAGCCATGCAGAGTCCAATGCAGCACTAGAAGTGGTAAACGAAGTCCAGAATGACCAATTTGGTGGCCGTCTTGGGAAGGTCATTGCTGTAAAAGTGGTCCCACTTAAATCACTATTTTGTGCTGAGGCTGCAAGGTGGTTGCAGAGCAGTCCCTGGAGTCATAGTTGTAAGACCTTGTTGGAGTTCCTGAAGGTTCTCAAAGATCAGCCAGTTCTCCAGCGGTGAGCATGTGACAGTACCATGGCTGAATTCTTTTGAGAGACTATTCTTCTTAAAAGGTGTGTTTTTATTCTGTGAAAGGTGTGATTGAATGCAGCAGATCTCCAGGAAGCCCTTAACACAGTAAATTCTCATGCTCCTACACTAGGCGCCTTACAGCTGTCAAATCTTTTATATGCAGATGACTTGGTTCTCCTAAGTAGCACAAAGGTGGGCTTACAAAGACTTATGGATGCAACTGCCGCATACTCACACAAGAACGAGCTCGTGATAAATAACAAGAGAACAAAAATCTTGGCGGTTCGCCCAGGAAGCCCAAAAAAGTTGACACAGGTTTTAAATTCTGAAAGAATTACAGAAACCAAATGTCACAAGTATCTAGGAGTGTTCTTCAACAATAACGGAAGATACAAAAACCACATGGGAGAACAAAAAAAGAAAGGCACAGCGCTAGCATTTGCTCTCAGTTCCATCCACAAGGAATTATTTGGCCCAACATTCGCTCCAACACTACAGGTGGCGCGGGTAAAAGTCATGCCAACCCTAACATATGAAAGCGAGGTGCTTAAGGGATTGGACAGCGGTCAATTGAACACAATCGTAGCTAAAAAATGTAAAACAGTCTTCCAGCTACCATCTTTCACGTCACCAGCACACATCAGGCTGGAATTGAGCATCTGTAAGCAAACATTGGGTAGAATGATGAATTTCCTAATGTGCTGTCACAAGCTGAGGCTATCAAAAGAGGGCAGTTTAGCAGAACACCTATGGTGGGACCTGAAAACAAAAAGATGGCAAGCGGGGCATCGATATCTGTCAAGTGGGCTAAAAACCTTAGGCCTGAGCGATGTATGGGACCTACATGTCAGCCAAAATGAGTTTAAAAGACTAGCAAACAAAGCACAAAAAAGCTCTCCTCAATGGAAGACAAGGCGAGCCTTGCAAGAAGAAGCCATGGTTGGATGACCCTCACCTCATACGATCAGCTGACACCTCGGAGCTATTTAACTTGTACTTTCAATGCACGCACCAAACTCTGTTTTCTCAAATTAAGATTGGGGGTGATAAACTTGTCTTGCCACCTTCCCAAATGGAAAAGAGAACAAGCCCTGGAGACATGTCAATTTTGCGGAAAGCTTAGGGAAGACATAATTCACATTGTGTGCCTGTGCCCCAGCCTCCTGAAAGAAAGAAGGTTCCTCCTACGGAGGGCCTGTAATAACAAGGAAGTCAGATCATGCAGATCTGCAGTATTGGCCTGTTTCGACCCACGGAATACATATTTAAATTGCGCACTGGTGAGGTTTTTCGACTGTGCAGTAAAAAAACTAGGTAAGGGGAGATGCTGATCACTACCTCAGCCAGAGGCGCAGATGCTTGGACCTCTACAATAATGAGAATTATTGCCCTGTGGGCACCCTGAGAAAACCAGTCGGAGCTGCAAGAGCACAATTGACATAAATAAAGGGCTGTGCGCACAGGCTGGACACCTTCAGACTGCAAAACACAATCCTGGTCACAATTATTTTGAAGGGATTGTCTTCAAAGGTACCTGCGGTGCAGGCCACAAATAAGAGAGTTTGGACACATCGACGGCTGGGCATCTTTTATCGTTGTTACCAGGGTCCTACTTCTATCTAACCCAATAAGTGTCACATTTCTTTCTATAATTTTAGCAATTTAATAAGTATCAAAACATTTTATCTTTTGTGTTGTGCAAAGGTTTTTTAAATCATGCAATAAAGTTTCTTCTTCTTCTGCTCCTCATGAATGCTTAAGAAACTATTACACAATAGGGAGATGCATGCCTACAGTAACGATATTTACTGTGGGAAAAACCTTTTAAGACAGAGCAGAAGCCAATTGCTTTAATGATTTAAAACATTTACTGCTTTTGGAAATAACTCAATTGAAAGAGAGAACATTCTACGAGGGTTTGATTAAGAGAACACTTGTGAGGGTTGATCTGAAATCAAAGTTTACTGAAGAATGTCTCTTCTGCCCGAATGAATGAAGAGAAGTGAGTCATTACCTACTTTCTTCCAATCTTCTTTGGCAGCCAATCATGCAAGTTTACGCGCCCTTTTGTCTTCCTGTTGCAGGCTTAATTCACGCTTGTTGTTTGCCATTGTCAATGTGTTTATTCATTGTTCTGCCTGTGCATGTTTATTTGTAAGAGTGCTTCTGCTCACTATTTTCACTTCCCTCTCTCTGTTTTGAAGGGAGCTCTACTTTGGGTCCTTGTGATTAAATTCTCAGATGCATAGCCTGGAGGTTAAGGGTTCAATTCTTATTGCAGTCATGAGCATGTGGCTGCTTGAAGAACTGTTAATTCATAAGGAGTTTCGATATTTCCCCTGTAATGCAAAAGTCAACGACTGTCATATTTAGAAACTCCTTCCACATTGGTTGTTATGAAACCTTGCAAATGTGCGTGAATCCTATGGGTCCTCTTGTTCATTCTGGGGTTGCTACCATGAATACCCAGTGATGGTCTGGCTTTTCTGCCCCACTCTGTAATGGGTTCATGTTCCTTTTACATTGTGAATCTCCTGTTGTATGTGTTTATAAATTGACCGGTCTTCCCTCTCTGTTTCAGGAAAGTGAGGATCGCTTACATGTTTTATCTCTTCCATGTTTTCATTGGATGATTCCAGACCAATCCTCTTCTGGATGAACACGGTGGAACATATCTGACATCCAAAATGTTTAGGATATGGAGGCTGGTGGACTGCTGGAGCTCAGGGGATGGGATCTGAACGCCACAATGTCAGTCAGGTGTCTATGTTATGCTCATCATAGTTTTGTGGAGAGACCTATTGGACCCTAGATTGGAAAATTAGTGTTGCTCCAATCCAGGTCAGTTTATGAACCAGGACAACAGCTTCACAAACATCAGTACTAGGACAGTACCTGTGAGTAGTTGCTGCAAATCAGCTCACCAAGCCCATAGGAAGTGCAAGGCTTGCAAGGGGGGATCCTTCTAGTACCTGTTTTTAGATTTGGTCATCCTTTTCAGCACACTTCCTGGAGCTGTTCCCCTGCTGGTCCTGTCTTTTTGGAGTCCTTCTTCTTGTCTCTCCTTTTTGCGGGTTGGGATGGTTATTTTGTTTTCATACCGGGTAGGACTACTTTTTTTTTTAGTTTTCTCATCACTTCTGGTGTCTTGTGCCCTAAAAGGCCCTCATCTTCTGCCCATTCTTCCAGTAGGGTATCACCAGTCCTACCCGACATCCTACATTGCTTTTAGTTTTCTTTCTATGATGATGACGGATTTGTGATTTTGAGCTCTTTCAGCCTACTGTTGCAAATGGGAGACTCGTGCATTCTTCGGTGGTTACAGAGCTTTTTTCTCGGTCCTGGTTGGTTTCCCCATCCATCAACTCTTTGTTCTCTCCATTTGGCATGTTTGGGTTGGTTTCCGGCTGCATGTACTCTCTTTTATGAGCCTCAATGTTCCTTGTGTCCCCTACTGTGCCTATTGTTTTAGGTGGCATTCTTTATGCGTTCTCCCTGATGGATGTCAGAATTATGGAATCCTGGGCATTCCCGTTTCCCCTCTTTATACCGTTCCAAGGGCAGGGGAGAAGAGCTTCTCCTCTGTGGTGAGTCCTCAACTCCTGGTCTGTGGGTGCTATGGTCTATTAGGATTGGGGGGTGGGGGGGAATCACATTAAATGGTTTCAACAGTAACTTTGTTTTCTGTATTTTCTGGAATCCCTGTGGTCTGGTGTCTCTTCTTTGGTACATACTCATGAAGTTAGGACTGAGACATAGAAGATGAAGGAGGCGGTAGTGCCCTGATTACTCACTGAAAAGCTTCATTAATCTGAGTCCTAGTCTTCCTCGTAAAAATCTTATATATACACCCTTCCAGACATTTTGGTTTTGCTTGGTGTTTCAGGACGTATGGTAAGGAGAGCCCCACTTTATGACCTCAAAAGAGGAGGTGGAGCATAAGTTAGAGACTGGGTATAAATATTTCTTATTGGATATATGCACACCTTTCTTATTTACGTTTGTATTAAGGCTATGTTTGGTATAGATTGTCTGTGTAATGAGGTAAACCTTATAATGAAATGACTGTGACAAGGAAGACTAGGATTTAGAGTAATGAAAATTACCGGCAACTAATCAGGGCATTTGCTGTTTACGTATGTTTACAAAAGCCCTTAAGACAGGGCTATTCCATCAGGCTTTTTGTGTCTCTAAGACCTAATTCCCCACTAGGCCTCTTTCTTTCGTAGGCTCTTTATTTCAGTGCTTGTATCGTATAGCATCCAAGAGTTAAAGACCTCTGGTGTATAAGTGATTTATAAATACTTTTAACATATAATAGTATTAGGGTAGCACTATGTCACCAGTTACAATTCAAAATCAGGTATAATCCTACTCACAGAACACAACATTGGCATGTGTTACCTTGAGATATTGTACTATATTGGAGTATTTCCTCAAAAATTACAAAAACATATGAAGGTCCAAGCAGGGTAAACTTGTGTACTATTTTTCCCATCATTTTTCACTCTAATTTCTGCTGTTCCAAAAATAGGGCAACGGCTATCTTGTATTTAGAAGTGACCTTTGGTGAATCTTACCTTTGATGACCTTGTATCCCATACTATTGCAACCGCTTTAAAAATAGCAATGAATTATCATGTTAACTCTTTGCTTAAGCCCTATAATCAAAAACCCTGATTCAGAATCCCTGTCAGATGAGCACTGAGCAAATAGGGGTTACTAGGCGCAACTGTGAGGGCTGTGGCCTTTTACTCCTGCTGTTCAGGGGCCCTAATTACTATGGGCCCAGAGTAACTGGGCCAAATATTACCCTCTCAGCACTTGGCTCACAGTGGAATGTGGGTCATGTAGTCCAAGGCTCTTCAGGGGGAGGTAGGTGTAATGTAGGCGCTGGCTGATGACTCAAACTACCCAGAGTGAACCCCAATAATTTGGTTGTCCAGTCCAATGCTTCCTTTTTTTCAGAAAATCAGCATTTATTATAGACGCAAAGCACAGCACACTAAAGAATCCACACATCACGTCTCTCAAGGCTAGTGTCCTAGGACTTGTCTGGGCAGTGACCTCTCCGTGTACTCTCTCCCTAGATGCTAATCAAAGTGTCCCGGGGGAACCATGAAGGAGACCCAGCAGGTGCTGCTGTACATGTTAGTGGTGCACAATGAAGTCTTGCTTTGGCTTTGAAAGTTCAGCTATATTGGTGCTAATCTGCCTAACTCATGAAAGTATCAAAAGGGCCGGTGGCCCTGCTCCACTCTTACCTGGCCATGGCTTTCAGAAGTGTCCGGGTGCCAGGGCATATCTCCTGGTACTGCAGTGACATGCAGAAACACTGCATACTCCTGGAGTCAGTGGGGTGGCATGCTGAGGTGGCCACAGGTTGTGATGGATTCTGGTGCAGCAACCGCTTCTTCCTCATGGTTCCTGCTGGTGAGATGGAAGGGCAATGGGGACGTTGACCTTGATGCTGAGTCTCTCTGCTGATGGTAGGCACTCCTAAGACACTGGCACCAGTTCAACTGTCCTTTTGTCCCCCTCCAGGCATTTGGGGGTCACGTGCATGGGTGACTGCCCCAACAAAGTAAGTTGCACAGATCATGGATCACACAGTCTCAGAGGCTCCCTCCTGGCATACGGGGGTCCCTGACATGGGAGATGGCCCCAACAAAGGCAACTGCAAGAGGCAACGGCCTCAACATTCCCAGTGCCCCCCCCCCCCCCAGGTATATGGGGGGGCACAGTAATAGCCTCAGCCAAGTCAATTGAAACTGGCGAAGGCCCACAACTTTAAAGCAACACTGACTGGAGCTACCACTTCTGCATCCTGATTGTACAAGGCTCCTCACAATCTGCTCACCAGGATCCACTTGCCAGGATCCCCGCTGGGCCTTGCTCCTTCCAGGATTCCTCCTCCTCACAAGGCACACTGGTCCTGGCAGGCAGGTCGAAGGCTGGTGGGCAAGAAGCAGGGCAAATGTTCTTGGCTTTCTGGGTTATGTCCCCTCATCCAGCTGGAAAACTGATGGACTTTGATCCCCAACCCTGGTTGCAGTAGCTCAAATTCTTGGCAATCTTCTTTCTCCTGATAAACAGTGCTGTTGAACATAGTGTGGGATTCATGCTCCCACATTTATAATCAAATTCCAGACACAAATGTGATTTAGGGTCTGAAATTCGCATTGTGGGTGTCAGGTTCTTTGAAGTGCTCTATCCTGTACCCAGTCATTTGTCAAACGGACAGTCTGCCACAGCAGGAGTGGTTTCAGTTCTAAGTGACATACAGTCCAGGTCAAGGGTCACACCTAGCTGTCAGCCTCCACTGAATGATGCCTCACAAAGATCTAAGCTTTCCCCTCAAGTAACATTCCATGGCTCACAGTGACAGCTTTATCAAGCTCACCATCTCTCGGACAATGAGACCAGACACTATTCACAAGTAACACTTCCTAGAATCAGAGGCCTTTGACGTGCACAGGAGATACTCTGCCCCCCCTTCCTCTTGCGTACTTGTACCCCAGCTCTCAGGAATGCCAGCAATATTTTGCGTGGGGGTTGCAGTCCTCACCTCCATCAGCTTTTCCAAGCCCTGGGCTTCTAAAAAGGAATCCATGTTATGTACCGTACACAGGCACACATATATTCCAGCATGCACAAGTTGTCCACCACTCCACAATCCATGTAGGCCAAAGGGGAGTTAAGTACACAGCTACAGAACTTTACAGTAGTAGGTTGATAGGCACCACTCCTGTGACACAGGTAAAAAGGTCTGAATCCTACTAAACAGAAAACGTGTATGCTGTCACCATCGCGCCCATGTCACTTAACTTCAGATAAGGGCAGCAGTCCTTTACCATAATGAGGGTAGTGCTTGTTGAGGATCGCATTACCATGACAGGCCTAGGTCATTGTGTTTTTGCCCATGACCAAAAATCTGTACCAGAGATCCAGATATCCATTCAGCTGGGGGCACTTAGGGCACATCCGTCTCCATGCATGGGACTTTTCTGTCCCAACACTTGACAAATTGTGATGTTTATACCTATGGTCTTCAAAAGATTGCTCGCCAAATCCCCAAATGAATGTTTTGTGGATCACTGAACAAATAAGTCCACAGAGATGTGAAGTCATTAAAGTTTAAATGTTGAGAAATACTGGTGCACAGCGAAAAACTTCCAGAAAAAAAGAACTACCACAGATAATAAACTACAAAGGATGAAATGCAATGATTTGACATATCTACTAGAAATACTGTGCACTAAACACACCCATAGCCAGGAATATACATTTTCGGAACCATTATCTCCAGTAATAGCAACAAATAAAATTGATCCTAGTAGAGGAAGAAAAGATGATCACACAGAACTTCATTAAAAAACCTTTGTTGAAAATACAATAGTGTGAGAATTTAAACAACACAATACATTTTCCTGCATTTGAATTATTGTTTACTATTCTACTTCAATAAGTATGTGAGGACATTTTTAGTAGAAAACTGAGCATGCTAAGTCTTGTTAGTCAAAACTGGAGAGAATGTCACTGATTGATTTGGGCATTGTCCCATTTCTAGGACATTCGTGAAAACGTGTGTGTTGTAAAGGAATTTATGTCAGTGGCAATAGTGAACACTGGGTGAAACTTATAATTGTTTATGGTGGAATCCCGCTCAATTAATTCTTTGGAAAACTAGTGCCAAACACTGTATTTTAAATAGATGTGGGATAGTTCAAATAGTGAAAACTGGAAAGTATCAAAAAGTAACTTTACATTGTCTATGGGTTCTGCCCCTCTGATAAACATTTTTGGTAAATGTATGGCAAAAAATGTTACTTATCACTCAGAGGGATGGATGAATTTTTTTTGTATCTGGCAGCCGATGGGGTGCTTAGGAGAAATTCGCTAGCGGAACCCCTTTCGTCAGAACCATGCTTGCATGCTTTCTCACCTTCTAGCATGGTTGACATACTTTCATGATATCAAAACTTCTAAGCAGGTCTTCCCTACCTTCATTGGGTGACACAAACATTTTTATGCAAACAATTTTTCGATGTAGCAGTACGAATACTTTTTAGGGGCATTATATACTAGTATTAGACATAACAGCAATCCTCAGACGACCTGACACTCCTTTTATGAGAAGTAACAGTGTGTTTCAGCATGTCTGATATAGTTTTAATTGACGCCTCTACAGGGATGGCTCTCCTTATATGGATTGGACGAACAGATCTCACCAATGGTCATTTAACTCTGATGGACATGTTGGAGCTTTTTACATCAAAAGGGCCACCTTAGGATCAGGGCTATGTGTGAGTCTATTCGGGACGAGAGCCCTACTTCTATCATAGATTTTACCCGGAGACAAAAGAAAAATCCACTCAGAGAAATCCACAGGAGATAGGGTTAAACATACAAACCATAAAGGTTTATTGAATTAAGAATCAGCAGAGACAGCAAAAGCCATTGATTAGTAAAAATTTACAAATATGCAAAATGCAAATAAAACTAAAATACCCTTGGCAGTGGAAACTAAGCCCTAATCTAATCCACAACCAGAACCAAATATGGTCTAGCACAAGGAAAATGAGATTCAAGGAGCATATGTCATAAGGGCTGACCACAGAAAATAACGAAAGTGCTGATCAATGAAAGACTTATCATCAAGTCACCCTCAAAAAGAATGGGGAAAGTACACAGGCTGTACTCCAAAATGGCGTGCCATTATACACTTCTAAACAGAGAAACTATGCAGTCATTGTGGTGTAACAAGAAAAGTTACATACTGTTAGAAGTAGGGGTCTCTTGTTGGCAGTGGCTTGCACCCTGTCCAAGTAGGGAGCTTTATTCTAGTCAGGGTAAGGGGATTACACAGATAAAATAATCCCTGCTGACCCCGTTGGTAGCATGGCACGAGCAGTAAGGCTTATCTCAGAGGCAATATGTAAAGCATTTGTACATACACACACAGTAACACGGTGAAAACACTACAAAAGGACACCACACCAGTTTAGAAAAATAACCAAAATGTATCTGAATATTTAAGACAAAAATGACAAAAAATTACTGTGAGTAGAGGTGATGTGCCAGTTTCTGAACACGTGACCTAAGTTACTTACTGCTGGGCAACATCAGCAAAGAACTTGGCGCACAGATGCAATACTTTGAAAATCTGGATGCGCTGGGTTGATGCGGCAGCCGTGAAACAGGAGCTGCATCAATTTTCCAGCCGCAAGCAAGTGATGTGTCAATTTCCTAAGCTGCACAGGAGGGCCTGCATTGAAGTCGGAACGGGTGCTACAAACGTCGGTGACACAGTGCTCGGGACTCGGGCTACAGTGATCTTTTAGCCGCACGACAGGCACTGCATTGAATCTTTAGCCACACCACTGCAATGTGTTGGTTTTTCAGCTGCACTTCGGTGCAGCATCAGGAAAAGCAGGAGTTGAAGGTTGATGCGTGGATTTCTTCAGTCCTTTGCAACAAAGCCACCTCCATGGGCCCAGAACAGGAATGGGCAGCATTTGGCTGGTCAAAACTCCCAGCAGAGGAGTCCAGGGGGTTGTAGATGAAGTCTCTTGATGGCCCTGAGACTTCTTAACAGGAGGCAAACACAAACAAGCCCCTGGAGAACCTGGGCAGGCAGGATACAGAAAGCAAAAGCCCAGTCCTTTCACTGCCCACAACAGAAGCAGCAATCAGTAAGCCAGTCTCAATACAGAAGTGTTCTGAAGTTATGGTGTCACAGCTGCAGTACTTATATCAGCTTCTACCTTTGAAGTAGGCAAACTTCCAAAGAAAGTCTTTGTAGTGCACAAGACCCTGCCTTTTCCTGACCTGGCTCCAGACACACTACAGGGGGGCTGATACAGCTTTGTGTGAGGGCAGGCACATCTCTATTCAAATGTTAGTGACAACCCCTCCCACCACTTTAACTCAGGAAGACCCATCAGCCTGGTGATGGGCCATCAGGTTATGAACGGCGCACCTCAGCTCCCTTTGTGTGACTGTCTAGATTGAAGGCACAAGCAGCCCAACTGTCATTCTAAACTAGATGAGGTGTCCACAGGCAGGCAGAGGCACAGAATGGTAAAGCAAGAAAAAGCCCACTTTCTAAAAGTCAAAAACCACCAAAATTGCCATTACTGAGACACATTGACAACCTCATCTGTGATCAAACAACTGAATCACTGTGATCACCATTTATTTGAACAATTATTCTGATAATTACTTTTTGAATCCATTAAACAAAATATGGTACAATGTTTCATACCTGTACATATACAGCACAAACATTATCCACGTGACCATGACTGTGCATAATCAATGCAATCCAAACAAAACAAAGACATAAACAAATAAGTAAATTGCACAACAATATAAAACTCAAACAATTGTGCCCAGGTTCTGACTTTTTGTTGCCCTTTAGGAGCTTGTTTTGCTTTTATCACCATTCATGGCTCCTAACTGAATGGACTGTAACCAAACAGTGCCTATAAAGAACTCAGGGAGAATGTACTGCTGGTATAACATTAAAACCACTAGCATCACTGATCTTCAGCGATAGTTATTTTAAATGCACTTTTTCGGTGAAACTACTGTTGAGGCGTTTCAAACCATTGTCTCTTTTGTGGGTTTTCCTCCGGACTCTGAACTTTTAAGCACTGCAAAAATTATGAAAATACATCTCATTTAAATTCTACACACATACCAATGCATGGATTACCACATACTGTGCTCACACGCATCATATTACCTCTTTTACTTTGATTAATTCGCATATCAACATCTATGGCAGGACAAAACATCACTCAGGGTTACTCCTACAACAACAAAAATGTAACCCAATTAATCTAAACCTGTTGTTTAGTGCCCAATTAAAAAAGCTTTAAACAAAAAGTTAATATGATAAGATGGTGCAAGACTGGAGAGCAATGTCCTGGCTTGTTTAAATTGCTTGAATTTAGCTTCTAGGCATTGCTGTCCTTTTCACTGGAGGCTCTGTGAACAAAGCCCTTCTTGCTATAAATACCCAGTGGAGTGATTGCAAGACTGGAGTCATGGGTGAAGGCAGAGAAGACGTCTGGCAGCAGCATTTTGGATATATTTTGTGTTTCATATGATGAATGCAGTGCACCAAGATATGGGCTGTTAGCATAGTCAGACTTTAAGATTATGTGTGAGGATGACCTGCAGAGTCTGTTGGTATTCACGGTATGGAGAATGCACCATACTGTTTTCATTGTGTTGAAGGCATTCTGTTTTACATTTTTAACGTATGGTATCAAATATAGGCCTTAATCCATGGCTACCACTAGGTTTCTTACATCTCTTGCCATTGTTTGAAGGGCCTAACTTTCCTTTGTCCAAATGGTTGTAGGCTGATATTTGTGTCCCCAGAGCATAAGCTCTGTCTGTGTGCTATTTAGCTTTAGGTGCTTATTTATCATCCACACGTTTATAGCTCAAATGCAGTCATCAAGATGCAGAGGTATTCCAGAACATATTTTTTTGTTTGGATGCCATATACATGGTTGTAGCAGCTGAGGTTTGGTAAGTGGGTTAGGTAGATGTTGAATAATGAAGGGGGTATTATAGACCCCTGTGAGATGCCACAGTGTTGTGTGTGAGGAACTGATATGAAAGGTACTACCAACACTAGTTCACTGTCATAGCTCAGAGAGCAAGAATTCAATGGGCATTTGCTGAACTTCCTTTTCACATTTTATATATGGTAAGTGAAACAAGAACTTAATGTGCGAAGAGATTGCACAACTGTACAGAATATTGGGTTGTAGTTTTCATGATATTTCCTATTCCTGATACATAAGTGGTTGTCACTACCTAAACCTACCAGTCATTGAGAAGCATTGTCCAATCAGGAAACTCCTGTTTCGAATATGGCATGGTGCTTTGATTAGCCTATTGAGCTGGGTCATAGCTATCACAAGTCGGGTACGACTTACATTGGACTGACATTGCATTAGCCCACACTGGCCTGTTGTGAAATATAACCTTGTGAGATAATGTATCTGCTCTAGAGATTATTATTTTGTTTGAAGGAGCCAGATAGTTTTTTTAGGTTAATGTGCCTTCTGCAAAGTGCGGCAAATACCCGAACTAGCAGTATTGTGAAACTGATATGACCCAATACAGCCTGCCGTGTTACAAAAGGCTGCTATAACAGTCTATTTTTAATTAATAGTTTTATATTTAGATAACCCTGCTAGGCTCAGGGGCGTGGTTTGGACGCCGATCGGGATGGCGGCGTGAGCCTGCAGCTCCGTGCCTGATCCTGCATTAATCCTGATATTCCTCGTTTCCGAGCTAGTTGAAAGCTTGGAAATCGCGCCTGAGGCGCCGGACAGGCAGCGGAACGCGACCGTGGGCCGACAGGTAGCCAGGAGCGGAGCCACGACCGGCTGTTGGAACTTTGCAGAGCTGCTCGTGAGAACGCAAGATGGCGGCCGCCCCGAGCTGCGGAGGCTGACCCGAAGAAAGCGGCGGATTGCGGCTGAGGTGTGGAGAAGGCTGTTGCCCAAGGACCCTGGAGAGTGCAGCCTTTGCTGTGCGGAGGCGGGAGACCGCGGGGGAGATGCGGAACAGCTTTCTGCCATTCCGGAGATCCTGATCGGGGAGCCCCTCCCCCCACCATTGGATCCGGCGGCCATTTCCAGGAGGCCCTGACCCACAGTGAGGCCTAGAGGACCCCGCAGAGGCTGGGAACCTGGCGGCGCCAGGGCTCCGGCAAGAAGCGCGGGGCTGAACGATGCAGCACAGGAGAATGAGCGGCTCGTGGGCCTGGCGCACGGGCGGGGCACTGTTCAGCGGCGGGAGTTGGAGCCCAGAAGGAGTCCCGGACCATGAGAGGCGAAGCGGAGATTGCGGGGGGTACACACGCCCTAGCCCTATGAGCCCGACGAGACAATCGGAGTGTGGTGATCACTGAAAACACACTGCTGGTGTCGGGCCGACCAGAATACCGGCGAGCAGGACCCAGGTATCGAGGGAGGCCGCTGCACGGGCTGTTGGAGGGCTATGTCCACGCCTGAATAGAGCGCCCGACTCGGGCCGATCCCGGTTGCGTACCTGGGGGCACGCAAACAGCTCCTTCGCGCTTCCACGCTGGACACTTTCCTGTACCTGTGCTTGCTGGCGGCTGCCATTTTGCGGCGGGGCCCCTGGGCCGCGTGCAGCCTGTCGGGGTACGGCTGCATAGAGAGATCATCGGACGGCCATCTTGAGTGCGAGAGTGGGTCCTGGAGAGGTGCACAACCTGTTCTCTGGAGGTGGTGGCCGTAGCCAGAGTGGGACACTGGGAACACTGAGTGAAGGAAAAACGAGGAGTTGTCCTCCCGGCCATAGGAAATTTGAGCCGGTACATCACCCAGAGGCAACCCTGCTACGATCCACACGGTGACCCAGATGGCCGCCATTGGTAGCGACATGAGCGCGAAACAGGGAAACAACCAACCAACCATGCCAGACGCGGATGGCGGACTTCGCACGGCCCCGGATGCATCAGCACAAGAACTAAGACTGAACGCACGGCTGGATGGCATACTGGACGCGATCACTGCGACCAAGGAGTCCCTACACCAAGACATTGCGCAGGTGGCCACGGGACTGGGTCTGCTGAGAGCGGATCATGCAAAACTTTCCGATAAAGTGAAGGACAACGAACAACTGCTCCAGGAATTAAAACCGGCGGTGGTCACCGCAGAACGCAAAATATCTGATATCCTTGACCGGTTAGCAACGCTAGAGAAACGTGCGGAGGATTCCGAAAGCCGCAACCGGAGGAACAACGTAAGGGTAGTAGGCCTGCCGGAAAAAATTGAGGGGGACGATGCCGTGGCCTACATGGAAAACTGGTTTAGAACGGTTGTGGCCCCGGAGGGCTTATCCCCATTCTTTTCCCTGGAGCGAGCACACAGGGTCCCGGCCCGCCCGCCCATGCAGGGCCGCCCTCCTCGGCCAATGGTGGTCAGACTCTTGCACTTTAAGGACCGAGACTTCCTGATACAAAGGGTGCGCTCGGTGGGTCCCTTCAAGGTAGACAATAGCTCGGTCACGATTTTCCCACACTATACGCAGGAAGTCCAAAGGAACAGAGCATCATTTTTGGCCGTGAAAAAAGAACTGAGAAGCGAAGGTATTCAATACTCCCTACTCTTTCCGGCCAAACTGCGAGTGATCCTGGATGGCACGACCCAATTCTTCCAGACCCCTGATGAGGTGTGGTCGTGGCTTGAGCTGTACCGCGCTGGCACGGACCGTAGACATAAAGGTGAACAGGAGAGACAAAAACCAGTCCAGATTCGAAAGTCACAACGCATCCGCAAGAAGAACAAACTTAAAAGAGCACTGCAAACTGATCAGATGGCGGAGGACGGGAAGGGAGCATTGGCAGCAACGGCGGTCATCACCAAGTTATTTAACAACTCAGACTCAGAAGAGGAGAGCAGAAAATCTGGGGAAGAACTGTCTGAGGCAGATAGCTCTGTGGGGCCGAAGGTCACTCCACAAACGGCGGATGGACTGTTCAACGAGTGACACTCGCAGTGAAGGACGAGTGTGCGGCTACTGTTGGAGCGGACTACCCCTGGTGCCTGGCGGACTAGCAGGTACTCTGTTGTAAACATCATATGGGATCATGGGCTTGGGACAAGGGCCTAGCTTGCCCCGGGTCGGCCAAGGCCTACCCCTCGTTGCCCTTAAGGCTTTCTGTGGTGACGACCACAGAGTAGTGGACTGTGAGTGATGTTTCAAGTTTGGATGGGGACTGATGCTGCGTTATTGGGTCCTGTTCTGGGGAGAGGGGTTGGGGAAGTTTTTTGGGGTGTTTCATTTTGGGGAGATTGCTGCCATGATGTGGGTGTCCAACTGATACGGCCTGAAAGGAGGGGAAATAGCAGCAATGGGAACGTTACCTGATTTAAAAAGCCTCACATGGAATGTCCGTGGACTTCGCACTATGTCTCGGCGGAGTAAGGTGCACACTTATCTGGTGAGGCGAGGCATCCAAATTGCACTATTGCAGGTGACCCATCTGACTAGACAGGAACGCACTGCATTACAGAAGAGGTGGCATGGTCAGGTTTTTGGCACAACATATTCAGCGTTTGCCAGAGGGGTGTTGATATGGGTGAGGGCGGGGGTCCCGTTCCAGGCCACGAACCAGTTAGTGGACCCTGAAGGTCGATTTGTGGTAGTGGAGGGTAGGCTGTATGGCAGGGAGGTGGTCCTGAGTAGTATATATTCCCCTAATGTTAACCAAGCCCGTTTCTTTGATAGCCGCTCCGGCTCCCTAGCACACTTTCTGGCGGGCCCCATCATAATGGGGGGGACTTCAATTCGATCATTGATGTGACACTAGACAGATCGCACCCGCCACTGGCCGACTCCCCGGTGCGTAGGCTGGCCACACACAGGAAAGATTGGCAAGAAAGGTGGGGCCTTGTAGATGTGTGGAGGGAACAACATCCTGAACTTAGGGACTATTCTTTCTTTTCTGCACTGCATGCACTACATGTTAGAATAGACTCCATGCTATGTAGTGGTCCCCTGGCTACCATGATAACGAACACGGAGTACCTGGCCAGAACCATTTCGGACCACAATCCATTACTGATGACGATACAATGGCAGCGGGCGAGATCTGCGGTCCCGACATGGAGGCTGCGGCCTGACGCGTTAGAGGATCTCAAACGAGGGCACAGCCACCACAAGGTCGGTTGAATGGGATGCGATGAAGGTGGTGGTGAGAGGTGTGTGTATGGGCAGTTTCTCGAACGCAAGGACGACTGTGTTGGCTAGTCTTGGGAAGGCGGAATGTGTGCTGAGGGACCTGGAACAGCGCAGGCCTGAGCGACCAGACCTACAGGGCCGGTTATTGGAGGCGAAAGAAGTAGTGGCGACTGAAACTTCGAGGCCAAGGTGCTATGATTACAAGCTTTACCTCACCAAGGTACATGGGGAAAGAGATAAGGTGGGCACACTACTTGCAAAACTCGCTAACCCGGAACCTAGGGGTTGCCCGATCATGAGCATTAAAACAGAATCGGGGGAGGTGGTCTATTCACAGACTGCGGTTTTAACTCGCTTTCAGTCATACTATAGAACTCTATATGAGAGCCAGCTGGATGTGGACAACGCTGTGATGGGCGATTACCTGGACACTGTTCAGCTCCCGACGCTGGATGACGAGACAGCGAAGGAACTGGGCGGCCCAATAACACTATCGGAGATTCGGGTGGCCATTAAGCAGATGGCTAGGAACAAGACACCGGGGGTGGATGGCCTACCGATTGAATTTTATGTGAAGTTCATAGATGTTTTGGCGCCGAGGCTCTTGGTAGTATATTCCGAAGCCCTGACCCTAGGACGCCTCCCCCAATCAATGAGGGAAGCTCTGGTAGTTCCGCTGCTGAAACGGGGTAGGGAGGCCTTGGATGTGGCGTCATATAGGCCCCTGTCTATGCTGACGGTGGACTATAAGATCTTAAGTCGTATTTTGGCAACTAGATTACTACCAGACATGACCACGTTGATCCATGAAGACCAGGCAGGGTTCATTCCCACTAGGAATACATCCATTAACGTCCGCCGCCTGATCCGTATACTGGACAGTGCCTCAGACTTGGAACATAACTCTGCAGTGTTATCGGTGGACATTGAGAAGGCTTTCGATAGTCTGGAATGGCAGTATCTTGATGGGGTGCTGGAAAAGTTCGGCCTGGGAGGGGGCTTTGGCTGCTGGACGAAGGTCCTCTATGCTGATGCAACCGCCAGGGTGCGATTAGGACCTGTTATATCACCCGGTTATCCGGTGTGCAGAGGGACAAGGCAGGGCTGTTCGCTGTCCCCTCTACTGTTCGCCCTAGCGATGGAACCACTGGCGGCACAGGCAAGAACTGGAGAGTAGTATGCTGGAGTTCGGTGTGGTGAGGAAACACACCATATCTCACTGTATGCGGATGACCTGTTGCTCTATTTGGAGAATACGGAAGGGGCTCTTAGAGGGGCGACAGGGATGCTCTCTCGCTTTGGTAGGCTCTCTGGCCTCAAGGTGAACTGGAATAAAACCTGCGTTTTCCCGTTGAGGGCGGACGCGCCTTGTCCCCCTCTTGCAGTGGACGTGGTCTGGGAGGCCTCGTGTTTCACCTACCTAGGAGTCCGCGTTTACCACGAAGCCGCAGATCTGCTGGAGGGTAATATAGGCCGTTGCATACGGGCGCTGCGGGGATGCATGTCCTTTTGGGCCTCTCTTCCTCTATCAGTGCAGGGCCGAGTAGCATTGTTAAAAATGGTGGCACTACCGAGGCTGCTCTATTATTTCCGTACCCTACCGATATGGATCCCTCAGCGGATTTTCAAAGACTTGAGATCGATGGTTATAGTCTTCCTTTGGGGCCATGGCAGGCGCAGAGTGGCGTTGCATACATTGCTCAGACCCAAACTTGAGGGTGGGATGGCAGTTCCCGATTTTGAACTGTACTACCTAGCGGCCCAATTACAGATCTTAACACAGAACATCGCGAAAGAATTTAGGGGCCCAGGCCAGGGAAGAGGGAGAGGTATTCAGCGGCACATCCTGTCCTACATTATAATGCAGCAGAAGTTGGGACTGAGCGACCTCACCATTGAAGAGAAAACCCTTCGGATGTGCTGGCACAGGAGCCTGAAGAGGGCAGAAGTAGCACTCCCATACGCCCCAGAGATCCCTATAGGGATGTTGACAGCGCTACCGCATGGAGGCGATTGGTCTCCGTTGTCGGAATGGGAGGAACTGGGTCTGCAGGTGGTGGGGGATCTGTATGCCGATGGGGTGTTGGCCCCCTTTCGCGTACTGCAGGACCAGTTTGGTCTTCCGGATGGGAGCTATCTGTTGCATGCTGCAGTGACAGCAGCAATACAAAAACACTGGAGGGGGGGGGGTTAGCGGAACCGGACACGACCATGGCCTGCCAGTACGTGGTGATGGCTGCGGGCACAATCAAGGCGGTAACTTGCATCCACTCGAGAATGCTGAACGAGGGCCTGGAACCGCTCGCTGCGCAAAAAGGGAAATGGGAGGAAAGCATAGGTAAGCCCATACCAGAATCAACTTGGGGCCATATTTTGGAGCAAACGTGGAAGGGTTGCAGGAATGCCCGTTTCCAACAGGTGCACTTCTTCATACTGCATAGAGCATATATGACACCAGGGAAACTTCGAAGGCACTTTCAGGTGCAGGATGCAGCGTGGCCGAGATGTTTGGTACTTGAGGTCGAGCTAGATCACATGTTGTGGGGCGGCCTGAAGTTAGGGACGTATTGGGCTGAGGTGGGTGAGCTTTTGAATGCAGTCACAGATAGAGAGGTGGAGTTCGACATGGCTGCGTGCATGTTGCTTTGGTTCCCACACACGGCAAGGACCAAAATTACGAGTAAGTTTATCGACCTGGGACTCATACTAGCACAAAGAGAGATCACTTGGCGCTGGAAATCCAGGGAGGGCCCATCTGTCCGGAGATGGTCGAATGAGCTGTTGAAATGGTCCAGATGTGAGAGTGCGATCAGAATGCGACAGGCCACGAGAACTGGTAACGAGAAGAGCTTGGAGATGGCACGGGCATGGGAGATGATTGTGCAGGCTCTGAGCGACTACTTAACCGAGGACGAAGAGGAGGGACATCTGGAGAGGGAGGTTCCATAAGGCGTGGAAGACCGAATGCCTGGCCCCGATAGGCAGCGAGCTTTCCTAACAGAACTCGTAGGTACAACCCACATCAGCGGCAGCAAGGGGGGGGAGGTTTGGAGGGACGTTATTGGGACACCGCAGCAGTAGCAAGAGGGGCACCTACGATAGGGAGGCCTGACTGGTCCTTCGGGGAGTGGAGTGTGGTGCGGCATGTATGTGTTGACGCTGAGTGGGAGATGCTAGGCACTAACAGACAGCTGTCATTCAAGTGCACTGGCACAGACCTGATAATGCGGGCACTGAGGGCCCGGTTGTCGCACTCACGAAGTGATTGAAAGTATTTGGCGGTGGGGGGGGGGGGGGGGGGGGCGTTTGATAGGTAACAAAAAGCAGATACGTACTTATGTTGTTGACCTGTTGTCCCTTTAAGCAGCACAGGGGGAACTCCTGTTGGGACCTGTTGGTGCGCCGCCCGGCCTCCGGGATGTGGGCTGAATGGCTGTGTACTACTTTCAAACCGCACTGTGCCTTGAAATGTTGGAGGAATGACGGTCACATGACCTTGATGTTTTGTTTATAACTCTGCAATAAAAATATATTTAAAAGAAAAATAACCCTGCTAGGCTCAACACGTTAAGGATTCAGCTCTCTGAACCAAATATTGTAGAAATCACAATCAGGTCATTTGAGGCTGAGAGCACTTGTATAATAATTGGCCTCTCTACACATCTGCGCAGAAGATTGATTAACATTTTGAATACTGTAATTTAGGATCTATGTAGTGTGAATCCGCTTTTTGAAATGTACTGACTCCTTTAAAGTTCTGCTTTACCATTCTCTAATTTATGATCATAGCTCATAAATTATTGTTATGAGGTCCTATAAAATGTATTTACTAAATGCACAATATTTGGTGAACGTTAGGGTGGCATTTTTAATGGGAGTGGTATGGGAATGCAGGGTGATAGGAATTTCTATGATTTAACCTAAGTTTGGTGTTTGCAAGGCATTCAGTGTAAGAAAAGGTAGTGGGATCTATGCAAGCAACACCTCCCGGACTACCCGAGGCATCTTGTTTTTAGAAATGTCTGGGCCTGACAGCCTTTCCTGGATGCTGAACGAGCCCTGGCCTAAATGTTATGTTATGTTATGTTATTTATTCTTTTGTATAGCGCACGGCTACTCAAAAAGAGTGTCCCGGCGCTTTAGGACAAGGAATGCTGCAACACAATAACATAACACTGTAACAGAAAAAAGGACAGAAGATCAACCGGGCAAATACACAAGAAACGGGCTACTGGGCAAACAGCCAGGTTTTAAGGCCTTTTCTAAAGGTAAGTAGGCTAGTAGCTCCCCGCAAAGTGAGTGGCAGAGAGTTCCACAACTGTGGCGCCAGTAGTCCAAAAGAGCGGCCTCCCAGGCGAGCTCTCTTCACACGCGGGACAACCGCCAAGAGCAGGGATTCCGACCTCAAAGCGCGAGTCGGATGATAGAAGGCCAGTCTCTTTTGAAGATATTTAGCTCCCACCCCGTGAAGGGCCTTATATGCCAGAGTCAAAGCCTTAAAGGCGATCCGCTTCCGTATTGGGAGCCAATGCAAGGTTTTCAACAGGGCTGAAGCACTGGCCCGTCTATTTAAACCAAAAATTGCTCTCGCGGCAGCGTTTTGCACCACTTGGAGCCGCTGCAGCAGATACTCTGGCAGGCCCAGGTAAAGAATGTTAGAGTAATCTAACCTGGACCCGATGAGAGCCTGCACTGTCAGTTTCCTATGCTCCTCAGACAGCAAGGGGAGAAACCTCCGCAGCATCCTAAGGATGCCGAAGCAAGTGCCCGACACCCCGAGGATCTGGGATTTCAACGTTAACCCCTTATCCATCTTGACCCCCAAGTTCTTGGCAATTTGTGAGGAGCAAGAAGGAGGGAACATATTAATAGGCCACCAGGTCTGCCAGTCTGGCTCTGTGTCACACCCAAAGAAGAGTACCTCGGACTTGTCGGAATTGCACTTGAGGCTGTTCAGTTGGAACCATTGAAAAACAGCCCCAAGGCAATCCCGGATACTCTCACCGTCAAAGTCTCCTCCTCTCTTACACGAGAAGAGGAGCTGGGTGTCGTCGGCATATAGTACGATCTGGGCCCCATGCGACTCCGCCAACGCCGCCAGCGGGGTCATGAAGATGTTAAAAAGGGTCGGGCTCAGAATCGAGCCCTGTGGGACCCCGACTCCCAGCGGCGGCATCACAGCGGAATCTGGCGAGGCCCAGACCGTTTGCCGGCGGCTGGCTAGAAAAGAAGAAAACCAGTCAAGCACCGACCCCCGCAGACCTATCTCATAAAGTCTTACGAGAAGGCCATCATGGGGGACGGTGTTGAAAGCCGCCGACAAGTCCACAGGGGTGTGGAATTTTTCGAATAATCTACTTGGCCAAGGGACAAAATGGTACTGAGATCTACATGTCCTGTAAAATCCACTTGTCCCACCTACTCCATAAATCAATATAAGGGCTGACCGAGAAACAACTGTGAAGTTTATGCGAAAATACGTACTTTTCCCACTGCTCTCCATATACGCAGGATGATATCACAGTCCGCTTTATGTGAGGGCAGAATTAATGATGGATACATTTTCTCCCGGAACCAGCAGCCTCTCCTATAATATTTAGACCAGGAATCGGCCCACCACCTTTAAACTGGGCTCAAGAACCAACACGCTCTCGACTTAAACTGGGCTCAGAAACCAGCACCCCTAGGCCATTCAACTCCTAAGCTAAGCATATGCACCAGTGACTCCCTAATTTTGTCCCTCGAGCCAGAGCCCTCTAGAGCACACCCAGGGGTCTTCAGCCATCTCTAGAGCACGCAGAGGAGTCTCCAGTCTATTGACAAGACCCAGGAGTCTCCAACCCTGCAACAACGTTGAGCCTTTACTCCCTAAACCAGACGCAGAAGCAGGCATCAGCACCCAACCTCCCTCCCAAACCAGGCCACAAGTCAGCATCCCATGCACACCCAAATAACTCAGGCCTACATGCCACCATACCTACAGTCAAACAAGGCCAATAAGACAGTTTTGCCAGCCCTCTAAAACAGGCTGATCTGCCACTGTATTACTCCTCTAAAACACAAGTTCAAGAAGCAAGCATTCCCCCCCCTCCGAAACACGGCCCAGGAGCAAGAATTTCTTCTAAACTAGTCACAGAGGGAGCGATGTGCATAAATAATTTACAGCTGTACAGTCTGCACTGTGCACATGTCCACAGATGAGGAAGCAGGCAAGCATACTGGACCCAGAACTCACTGATGATCACAGAAAAAAAGAGCTGAAGTCTGCTACTCCAGCGCACAGGGGACTGGAGCCAAAAAGGTAACTTCTGCAGGAGGGAAAAGCAGCCAAGAGCATAAACTGCCTACTTGCTCACAATCGGAAGAATATATACATTACAACCATGATGGGAATTAATTCTCAATCTAGCAACTTTGGAAGGATTAAAAGCATAAACCACACATCAACTCCTCCTTATTTGTGTGTGTTGTCCCTCTTGACATCACTGTAATCCACATTTAAAAAAAGCTGAAAACTTACAAGACTCAAACAGCATTCCCCAAACGCAGAACTCACCCTTTATAGCGGGGTGGGGCAGCAACGTACTTAAATTTCACAACTGAAACTACATGTGATACCACAAGCAAGGGGTGTAAATAAAGTGAATGAGTATAGAGAACTGGAGAACAGAGCCCATCCAATTAGAGACAGGTAAAAGCGGACAACCAACAAACCAACAACCTGCGCAAAGGAGAAAAGTTTGAGAGATATGAGGTAAGGGACAGTCCACCCTCTGCACCCAGAAGTGGGAATATGCAGCGCGCACTGAGCAGGTGGAACGCTTCTCCCTGCAACCATCCAGATCTGAGGGGTCAATGGGACAGACACAAAGCTTACGTCCCTGCACTAAGGTGAATGTGATGTGTACAGAGAGGCAAGTGGGAGCGGACCATTTCCCTGACTCCTAGAGCGGGGTTAGTATATGAGGTGTGCACAGAGAGTAGGGGAAGACCTACTCTCTCCACCCAAAAGACAGGCGCAGTAAGGGGCTCATCCTGCCTGAATCAGGGATACACAGGTTATAGAAAGACGCAAAAAGACTGTACATCACTGAGGGTATAATCATTTTAAGCATGATTACATGCAGTACTGGGAAGAACAGATCCAGCAAGCCCTTGCACGAATTGCAGGAGAGGAGAGGCAGACTGGGAAGCATCTTTCAAAAAGCGAGGAATTCTGCTGTGAGACGTTTTAAGAAGTTAGTGCTAGGGAAGGCCCCTGTTATGTCTGGATTTATAGCACAGTCTTTGAAACTGAGGGAGGTAGCTGGTACCAGAGACGGGTTTCAGGTAGGGGCTGGAGTTGGTTCTTTGGTTAGGGGCGGTAAAAGGGAAGAGTCGATAAACAGGGGACAGGTCAAACCCCCGAGGATAAGGGGAGATCGCAAGATTGGGGTACGAGTCAAGGGTCATGGAGGGCGGGTCGGTGCCAAGTGAAGATGGTCTGTGAAAGGAGGTGTGGCTGATGCCCCCACTGCTACAGCCGCATGACCTACTGCAGTTTTAGGGTGATCCTAGCACTGGTAATGTATCTGCTCCACAGCTGCATCCCTTGAAGTCCCTTAACTGCAGCCTCTTCTCTCTACTCAGTGGCAGGGCCAGAGCAGCAGTGCTTAATTTGTGCCGGTGCTTAGCACCGGCACCTAATTAGCAGAGCCGGGTCTACACATGCTGGTGCACGTAATTGATGTACAGTAATTTCCATGCTTAGCTATTGTTACGGGACTTGCCAGTGGCACAGTGTTACTGTTGAACTCAAGTCAACAACTACTCGTCCGGAGACACAGTCTGCCAATATGACTTCCTTCACTTCTTAGAGATACCCCACTCATTCTCAAGAGCTGAGGTTTTAATCCCCTGCTGCACGAAATACCCTTCATGCTCCCTAAGGCGCTTGCCAACCCTCTCTAGGCGGCTGAGCGCCGGGCGCTGATGGTTGAAAGAACAGACCAGGGCAGACACCTGTTCAGAGGGAAATAGAGGCACACAAGGAAGGTGCGGGGTCTCGGGGAATGGAAGGAATGGAAGGACCATGTGGGAGGGAAAGGGTCGACCTCCGCGCCCTCCTCTTGACACCGGAACATCTGGACCAAGAAGCACGCAGTTTTTTTTACAACAGAACGGCACTTCATGAGAATTCATTAGTCGTAACTGGAACACGCATGCAAACATTAACCTGGACACACATAACACACTCATACAGGCAGACACACAGATACATAGATGCCCACACTGCAGACACAAATACTTCCATACACAGTCCTAAAAACTCCCACGCAAACATACCTGCACAAGTGCCACCATTGCCTACGTAACAATTGTTCTTTTGTTTGAGTGTCCTCCATTTATTGCAGTATTATACAGCTACTTGTACTTTGTATACCTTTGTAACCTGCACACAAGTCACTTTTTCCTCCTATAATGTACCGTTTGCTACCTCTTGTATATTGTTTGCTCACATTTGTCACTTTTGCCTCATCTAACAATGTTTGCTGTTGTAATTTGTTCACTTGTAAGTTTCTCCTCATGTACCTTTACTGTTCCATTTGTGAAGCGCTCTGACACCTTCGGGTAAAGTCTGCGCTATATAAAAACACATAAATATTAATAAAAATTCATAATAAATACTTGTGCACAGACAAAGACACAACAGGCAGACACGCACTCAAAGACATACAGATAGAACCACGCACACTTACATACACTGGAGCCAAAGACAACTAGGTGTGCCTCCGACAAAGATTTGAGCACCTGCACTTCAAATTTGACAAATTAAGCACTGCAGAGCGGCTGCCTTGGTGTCTCTCTCCTGTTTCACGCTGCCGGTTCTCCTCCTCTGATGGCTACCCCTTTCTCCCTCCCCAGCGTCAGCCCCTCCCTGAGGCCGCCCTGACAGGGAGGCACACCTATCCCCGTTCACAGGCTGCTCTCTGCCGAGCCCGTCTGGTCTGTAATTCCCAGAGCTGCCTCTCTCTCTGCACCCGGTTCTGACCCTCGGATAATTTCTTCCAGGCCGTCCCTCTGAGCAGCCTGCCCACTGCTCCGATCATAGCTACTGTGAGCCTGTCTCTGTCTCTGCCCCCGTGGCCAGCCTCTTTCTCCCGCAGCCCCAGGCAGACAGCCTCTTCTTCCTCCTACCATCCTAAGTACACCAGACAGCGTCTGTCCTCTAGGCAGCCTCAGGCCTGGTCCTCCTCTCTTGGGGGTCTGTCTCTGAGCCCCCTACCCGGCCACTGTCTTCCTGTGCACTGGGGGCTTGTGTCTGCTGCCTTCCGGGCCCCTCTCACTGGCCTGGTCTATGTCTCCAGCCCCGCTCCACTCTTGGGGCCCTGTGCCCGTCCATCTGCTCCTGCGCACACTGGCCTCTACCTGCCAGCAGCTGCAGAGACAGTGCAGTTCTCTGCCTATCTCTGTCTCAGCCCCGCAGCTCCATTTCTGGGGCAGCAGCATCGCACTTCCAGATCACAGAGCCAGGGAGCTGAAGGGCGGAGACCCGTGTTTAGTGATTTAATGTCTTCTTGTCCGTCGGACAAAATAGACATTAAATCTACTTGCCAATTATAAATATCTACATGGTTCGGGCGTCGGGCGATATGATTCCCCCACCCCTGAGTCCAACATCACCAGCATGGCTTTGCCCCCACAGTCCAGAACCCCTTTGATGGTTTCTGAAACCTCGAGAAGCGCAGTCTCTGTGCTGAGATGGGGACGAAAACCCGACTGGGTGGCATGCAGAATCTCATTGGTCTCGAGAAAATTGGAGAGCACCACCTGAGCGTGCTTTTCCACAATCTTCGTGAGAGCCGGCAACAGAGAAATGGGCCTATAGTTGACCGGGGCCTTCGGGTCTAGGCCTGGCTTCTTAAGCAGCGGGATCACCATCGCCTGCTTCCAGGCTTGCGGGACCACTCCCTGGCTCAACGAGCGATTCAGAAGCGGATTCGCCAATGGGTTGATCACCTCCGCAACTTTCGCTAGAAATTTAGCGGGGCATGGGTCGAGGGGCGAGCCCGATTTCAGATTACCCATTAGCGCTAGCGAGTCAGCGGTAGAGATTGGGGGAAACTCACCCAGCGTCACACCTGCCGGAGCCCGCAGAGGCAAGCTGGCCTCCAGATTGGTCGGGCCCGTAGACACAGGCGATGGAAAAGAATCCTGTATCAATTGGATTTTATGTATAAAGGGAAGAGAGGGGCTCTTAATAACCCATAGGGAAATGGTGCGCCAATATACTGAAAAGTAAAACAAAGAGTTTTCCCTATGGGAAGTATTATTTCCTGCTCCTAGATCAGGACTCAAACTGACAGACACAAGTCACACCATTCGTTTTGTGGAACTGGAGAACACTTACCAAAAAGGAACACGCCCAATCTAATTTTACTTGAAAAAGTGTACAATTTATTATAAAAAATACAAAGATATCAATGAATTAACAATTAAAAACATGTAAATCACAAATAAAATACACAGTTAAAACCACCTAATGTGGACGTGGAGAAATTAATCAAAGGAGACACTAATATCTGTCTTTGTCATATCATTTCGGGCCCTCGTTTGTCAACAATAGGAGGAATATTATTCCTTTAGACCAGATTGATTGTTGGCAACGCCGAATATGACTTAGGGATTGGCGTCGACGCGTTTCGGAAGCATCAAATGATAATGGCTTCCTTCCTCAGGACAGTTTGTATATGTATTCTCCACAGGTTAAGTGTCAAACCGTAATGGTTATATTTCCAGTGGTAATCTACCAAATGTGTAGTATTCCTCTGGTGTTCGCCTGTAGTAGTATCAAGCTTCTACAATCCTATCTCGATGTATAAGGAGGCGCTTTTATTCCAAAACCAGTCTGTTTGAAAGTTAATCCAAGACGGACTTTGCACAATCCTTATTTATTGCACAAACGGGCGTGATCAATTTGGTGCCTCCCATTTGTTCTTAGCGCTGTGTTTTGCTAGAGTAGTGGGTCAGCGTTTCGTTTGGTTAGAGGGATGCGTAATCTAACTTTATTCCCCAGCTGTATTTTGTGCTAATTATTCTTTCTTACCTAGAGTCGACATATCAGTAAAAGAAGCGGTGATTGAAGAGACGCCACGCAGAGCAGCACCGGGAAAACTAGCCGTGTGCACACATTAGCCACGTGTATGATGCTACCCGGCTGCAAAACAGAAACCCCATTTCGGAAATCTGACCCACTGCTCTAGGTAAGAAAGAATAATTAGCACAAAATACAGCTGGGGAATAAAGTTAGATTACGCATCCCTCTAACCAAACGAAACGCTGACCCACTACTCTAGCAAAACACAGCGCTAAGAACAAATGGGAGGCACCAAATTGATCACGCCCGTTTGTGCAATAAATAAGGATTGTGCAAAGTCCGTCTTGGATTAACTTTCAAACAGACTGGTTTTGGAATAAAAGCGCCTCCTTATACATCGAGATAGGATTGTAGAAGCTTGATACTACTACAGGCGAACACCAGAGGAATACTACACATTTGGTAGATTACCACTGGAAATATAACCATTACGGTTTGACACTTAACCTGTGGAGAATACATATACAAACTGTCCTGAGGAAGGAAGCCATTATCATTTGATGCTTCCGAAACGCGTCGACGCCAATCCCTAAGTCATATTCGGCGTTGCCAACAATCAATCTGGTCTAAAGGAATAATATTCCTCCTATTGTTGACAAACGAGGGCCCGAAATGATATGACAAAGACAGATATTAGTGTCTCCTTTGATTAATTTCTCCACGTCCACATTAGGTGGTTTTAACTGTGTATTTTATTTGTGATTTACATGTTTTTAATTGTTAATTCATTGATATCTTTGTATTTTTTATAATAAATTGTACACTTTTTTAAGTAAAATTAGATTGGGCGTGTTCCTTTTTGGTAAGTGTTCTCCAGTTCCACAAAACGAATGGTGTGACTTGTGTCTGTCAGTTTGAGTCCTGATCTAGGAGCAGGAAATAATACTTCCCATAGGGAAAACTCTTTGTTTTACTTTTCAATTGGATTTTGCTTGTAAAAAAAACAGCAAGGTCCGAAGCCCAGGAGCCAGATGGCTTTACGTCCGAGGTGTTCGACCGTGGGGAAATAAATTCTCTCACAATGGAGAAAATCTCCTTACAGGAGTTAGAAGCAGCTTCTATTCTCCCGGCCAAATATGCTTTTTTTTCCAGGCGAATGTCCCGGTGGTAGGCCTTGACCGCCGTCTTATAGGTCAACTTAGCTACAGAATCGTATTGTGCCCGCCATGCTCTTTCGGCCACCTTGCACTGCTGCCGCGTAGCCGACAGTGCTGCGGTAAACCAAGGCGCAGAGACCCGTTTAGGTGTCAGACGGGGGGTCAGTTCCGGGGCAAGATCATTTAGCCTGTCTAGAAGCCATGCTTGCAGGGTCTCCAGATCGCTGTCCAGATCGCCTGAAAGGGAGCATGGGTGGTCCATGGCAGCCTGGGCCAGCATCTCGGGGTTTACTCGATGATATGCCCTATGGACTCGACCCTGCTGCTGTGCCACAGCAGCAGCCGGTTTGACTATGCCTTTGATCGTAAATTTGGCAAGTGAGTGGTCTGACCATAGTACCGGGATAATCTCAATCCCCTCCAACGGGGACGACGAGAAAACCTGGTCAAGAGTATGCCCCTTCTCGTGCGTAGGTCCGTGCAGATAAGGGATCAATCCCAGCGGGGCCATAGCCTCAAAAAGTTTAATGGCAGCAGGGTCAGACGGATCATCCATCCGAAAGTTGAAATCCCCAGCCACGATGCAATGTTCCGCTTTCAGGGCCAGCCCCAGCAACACGGAATCCAGATCTTCAAAGAACGTTCCGGGCGGACCAGGTGATCTATATACAAGTAATCCCTTAACAGATTGATGCGAAGACAAAGTGATAGAAAAAGCAAGGGTCTCGGAGCCTCGGATGTCCTCCACTGGCAGAATCGCACAAGGTGTGCCTTTCTTGACCACCATTGCCACTCCACCACCCCTTCCCTTAGCTCTATCCTTCCTGAAGATGTTATAATCAGGAGGGATTGCCATGGCTACATCAGGGTTGGAATATTCACCCCACCACGTCTCAGTGAGCATAAGACATAGTGGCTTTGCTGTATCTAGAAGCTCAAATATGTCCTGTGCATGTCTGCACGCCGATCTGGTGTTCAATAGCATGCAGCAATACTCCACACTAACGATGTTATTGTAGTGAGGTGATAACTGAGCGCGGTTGGGGCGCCAGCCACAACCAGGGCAGCAGGACTTGCCTCGATGACGACCGGGCAGCTAGTCACGTCACCAAAATTGGTCAATATGCAAGGCAGAATCTTGATGTTTTATTGAATATTAGGGTCCTCTGAGAGCCTCTCCTTCCACAGGTGATTGCTGAGTCACATAAGTGGGGTACTATTGTCATTGGGCGAAGTGTAGGAATGCTGTGTGGTAGGTCATTTGTGGAGCTCCCAAAACCCCAATAGTGCAGTCTGCTTCCACTTTTGTTGTGTTGTGTAACTGTGCTACCCAATACAGCAAAAGAAAAAATTAAACTCAGGACTTGTGGAAAGCATCTTGCTCGCATGCTGACTTTGATTTTGGAAAAGAAAATGTTTCCGTTGTTTTTACCAGACACCTTTCTTTCTAGTACTGTGGATGACACGTTGAAGTGCACTAACTGCACTGTGAAGGTAGTGTGGTGGATGTCGACGGGTCATCATCTGCTCTAAAGCAGATATAACCCACCAAATCCATGCAGCCTGATGTTGTCTAACAAGAATTGACAATGAGCTTCAGGGGTATTATGGCCAAATTGCACTAACGTCTTTGTTCCATGATAGTAGGAGACTTCTCCAGTTCCAGGTGGCCCCCATAATGGTAGGCTACTGCGACTGTGGAACAGCACAAAGCCCAGTTGTCAAAGAAAGGTGGGAGGTGCTTCTTTTGGCCATGCACAGTAAAGAGAACATTTCAGTTGATATCATGGTCCTGAGAAAAAAAGGCTAGAGAGAGAATAACAAATATTTAGAAGTACAAAGAAGATAGAAGAAAAGATCGAGTGGCGATGTTCTAGAAAAGGAGAGATGATTGAGAGAAAGAAAGGAGAGTAAATAGAAACGCCAAGAAAGAGAGAATGAGAGACAGGAATGGGAAGATAGATGCAGCAGCTAACAGAACGGAATAGTGGGGAAAAGGTTTACGGGGAAGTGGGGAGAGGTTGGGACAGAATAGAGAAAGTAAGAGAGAGCCTAAAGGAGAAAAATGAAAGCCAGGTACATGCAGAGAAACGGCGACCAGAGATTATAAGTGGAATTTTCATGTTATCATGTTTTGCCCAATTCGCCTATTTCAATGTGATTGAAAGCATTTTATTTCCTAAAAGGGATCTTAGTGCCAGATCCAAAAACTCACCTTGCCTCTTGGTCTTTAAAATCATAATTAGGTCTAACCATTGTTACTAAATCCATATTTCTTTTTCCAAATTGATTAACAATGGCACCCCCTTGTTATTTGTTACTCTATGCTATTCGCGAGAGAGGTTAGGGCACTTTCTCTTTCAATGCATATCAGCCATGTCTACATGTAGTGCTGTTGTCACTGGAAAGGACAACCCAGTCGCTCAGAAGTTCAGGTTTTCTTACTGAGGTGATTTGGCGTTCTGGTGTACATATAAAAATGTCAGTCTCTTCTGTTTCATGACATGAATTTTGACTTTTATCTGCACTTGTAGTAATGTCGAGTAGAAGGAAATATTTGTAATTTCTAGGTCAAATGGCAGCTTCCATGTTTTCTACATTCATAACTCAAAAAAGTAAATGCTTGTTCAGTCAATCTTAGCCACATACTTGAGGATTCCATGCAGGACACCTACTGCATGTGAAAGAGTGGAAATTATCATAAATATGCTGCTGACTACTAACCTATAGCTCCTCCAATCGGAGATGAAGCTAATGTCTTCAGTCAGGCCACATGCCTCAAATGGACCCATCTCAGGCTCATACAATCACCTATCCTTTACCATGCTTACCTGCCTTGCTGGTGGACGTCTAACAAAAGTCTTCTTTTTTACAACACCTTTCTCACAACCTGCCTGGAACTATGAGGGGTGTATGCCAATGTTAGAGACTTTTTCACGTCCATGCAGTTGACTGATGCTTTTGATCATATATAATTAAACTATCAATCTTTTGTCACAGTCTTACGGTGAAATCCATTGTGGAGCCTTCTCAACATCACCTATGAAATTAATTTAAATTCTACTTAGTTTTCACCGCTGTTGCAGCCCTAAAATGTTTGAAACACGCTGTTTACGACTAGTTTCCCAAAATGTTCTGGATGGATATGCTCTAAGCTCTCTGTAAAGTTAGTTTAAATGAGTGGAACGTTGAATTAAAACTTTGCCACAGAATTTGGTCACAATTATTAACTTCCACACTTTACGACTCAAATGAAATTTCCTATATTTACTTGAGGTAAGGTTTATCCTTTTGGGCCTTCCAGGTGTGATAATTTCCTAAGGTAGAATATCCCTGATAGGACATCCTCCAGCAAACCAATTTTGAGTGTGGTTGCTGGACAACTACCAGCAAGGCCAGAGTAATATTTTTTAAAAACAGAACTTGATAAGCTTTGCATTGCACAAAGCTTGAACAGTTTGGAAAATATACAACGTTGTGGGTCAACCTGCTTTACACCATTCTACTTTAAATTCCATCTAACTGTTAGAATTTAAAGTTGGATAATGAAAAGTTGGTTGAGTGTGCTTTAATATGTAACTTACAAAAAGTCATGTATTCCTTCACACAGTTTCACAAGGTGTGCCCCTGAATATCGAAGGCACAGAATATCGAGGACAGTCCAATGAATCTAAAATGCTGTCAGGTAGTATAGTTCTTACAATACCCACCTCTACATATATATGTACCTACGCAATATATATATCTTCAAGGTATGTGGAGTTAGGAATAGTAAATCTATACTTCCCTATATATACTTACCTTTCAATATTTTGTCATCGATATCCTTGTACCACGATATTCTGAGGGTCGATATTTAGTGGTGCAAACAATATTTGGAAAAGAATACACCTATAGAACACAGTTTAATGTTTGATTATAGCTGTGGGCCATGGCCCCCTAAAAATATATTTTGGGCTATTGGCCTGGCGGGGCCCAGTTACGCTAGCCACCCTGAGCCTTCCTGGGGGAGTGGTTGTCCAAGTTGAGCTTTAGGCAGATGTTCCTGATCCAGTTGGCGATGCTCGTTGTGCATTTGTGGAAGTTGGTCCTGGTGGTTGTGGAGTCTTCGGATAGGGAGAGAATGAGCTGTGTGTCCTCGGCATAAGAGATGATGTTGAGCTCATAGGATCTGATGATGTCCAGCAGTGGGGCCATGTAGGTATTGAAAAGGTTAGGGGTAAGCGACGAGTCTTGGGGTACTGCATAGGTAACTTCTTTGAGTTTGGAGGTGAAGGGTCGTAGGCGGGCTTTCTGTGTTCTTCCGATAAGGAAGGAGTTGATCCATTTGAGGGCAGCTTCTTGAATGCTAATGCTGTGCAGCCTTGCGATGAACATGTGGTGGGAGAAGTTCTTGTAGATCTTAGTGATCTTGTCATGGAAGAAACCGGTGAGGTTGTCACAGAGTGCCTGGGAGTGTGTGATGTCAGTAGCTGCGGTCACGGGGTTGGAAAATTCTCTGATGATATCGAAGAGTACTTTACTGTTCTTGGAGCTGGGTTCAAAGCACATGGCTAGTGCTGTTTTATTGTTCTCTTGTAGCTGCCTCTGGTAGATGTTGATGGCTGCTTTGAAGGAGGTCCTATTGGTGGTGTCCTTGCTAGTGTGTCATCGCCTTTACAGTTGTTTGCGGCAGCGTTTGGTTGTCCCAAGGTTTTCAGTGTACCAGGTAGCTTGTTTGGTGGCTCTTTTGTGGTTGTTGTTGCAATGGGGGTGATGCTGTCTGGGCTGTTTGAGATTCAGTTGTTGAAAAGCCTGAGGTTTTGTTCTATGTTGTTGTATGAGTTGTGGCTGGTGGTGTTAAGGGCGGTGGTCCAAGTGATCTCCGAAATTTTGCTCCATCAGGAATGTGGGGTATTGGATAATGTCCAGGCAGTGGCCTGGGGACTTGTGACATTGAAGTGGACGATGTAGTGGTTAAACCAGGTCTGTTCGGTGGTATGGCTATTTTTAATGCAGTCACTGGAGGAGAACCTGGGGTCCAGTGTGCTGCCTGTGGTATGTGTGGAGTCACAGACTAGTTAGTAGAGGCCAATGTTTTTTATGTCATCGAGGAGGGTGGAGGTGTTGTAGTCATTGAGGGTATCGAGGTGAAAGTTGAGGTCCCGAGGAGCATGTAGGCATAGGAATTTTTATATTAGAGGGCAACTAAATCTGTGATAAAGTTGCAAAAGTTTGATCTCAGTCCCAGTGGTCAGTAGACCTGGGTGCCCCTGATGTTAGACTTGAAGTCCATGTGGTTTTTGTCCCCTGATATTCTGAATGGCTATTATTTGGTTCAGCTTTGGTAAATGACTCTATGTAATGCTGTGTATTAAAGATATCAATCTTGCCTATAGATATTTACTATGAACCAGAAGATGTCAGCATCTGTAGAGTAGATGTCAGCTCCAAGCACAGTGACGAGCCAGAGTGGAGATATCCAGTGTCTCTGTCTCTCTCTTTATCCTATTTCCTTTTCATTGGGCCTGCTGCTAACCAACATATCGCTGCTGTGTATGGTTGACTATGGATACAGAGAAGTGTAGAAAACTAATTTGCTCCATTTGGATACAGAATTCAGGCTAGTTCATTGTGACACCCAGAGGCTTGTTGGATGCCTCATCTTCCCATACTTGTGCCAATTTGAAGTTTGTCTGTTATCTGGTTATTTGGTTTTGCTTTTTTTATCACAAATCAGACCTACTAGGGAAGTCACTATCACTGGTGGGAAGACGTAAGGAGTCTGAGTGATTAGAGAAGCTTGATGAAATGCATTTATTGTTGTTTGCGAAACTCTCCACGATGAACACAGTTGCTTTGTTGTGCTATTGCTGATTTGTGGCAAGATACCCCTTGCATCCAGAATTGCAGTGCCAAGCAAGAAGGCCATGAAGCTTTTGGAGTATTTGTGCATCCCATATCAACCAATAGTTAATGCAATAATTAAGTGAAGCAGTTGAAAAGGGAGGGATATTTGGGAGGCTTTGCGACTTCCCAATACATACAATCAAAGGCTTGCCTAAGGTGAGGAGAAAGGCACAAATGTCCTCAGAGCCCCTCTATCACAGTGATATCTGTAGTAGTGTCAGGGGAAAGACGATGTGCTGTATGTACACAGTGGAGTTTACGTACATCACAAACTGCCATTGTGGCTTGCAGGTAGATGGCTGTTATAGGCCAATTACATTTCTGGTGACTCTCTGGAGTGAACAAATGGTATAGTATTTTTTGTACATTGCAGCATCCTTTTGGCTAATATGACATACAGCACATTTTTCAGGGATGAGAAATGGGGCATGAAGCATGTTCATAGCAAAGTACTTTCCTAGTTGAGATCCCATCTGGCCTTTGGAGTCTGTATACTCAAAGACAATTGGACCAGATGTAATAAGCATTTCATCGGTCACAGATGCTCGAATACTGCATTTGTGACCATTAGAATCTATGGGGCTCATGCATCAAACTCCCGTTTTGCGTTTCCAAATTTGCGAATTTTACCGAATCGCAAATATGGATTCGCAAAACGGGATGCATCATGGAAAGTGCAAAATATTTCCGATTCGGTAAAATTCGCAATTTTTACCGACTCGCAAATATTTTGTGACTTCAAAATTGCGAATTCGCAATTCCCATTGATTCCTATGGGCCAAAAGGCCCATAGGAATCAATGGAAATTGCGAATGGCACTTAGAAAATTTCATGGGTGCAGGGGGGGGTCCAAAGGACCCCCCCCTGCACCCCCGAAATGTAATTTGAAATGGATGTTTCACACACACATGTCCTAAGGACATGTGTGTCTGTAACATGACATCGTTTAAAATGTAAATTAGTACATTTTAAACATTTTTCGCAATTTACCACGAGGTTCAACCTCGTGGTAATTTGCACTTCCAAACCTTGTTCTCGCAATTTCATTTCTGAATGATGCATTGCATTTAAGGAATCGCAAATTTGCGATTCCTTAAATGCATTCGCATTCTGGAAAGTCGCAAAATCAGCGAATTCCATTCAGAAATGATGATGCATCTGAAAAAGCACTTTTGCATTCGCAAACGGCCGATTTTAAGGAATCGCACCGTTTGCGAATGCAAAAGTGCTTGATGCATGTGGGCCTTAGTCCTAATTTCATTTTAGGAGTCTGAAATGTTTTTCTGACTCTTAAATCGGGATTCTGAATGGATACCAATTTGGTGTCCGAAATACGAATGTTGCAACCATCCCTTCCAAATTTCAAATCTGTATCATATGTATCAATGGGTTGTGACCAAAATCTGGTTGCACAACACTGAAATTTCACTGACACCTCAAAGAGGTGGTAATTAATGCATTTACATAAGGGAAAGGGTCCTCTTGGGTACTCTTCCCCTTTGTGACTGTAAAAAAAATGTTTTATTGAAGAGTAGGCAGCGGTACAAGTGACCACTGCAATCTGTGCAGCAAACTGAAAATAAATTCTTTTAATATGCGGACCCATTCCCTTTATGGAAAACGGGTTCCATTTTCAAACACTGTTTGGTTTATCTACAGCTGGACTTACACATGATGGTCTGCTAGCACCAACAGGCCACCATCCATTTGGTGGCCTGTTCACTTCAAGTCACAATCCCAATCATTAATGTTCATGAGGTAGGCCAGACTGCGATCCACTGCCACTTTTTTAAGAACCAATCTATTAGCACGTATCCGGTTCTTAAAATTCTTTACTGATCGTGACCAGTAAATAGTACATTTGGCTCATTGATTTTTCCACAAACCTGCTATCCCATGAGAAAAAGAGTGAGTTTGAGCTCTCTTGCAAGTGCATCATCTACATAGTCCATGAAACTTCCCTCGACTGGGAGTCGGTCATTTTGGAAATATTTCATATTTTTCAGCAGGAGAGTGCATGCAGATGTGTATCACCTTGTGGCTTCCCTGGTGATGGTTGTGATGTTGTAGGTGTAATCACTGAGGAGGCATCCATCTCCCTTGATTAGTACTCACAAATATGCCATGAGCTGGAGCAGTGTAATTGCAGGTTCCAATTTATATACGTCATTTATATGTAACCTATATATTTAACATGTGCTTACCTTCATTAACTTGTGTAAAATACTCAAACAAAACCATCGAATGTAGTCATTTTAATTGTTGAGTTCACAAATTGTTGAATTAGGGTGATTAATAAATAAATTTAACTAATCATATTTACTGCAGATAAACACTCCTTATGTTACCAAAGGCTAATAATATTGAAATAAACTTCACATTAGGCCTTAGATGAACATGTTTATTTTAAACGTTGCCAGTATGCAGGTGTGTTATTAGCTAGAAAAAGACGTGTTGTCGTGTATTAGATTGGCAGGGAGTCCGGAGAAAATGGGTTTGTCGGCAGACGAGTAGGATGACCGTGAAAGGGGCCTTCTGCACTCGGTGTACTAGGAAGATGCAACATGCAAGGACGGCCTTTGTGCACCTAATGTGTGTGAAGAGGGACATTTAGGGTGTATTCTGACTCCCCTAGGATGCGTTTATGGGATTGGCTACTGAGGATGGAGATGAGACATGGAAATTCTGGAACCTTCGGTTGTGCTTTTAATTGGTGTTTTATAGCGAGTTAGACCAGTCTTTATCCTGACTCTGAGAGAGAGTAGATCTCTCACCCTGCTTGGTTACCCTGAAAGGAGCAAGCTCCATGCTGATTACTCTTACATTTTCTTGAAACTTTTGCTGAAGATCGAAACCATGCTGGCACGGTCGATGCTTCCTCTTCAGAAATCCCCTGCTGAGAAGAGAAGGTTTCTTTATGGCATCCCTGATTTAGATAATTTGTTTCCTTTATGGCTGTTTCTAAATTCTCTTTTATTATACTGAGACGTAAAATACTGGAACATTTTAACGTTGTGACTGTATTGATATATTTCTTAAATTTGTGCTAAATGTCTTACCTATGTTTGGCCACATACTTAAATAAACCTTCGGTTGAGAACTGCTTCTCTGTCGTTATTGTGAAATTAAATTTGTTTCACTAAACTTGAAATGTATTTCCAGTGTTAGCTTCACCAAAACACTTGAAGTCGACAATCGAAGGTCCATACGACCAGTGGGGGACATTATTTGATGACTTTTCTAAAAGACTGGAGTCTAGATATCCCTTCTCCATCAGGGCTTTCGTTTGTTATATTGCAGTTTGCATATATTTTGCATATATTTTGCTTTGAGTAAATCCTTGTATGTGCTTCTGCGTCTATTCTCCATTACTTCTCGTGAACTTCTTTGTGGATGTTTATTTTTCTTATAAAACGTTTTTCTGCAACTACGATTTTACAGGTATGAGAATAGAAGTAGGGTTTTGTGAAGAAGGTGTCTGTTTTTATTTGTTTTGTTCCATAGCAATACCTTTCATGCCTGGGAGCGATTATAAAAATGTGGTTATTTATGAGGGACTTAGTAAAATATTTATTTTGACCCGTTATTCCTTATAATACTAAAATAAAAATGTTTTAATGATTCGTTCCTTTCCACTGCAGCCATTTCCATTGCAAAACACTCTGATCCTTAAACTTGGGGTGAGTGTATCTGTTTCTTCTTTACATTTCAGCTGAAAAAGTGCATTACCGCTTTACCCACCAAGGGAGAGGATATGAAGTTAAGAGCCAAAGGTGCTGACAAAGGAACTGGGGAACGAGGTTCGTGTCCTGGCGTCAACTCAACATCTTGTGATTCTGGACAAGTCACTTAGTCTCCCCTAAAAACGCACAAAAAACATGTATTTGTCCTTGTGTAATCTAACAGGTGCACATATAAAGCACTCCAATACCTGAACAGCTGTGGGTATAACTAGTGACATTGAATTGTTTTTCAGAACTGTATACATTGAGCATCATAGCTGGTGGATAAGAAAAGGAACACAAACAGACTATATTTGACTGGGGAGGAACAGAATGTTCATTTTATAATGCTACAGGTGGATGCCCGAAAGAGGAGTCCCTAGCATGCGCCTGGGACTGACAGACTTCGCAGGGTTGGGGCAGCAGCTTAGGAACTGTAGACCTGCTGGGCAGGATTGGCACAGGGTTGAAGGGAGAGGCTTATAACACAGGATATTAAACACACGCCGAGGTCTTTTAACCTACGATGGGAACAAACAACTAATCCAGGAGCTAGCAACGCTATAATAGAATAGAGTGAGTTGCTGTAGCAACTACAATGGAAAGCAAGCAGCATCAGAAAATATTACGGCAGTGGCCCTTTATTGTTGCTAGGGCACATTACAGATCATTGCCATATCATTTACAAAGAAAATGTACACGTACTAGACAGGAGCAACTGGCCCAGGAACCCTGCATGCACCATAATACTGAAAGTATAGTGCATGTTTCAAATTCTACCAGGGTCATTCCTGGCTTTTCAGCTTCCTACCAAATGGTCAAAAGTAAGGGAATTATTTCCTAGTCCAACGCAGAACCCATAAAAGTAGGTTCCTTTTGGCTTTCAGACCCCTGGGATAGATCAGAAGTTGTTTCAGAATGGCCCACCCTCTGAGGTGCAGGGGAAATCTAACAAGGGAGAGCATGGAGGTCCTAAAGCATGTTGGATGTCTTTGCTCAGCAGATAACCACAGGTTCACGCCATAGAACCACCCATGCTCTTCTATGAGGCACCTGGATATTGTAGTTCGAAAAACCCCACCTCCATCATGAACTTCAGCCACATTGAATCCACAACCGACCCCTGCCCGCTCCAAATGTACAACCTGGGAGTAGAAGTAATTGCTCGTCTGCTCAAAGATTTCCTCAACACCTCCATCTCAACAGCCACCGTACCAGACGCTTGGAAGCACGCCAAGATAGGCATGTTTTAAGTATTCTCCAAGTGATAAAGTGATGTGGAATAAGCAACAATCTTTTTTTTGAGTGATACTTCTCCGAGTGCACCCTGATATAGCTCATTTGGTGCTGATGAAAGGGCCTGACTTTCAGTTGCTCGAAATGCACTGCAGCTAGCATACATACAAGTCAGTGACAACATTAGTATGCCACAAGTGACAGATTTGTTTTTGACCAGTCACATTTTTAATGGCCTACGGTATCCTTATGTTACAGATGAGTAAATGGAACAAAACAACTGAATTCCACATCAGCCTGCTTTTGAGCGACAGGGAACCTGCAGATGGATAGTGACACACACAGTGCTTCACCAACACAGTACTGTCCCCTAAACAAGAGGATTGAAGACTTGGATGAAAACCAGCATCTTTTCGAAAAAGTACTGCTTACAGATGGTGATTCAGTGCGGGTACGGGGGCATTAGCTTGGGTGCGTAGGTGGTTGAGGTCCATGAGTTGGGGGGGAAAGTTGCAGTAGAGGTTGCCGATCTTGTGGTGGAAGTGGTCTGCCACAGAGTCTCAGAAAGCTAAGGAGGTGTGGCTCGTGTTCTCTGTGGCTGAGGGGCAGGAGAATTCACAGATGATGCTGAAAAGTTCCTTGGTGTGGGTGGAGCTTTTGGCAATGCGGGTGTTGAGGTTTTTTTTTTTCTTGGTCTCTTCTAAAAGGTGGTGATAGCTCTTGAGGGTGACTTTGTAGGTGTCGAGGTTGGTGGGGATCTTGTTGGATCACCAGAGTCTCTCTGGTTTCTTGCAGTTTTGCTTGAGGAGCTGTAGTTCAGGGCTGAACCATCGCGTTAGTTTGGCGGGTCCCATGTTGGAGTTGTTCGTCGGGGGCTAAGGTGTTGGTGACTGAGGAGATCCAGTTGGAAAAGTTAGGGACGTTGAGTTCAAGAGAGGTTGAGTCGTTGGAGGCAGGTCTTAATTCTTTGAGGGCAGTGGTTCAGAGGGGTTCAACGACCTCGCCCCCGTTGCAGTGAGGGTAGGTGGGGAGTTTCGTCGGGGTGTCTCGTGAGCCACCGAAGGTGAAGTGGACGATGCTGTGGTCTGTCCAGGTCAGTTTAGTATTTTGGGAGAACTCCCGCTATGTGCACGGTGGATGTGACAAGTTGTGATAGGTCAATGATGCTCATGTTCTCCAGTAGTGTGGTGGAGCTGGTGTCAGGCGAGTCTTCTAGGTGGAAGTTCAGATCCCCCAGGGAGATGTAAAGGTTGGAGTCGATTCCCAGTGGGGAGAAGTCCAGAATGGGCTTGCAGAAGCTGAGGTGGGGGCCAGGAGGTCTGTAGGTGAGGGTTCCTCTGATAGTGGTTTTGGTATCTGGTTTGATCTGGAATTTGAGGTGCTCCATGATCGGTGTCATGTGGTCGTCCGAGGCGATACAGTTGAGGGAGTCCTTGTGGATGATGGCAATGCCTCTGCCCGGCCTGTTCAAGCGGTCGCGGTGGATCATTTTGCATCCGGGGGGGGGGGGGGGGGGGGAGGTGTTACGGTTTCAACGTCGGGACCTGACGAGGGGGTGAGTCAAGTTTCAGTAATGAACATCATGTTGGGGGAGGGTGGTTATAGTGTCCCAGATTTCCGTGGTGTGTTTGCATACGGTCCGAGGTTGCGTAGGTCGCAGTGATCCTGTTGTCTCTGAAGGGCTGACTGCTGCTGGTTGGTGATCGTGATGATGGTTCTCGCATCGCAGACGTGGCATGTGAAGGGTCCTTCAGTGGAGCGTGGAAGGTAAGCAGCAGGCGCCGTGGCTAGGGCGACTGACTCCGGAATCTGGGGATCACGGTTCGATCCCCGGGGCCGGCGGCAGATTAGCCCAGCACCATGTGACTCTGGGCAATAGCTTGCTTACTCTTCCCAACGGCTCCCAGCGCCTAGAGACCCTTACGGGTGATTGTGTGCTTTACAAATGTGGATTATTATTATTATTTATTATTATTATTATGGCTTTGTTTTGAGCTGTTGGATTTCTTCAGTGGAGTACCGGTGTCGGGCTGTAGATCCAGGGGTCCTGGACCTGGGCGCAGTCTAGGCCTGGATGGGCGCAGATGGGCTTGCATACAGCACGATGCCGGTGCAGCGACCTCCATTAAGTAGCTCTGGGAGGAGGGAGGAGAAGTCTGGGAGGCGGGGGCAAGGAGCTGGGCTGGAGGACGATATGGGTGAAGACGGCAGGAACCGGAATGAATAGGCACAGCCCACGGGTCGAGAACAATGCACAGGAGCAAGTAACTAGAAATATGCTGATTCCACGGGGAAGCAAAATAACACAAAGCAGGCAACTAAAATAAGATAACACAAGGAAGCAACTAAAAATAAAATTACACCAGGAAGAAACTCAAAATAACATTACACAAGGAAGGAACGAAAATAAAAACTGAGAAAAAAAGAAGCCAAATTACACTGCACAAGGGGGCACAGAGCCAGGCTTGAACCAATGAATTCCGTGCTGACAGGAGGACCAGATGTGCCTCTCTGCTGGGAGGTTATGGTAGGTGGAGTGGCGACCAGCCCAGGAGGTCGCCTATGAAGACATAGGCTATTTTGACATCTTTTCTACCAGTTTTCAGTAATAGTTTCAGGATATTTTAAGAGAGGATTGGACTAAAGTAGTTTTTTAGGTCTCGCCTGAGCCAGCGCATGCGTTGCTCTGCGAGACATTTAGTAAGCAGGTTTTGAAAGTGCTTCCACAGGCTTTTGGTGGCCTCAAGCTCAGGGCTGGACTGGCCGTAGCTGGCACCAGACAATGCCTCGGTGGGCCACACAGGTAGCTGCAAAATCGGCCCTGTAACAAAATCGGCCCTGGAAAAGAGCTCGGCGGCAGCCCCAACACCCCCAGGGGGTCGGGGGCCGGCCGAGCACTTTGCCAGGGCCGGTTTTGGTTCCCAGTCTGGCCCTGCTCAAGCTTGCAGTTACGCGCACGTGCCATCGAGCAGCCGCCATCTGTTTTTCCTCCTTAGGGTCATTAAAAAGCAGTGCTCTCACTTTTGCCGCGGCGGACGCTCGCGCTTGCTCCACTTTTGAGGCCGGGCTTGTCTTGTCTTTTACTTTCACGACTGCACGCACATTCCTCGCATCACTCGCGGGCTTGCTCTCCCAAGCACGCACTTCAACACAGCCGCTGACCGGACTTGAACCCATCACTACACATGCGCAACATCCTTAATTTTTCTCATATGAGGGATTGCTAGAGGTGCTTCCAAACACGGCAGCATTAACACTCTGGAGCACTGTCCTGACAAAGCCTGGCCCCGCCTAAGAGGACAAGCTCATTCATTGCAACCATTCACGTGCTGGATCCAACCATTCCAGACGCAGACGGGTGTGGCTTCCTAACTACCCTACTTGGCCTTCCCCAAAGCCGTGCTCGAAGCCCACAACTTTGCCTTCCAATCATAACTGCATGTATTTTTAATGCAGCCGTACTGTAGTATGCAAATGCGAGTCTAGCATTAAACACAAATCGAGCTTGAAGTTGTTATAAAAGCCGCCATGCTCCGCCACAATTGTTAAAATGCAAGACCCTCCGCCTCCCCCATGGAAGGAAAGCATAGTGTTTGTTACTGCCCATCTTTAACATGCCGCCCAACTGGTCATCCCCCGCCTGCCCTGATCTCCTTAATCGACAAATTCCTCCTTTTGGACGGCCTCATCCCCCCAATGCAGTCCCTCCCTCCTTTACCCTGTAATCCGACCTGCTGCCCCCTCTTCCCATGCCACTTAAATTGGTTCCCCGGTGCGCTTTTGTCGCCTTATAACCCTTGTCAGCATGTATGTGTTTTAGATTTTTTGCATTACCCAACCTTGCCTACACACATGTCTCCTACCCTGAGACAGCACCCCCACCCACTGTTACCTGCTTCCTCGACCTCTTGCTCCCGACCCCCCTCCCAGCACTCCTTCCCTCTATTGAAATCTCCCGCAGTCTGGGACACTATCCCCCTATTGGATGTCCCCTGTGCCCATCCCCCCTTCCGCCACCTCTCGAGCCATGCAAGTCACCCATCCCTAATTTGCCCCCCAAGCCCCCTTCCCCGCTCACTGAAACCTCTGCTTCCTTCCCAACTCTCCACAGCTAGCCCCCCCCGCTAGCAGGACGAGCCCGGAAACACCTCCATCCTCCTGAATGGCAACCAAACCGTGCCACCATCCTCCATGCGCGCCGCTGCAAGGTCCGTCAGGTGGCCCTGGGCCCAGCCTCGGATGCAGCCGCACCCAACTTCATCTTGGAAACCGCACACCCTCTGCCCCACTGGCCCCAAGTTCCCCCTAGCCAGGCTCTATTACCTCCCACCTTTGAGGGTGACAGTCTGCCCGGCACCCCTGCACCCATCACCCTCGGCCCTCCCTGCATCCTCCCTTGCAATACACCCCTTCACCCCTTCTTATGACCGTGCCCAGCCCCCCATGTCTCCAGAGCACCTGCAGCAACTGTAACCAATCACACCGGGCTCAGAAGTACGAAAGGCTATGGCATGAAGACTACCCAACTCATGCATACGTCCCCTCCTGCAAGCCCCCCCATGTTGCTCCTGCGCTCCGCCGCTTTCCCACCCAGCATTCCCAGAGCTCTCCTTAACTTCGCAATCAAACCCCTCGCTGCCCCTTCCCCAGGCTGCCCAATCACGGTGTCCCCTTCTTGCCCCCATCCAGCTGAGACCAATCACCCTGCCCAGGAACCCAGGACGTTGAACCAGGGCGAGAGCCAAACCCAGCCCCCACATCCCTTCCAAGGTCGCCAGCTCCGAGAATAACCCCCTCCCACCCCAGAAACCCTGCCATCCCCAATGTTTTGTTACGCCACCCTGTGCTCACGAGCCCCAACATCTACGCCTCCGCAATCCTCAACTGAGCATCTCACAGCCCGAGACCCACCCCCTTTCTCGAGCGTCCTTTCCTGCACCTAAGTATTCTAGTGTGCACACCGGAGCCCACCCATCCAAAACTTCGCCCCCAACTTCACTGTGGTCCTCCTCATCCCTCTGTCACATTTTATCCCTGAACGATTGCATTCATATGCCACATCCAAGCACCATGGCCACCCACACCCACGGCCCCCCGCAACCAGATGCTCACACTCCACACCTGACTCCTCCGACCGGTAGAGGTGGCCTCGGATGCAACTCATCAGAGAGTAAACCACATTGTCGCTTAGAGCCGTGTAATCGTTCATTATTTATTGGTAATACCAAATCTTGCAAAAGCCGCTACCAACTGCTAATGGAATGAGGACGCTATTTGTGTATTACGCTCAGCCGCACCATTGTTCAGCAATCACCGTTTAAATATGCATTTGTCGTAATCAAATTTAAGGTGGCATCCGGGCGAAACCGGGGTTGGATCCCCATTATGCCGCTCGGCCCTGACCGTCCGCCCCACCCCCACAAACCACCGGCGCCTTTCCCAGCATTATTCCCATTCCAGTGTTATAAGTGTACACTCATAAGTGTTTAACCATGTAACAGTTGGTGTTGTTGCACCAAGGCTATTCTGCTGCATAACTAATTACTTATAAGGTCCCAAAAGCGAGACCTATTGGCTATGCCAATGCTTGTTCTATTGTTCTTTCTTATAGAATGCAGACTCGCAGAAAACTTGCGGAAACTGACAATGATCAGATGAGGAAGTAAAAAGAGACTACATAGTGCTTAGCTAGCGCAGAAACATATTTAGCTACACCAGCATCTTATGAACACTCAGGGTTTGTCAGCTACAGGTAATCACAACAACAGGGAAAGTCTGGTCACAAAGGTAACACTCGGTGGGCTCAGGAAATAAGATGACTTGAATGCAATAAAGACCTACTCACACACATGCCGGTCTGGGACCACAGTTGCTCTAAGAAGAAACGGTGCTTTTTTTCGGGTCAAGGTGCAAGTGGTGTGTGGAGAGCAGCTAGGGCTGTTCTGCCACATGTGCAAATAAACAGGCGAAATGGTTGGTGGTGTCCTACCAGCATTGTCAGGGGTTGGTAGCAACGCTCCAATCAAGATTCTCAGAGAACGTTAGGTTCTGCCAAAGCTGAAGTAGCTGAAATGGTTCATTCATCCCGCCCGAAAGAAAATAAATGCTGCAACGAACTGAGGTTTTTTTCTTCTTCTGAAATCCACCTGCACTCGAATTGGTTTATTTTTATGATCGAAGTTTATGGAAAATATAAAAGGTATTAATGAGTGGTAGTGGGGCTGTTATATAATAATAAATGCATATTTCTTTTCTGTTTATCTAGAGTCTCGTGGTTGCAACCACGAGACTCATTCTATGTCTCTTGTTCTAGAGTTCTGCCCTTCAGTCGTGAAGATTCCTCCGAACGTGATTCTGGACGTTGGCTTCTTCACGACTGGATGGCTCTGGTTGTGGGTGTAAATTCTTTACCACAATAAGCCTATGTTTGAACTCCTATCAAGACTCCGGTGTTACTTTACACCCTCCGGTATTACTTTACATCTTGGCGATGATCAGGAACTTCTCTGCACCCGCCGCCAGAAAGACAAGCAGTTTGAGAAAATCGGCCGAACCTAAGGATCTTACGGAAACACTGCCGTCCTTCGTCTTCACTCGTCCTGCCTTCGCTCATCTCTCCACCCTTGATTTCATCCTTAGGTCGTATTTTATGGAGTTTTATTAAGCGGATGTTGTGACAGTTTGACTCTGCCTTGCGCTCCACTGTGCACTTGCGCTGCTTGAAAGCGTTCATGCGCAACAGCCTCCTCTCGCGCAACAGCTACGTCACAGTGCAAGCAATTCAAGGCTACCGCCTGTCAAAAGTTACACACGATTGTAACCCTGACAACAGCGTCGATCGGCCATTTTCAAGCCTTCGTTCACGATCATTCAGTGATAGGCACGCTTTACTGCCTACCATGTTTATCTATTCCACAGCAAAGCACTTATGAATGCAAAGCTTTTCTTCAGCGATAGGCACACTTTTCTGCCTACCATGTTTATCTACTTCACAGCAAAGCACTTATAAATGCAAAGCTTTTCTTCAGCGATAGGCATGCTTTACTGCCTACCATGTTTACCTACTCCACAGCAAAGCATTTATAAATGCAAAGCTTTTCTTCAGCGATAGGCACGCTTTATTTATTACTTGCCTGTCACTTTTCAATCATTTTTCTTCAGCGATAGGCACGCTCTATTTATCATTCTTGCTATTTTCAATGACAAACACACTTTTTCATCACAGCCTTAGGCACGCCTATTCACAAATCTGCACGCCAATTCATTTTTCAACATTTACTGTGCCTGTGTCAATTTTCAGCGTTACTCTAAAGTTTATTTTTATTTGTTTATGCTGCATCTCATATTACAGTGTTTTACACACTATTACTTCAAAAGTTTTTGAAGAAGTTTTCTCTGGCACTATTTTTCTTTTCAAGTTGCATTTACCATGGCTTCTTCGCAGCAGTTTCAGACGCCAACTCCATTTTTGCAAACTCTGGGCAAACCTCCTCTCATTTGGTGCAACTGGCTCAAAGGTTTTGAGAACTATTTGGTGGCCATTGACGCCACTAAATATGATCCTCCTCACAAGGTTGCTATTCTTTATGGTTGCCTAGGGGTTGCGGCCCAACAAGTTTTTGAGAATCTTCCGCTTATCCCTTATCCTTCTGGTAACAATTGGAATGTCTATCAAGAAGCTATTGCACGACTTAACAAGCAATATGACAATGAACCCAGTACTGTTTTGGAACGTCACAATTTCTTTAAACGCAAACAAAGTATAGATGAGAGCGTGGAAGACTATATTGCTCAACTCAGAATCCTTGCTTCTACCTGTGATTTTGGTGCAAGTACAGACGCTTCTATTAGAGATCAGTTCATTTTTGCTTGTTTTTCTAAAAAAATTCAGGAATGTTTGTTGAGTTGTAAAAATCCCTCTTTGTCTGAAACAGTAGATATCGCCAAAGGGATTGAACGTGCAACTAATTCGTCTAAAATTTAGCAAGAAAGCATTTCCCAACCTTGTATTCATATGATTGATCATGCCTCTACTTCTGGCTCCATTGACCTTGTTAACAATTCTTTCAGGCAACAAAATAAGAGACCTGTCATTTGCTATAGATGTGGCTCAAGGAGTCATCTTGGTAATTCTCCTACTTGTCCTGCATCTGGGAAAAAGTGTTCTTTGTGCAAGAAAATTGGACACTTTCCAACTGTTTGCAGGGGTCGCAAAAAATTCACTAGAGTCAATAATATTGAGTTTAATAAAAATATAGAATCTTGCTCAACCAGACTTAATGATGTCATGTTTTCTATTGAATGTGATTCTGTTGAATATTCTAGGATTAAGGGTCCTTGGTGTGAGTTAGTGGTTGGTACAGTTCCACTTAAAGTCAAAGCTGATTCTGGTTCACCTATCACCATTTTATCAGATTTCACATTTTATGCGAATTGGGGTAGAAAAGTTGTTCTTTGCAAATCTGATGTCAATCCTAAAGCATTCGTCGAGAAAGACTTCGACATGCTAGGTTTCTTTCATTCTAACATTACATGTCTTGGTAGATACACCTTCACGAACATTTATGTTGCTCTTAAGGGCAGAGATATTTTAGGTTGGTTTGATCAAGCCAGAATGGGTTTAATTCTTAGACCTGGTTCTGGTCAACCTATTGCTTTAGGTGATATTCCTCATGATTACTACACTTGTCATGATTCAGGAAACTTCAATATTTCAGATTTGTCTTTTCCAAATCATAAAATGGATAAATTATTTAATTTTTTCCAAACCTCTTTAAGGATAAGGTTGGCACATTTCTGGGTTTCAAGCATGAAATTCCGCTCATGCTCAACCTGTTATCCACAAGGTTCGTTCTCTTCCATTGAGTGCAAGAGATGAATTGAAGAAGGTTTTAAAAAATGTATGTGATGAGGGAATTATTGCACCCTGTGATTCATCTGAATGGGTCTCCCTCATGGTTTTAGTTCGCAAAAAATCTGGGGAGGTGAGATTGTGTGCTGATTTACGCTCTTTGAATAATAATATCATTGTGGATTGCCATCCGCTACATAAAATTCATGACCTACTAGCTAATCTGGGTGGGGCTAAATTATTTTCCCTCCTAGACCTTAGGTCTGCCTATCACCAAATTCCTTTATCTCTCAAGTCTCAAGTATTAACAACTTTTATTACGATGTTGGCGCTTTCAAGTACCTTAGGCTCCCATTTGGTTTGGCTTCGGCAGCTAGCATTTTTCAAAAACTGATGGACAACTTATTGGAAAATATTCCTGGGTGTAGGCCTATCAGGACGATATTTTAATGTATGCAAATGACATTGTTCAACATAATCACACTCTTAACACTGTTTTACAGGTTTTAGAAAAAGCTGGTATGACTGTCAGTCATGACAAATGCAAATTTGGGTTCAAGAATTGGATTATTTGGGCCATTCACTTTCACCCAATGGCATCAAACCGAAGTTCTCATTAAGCAATCAGAGATGCTATGCCTCCCAAAGATAGAGATGCCGTTCGCTCATTCCTGGGTTTAGCAGAATATTACACAAGGTTCGTACATGGCTATGCTCAGATTGTTGAGCCGTTGAGAGCGCTCTTAAGAAAGGGTGTGAAGTTCTTCTGATCAGAAGATTTGCAAAAAGTTTTTGAACAAGTTAAAAAGATTATTGAGGATTCACCAGCTTTGCATCCTTTTTCGGATGGTTCGAAGTGTTTTATCACCGTTGATGCCAGTCTCACTGGTTTGGGTGCCGTTTTGGGACAATGGGTGGAAGGCAAAGAACAAACGGTTGCTTTTGCAGCCAGAACACTTCCGTCAGCCGAAACTAGATACAGTACAATCGAAAGAGAAGCCTTGGCTTGTGTTTGGGCCATACAAAAATTTAAATCCTACATTTGGGGTCGTGAGTTTGAGATTTACACTGATCACAAGCCTCTTATGCATATGCTTTCTGACAGTACTTCCAACAGGGCTTCTGCTAGACTTGTTCGTCTTCTTTCAAAAATTCATGAATTTCATTTCGTCATTAAACATATCTCTGGGGGTAAGAATTTCCTTTCAAGAATGTCTATAAATGATAATTCTGTTGTTGATGATGACATCGAGTGCGTTGTCGCTACAGTGGATGCCATTGCTGAATGTCAACCCATTTCTGGGGTTCAATGGAATACAGCCTATAAAAGTGATGTAACACTCTCAAAGATCAAGGAATTTATTGTTAACAAATGGCCTGAGCGTAGAACTCTGTCCTCTGTCTTAAAAGCTTTTGCAAATGTGTCAGAAGAGCTTTCTTTAGTTACGACATGATTATGCGTAATGATTTATTTGTTCCATCTGAGTCCGTGCGAGATCTTATCATTTTTTCTGCTCATCAAGGACACCTTGGCATTGTTAAAACTTGTCAACGCATCAAACAATTTTAATGGTGGCCCTCCATGGATTCACATATTAGGAGAATGATCGATAATTGTACTCAATGTCTCCTCTCTGACAAACTTTGGAACTTTCCACTCCTTTATGTCCTGTTCCTCTCCCGGCAGGTCCATGGGACAAAGATGGTTTGGATTTTTCTGGCCCTTATGATGTTTTACCAATTGAAAACAAGTATCTGATTGTTTTAGTTGATTACTATACCAAATGGTTGTATTACTCTTTTTGCAATTCTGCATCAACTGAAAATGCTGTAAATTGTTTACAATCTGTGTTTGATGTTGAAGGTTTTCCCAAAACCATTGTCACCGACAATGGGACACATTTTGTTTCCGAAAAAAATTGCTCTTTTCTTAAAAAACATGACAGTTCTCATTACAATGTTGCATTGTATTCACCCTCTTCGAATGGATTAGTTGAGAGGAGTAATCGTATAATCAAGGAGGGTATACAAACTGCAATCTCTTCCAGGCTAGACCCTTTGTCTTTTGTTCATGACAAAGTGTGGGCGTACAATACCACTCCACACTCCACAACTGGTGTTTCACCATTTACTTTGCTTAGGAAAAGGAAAGTACATTCACTTCTCAATCCTAGTTGGTTACATGGAAATTGTCATTTGTCTGTTAACTCTTACTCTATTCAGGAACATGTGAAGGCTAAACAACATTATATGAAATCATGTTTTGACGAAGGCAAACATTCCTTTGATCAGCCTTTGCAAAAAGGGGATTGGGTGCTCATTAAAAATCCTAAAAGAGTTATGAAAGGGAAATCCAAGTTCTCTTCTCCAAATTTGGTTACACAAGTTAGTAAAGGTTCAGCTCTTCTTGATAACAAAGGATGGTGGAACAAGCGGGTTCTTGTTAAAATCTCCCCACTTCAGGCCCATGTTATCACAGAACATGCCACTTCAGAATCAGAACATTGTGATTGGTTTGATTTAGCTTATGAGCAACCCTCTCCTAATCCAGTTTTTGAAACATCCATGGTATCACAATCTGCTGTCTCTGACCATTTGTCATTACCTTTGGAAGAGATTCCCGGAATACCTGTAGGTTCACAGTTTGAGGTTTATGGAAAATAGAAAAGGTTTTTATGAGTGGTAGTGGGGCTATACCTCCTTGTTGGCTAACCTTTGCATAAGGACGGCTCTTCATTCTGACCTCTATGTACAACGCATGGGGAAGAGTTATTTAAAAATAATTTAGGTAAAAGGGAGGGGTGCTACTATGATTTTTTAAATTGTGGAAACCCTCACTACAACCTGTTGGCATGCACTACTTAGGCATTTTATGCATTTGATACACACACACACCACCCTATCAAACTCTAAGGTTCCAGAAATCATTACAAGGAAGTTCTCTCCCTTCCTTTTAGGTTTGTGGCCATCGAGCTCATTTCCACCAAGAGACCTTCAGTCAGTCTGCATATACCATGAAGAACATAAAAAAACACACATCTTGATTTGCGTACACACTCTTCTGTAACTACCTGCAAATCAGACTACCACATCATAAATGTGTTATGTAAAACCGACGATCCAGTACAAATACATTAAGTGTAAGCGCAATAGTGTTACTATTTATTTATTTTATGTATACCTTTTAATAAAGAGCATTTCAATCAAGAAGGGGTGCTGCATACATCAACAACACATTTCCATGCAGGCCATCCCTTACAAGGAAACAACAGCTGTAACATCAAAGCATCAACTTTTAAACAGCAGGGAAATTGAGGTCTTCCTCAACATACTGCATAACACAGGACAATCAATGGTCATCATCAAGGCGGGAGAAAGAGAAGACTGGGGAAGAGAGGAGCTAAGAGGCTAGATGGTACAGCAGCCAGAGAAGGAAGAATGGGGGGTTAACTTGCCAAAATGCAGCACTTGAGAGGGCAGCAAGTGATGGGGGGTTAATAGGGAAGAGAGAAGAGCAAGCTGGGAGCAACAATATACAAACTGGACAAGGAGAAAGAAGAGGTGTGGGAGGACAATGGCAGTAACTGCAAAGAGGCAGCCATGGTGAAAGAGGACAGAGAAGGGGAAAAGGAAAGTAGGCTGACGCCAAGGGATGCCAGGGTAATTCAGCTAGAGTAATTGGCTTCGAATATTTTGGAGCATGGCAATAAAGTTTCCAGCGTCTCAGGGCAACTGCAAGGAATTTCCAGAAGGAGGGGCTGCCCCAGAAAAAGATAGGGCTGCTGCTTCATTGGATTTTTTGTTGTTGTAGGTTGTGTAAGCTTCTCAGCCTTGTGCTGACTCAAGAGATGTTGAGAGATGTGAAAATGACTCCAGCTGTTGCACGCTTAGTGCTTTAAAAGTAATGCATGACAGCTCGAATTTAAAAACAGATTGAGATGCCTTGAGATCCTTTACAACTAGAGATATGTGGTTAGACCTTCTTGAGCCCAAAATGAACTAGGCCATTAAGTAAATTCTGATGTAATTGAGATTAAAGAGCACATTTGATTGCCTGAGGAAGACACTGTCTATATATACATCAGACAGCCATTCTTTCTAAGCATTTTTGTGGTCTGCAGATAAGATTAAACTCTTGAATTAAACTTAAAAGCTTGAAAAGTTGCGAGGACATTGATTTATACAAGGTCTATGGGCATTGTTTTATACAATGGATAACACAAATTGAATATATCTTAAAATTGATCTGTGCATCATACATATCGCTGTATTGCAACACCTGACAGGGGTACATTCGAGGGTGACGATGCCAAAACTGAGCAGATGCATTTAGTTTGCCAGGGAGGAGAACTAGCTCAGGACTTCCCTCTGTATAAGAGGGTCTGTAGGAGTGGAAGAGCCTATGGTGATCAACATTGTGGAAGGCTACTGACAAATCGAGAAGAGACTGGCATCACCATTGTCTAAAATGCTAGTGTATGTCATATAGATAATTATTTAGATTAATTTGTTTATTGCCAAATTACTGAAAATCATTACAAAAGTTGCACTTCATGATAAAAAAAATCTCAGCAATAAAAGTGTTTCAATACACATTATTAATACATTAGTGAATTCTGTAAAACAATACCACATTATTTTAAAATCAAGTATTTAAATCAAAGGTCCATTCTGGGGTCATATAGGATTTTAGTGTAGCAGTTTCCATGCTGCGGCCTGAGTATATGCCTCATTTGAAGGTGCTAATAACAAGTTATATTTCGTGAGAGTAGCAAGTGTATTAGCCGCACATTCCAAATACTTCCCACAGCTAGGGTAGATTTGACAGCGGGCGATGGTTAGTTGCCAACAGATATTTTATCAGGGGCTCAATTGACCTGTCTTTGGGGAATCCTGAAGATACCTTCTTTTAGAGAGGCGTTTATTCGTTGGCACCACAAACGACATAATAGTTTAAATACTGTTTAACCATGGAGACTGGTATAATATCTTAGTGATAGAAAGCTGTATTTAGTTCTTTAATTGTTTTGGCAAAATGTTCGTTCAAGAGAGGTGCAAGAATTGACCAGCACTTTGGAATACAATGGGAGCAGATGAGTTTCCTGTTGTGGTAGGTCAGTTGTGTAGATGGAATTCCTGATTAAAGTAATCTTGTTATTGAAATACTCCATTCATTGGGCTTTCACATAAATCACTTCAAGCCTGCACTTCATCGCAGCTGATTTTAAAATTTATAAATAAATGTCATTTTTACTCCACACCTACATATAAGTTTTACTTAACCCACAATGTAGTTTAGTCTCTTGTTCCACTATCCATATTTATGCTTGTGTTGTTTTTTTTTAAACAACTGTTATTGTCCATAATTGACACAATCTATAAGCCTGCGTTACTCTACAGAGAATTGCTACTGTGCACAGAGCTGTTACTGTACAGAATTCTAACATCTTCTCACGTACACAATTTTAATTACAATGGAAAATTGTGTTACTGAGCACAGAGTAGTTATCCTGTATAAAATGGCTGTCTGGCTGTTGTGTCTATACACTGTGGATCCCACTAATGAGATATGTTCACACGAGAGTGCTTGAAGCCAAAGTTCTCCATGGCGGTGTGACATACCTCACCTTGGCGTCACATGGGCTTCACAGCTATTCTTATGGGTGAAAGGTAGTTGGGCTGGGACAGTGGCATTTATGCACTGCACAAATATTTACATTTAAGAAAAACACTTTAGGTGTGACATTATAACTCATTAAAGTTGGCAAGAGAGACTTTTATTGAAAGCACGTAGCACTTTCATCCATCTTGTGCAAATTCCCCTCGTATACAAAGAACATGTACAGCATAGACAGCAGCAGATCAAAACAAACACACAACAGCAGAAATTATTATTTGCCCACAGAAATGATACAGCATAGGCAACAGCAGTGTAGTATCTGACAAGTAGAAGATGTACGGCATGGGGATTAGAAGTGAAAGCTTCTCTCACACACACACACAAAGCAGCAGTGCAGACTTTCCTTGCACACACTTAACATATGCAGAGGGGCAATAGCAGCATTAGATTCTCTCACACACAGAACAAAGGCAGGCATAGAGGCACTACAGTCACAGAGGATGACAGCTACATAGGAACCAAAAGAGTAAGATGTTCTCAAACAAAAGACAAAAAAACAGGCTAGAAGCAGTGCACGTTCTTTTGCGCAAAGAGAAACAACACAGACATCCGTACTAGCTTCCACCACACACACATATATGCCCTTACATCACAAGCACAACAGTGAATGCTCCCTCACACACAAAGAGGAGATAAAATTGTACACTCTTTCTTCACACATACAAATCAGATACATCAATAGTCACACTTATACAAAACAAACATAGCCTGGGAAGCAGCTGCATCCGTTTTCCTGTCAAACACAACACAGGCACCGGGAGTACAAGCTTGACCCACACACAGACAAAAGTGCAACCTACAGAGCTCCAGCGCACTCTTGCACCACAAAAAGGCTACAGCAAGAGCAAGAGAAATGCAATCTACCCTCAAGCAAATGCAACAAAACAGTGACCACGTTGCAACACATTTATTGCACCCAGAAGCAGTGAAAGTTCCCACGCGCACGTAACAAAGGCAGCAGTTGCACCAGATTCTTCCAAAAAGCAGACAAGCTTCCCTCGCGCAAAAGACTAGAATGGGCAACAGAAGCAATCAATGCAAGCACCATTCATGGGGTAAGCACAGCATGGATACCCGGACAGCACAGATACCGAGCAGATATTTTAACTCCGTATATATAAAGTTGCTGCGGTGCGTAGAGTTGTGCTAATTGTTAAGTTGTGTCATATGCAGACTCCACATGGTTTCAAGGGAACCCCCAATTCAAGTCCAGTTAGCCCTGCCAGGCTCGATTTCTCTGTGGCTTGTCTTTGTTTTTCTGCTAAAGCCAGCAGTCACTTCCGAAATCAACTTCGTCGCCGCTTTCCTGCAACGGCAGTCTCCCGCCCGACGGTTTCCGTGGGAGGGGATTTGGGGCGGGGGAGAGCCGCTGTCTAACTCCCGGGCTCACCTCTCCTCAGGTGTTCTTCCGAATGAGGTCCAAGTTTGCGCCTGCGTCACCAGCACTCCAAAAAAAAGTGACTAACTGACGGCGAATAGATACCAAGGAAAGGAGCGGAGGAGGAGGAGGGACCCAAGGAGGAGGACGCTCGAGCGGATTGGGTAAATGAGAGAGTTGGCGATGAAGGAGGTGGGAGAGCCTGACAGAGACTCTGCGGAGCGCAACCTGTGAGTGCCATGCGTGTACGCGCGCTTCCTGCCTGAGGAGCGCTGTTTATATAACGCCTCCTGGTTGCAGCCGGCGCTCTGTGTTGAAGACATGAACTCCGCAGAAAGTTCAGGGCTCGGGGAGTGACTTCCGCCTCTGGTTGCTGCCTGCCACTGAAGCGGGGCTCGCTTGTTTATCCCGCAGGTTTCCTGTCCGCCTCAGCCAGAGAGGTCCCCATGGAGGAGGCGGCGGCGGAGGTGGTGGCGGCGCCGGGGCCCGGCTGCAGGATTAGGGCCACGGACAAGAGGCAGGCCTGGGCGCAGAGCAGGGACTCCTGGCAGGCCTCCGAAGACCCGCCCGCCGCCTCGCTGAACCCGCGGGAGCTGGCGGGCCTGGCCGCCGAAGCAGGTCAGTCTGATTCCACCCACCCTCCCGGCCCCCCTCAAGCGCTTCCTGTCACTAATGCCCAGCTCTTTCTTTCCAAAGGGCACGTACCCAACGAGAAGATCGCCACCTGGCTGGAGGACTGCAGGTAAGCCCCGACTTTGGAAACTTTTTGCTGCGCAACCCTGACGCGCCAGTGTATGGGGACAGACATCCTTCCATCAGCAAAAAAAAGAGGAAGACATGTATCGACACGTGCTCTGCGTGACATGTATGCAATGAGGAGGGAATTGAAATGCAAACGGCCTTCCAAGTTTTGCATAAAAAGAGTGTGTATGTGTGTTTGAAATGAGTTTATAATGCAGTCGATGTTGTCTTCCTGCATGCCTATGGAGTGCAATGCGTTTGCACGTTTCAGCCACCTGCAGCTTTCACCTATGGCTCTTCAGCTGATGTCAGAAGCATGCCTCGACTTCCGCGTGGGATACTCGTGAACCGCTCTATCTGCTTCCGTAGAGGCTTGCATTGGAAAAAGTCATCTCTCCCTAACCTGAGAAGTAACACCGGCTTTCTTTAAAACAGTAAATTATAGGTTGCAGTCCATAGGCTGACAGATGCGTCCACGGCTGTTTTTTAACCATTTATGAATGTCATTTTTGTAGAACGTCTCAGCTTCCGGAAACATGGGCTTTCGAACAGTTATTTCCCCTTATGTTTTGTTTCCATAGATGTGAGGCGAGTTTTGCTGGTATTAGGCCTAGCATAAAAGGATGACCACATGTTACTGTAGATTAACTTGACCGGGGAAGAAACTACCGCGAGCGCATCAGGGGAGGTCGCATCTTGGATAGGATGGGATAGGGGTGCGAGGGACCCATTCCACCTCGATTACATTTGTCTATTGCTACTTAAAAGGATGGGAAAGTCCACTTGTTATGCATACGCCCCCTACTGCGTGCCACCTTGTATTCTACTTGCGTCACCTCGTTTGGTTTTGTCATAGCCAATTCTTGGGGCAACTTGTCTGGGCATTAGCGGGAGCTGCACCCCCTCCCTCGGTGTCTAATCTAGATGAAAATGCCGATATCTTTAAACCAAAAAAGGTCAAGTCCTGAGAGAGATTCCAAGCCAGAAAAGCGGTTTTACCTGGGGCAGGAGCGCTTAAAGGCACCCAGTGTTTATTTCTGCATGCCTTGACTGCAGACCAAGATTCCCAGACAGAACATGCACCCTCCCCCTGTTACCGCAGCCCTGCTGTTGGCTCACCCACCTGAAAGGCTTCTGTCGACTGTAGGGTTACATTTGTTGCGTTCTAGGGGCTTGGCAGGTGGTTGCAACCAACGCACCGCGTCACACAAGGAAGCCCTGAGTTGTTGCTCTGAGGCCGATGCCTTTCTAAACGTGTTTGTTTCAGTGTCTAGTTTATTTTGTGGGTCTGTGTGCAAGAATCTGCTTGTTATTGTTTTGCTTTCAAAAGCCAAGCTTCGATCTAGCAGCTCTAATTTGGACCATCCCATATATTTATCTGGGATTACAGGTTGATTGAAGTCTGATTTCAAGGTTACAATCCACCTTCCTTTCCACTGAAGCAAAAGTTTCCTGGTTGGGCGCATCTAAACACAACAAACAAGAAAATGGCCGCCACCTCTCCCTCCTTAGAATTGTTAATTAAGAAAGCAGTCCCCATCCTAGATGTACATGGCTGGGTCATCCTTTATTTCAACATTGTGAGGTGCTTTTTTCCTTATTAAAGTTGATTTGTATCGTGTACACTATAGGCTAAATATTCTCTGAACAGGTGAACAGAATTTTGTAGCAAAGCTTATTTTCTTTAAATTACCGAATGCCTGATTTTTATCGTTTTAATGTGTTTTTATTTGTGATTGATTTCCTTATTTTAAATAGTAAAATACAACCGTTTGGATAGCGAATATACAGCTAGCAATAAATGTCACGTGATGTACAAGTAATCAGTTCCTCCAGTTTTGGTCACGGCATGCGCCAGTACCTTTTAATTACTGGGCCGGAAGGAGGCCAATTTTGGTAATGTTAGAAGCTTTCATTATTAGCCAGTAATATATATATTTTTAATATCTTTATTTATAGAATCCAAATAATCCTAGTTTACAATCATGTTCGCAATCTAAGTCTACACCAAGGTACAATGTGCGGTGTTAATGGGCTCTTTATATAAATCAATATTAATTATACCATTAAATGTCAACAGAAAGGTAGAGTCGAGGACTTTAAAGGGGTCTTCTTATCCCAGGCTTCATAATAATCAGTGCCACTGGAATCGGGCAGCAAGGCAAATAATGCGTCAGAGTTGAGTAAATTATGCAGCAAGAAAAGGCCAATTATGTGGCAGGATGCGACACATTTCTGATAGTATTACTTCATTATCTTGAAATGTGTTCCCTGTCTGTGCAAAGGTTGTAACTCATTAGTACGGGTTTAACACCTAAATATAGCAACAAGCAACCGAAAGGTCCTTGGTCCTTCGACTGCAAGGCAACATGTATCGCTACATTTTTAGTAACTTTTGAACTGTTTGAGCTAGAAACAATTTGTTTTTGGTAAAATCTGCAGATTATGAGCAGAGGATGGATTATGTGTCAAATGCAGCAATTCTATGAATATCCAGCGGCCCTAATAGTAATATGCTTTATAGAAAACATTGTGGTATCAGGACAGGAGGACCTACAGTGCTTGAGGATATGAAGGTTACTGAAAAATCTAGGTGATGCGGTCTCAAATATGTATACACTGCCCAAGCTGCTGTAGTAGGTGATATCGCACCTGCGTTAATTAGAAGTGCCCAGACCTTCCACTTCAGTCCAGGGAGTAAGTGCGTCCGCTTTATATAGTTCGCAACCAGGCGAAAAGGGACATTGACATCTCTCGGATCATTATTCGGGAGCTCAGACCTCTCTGTTATTGATATTTGCCCATAGTCTGCGAGATCGAACTGCTTTATTACATGAGGGGTGTCTATGGTGCGTGCAGGACAAGAAGTTACCATTGTCTCAAGGTCCTCTTCGGAACTTGTTAACTAAAGCCTTTCCTCATAAGACCCATTCACTTAAGACTCGATAATGTGAGGGGACAGAGGATGGGAGTTACAGGGAGAGGCAGGATGCGTGCACGTTTGTACCTAGAGGAACATTATAGGATTGGAGGGCGGAGTTATTACAACTGATGAGCCAGTGTTTCCCATATACCAGGGTCGAGGTATACATGTGGCGCTGCAGTGCTGTCCATGGCCAGCACATCCTCTGTTGCACAGATGGATTTATCAGTTTCTCAGTGGAGTCCAGAATGGAGTCCTTTTATAGCCTGATGTCGGACAGATGTGCAACTTTTTTGTTGACTGCGCTTTTCTAAGTATTATCGCCAAGGAAGAGTGCCCAAATCTGTAAGTAGGCCTCTACCTGGTCTTGTTATGTGTATAATCCTTTTATAGGAGGCAATCTTGTGCATTTCAGTCAGCACTGTGGATAAGTGGTGACATTTGTGGCTTGTCAGGTCGGTGAGGTCATTGGTATTGTGAAGCTTGCTTGGGTGTCGTGGGAAGGTTATGCAGAAGGTGGATCTGTTAAAAATGGTCCCTGTCGCAGTCCAAAGGGCAAGCCTGTCTGGACAATCATGTAAAATGTGGACAGTATCACATTGTGGTTGACCATAGTGCGAACAGTTCGAATGGTGCCGCAAGTCCATTTTCCATATCTTCTCAGGGCCCAGTACTATTTATGGATTTATTCAAAGAGACTGAAAATCATCTGGGATTTCCCTCCCCCTGCTCCAGGATCTCTTTTCATTCCTCCTCAGTATAATCTATTTGCAACTGCTCCTACCGTTCAGCCTGGCTATTTAGGGTTCATCGTGGTGGTGTCTTATCAGTAGATTATACAAGTGTGACAATACTCCATTGTATTGCCCCTGGTTTCAGAGATGACACTGTTGGTGAAGGTTGTAGGTCCCATGGCAGTGCGCCTAGTCGACTGGGTAGGCTCATGCTCCCTCCAGGACGCCACCATATTTGTTGTATACAGGGCAAAGGTCCTAAATAAAGAAGTGGGGGGACGCTGACGTCACAACAGGAAGTGACATCACAAAAGGTGGCTTGCACCATCAGACTCATTGCCTCCCCTTGCTCACCCCTTAGATGCGATTGCATCAGAGAAGCCAGCGTATGAGCAACCTTCTGAATGAGCTCCGATCTCGCCCCAGAGAGCCCAAAGAGTGAATGTGTGCCATTTGATCCAGTTATCGAGCTCCCGGTAAAATAAGTGGGGGGACGCCGTCCACCCGCGTAGTACCCTGACTTGAGCCCTGGTTCTATAAGCCCCTTCACCTGACACTTGAGACTCCGATGTGAATACTGCCTTCGAGAGGCACCTAGGCAGTACAGTATCCTATTCCGAACATTAAAGGCCCAGTTTATCTGCTATATTTGAACTGTACGAATGCTGCTGCCAAGTTTCCAGACCTGGGGACTATATTGTATTTTTAGCACTGTCTTAAATGTCCAGGAACAAGGCTGCAAGGCAGCTCTTATTGTCGGAGGCCTTGACGAGCAGAAAAGGGGGAAATACCTGCAATCTATGACCCCAGAGCAAAAGCATGGCACCCATAACTCTTCGGCACCCACGCGCAGGTTCTAAAAGAAATCGAACCTGGCATGCAGAAATGTCTGCGTTTAAACTACAGCTGGGCACATGGGAAAAGAGGCTAACAGACTTGGAGAATAGGGTGTTAGATGCCCCGGACTGGGGATCTGAGCTATGGAATCTATGTAATAAAGTTATTCGACTAGAAGATAGGAGTGTGGATTGCAATGTACACCTCCATGGCCCAGCAGACACACAAGATGGTGCTTCTTACCTTTTGTCACGCTTTATACCTACACTTATAGAAATTGATTTTGGTGATGATGTTGAATTTCAGAGGGCACACAGAATGATCCGCAGGTGCCATGATACCGGTGATGGCTCTGGCCAATAATGCTGTGCCTCCTGCTACAGCATGCTAGACTGAATCTTCAAACAGCTTTACATCATGGCGTGTTTGTTTACAAAATGGAAAACTCTCCTTCGCTGCAGATGTTTCATATGATAAAGGTACTGTAAAGAAAGTTTTTATCTTTGATTTCTTTGTAATCAGAGGGGTCTCAAATACGGACTCTTGAATCAATCAACAATGTTGATTATGACTCATTGAAGAACAAAAGCTTGCTATGACCCGCAAGATCTCAAAAGCTTCCTAGAAATGTTCGAAAATTCCCCGATGGATGCAACTTCCCCAAAGATGGCCTTAACCTTCTTCCAAGAACAACTTGGAATTCAAAGTAAAAAAATCTTTTTAGCACCTCTTTCTCTGTGTTCTCATCGAGTTTGGGCAATCAAGTGCTTTCATGTCAGAGGCGTTAATATTAAGGTCCCTATAGAAAATAGTTTACTGCATATGAACACGAATGTCGTGTTATAATCTCTACTGGAATATGAGTCTAGTACAAAATGCTTTCAGTCGGGCAACGTGTACGTTTATTGCACATATTTAATGATTTTATGTGGCTTTTAACCCAGTTTGCTGGCACATAAAAGTAACCTGTTCCCTTATTGGTAGGTGACCAAGAATTAAATGAGACTGGCATGTGGACATTCAAAAGTCGTTTTGCAACATTTATGCTTGTACTTTGAATAAAAGTGCAATTGGTGCAGTTTTGTTGAGAACTATTTGAGGTGAATTTGGGGAGAGTGTAATTCTCAATGTGCTGTTCCCTGATACTGCTTTGGAATAGTTCTTGTGTCTGCATCAAATTTAGATTTGTTGCAATCAATTGAATACCAACTTGTCTAACAAATTGAGATTTAAGAACACAAGTGTTCAGGTGTCTTTAGCTTAAAAGCAGCGGGAGACCTTTCCAGTTGAAACTTTGAGCGAAGACAGCGAAGATAGCAGAAGATCGAAAGATGATGCATCGCGAACACTTTCCTACATTGACCAGAGTCCTTTGGGGCGACACCGCCGGTGTGTGAGTAGTGTGCGACCCCACCCCCATTTGTAACTTTAAAGCTCCCTTGAGCAGCGGGCTGACGAGCCTGGGATCCCGCACCTACGCGCCGGAGTGGTACTATACCTGGCAGATATTGGCAGCCATCGGCAACCCCAGAACACTGCCTATCCCTGCTGATGAGGGGTAATACCCCGAAACACGTGTCAATCTCTGCTGATGACGGATAATAATCCAGAAACACGTGTCCAGAGATGGCCAGCACTAATCTGCACCCACCTGGTGAAACACTCAAGACTTTCCAAGTGTACTCGCTTGTCGATCTGAACTGCATCTACCATGATGCCCAGGGGCGACTCTGCTGGGAGGTGAAGCAGTGTGCTCCCACACCAGTTTCTTTCCAAGAATTAAATGAGACTGGCATGTGGACATTCAAAAGTCGTTTTGCAACATTTATGCTTGTACTTTGAATAAAAGTGCAATTGGTGCAGTTTTGTTGAGAACTGTTTGAGGTGAAGTTGGGGAGAGTGTAATTCTCAATGTGCTGTTCCCTGATACTGCTTTGGAATAGTTCTTGTGTCTGCATCAAATTTAGATTTGTTGCAATCAATTGAATACCAACTTGTCTAACAAATTGAGATTTAAGAACACAAGTGTTCAGGTGTCTTTAGCTTAAAAGCAACGGGAGACCTTTCCAGTTGAAACTTTGAGCGAAAAGTGCTCAACAAGCACTGAATGATGAGCAACATTGGAGGGTAATAGCAAACCTATTAGTACATACCTTTTTTCTTCAGCACATTAAGAACAGCTTTGCCTATTGGAACAAGACTTTTGAAGCAAATTTGCCGATCCTTATGTTTTGCAGGTACAATGTGAATTTTAGGTGGGCAGGACATTTTTTCCATCTGAGAGGCCTTCTTAAGCATGCCTACTCATTGTATAACGCACACCACAAAACGAATGAACTGCAATGTTCTTTTGCAAGAAGAGTTTGGTTGTATGTAAACAAATCACACTGAGTAGTAAATTATTTTATTGCCAATTAATAAAAATCATTGCAATATACACAAACATGAATAAAATGTATAATTTCGCATATGATAAACAACAGTAACTTTATTAAAACATTTACATAAAACACCGCCATATGGGTGGCTGTGAATCAAGTTTAAATCAATTAGTTACATTTAAACTTTCCCATATAGTGTTCATAATACTTTTTAAACGACGAAGGCTGAGAACAATCACCAATTTTTATTTAAGGGGCCAGAGCTTGCTGTGTAAACAGCCTTTTTTACTTGGAGCAAAAACCAAGTGGCCTTGCAAGAAACCTGAATACTGTGACCATTCAGGAAAGCCTTCACTGCAGGGCGGCCAGACCTAATCTTGAGGGCCCTCAAGGCTGGGCATAACAGCTGCTGTCCAAGGTGTAAGATGGCTGGACAGACACACCAAAAATGAAGTAGGCTTTCTTCGCTGTGGTCACCTAGGGATATTGAAGATTTGACCAAGACTGCTTCCAAGCGGGAACCAGATCTTTTGATGGAAATCACCCATTCGAAATAGTAATAATGAATGTTGAGTGGGCGCTGCAATATGGGATATTAAGTATGGTTGCGGGCTCCAAGAAGTATTGGAGTGCAGAACTGTCCATGAATGCTTTTTCCGGGTTAAACTCTGCCTTATTGATGGATTGTAGTTGTGCAGCCCTGTTGGTGAGCTTTTTAAAGGCAATAAAGTCTAGTTTTGAATTCACAGCACTATCTAGGTTTAGGTTGCTTAAGGCCGGATGAAGGTCCCTTGGCCACGAATTTCTGCGATTAGGCTGCCTCCTCATTTCTGACCAACACAAGGCAGCCAGTGAAGCTTGTGGACTGCTCTAAGCTTTCAACACAGTTTAATAAACGCGCCTCTCCTGACCAGGATTTGATGGAACAGGCCAAACTCCAGCCTCACTTGTGATTGAGATATCTATTGCGGAAGCCGGAAGATGCGTTTAAACAGGGTCAGTTGAAGCTGGTTTATGTTGTTGCATCACTCCCCTTTAACAATTCGGAACCATACATGAATGGTGGGAGACACTTTCCCTTAATGACCTGTAGCAGACAGTGAGTGCTGTGATGTGCTATTGAGATCTTTTTGCAGTAATTTAAATGCAAACCGTAGTTTGTTAGCAATGGCTCTTTTTTTTTTTAGGTGCTCCCTGAACGATAATCGGGCATCCATTACGGCAGCTAAGTATTTGTATTTTATAACCAAGTCTAAGGGTTTTCTGGCTGCTTTTCACTTGAAACTAGGATAGCAGCACGTGGAGCTAGCTGAAAAGCAGATCACTTTTGTTTTGTTAGGACTTAATTCCAGCCCCAACGTTTGGGTGTATTATACCAAGTGGATGATTAAACACTGGAGCTGATCAGGGTTTGGCTTAATAGAATAAGATCATGTGCTTATTTGAGACATCGAAGTGGTTCATCTGCTAGTTTAGTAGGGTTGCATGCCACTTTCAATAGTGGTCATTCAAGATCGGCAATGTAAATACTGCTTAAGCAGTCTGCTACCCTGCATCCCTGCTGTAGGGCCCGTATGGATGGCAATCTTGCAGGTAGTTCTATGGCCATTACCGATTTTTAACCTGGACCCACGTATCTGAGTACAGATTGATCACTCCCTCCAGTAATTTTGGTGGTGTTCCCCAGCTGGCCATCTTAGCCCAAAGAAAGTCCCTCAGTACCCTGTGAAATTATGTTTTCAGATCCCCGAAGCAGGCATACGGTTTTGAGCTTTTGTCCTTGACCTTTTCAACAAGGAGGCTAACTGCAAGGTGGGGTTGTCGTATTCAAGCCTTCCCTAAAGCCCGTCTGCATTTTTGGGAGGATGTTTGCTGAAGAGACCCAGGCTTCCAGGTCGACTACAAAATTGGAGGCGAAGATCTTTGCTTCAACATCAATAAGAGCAATCGATCTGTAGTTTTCTGGATCGGTCCGCAAGTCTGATTTATAAATGGCAGGCAGGATTCTGCCTCGCCAGGATGCTGGTATGAAGTTGGTGACGAAGACCTGACTGAGCAATAGAGTGAGATACACAACCCAGGGTTGTTGGTCATGTTTGAACAAGGCATTTGAAAGACCAGCTGGGCCTGGCACCCCTTAAAGTATAAGTTGCTGAAGGGTACACAGGACCTGCAAGTGATTCAGTCTTTTAGGTGTGTGCGCATGTAGTGAATGAAGTAGCACTTGTTTACTTTGAAATGTTTTTTTATTTAATTCTTTTTATTTCCCTCCGGTTGCATTTTGTTCATTGTCCTACATTTCAATGCCTATACTTTATACCATTCCCGACACAGCTTTCACTGTCAATAGAGCTCTTCAGAAGAGTCGAACGAGTGTTACAAGCTTCTTTGTATTCAAAAGTTTAATGCTGAAGTACCTGCTCAACAGAGTTTTCTGCAGTGGGCGTTTTTCATGCAGTCTCAGCCCGGTGTCCCCATTAGACGTCCATGATTTCGAACCTCTTACAAATCAACATTCCTCTTTTTGCATTTATGGCGTTGTCCAAATAGGATAAAACCATAATTGAAAAGTTACAAAGACTGCTTTACCATAAGCCAATAGGAGATATAGTCATTGTTTACAAACCCATTGAAAGAGCATGACTAAATGAGATAGGCAATTGCTTATTTGTTTGACTGTGATCAACCCTCTCAACTTATGCTGATCACCAAAGTCCATTGTTCTCCTTTTTTGTTTGTTTTATTTTGGTATCCAAAAGAATGAAAGGCTGAGTTGACCCTGCAAAAATATTAATCTGTGCCTGGAAGTGCTATTGGCGGATGCCGACATATCTAATTTGAGGGGGATAAAGTCCAAATTCTTAACATCAAACATCACTGGGCGGGCTTGTCTGACTGTTTCGGGACTAAGTACTGCAACCCATAGTCCATTTTGAGCTGCATGTGATTTCTACATTTCTTTAGTCACCTTAACTGATTATGGTTTAATGTCATTTTGCCCGTGATTTATGGTGGCCTATGTAGGAGAGTAGGGTCTGCAATCCTATGATCACCCAGATTTTTTGCTTTTGTTTCACTGGTTTACGACTTTCTCTGGCTGTGGGCCTGCCAATCAGACCCACAGCCTGGCTGTTCTCTCTCTAAATTACAACATGTACCCTAGGTGCATTTACCAATTGGTACTGGGCCACCTTATCAGACCCTGTAACTCAGGGCATAGGTGTACCCAGGGCCTACCAGGGGCTGAAGCATGTATTATGCCACCCCTGGCTGGCCTCCTAAATTTGACACAACTGGCTGCATGACAGCTGGGGCAAAGTCGTGTAATCACCCTTTGCTGTAGATATAGTATACCTATATCTAACCCTAAAAATGGACACACAGATTCCTATCAGTCACTCCTATGGCAGGCCTTGACAATCCTGAAGGCAGAGTGCTTGGAATCGTGTGAGATGGTGCTCTGGCATGAGCTGAGCCTGTCTGCAGCTTGCGGAACCAAGTCCTAATAGCTGTTCCATGATAACGCATACCATATACTCTTAAGTGCATTATAATCCTCGCGGTTAAATGCTATCTTTGGTATTGCTTTATCAAAACATGTCGAGTAAGGTGTCATACGAATTGGAATACTAACCCCTCGCCAATTCTGGCGACGGGGTTAGCATTCCACCCTTCTAGAGGGACACGACATGTATGTAACTGTGAACCCTGGTTAAAGTTAAACGAAGCCTCAGCTCCACAAAATGGATGCTGCCACCACAGACACGAGTCTGACCCCCTGCAGCTGGGAGTCCTTCCAGCGAGGGGAGCCTGGACAAAGGGTTTCCTGTCGAGGGCGGTGCTAGCACCGTCCCAGACAGGGTTTTGTGTATCCTGGATAGGCAGGGCTTTACAGGAAGGTGACTGCTGAGTGGCCCCCCGGTGCTCACTACGCATAGGCCGGTCAGAACCAGTTCCAGGGGCACACCAGCCCCTGGCCTGGGGAAAGTCCGGCATGGGAGAGGGGTGTAACCACCCCCCTCCTAGTCCCACCCATAGGCAGGACATAGTCACCGGGTCAGCCCCTTTTCTTAGTATAAAGATAGGAGCGGGCCCCCTGTTCAAATTAGATCATCTTTGGAATTAAGACACGACTTTCTGCGAAAGGACATCAAGATTCTCCCTTGTGGCTAAGGAGTAGTCACCCTGCATCAAGCGGGCACCATCCTAAGAACACTGCTGTCTGCTGCAAGACCTTCCTCCGGAATCCGACTGCCCAGCTCGACGAGACCAGGCTTCCCTGGCACCTCTGACCTCTACTCACCTCTACAGCCAAGCTTAGCAGCGTGAGTGCGACGAGACCTCGAGGGACCGACGATCGCCAAGACTGCACGACTTCTTTGCAACAAGCCCACCTTGTGCTCCACTGGTGAGTGCTTTGGGGTCCGAGAAGCCCCAACCCTGAGCAGCTCCAGCACCGAAGATCAGCCCTCCAGCATCTCCACGATCTGCGTGGGGCCCTTCTGCTTTTGCCTGCTCACCGCGCTGTGTGGCTACTAGCCGGCTGGCTTGTGGCCTTCTTCACGACGACAGACGACATCACTGCTGCTAGTCTGGTTGCTCCAGACTGGCCCTTGCTTCCTTCCTCAAGAGAAGCACCCCGGACCCTCCTGGTCCACTCCAGACGCCATTTTGAGTCCACCGCGTGGGCTTGAATTTGCCAAGGCTTTGTTGCCCAATCCTGGGTCCAGCGACGCCGACAGCTTCATCCATCGTGGGACAGCTCGCTCCTCCAACCTGGTCGCCGACAACGCCTCCTGGTCCGTGAGATCTGCGAGCACAGCGTCACCCACTCACCTAGTCGAGGTGGCTACCATCCGGTGCCCTCCTGGTGCCCACTGACTACTGGCTAGTAGTCTCGAACTTGGTCCCCTCTGCTTTCAGGTGTCATCTGTCTTCAAGATCCAGGCTTGGATCACTTCGAACTCTCTTCACTGGTCTCCTGCCAGCATCTTTCTTCCAGGCTCCTGGTCCGTCTACGAGGATTCCCGACGTCTTTTGAGACCTATGCAGCTGCAGCCCCTGGGCTAGGTAACTTCGGCATTTCGGTGCCCCAGCATAGCCTCACTATCCAAGGGTCAGGATCCACTTTAGTTTTCCTCCTACCAGGTCGGGTAGGAGGAAAACTAACTTTGTCATTGCTAGCTACCATAGACTTTGTCCCGCATCACGTGTGAGAGTGCACACTCTGCACCCGAGTCCCCTGGGTCTCCTAGAAGTAATCTAACGATTCTATAGTCAAGTCCTAGCGATTCCAAAGGCTATTAGTACTGTACTTACCTGCTAGTAATTTCGCATTCCACTTTCAGAGTATATGGTTTTCCGTGCCCCTCGGGCAGTTGTAAATACTGTGCTAACTTAAGTATTTTTGTAAGAGTTTTGTTTTGTGCTTAGTACCCTGTCCTCATAAAGAGTACAGGGCTGTTGTGATCTTAATAAATACACTGTTTATTTTCATAACACTTGTGTGGTGTCCTTTCACTGGGTGTTCAAGGGATATATGTGTGGTATAACAGCTGGCTTAACACGCCCTCTCGAGTCTTTAGCCTTAGACTGCTCGTATCCATGCTACTAGGATAGCTGGTCTATAAGGTTGACTTACAACCAATCATCAATAAGGGTTGCTGGACTGATACATAGTGTTCACTAGAATAGTGAGCACTGCATATCAGGCCACCTTCTCACAGCCTACATAGTAGTTTTGTAAAACGTCCATGAAAGGCATCGTAAAAGAAAATGAAAAACAATCAATTATCCATAGTTACTTAACAATATTAAATACATTGTACATAATAAAACAGTGGTACTATTGATCACCACTTAAGAATCCATTAACCATTCTTTCAACAGTTCGACAAAGTGAACAGAATGGGTATGTAGCCTCCTAAAGAGATTCTCATACTAAACGGATATTGCTTCGAAAGTTGATCAAATTCCACTGGTTCAGCAATCTCTCCATAGGAAATGGTATCTCAAGGCTGCTAACCCAGAGCATGCACATTACATTTGTGTAATAACTCAATGGCCAAAGTATATAGTCAACAAATACTTCTCACTAGTCTTAAGCTCTGTGGTTCAGAAAGGGAAGTCTTCAGTCTCAGCTGTGCGTTTTGGGCACTTAACTGTTAAATCATTTTTTGTGATGCTGAAATCATGTAACTGGCGGCAAACTATTTTAAATTCTGGCTATAGTCTTTGCTTCATAAACAGATTGGGTACCCAGTTGTTAAGGTAAGAAGATGCAAGATTGTTTCTGACCAGCATTTCTTAGATGTGAGTAGATGGACTACCAAATTACATATTAGGTTGATACCTGCCATCCCACGACTGGGCAGAGCAGTGGTACAATTTGCGAAGTGTTTGAGCTTAAGAAAATAAAATGTGACTGATTTATCATCTAGCATCCTGGCCACAGCTTGTCCCAGCTCTAATCCAAGTAGAGCCTAGGGGAGGCATCTTCCATCGCATAGTCAAATTCAGTGTCCTACCCTATAATTAATGAGTTTTCTAGAAATAAGTTTGATAAATAGTATGTCTTGTGGTGTGTTTTTATTATTTTGACAAAAGGGTGCTTGCACAGTGACTCCTATACACTGTTACTGGCTCTGGTTGGTAGCAACGTTTTTTTTAGCTTGGTTTACTTGGTGTATGGTGTTTCACACCATGGTATTACTGGTGGCTTATCTCAAAATTAGATTTTGCAATGTAATATCATTGTTATTTTTAACTTGGTCTTTTTTTATTTTTTTGCTTATAGCTACATTTAGACCCATTGGCTTAATTAAGTGGTCTACTATAAGAATTGTTTGACACTTTGTCCTGATGATGGTCTCAAGTACTGCTTAGGAGACCGAAACTTCAACGCATTGGCCACTACATATTCACATGAATGGACTTAAAAAGCCAACAACTAGGAAAAAGATTCCAATAGGGCTTCTTAAAAGCACATAAGTGAGATTTGTTGAGTGGTCTCTAAATTGTTGAAGGTCAGTCCTGGACTCAAAAATATCACTGTGACCATTTAAGCAGTGTGCTGGTGCGGTTTCTAGACCCTAAAGGGTCTTGGAATAATAATAAATGTCATATTCATATTTTGCATTTGAAGCACCTCTTGTCTTGATATCATTGCCTAAATCATAGATTAGAGTAATTGTAATTATTTGAAGACAAGCCACAATTAAGGGTCAGGTTTTATATTGCATTTACCAAGCCATTAACTTTGCGATTTGTTTTGGTGTAATTCTTCTTTAGGAGTCCTTGTTTTTCTTGGGTATTTTTACACCAAGTCTTATAGGGATTATTGGGTTGCCTTATTGTGTGTAACTGATATATAGGAACAGCTGACCTTGATTGTTACTGGCCTTCTCTCCCTTTGTTGCTAGTGCTGATAGTTTGGTGTCAAAGAAGTAGCCATAATATTGCTTAGTACGTGTAACTTTTAACCTGCTTGAGTGACTACCCTATGGTCCGCACCTAAAGAAGCACCACCTTCACAAATTTCATTTCTATTGTTTTTGGTTTTTGTCTGTTAAAATTGTTTTTGTATTATGCATGTTCAAATGTTTAAAAGGTTGTGTGCACATCTGTGTTTGGTGTAAACAGACCAAATTGACCGTGTACATCAATGAGAGTAAACTCTAACCAAATGCTTAGGGAAAGCACCTGTTGAGCTTTTAAGTTCGCCCCTATAGTGATGATGATTTGGAGCCAGCATCACAGCCTTTATTTAGGCCATAATGCTGGTAAAGTTGACCATAGCTGATCTTTACTACTATGTTGTAGTAAGAAGCCATTGTTCACTGGCCCACTCGGACACCTGGCGAAGCTAGGAAGAAAAGGTTCTCAATTATTTCAAAGTACTTCTTTTCAAGATGCATATCCTGGACATCGAATAGTTTTTTTTTGTTTGTTTTCTATGTATCAAGCACTAAAACTACCATTTCAGCCCAGGAATGTTGTCAGTTGATAAATAAACGTTATACCAAGGTAATAAAACAATTTTTAGACAAAGTGGCCTTGTATTCCAAGGACCCTGCATGTTATCTTTTTGCACACACAAAATCTGCGCTATGGCTTGGCGGCAGGTGGCTGATGTTTCGATTTTAAACATCTGGCTTCATCTTTGGTGTTTTTTAAACTTTTTGTAGCTCCTGGTAATGCCAATTGTGTTGTGCATATGATGACTTGTCCCCATTCATGCCGGTTCACATTTACCATGTTGTCTCTCAGAGTTCTCATTCATTTAATTCTGTCCATTTTTCAATTTTTGTTCTTTTATAGGTGGAAAAATGTGCTCTAGTGACTCAATTGTTAGATGTGGAGCTAGCAGACTTGGTTTCCAATCCCTGCTTCACCAGTTGACTAAATGATGTGGTTTTAGCTAAATCTGGTTACCCTGGTGGTCTCACCTATCAAAATTCTCTTATTTAAATAACAGGCTTACATCAGCCTTAAGGTCTCGCTAAAAAAAGACATTTACCCTTCAGGTTAGAATTCTTTTTCAAGCTAATTTGTGATACAATCATTCTGAGCTTGTGTGGTACTTCCAAAACTATTTTAAAATCCTTCTAAATGCGTTCTTTGGCTTGTCCAGAACAATGTTGTAGCTAATGAATGCTTGTCTGTTGATTAATGCAAGCATTTTTAATTTGCACCTACCACTTGACTAGCACAGTCCATCCCAAAACAAGTTGAAGCAACCTTTTGTAATCCATGACTAATGAATTAGCTGTCTGTGTTTCTCTTCGTTGGGTGTTTTCCTTTCATAGACTATATATTTGTTATTCCCTCACCTTGCCAATAAAAAAATGATTTTGCTGAATGAAACTTTGCTGATGGTAGAAGACGCAACTGTACAAGATTGTTATTCCAGTACTTTTTTTTAGTATTTAAGCCTGTTTGCCTAAGCAAGTGATCGAGTCTGAGAAGGAACGGTAAAATGTGAGCACAGTTAGTGGCTCTTTTTTTTTTTTTTTAATGTCAAGTCACGTCTTTGTTGTGTTTATTGCCGTCATAGGTGGCTCTTGTTTCTTCGCCCACGGGTGATTGCATTCTTTTCAAGCCGCAGAATTTGCATGCTTGCTCTGTTCTGCGGATCGTTAATGATCCTGTTCAAGGAAAAGCGCAGGCTTGTGTAACCTTTTGGGCAGGAATGTGTGATAAGAGATTGCGTAAAATTGCATGCGAACGATAGTGTTCACACCCTAGTTCGTTTAAATGACTTAAAAGATGAAAAAAAAACCGCCTCATTTTCAGCAAACGGCAAAACCTGCTTAACATTTTTACAGCTAGTATTCGTTTAAAGTGTCTCTCTTGCCCTGTGTTGTGCATTACATTTTCCAGCTCGTCAGGTGTACACAGAACTATAAAAATGTTTGTTTTCAGCGACTGTTGGTGTGCTTTGTACTTGACTGGTGTTTACAGTGCCTTTCACTGAACTGCCTTTTATTCAATGGATGCAGAACAAATGTTTAGGTGGGTTGGCGCGAGCACCCTTTGTTCATTCCTTGCATGCATCATGTGAAGGAGAACGGGTTGTTGCTTGTTCCAATGGAAACTTAAAGAAGCAACTTAAGTTTACTCGTCTTTCTTTGGTTTTAGAACCCCCTTCGGAGCCTCTTTGGATGAGCAGAGTAACCAAAAGGGTAAGACTGTTGTGTATGTTTTGTACTCTTTGTTGGGTATACGATGTTTCCCATCTAATATCTTGTAATGGTTCATGGTAAATCTGCAGCTTCTCTGCTGCTAGGAGGATAACGCGCAGAACAGTTTTTTGCACAGTGTAGAACTGTAAACTTCCTATACTAGTGGAGTACGCCAAGGACTGTTCCACTTCAGTGCATCCCATTTGGTTATACTGTACACTGAATACTGTAGGGCTCCTTCAGTTGTGGCTGGCATCTTGGGGGGAGTGCCAATATTCAAAAACAAAAAAACTTACATCAACCGACGTCCTCCGCTCCAGACCTCTTCTGAACAGGATCTCTTCTGAACCGAATGCTGGAGCTTGGGCACCAATCCTAGCGCTGATCACATGCAGTTGGAGCAGCTCCCTGATTGGACCAGCAACCCCACTCTGCATTCCCCAGCGCCCCTGGAGGCTTGCGCTTACTCTAACTCTGCTGTCTTGAGCCAGCTGTGTTAGAAGTTTCAAAGTGCGCATGTCTGGTTGGCTGTCGCAAGACTGCCGGCCAAAGGGACAAGCGCACTTTGAAAAGTGCTCAAACATCCCTCCCTCCTCCCTGCTGCTGTCATTCATCCTCTGCTGCCCCATCCCCGTCCTGACACTTGGTTCAGCAGAGGAGGATGAAAAATAAAATGGGTATGTATTACCATTATATATTTCATCTTTGGGGGTAACTAAAGGGGGGCAACGATCCTCCACTTCAACGTAGGAGCCGCCCCTGCTCCTTCATACACTTTGGACCCAGATATGATGGTGCCAGTTATGCCTTTTAGTAGGTGTTTGATGCCACCATTTCCAAAAGTAAATCTTATGAGCAAATAACGCACATGTTCTGTTTGCCCACCTTGGAATAAATATTAAAAGGCTCTATTTCCGTGTTACGAGGAGTGGAACTCTGACTCTGGTGCCATTTACTGCTTTGATAATTTGTGCACCTTGCTTCAATGCACATCAGCAGAGCATGATTTACACCTGCATTTTGTGCCCCCCATCATAATCTAGACTTTTGCAGGGTTACAAAGTACACTAAGGCCTTAATTACGAGTATAGTTGCTATTTATCACATGTGATAAATCACGATGCCACTCAGTACATTATCGGGTGCCATCAATAGCATCTAATGCGAGTTTATGGGGACTATCATGCAGATTTTAGTGTTTAATGCCCCAAAATCCACATGAATAGGTAAATACCATATGTTTTTCCTCTGTTAAATTTCAGCAGGTTTGACCTGACAATTTACGGCGCCTTGAGATATTTAATGCATCCATTATCAGATACGTTAAATACCTTTTTACCTTGCAGTTTTAAACAGTGCATAAACAGGTCTTTATGCACGAGCCGGAATACACCGACCACAGCATAATCGGACTCTAAGGCTTTTTTGCCCCTAAATGTTTAATAAAAATGTATTCTGTTCTACCAGGGCTCTCCGACCTTTTTTGTAACCAGAGCGACTTATGTTCAATTAAATTTATCCTGTTCCACTACTATTGTAAGTGTTGAAATGGTGACCAGATCAGACGAGACTACATTAGAAGCTACTCTTGCAAGATTATCAGCAGTGATCACCTCTCTGCATCAGGCAGGATTGCAAGCAGTAATGTAAACGAGCATTGGCATAGGCAATAGGTCTTGCCTTTGAGACCCTCTAAGTATTTTGTCATGTAGCACGTAGTTTCACTTTCATTTGTCAGGCTCTTAAAGCCTGTTTATTTCCTCGTAGACTGCTTATTACAACAGCCTCCTAAATATGATTTTACCTCGCTGCACAAAGTTAACATCTTGTATGCTGGTTTAGTTTAAATACATTTTATTACAACAAACCGATTGAAAGAAATGCCACAATTTAATCCATATACGCACTGGCAGAGAGTGGTGGCGTGGTATTGGTTACCTTTATAAAGGGAGTGAAGGGGTTAACAGCCCATTCTGAGCTTGGCTTCTTCCGACTCATGTCTGCTCCCCACACTCGAGAATGATCATAAACTGCATATCACACAGTGAGCATCTATATATATAATTGTTGTCAGAAGGGGCGATCTCAGGGGAGGGCAGGAAGTGTACCTAACCACCCTGTGACCCACCTCTCCTAGGAATACAGCCGAACACTGGCGGGAGACTCTTCTGGGGGAGAGTCTCGTATCTAAGATCGTACGTGCTGAGCTAGCACCACTCGACAAAGAGACACCACACCGTAGTTTCTGAAGAACGTATTCTTTATCAAGCAAGATATCAGGATCTTTATGATCCGCAAGGGTTGTGTTTACAAGTAGAGCAAGGGCTCATAGAGTCTCTGCAAGGGTAGGGGTAGTGGGACAGTCTTAAGGGTCAGGGTCAATGCAGGTGCTTCTCCGGCGCACAGCTCTCAATCCTCGAGCCGGGGGATACGGTACGATCTTTGGTCCAGCCGGACTAGAACAGTTGATGAGCCGCGACCACGTCAGCTGGGCTCAGGTGGATCAGGCAGAAGTCCGTCTCTGCCAGGTGGGAGCCGCAACGTCGTCAGCAGGCCTCAGGTGTTCTCAAAATTGCAAGGGAGCCGCGACCACGTCAGCAGGGCTCAGATGGTTCAGGCAGAAGTCCGTCTCTGCCAGGTGGGAGCCGCGACGATGTCAGAAGGGCTCACCAAGGTTCCAAGGTCCGAATAGTTTCTTCTTCGATGTTCTGTCGAGCCGTGACCACGTCAGCAGGGCTCTCTTAGTTCCAGGAGTCAATCTGCTGATAGTCCTAGAGCGCCCCTTGTTATAGGTCTGCTCCTCCTTGATGTCCAGAGTCCTCGCAGGCAGGGGTCTTAGCACCTGGGAGTCGCTGGTCGGGGTTTCCTGCCATGCGGCCCTTTGATCCTTTCAAGTTGGGTCTGGAGGGATCCCAGACACACAGCAGGCATGGAGCCAGCCCTCAGAGAGGCCGGAGGGCGATCGAAACCCATCTCTCAAGGGGATTGGATTGGATGCGTGTTCGTAAAGCGCATGGTTACCCTGGAGCGTCCCAGCGCTGTAGAACCCAGACTACTGAAAACAGAAAGTGGAATTAAAGGCCCCGAGGGAACAAAGTTTTCAGGAGCTTACGAAAACGAATAAGGTTAGGTTCAGCTCGGAGCTTAAGCGGTAAAGAATTCCACAAGGTTGCTGCATTGATGGAGAACCGCCGTCCACCTGATCGCGTCCTTTTTACTCTGTGGACTTTGGTTCGACACTCATGATCTGAGCGAAGGGGCCTATTAGCTTTATAGGGGAGCACTAAGTCCTTCAAAATAGGGGGACCCTTGCCTTGTAATGATTTGTGAGCAATACAAAGGGATTTAAACGTTATCCTTTCGCGGATAGGCAACCAGTGCAGCATTCTAAGGGCTGGTCTTGCTGATGACCTTGCACGAGTACCTGTTAGCAGCCTGGCTGCGGAGTTCTGTATGTGTTGTAACTTATTAATAGTCGCTGCAGGAGCGCCCAGGTATAAGGCGTTGCTGAAGTCTAACCTTGCAATGATCAGTCCCTGAATCAGAAGTTTCTTTAAGGGGGAGGGAAGAAGGGGGAGAACCTTACGAGCTGAACGAAGCAAGCCAAAACAAATGCCAGCAGTTTTCTTAGCTTGAACTTTAAATGAGAGATCCCGATCAATCCACACTCCCAAACTTTTGATTTCACTTTTAGGAAGCGGGGGATCACCCAAACGGGCCTGCCAAATGGCATCAGGCAATGATGTCATCTTATGCCCCAAGAGCATTAGCTCGGTTTTTGAGCCATTAAGTTTGAGTGCGGACTTACTCATCCACGTGTGTATTTCGGCAAGGCATGAGTAAAGGGTTCCAGAACTTTGGTCACATTGGGTAAGTGAGACGACAAGTTGAGTGTCGTCAGCGTAGCTCACTATTTTTATCCCGAATGGGGCGACAACCTCCTCCAGTGGGAACATGTACCCGTTGAATAAGGTGGGGCTCAGTGAGGAGCCTTGTGGTACACCACACTGGAGGGGGATCAGACTAGATAGTGCATTTCCTTCCCAGACTTGATAGGTCCGATTGTCAAGGAAGGAAGTTAGCCATGCCAATGCCGTACCTGAGACTCCGATGTTAGATAGGCGCTGAATTAAGATACGTGGTTGACCGTATCGAAGGCTGCACTCAGATCTAGGAGGATCACTGCCACTGATCCTCCTGAATCCAGAATGCACCTCGCCTCTTCCATAACTGCAATCAGGGCCGTTTCTTTTCCCTGACCAGGACGGAAGCCTGTCTGCGAGCTCCGAAGTAGCTCGTTAGATTCCAGGAAAGAGGATAGTTGCTGATTCGCCATCTTCTCCGCAATCTTACTGCGTCCCGGTAACAGTGATATGGGTCTAAAATTGGCCAGTTCAGTAGGATCCATCTCAGGTTTTTTTAGTAGAGCTTTCACAATCTCGCCTTTCGAGCTGGGGGGGACAGTGCCTTGACCAAGAGAGGCATTAAACTAGTGGCAGGTGGTGATATGATGGTAGAGACCTGTTTAAGAATGTACATAGGTGCGGGATCACTCGGCGATCCACTTTTCATGGCTAATAGGCTTTTTTCCACATCTTCCACTGCAACTGGAGCAAAGGTATTCATCTGAGTACCATGTGCATGAGGCTTAATACTCAGGTCTGGAGTAACCCTTGATTGCGGCAATGTTTTTAAAATGTTCTGTATTTTGGAATCAAAAAACCGAGCCAAGCCGGAGCCCGGCATTTGGCGTGAGCTAGGCTGGAGCTTTCAAGAGCCCTATGAAATCTTGTATTTGAACGATCCCATTATGGCTCTATGGAGCCTTCATCCGATACTGGAATATGTATTATTGTGTACACTTTTCTGTTTTGAGTTTAAAGGTGTATGGTGCTTAGTTTGACCTTAGTTATACTGAACGAAATAAGAATGGCTGACCCATCACTCTAGTCAGCCGTGGCAAATATAATATTTCCGTAAAAACCTGCATCCTATATTGCCATATGCAGCCCTTTGGCTAGAGGTAGCGCTTGCGGCCCTGACACTTTGGATATGTGCATTATCCTGGTTACAGTGAGGGAGATTCCCTGTTACTTAAGAGATTTCAATCAAACCCAGACAAAAACGCCCTGTAATTGAGTTTTACTTCTGACCATTTGCTTATGATTATCTGAAACAACAAAAACGGATACCGGTATGTCTCCTCGAGAAAATACATATTTCTGCCCAAACCCCTATTCTAAGCTAAAACCCCTCAAAAAGTTGTCCGGATGCCTTTTTTACAGTATGTTCAGTTTCACACTTCAGTTACCATGACCGTGATTGGTATGCATTAGCAAGGCCTGCTTTTTTATGCTTCTTAAACTGAGCAGGCTTTTTGCTGTTTGAATCCGAGCTGTTTTTTCCGTTGGTTGCCACACCTGGTAAACGTTCCACCTTCGCTTTTGATAACGGGTTCAAAGTACAGGAAAATTATGCATGTGCTCCCAGTGCAAAGAATCCACCTTTCTGTTTGTCGCAACCTCAGTTAACATTAAATAAGATGTTTGTTTGACAGCCTGTCACTTTGAATGATGTTTACCTGATTACGCCGCACTAACTTTCTTTGAGCAGTAAGTTTCCAACTTTTTATGATACGGGGACTTGTCAGACATTTATTTTAAGCACAAGAGGCTTGAGAGATCACAGTACTTTTCTTTAATGTTTTATGTCGATTCCTCTATATTTCTAGGCATGCTTCTGAAAAATGGTGGAAGTTTTGAAGATGACTTATCTTTGGGAGCTGAAGGTAACGCACATCATCTTGAGTATAACGCTCGTTCTCCATACTTTAGTTGCATTTTTTGTCTGATTTTAAATTCTTGCTGAATGTGTGCACTTTGTGGTATCCCAGTTTTAAACACTACCTGACATTACATGAATATTATTTTTTAAAAGAACAGAGTTGTAGTTTTCAGGTGCTATGCATGTTTGACTGTTAGCTTTTTGTTGATGGAATTTTTTGATTTTTTTTTTTTTTGCTCTCTCATTAACATATTAAAACCTTTGTTGTTGTTTCCCCTCATATCATAGTATTAATGTGAAAACTTAAATAGAGGTTGTAAGCAGCCGTCTTCTTTGGTGCACAGCTATTTGTACTCGAATGCTTTTTCTGTTGCTCTACAACCTCATTCCATAGCAGTTCCTTGTTGGCCTAGTAAAATGTTTCTTCACTCGCTTTAATTATTTGTATTTCTGGAGAAGCAAGTTCAGGTCCTTCAGGGTGACTGTTACCTGATGAGGTGATTGCTATGCAGCACAAGGTGCTTACTGCCTGTGCACTTGTTTTGGTATGTGTCAGTTAGGTGGTGCACAATCATTGGCCGATGGCGTGATTGCAGGAAATCTCTAGGCTGGGTGCACACTGGTGTACGATTGATTGAGTGTACGTTGTGCTAATTGTGCAGCATGAGGTTGTCAGATTGAGTGCACACAGCTACATATCGTAGCCAACTGTCTGTTTCTGGGTATTGGTCGGAGTAATGGAAGTTATTTGGGGTTCTGGTTTATAGAAATAAGATTTTCAACGGTGCCAACTGATCCATCCTCGAGCACACTATCATTTAATTGTTGGTGGAGTTTATTTTTCTGAAAGTTTACTCTGCCCACTTTGCTTTTTTTGTCAGTGATTATATCGATGTTTTTGTAATTTTCTGCTGTTTGCCGAATGTTTCCAAAATGGGACTATTCTTACGGAGTGTTCACTCTCTTCCTACAGAGATGTAAGACTTTCTTCTCTGATGGATCCCACAGCACTGCATTCAAGCTTTAAATTAAACAAGCCAACAAAAATGGCATTCAAGTATAGCAAAAGATTTTGTGTCCGGAGCACATAAAGCTGTCTTTAGGCCTTCATGCAAGTTTGATTATGCAACGAAGATAGTTTAGAGAAATGCTTTGTTTAAAAGATTCCCTGTATCTGGCAAAGAAAGAATAAAAGGCTGTGGTGTTAATGCTGCCAGGATGCATCAATGCTAGTACTGACCATAGAGTTTCAAGGTGCAACAATTGCTGTTGGAGCAAAAATACAGCTTGAGTCAACTTTTTCCAGGAGGAAGCCACTCTCTTCCATCCTTATACCTTGGGGTTCCTGACATTTGACATTACCAAGCTCTCATGCAGATAAATCCATTGCCAACTGAGGCATGAGTGTCCGAGTCTAGGAGGGTTTGCATTCTACGTCTTCAGCCAACCTTAGCCCTACTCTACTAGCACAATGCACAATCTGCCCATCACATTTCTGGTATGGGCTTCACCAAGGGCCCCCTAGTCTTTCTCTATACTTACTCCCTTTTTATTTCCATTTTGTTTCTCATTTTGAGCAAAACTTGAAGTTTAGGCACCTTGACAGGTGTCGGTCAGTAGATGGCCCTCTGATCACTCATGCCAAACTCCTAGTAGCAACCGGATCTCTCGGCACCAACCTTCAAAAGTCACCCTGTCGTATTTGCCATCTTGCCTTGGATGCTGTATCTCCTTCACTGCAAGAAGGAGATACAGAAGGAGAAACCCTGTGAACATTATCTAACTCTACTTTACAATGACATTTTTTTTGTAGTGACACTGCAGCAGGACAGAGTACTGAGACCCAGAAGGATACATCTTCAACTCCTGTTTCATGAAGCTTAATCCCTCATATGCATTGTGGTTATGCGTTAACTCAGGATACATTAACATTATTGCTGTTATCCTGCACAATGCATACTACTTCACCCCACTTCATTTATAACAAGCCAGCTTGCTATCAGAAAAAAACAAAGATGTACCAATGGTCTTCATGGATTTCAGTGGCAGTCGCCACACCCCTTCCCCACGTCCTTTAGCTCACTCACATCCGTACTCCGTATGAACCCTCCCCAACAATTTGATCTATTAATGACCGCTTCCTGGCTGTGCCGAAATAATCTCTTCCCCCCCCCCCCACCCCACCCCTCCCCCACCCTTCCAACTTTCGAGCTTTTTTTGGTATGATTTGCCTCTGTATCTTGAAGTAATTTCACCCTGCCCATTCAAGGTTCCCTTAAACTTTTATCAGTTTCAACTTGAAAAAAGCAATAATAAACCGCTCCTTGGTAGCTTGTGTTTATGAAAGATTTTGTAACATTACCTTTTAATATGCCAGATCCCCTATCTTCTGCAGATAATTATTATATGTATTTCTGGCATGCAATGTCTTCCTAGTCGCCACCTTCCAAATGTTTATTTCAGTGCCAGATATCTGCTGCTTTTGTCCAGACTGGCAAAACAGCCATGCACAAGTCCATCTAAAAGTGCACAGGAACCTGGAAGCAAAGTTGCTGTCAGTTGGTTTTAGGTGTGCATAGAAAGCATTGTACTAGGCCTTCTGCTTAACTGTCTTTTCACAAATTATAACCCTATAGTTTTCCGTACTCGAGTATAGCGTGTAGAGCAAGGTAACTTATTGCATTAGGAGAATCCGGAGTTAACAGTGATCTAAACAGTCACCAGGTGCAATAGATAGCGCGTAAGACAATTAAGATGAACATTAATTGAACTTGAAATTATTTGAACCTGCAGTTCAAAAGATATTTTGGAAACCAAGTTGTAAGACGGTAGCATTTGCATTAATCAGATTCTGTATAAACCTTCACAGATTCAAAGGAACATATTTGTTTTATTATTTTATTTAGTGCGCAGCAGCCCAAGGGACTTTCTGGGAAAAGAATAAAATCATGATTGCCCTTTTTGTGTTCACTTTTTATGCACTACCTGGGACCTTTGCTATATGCTATTTGTTAGTCACCAGATTTTCTACCATTTAAGGAAGCCGAAATTGATTTTTGAATATTGGGTGTTGCCAGGGATACTGCAATTGTAGTGAAGAACCCAGTGCACATAACAGGCGCCATCACTGGATTAACAACTTTATTTGGAGACTATTATCGCTACAAAGTAAACTTGGATAACATTTAGGCAATAGCTGCAATCTATATAATTTCCTGTCAGTGGCTCGGCAGATGTCCGATATCTATGTGGGGGGGGTGGAGGGGCGGTCAGAAATCGCACGATCGCTAGAGGGCTAATTATACTCCAATTCTAGCGAACACTATCTTCGATTAGAGAAATGGCATAATCCTGTTTCTCGCTCCTAGATAGAGTAAATCTGCATTCTTCCAATATTATGTGTGTTTTGTGGGCCAGTCACTGTTTCATTCCCTTTTCTTCAAAAGAGATTGTTTATATGTGAACACAGAAGAGCAACAGTCATTGAGATGGTTGAAGCCTAAACATTCAGTGGGAGGGCATCTTTTAGATGGTACTATTAGGCATCAGTGGGTTAATATATGCTCTGCTTCAAACTTTAACCACCAGATTACATCCATTATTTTTCAAAGCTATTTCAAAACTTTCTATTCGAATTGATCGAGCTAACTTTTTACAAGAAACTCTGGTTTAAGATGAACAAATGTATCTATGAGCATAGACTTAATGATGCAAATGCGCAGTATATGAAGATACAGGGCATTTCTTTAATTGAAAATCTATGTGAATAAAAACAGTATGGCAAATTTACAGGGCATCCAAAAGCAATATAATTTTTCAAAAACTATGTTTAGGTACTAACAGGAATATTCAGGTTTCTAATAACATTGGTGAGACTTTAAAATCTACTGGTGAACCTCAAGAAGAATTTGCGCAGCTAAAATTGCTATTGGAGGTTATATTAATTGCTAAAAGCCATCTCCCCAAAAGATGTGGAGCACAGAACTCAAAATGAGTTCCAGTGACTGGTGGCCAACTGCTCCCTATGGCCGTGGCTTATGTACATCAGACAATACCTCTTGCTGACCAAACTCCTACACCAACACAATCCGATGATACGTCCGCACCATGGTCACACTTTTGAATTGGGGCAAAAATCAGTGGAAGGAAGGCCTTTTCGAGATCTTGCCTTAGATGTGCGGAGCCGCAGAACAATTTCGAGCACATGTTGTTTAACATGACCAGTATTTTAAAAAAATTGGGACGTTGTCGTAAGATATATAATTAAGGAGATATAGTGATATTTCTCAAGATCATCTGAGCAAATACTAATTTGGGCAGTTGTAGATGAAGAGATCGGTGTTTATCTACAGCTCTGTGTTGGTGGGACAGTTTATTGCAGTGAAAAGTTGGTTGAGAAACGCTTTCACAGTTTATTGAAACTGTGAATAACTATATCATGGAATGGGGTAGTAAGATGGGCAAAGAAATTAAATTGAATGGAGGTGGAAGCTAACGTGAGCTTTTCTTGCTATTAAGTTAGACCTAAAATCAGTTCATATTGTATCCACAACTGATTAAAAGTACAAATGCTCAAATATCATGATGCTTTCCTTTTATATTTTTATTTACATTTGTCTTTATTTCCCTTCTAAATGCGCACTTTAATTTTCTGGGCCTGGCTATGCCTTTTATGATCTTTTCCTTCTGCACCTAAACAATAAAATAAACAATCTACATTAAGAACATACCTAAAAGCAGGCGGCCCTAATGTAAGAATCAAGTGTCTTATATATTTAATACTTAAAGTAAGAACTCTTTTATATTGAGTGTCCAGACAAGGCATTACATTTGTAGATAACCAAGTGGCAGAAGTGTTAAGGTTGACACGTCGAGCACCCAACATAAGAGATGACACTTGGAAATGTGGGCACATTTTACGACTGCTATCTGATGGCATGAAACTTAAACACCCATAGTTTCTTAGGCACACTTCATTTTTATGGGGTATGTTTGTTTTATTTAGAAACATTGTTACTAGATACAAGAATAATCCTACGCTAAGATAGAGTAAAGGCACTGTTTTAGAAAGCCCAATGTATCTGCTCTTCACCTTCATGGATTGCAAATAAAAATAGTTAATAAAACTTTTAGGAAATAAGCCTTTTTTACATCTAAAATCATCAGTAATCGGCGCTTTATTGCTGTAATGTTCTATTTCCGGTGTACTCTGGGTTGTCATGCTGTGGCTTAATGCGCGATCAATGTCAAAAGGAAACTATGACAACTGTTGTCTCCTAGGAAATGTAATCTTGCAGAGGCACACAGAAAGGCAAATAAAGCTGAGTCAGTGGCATGCCGAGCAAATACAGACCTGCAACTTTTCCTGCCTTTCAGACACACTAGCCTGGAATAAAATATCAATTTCCCTGGAAGTCACTGTGGTTCTCAAAACCTTTATTTGTGTTCCCAAAAAATTGGTATGCAAAAGTATCTAATGCATAAATCTCAGTGCAGAGAAATGGAAATCGGGGCTGTGCAAAAACACGATATAAATGTAAACTATTCTCAACCCTCACTCGATGAGATGCTTTGTACAAATCTTGAGTAATATTTGTTGCCAGTGTGGGGACAGACACGCGCATGATGTTTTAACATTTGAACTGTGTTGATTCTTAAGATCATGTTTGTATTTTATGCACAAATGGCAACTCCTGGATATTTTCTTTCCCTTGGGGAGTCGCAAAGTGATGCAAGTGTGTTGTCGGATGCTGGGAGTTGAGGGAGGGTTGGCCGAGAGTGAGAGAGTAAATAGAGGGTGCGGTATCGTTGGTTGTTTTGTGAGTTTTAAGAGATGCGATATTAGAATTGAGTTGACAGTTAATCGGCGTTGAGAGGAGATGAGAACAGACCCTGTGAGTTACTCTGAAATTGTTGACAACTGGAAAAAAATGTATTGGCATTACCACTTTTTGGTTTGGGAGTCCCTGGTTCTTGTAGTGTCACGTTGGTATGGAACCTTGAGCAGTGAGGGAGAACCGAGCTGAGCCCTCGCAGTGTAGTTATTAATGTGGCAGCCAGGCCTGCACTACTAGCGTGTGTGGGGGGGAGGGCAGACTAGGTGGACATTGCAGACTTGATGGTATTTGAAAACTTTAGCTGTTCTGAAACCGTATGGATGTTAGGGAGTTGTAAAAGATTGGAAAGGAAATTGTGAAAAAAACTATGATTTAGACACCAAAAGAGAATATAAACAATCACTTAAAGGCCATTATAAGAAAGTCTGAGGCCCAAAAAATACTATTTTACAAACAAAATAAAATCGTCCATATCTAAAAGTAACCCCTGTCCTGTAAAGGTACTAGTGTCAATTGCTCAAGTTATTAATACAGTTGTAAATAAAATCTGCAATGCCTCAATAGAATCTGGCCACATGCCAACGAGATGGAGGCAGACAAAAATCCTGCCACTGATTAAAAAAAAGACTGCGGACCTGAAATTGCTGGAAAGTTATAGGCCCATCTATCTTCTCCCCGCCTTTTCTAAGGTGGCGGAGAAATATGTGAACTCTGTGATTATTAATTACGTAATTAATAATCTCCTCCACAATAGTCAGTCGGGGTTTCGACCCAATTATAGCACCGAAACAGCCATCTTAGAAGGATCTGAATACATAAAGGAGACCTTGGACGGGGGTGGGAAGGCCGTTTTGATTTTGTTAGATTTATCAGCGGCCTCGACACCGTAAACTACTGGACCGGATTCAGGATCTTGGTATAGGAGGCTCTGTATTAAAATGGCTAACCTCCTATTTGAAAGACTGGGATCAGGAGGTTTGGTGTCCGACCTCCATTTTATGGATTTTGGCTGAATAGGGAGGAGTCCCTCAGGGCTCTATTCTCAGCCCCACATTATTCAATCTCTAGATGTCCCCTTTAACTGGACTGGTTGAGTCTTATGGAGTGAAAATCATCTCATACGCTGATGATACTCTGCTCCTTCTCCTGCGACAAAGAGATTAATTTTGAGGGTACCGTGATCAAAACCTGCCTCTCTAAAGTGTTTACATTGTTAAGATCTAACCAGCTGAAATGTAAGCCGGGAAAGTCTGAAATCATCTTTTTTGGCACTCAATTGCCAGATGACTGGAGACTCTAGTGACCTGAATATGTCGCCACCCTCCTCGCCTCAACAAAAAGTTAAGATTTAGGCGTTTTGGTAGATGATCGTCTATCAATGAAGGCCCAAGTCCAATCAGTGGTAAGAACATGCTTTGGTCTCCTCAGAATGTTGAGGAAATGTCTTCCTCTCCTGTCTCTTGAACACAGGAAAGCTGTGGTCCAAGAACTAATCCCTTCAAGATTGGACTATGTGAATATACTCTTATCTCGGCCTTTCAGAATAGCTTCTCAAACTTCTGCAGGTGACACAGATTGCTGCGGCTGTAACCATTCTCAGGCTTAAGGTGAGGACACACATGTCCCCACTACCTTAGAGCACTTCATTGGCTCCTGGTAAAAAACAAAATCTGATTTAAAACGATGGTACTATTCTTCAAAGCTTGGCACGGAACAGGAGCCAAGTATATGTGTAGAAGCATCTCTCATTATGTCCCTTCCAGATTGATGAGATCCTCCTCCATGAAGTTAGCCAAGGTACCCAGAATTTTCTGCGTGCAGTCTGGGGGGGATCCTCATTTGGGCTTCTAGGCACTCCGACCTGGAATGTCCGCCCTGCCTCACTGAGAGCGGGGATGGATTGTACCATTTTCAGAAAGCATCTTAAAACCCTGCTTTTTAACCAAAAACCGTCAGGACTTATTTTGCGCGTTTACGTTTCCTTATCTGTCCTTCATGTGCTTGGAGGTCATTGGGAGAGTCTATGCCGGGGGGCCTATTGATGCACCCGGACACATGACTAGGGGTAGGCACAAATTCCGTTCCGCTCATGGAATTTTGACATTTTCGCATCCCTCGCGGAACGCAAAAATGTAAAAACTTCTGCGTTACGCGGCGTAACGGAATTCGGCACGGTCTAGGTCGGGCAGGTGTTCTTTCTACATGTACCCAACCCGGTAGCACTTACTGATTAGCCAGTAGAAAGTACTTCAGTTGAGTGGAGGTATTGCCCAAAACGGTGACACTTCTAGGATAAAAATGCAGGGCAAGATTCACTCTGGCACGATGCTCCTGTCTCCAAAAATTAAACCTCAACCGGAAGCACTTACAGATATAATTAAAGCAGGTGCCCGAGTTGTGGGCACCGCAGCACCTGCGCACCATCGATGGCAAGCCTGGCTGTTGCTGCTTAAGAAGACCATCTTACCAGCGACCCACTGCGAGGTTGGGAAGAAGCACCGGTTGTGGAGTGTCCGTAACTGCCTCTGCGCCATGACGCTCCCATTTCTGCGCACAGATAATTCTAGTGCACAGTACCCTGACCATGGGTGCAAACAGCACGGCAGACACTTCCTTAGATTTATCTCCCAAAATTCAAATACAGGTTCCGGTGCCTCCACCAAGAACCAGGCCAAAAGCCCTCAACGGCCAGTTCATGAAAACTTAAAATTGACCGACCTGGGTGGAGTATCAGAGGCTAATAACCACTGTGAGCTCGCATGGGTGTCAGGCGCTATCCATGCCCAGGGACGAACAAGGGGCCTTGTTATAGAATCTTTGCACCGGTGAAATAACAATGCTTGGCCATTCTGCGCTATCTTGCGGTTTGTGTAAAGAGTAATGAAGAACAGACTGCATGTTTTAGTCCAGATTGCATAAAGGTTTGTGCGACCGGGAAAAAACGAATACATGCGCTTGGGAACTTGTTGAATATATGTGACATCCATTTTTGCGCATATAACGGTTTACATTACTCGGATAACGTGACGAAGAAACTCGAAAAGGAGAAACTCATATTGCACTGTTCCTCCTACTTATGTAATAATAAAAAAGTAACTGTTTTTGCACCATAGTCCAATCATTCGAAAAACGGAGACCATGTATTTCCTAAATATATTATGCAAAGAGAGCAAACATATGGTGGTATCTGTTTTGCTGCGTTGTACTGGAACAAATACCGTTTGCCTTAATCTCTACTCAAAAATACCTATAATATTTAAAAAAATGGTGCAACTATCGTTCAATCTAGGACAAAGTTTCTGTCACATAGTCGTGACTCGTGAGACCTTAAATCGGAATAAACTGAGCCACGTACTGCAGATGACTCCTGCGCCCCTTACTGTATGACATCACCCCTGAATAAATGCCTGCTAGCCAGGAAACGCCCACCTTTTAGATTTATTATTCCTATGATAAAGCTCGGAATAACTTCAGGACCTCAAGGGAGATCAACGTCACACGAAAAGATAAACTTCTATTAAAGATAGCCGACAACCACAGACACTATTTGTCTAGTTTCACACTTTTTTATTTTAATTAATGGAAAAGTGCACAAGGTACACCTGGCTGTCAGCCGAGGACAGAGTGAAAGGCGAGTGGTTGCATGCTATTACATTACAGTGCGTTTTGGTGCTTGTAATATGGTGTGTGATTTGGTTTTAAATGTACTGTATTTTTGGTTACTATATCGCACCGAATGTTTTTATATCGAAGAGGATTGTGATGCATTTTATTCTGCTGTAGTTACTTATATTGTACCGTGCTCTGGTAAATGGGGTGGATTACACCGAAGGGTGTTATTTTAAATTGTAGAATATTGAGTTGAATTGTGCTGGTTTGTGTTATATTGTCTTGAAGTGTGTACCAGGCGCGCAACACCCATTGGCCTCAAAGGGCTTTATTCCCCCCCCCCCCCCCCCCCCACCCGTCGTGTGTGGCAGCCCGGTATGAGACACTTCCAGGGCCCGCTCACAGCCGCACCCGAGCACTTCACAGGTTTTTAAAAAGATCTTGTGCATGTTAATGGGGCTTTGTTGTTGTTTCGACCCTTCTAAGAGCCTCTGCAGCCCGACTCTGCCGATTGCCTAAAGATTCGGCCCCCGCCCCCCCCCCCCCCCCCCCCCCCGAAATCGGACTCTAGTTGCGCCTCTGGTGTGTACTTTATTCTTGTAAATCTCGACCCCCCCCCCCCCCCACCCCCCAAAAATAAAACCTCAATCTCACCTCAGCGCCTAAAAGTGCTTCCAATCACGTTGTGTGGTGTAACATGCACTTTTTTCAAAGACCCATTCAACACCCTAAAACGTGTACGATTAACTCGGAAAAACGACATGCAGCACACCTAACAGAGCCACGAACTGTATACCAAAGCACACCCCCAGAAGATACGGACCCCAGCACAGAACTGCTAGACACACCCCCTCCCCACAGCACAAACGCTTACTCTCCCGTACCCCAGCAGAGAACCACTGAAGAACCATGCCCAGCACAGATATCCTAACTCACGAGCACAGAAACCCTACCCTCCACGCCGCAGGCGCTCAGACCCATACCACAGCTCATGGTCCACTGAGCCCTTTTCAGCAGACTGTTCTAGAGCCCCGTGCTCAGGAGTCCAGCTTTAAACTTGTAATTTTTTTTGTAAATATCTGGTTCAGATATGGGTTTCGTTGTCTTACAATAGCATATTATTAAATAA